>NW_027466469.1:1833125-2518750 GCF_050575085.1 Anarhichas minor | reverse complement strand
CAGCACGGTAAGAACGCGTCCTCTACTCGAGTAACACCGCGAATTCACTCAGCAAACGTTTAATTAGGTGGAATCATCTTTTTTCAGGCATGACACAACATCACGTGTTCAATTCTTGATTATTACGAGCTAGTTTGCGGTTGTTGACTACATGTTCTGCTAACGACTTGTCCCGTTTGAACCAATGTAACGATGTGTTTGTATATCTTACATAATTACAAAGTATGTTGCGTTGGCGTGCACGGAGTTCAGTGACCGTACTGATGAAAGTCTGTCATTTGCCAACAGGGACTAAACGTTTTGCTGCTAGCTAGAAGTTGTCTTTTTAAGAAATGTTTTTTGTTGCACTTTCAGGCTACCTCTCTGACTTGTTTTTTCTCTTCAACTTTGTTTCACAAACACCCTCAAGGTTTCCCATGTAGGCTGCTCGGGGTACTTTCAGTGACTCACATAGACAACATCAAATTCCCCTTCTACCACCTAACGAGCTAACATCTCATTATTCTTCAGTGGCCTGTGCAACAGTTTAGCCTCTATGCAACCAGAACCACACCATATGCACGCAATAGTTAGTGTGTATCCACAATACAACCCCCCCCCCCCCCTTTCTGCTTGGTTTAATGGCATAACAAATAACATTTACTCTCACTGTCTAAATGTTTGCTTGGGTTTTTATGAGCTCATTTATCATCTGAGGTCTTGCAGAGCAGATTGTAAGCAGCGAACGTGAAAGATCATAAATCAAAAAACATCTTTTGAGCAAACACACCAGCTCTGAACATAAACCAACTCAGAAAAAAACAATGGCAGGTGCACCATGTCAGGGTTTCTGTGGAAGTAATGCTTAGCAACAAAAGCCAACACCAGAGCACACGATGAGGGATCGTCTTGTTAATCAGTAAACCGAGGTAGAAGGCGAGAAAGCATAATTAATGTGGCATTTTCGGCGGTGCTTCGGCGGAAGAGGGAGTTAATGCAATCAAAGTAGAAAAACAGCATTTTTTTTGGATGCATGCCTAGATGTTGTTTTCTTTTTTAATAAAGCCAATTTATTGCTCAAATGTGTATTTCATCACTTTAAAGTCAGCTGGGCAAGACATGAAGTCTCTTGTTATCCCAGGCAGGCATTTTGCATCCTCTTACTCGCCATCATTCGAGGACAAATCCTGCTTTGCGTTGCATGTGAAAATGGCAAAATGTGGTGCTACAAAGTCAAACCTCTGGGGGAACTTTTCTTTCTTTTTTTTATTTATTGCAAAGGCGTGAAATATGAGAGACACAGGTCCCTAAGTGACCCATCTGAAGCCTGAGACATTAGGTGGCCCAGGTTGTGTTGCGCTCGGGGAGCCTGGTGCAGTTATTCATTCTCTCGGTGTGATCCAGAGTGTTCTGCAGGGCGCCATAACGGCAGGAACAGGTAATCTCTTGTTATCTGTGTCGTGGCAGTGGGATATCTCATTGTAAGCAAGCTTCCGTGTGCCCCTCCTCTAAACCCTGAAATACAGTCTAGAGTCGGAGCTCTTGAATTACATTTTAGGGGACATAAAAAACGCCAGTTCTTTTGAAATATATCATCATATATATATATATATATATATATATATATATATATATATATATATATATATATATATATATATATATATATATATATATACTATTATGGAATGTAAATAGAGAGTGTGTTTCACTGTACTTTGCATCCCTAGTGAGGGGCTTGCCGATCTTGTGCGTGACTGTGATACCGAGACCTGACTGGGTGATATTTGATCATCGCACATGCGTCAGAATACTTGAAACGTGCCCTCGGCTTAGTGCAACAATCCTTCTCCAGAGCTTTTTTATCAGGGTGTTTTCCTCCGAAGGAAAAGCCTCGGTGCTGCGAAAAAGAGAGACATTTCCAGGGCCTTCCTGACGCCAGAGGTCAGGAGCTAAACACCGGAGACGACTCCGTCTTATCTGTGGCCTCCGGGCAGAAACACAACGGGGACTGAACACAAAAAAAGATAACGTGTCGGAGCTGAAGCGGCCGTATTTAGGAATGTCTTCACGTTGAGTCACCATCCCATACGTGAACATACGGTCAGAAGCACATGCTGCACGGTGCGCCGGGTCGAGACCTCGCGTAGACTGGTCAAGTGCAGAACATGGCTGCCCGCAAGTAAACAAGCCCACGCATAATAATCCATGTGTGCAGCCAGTCTCCCTGCAGGCGAGGTGACGTTGTTTGAGCCGTGCCTGCTCCATCTCGTTTGTAGTAAGACGTGTGGTCATGTTTACGTTTGTCGTCGTGGTATTTCTGGAATGTTTTCCCAAATCTCCTGTGTTCTCATTTTGTGATTCACCGTGAATTGATTGCTTCAAGCCTCAAGAGGAAGTTTGCAGTCGTCTCTACGTGCCGGAGAGAGTTACGAGAACTCAGAAGCAGAAGTTGTTTCAACAGAAACATGAATCACGGAGGTCAATTGACACAATACGAGGCTTAGATTTTCCCTCCGATTGTTTTGGGCGTGTAGTCCTGTTAACCACTGTTCCTCTGTGGTCTGACACCACATCTTGCAGAATGTTTTGTTACTGCCAGCGTACATCAAACACGCCTGTAAATCACCCGCCCGCCCCCCCCCTTACTGCACTGCAAATAATCGTCTGGTTTCGCAGGATCAGTGACGAATTACTGACGCATGATTGTGGTTTACAGCCTCTCTCGAGGGCCGCGGCCTCGCGCCGCTTCCTGATTGTGACCCCTCGTTCTGTCGGCTTGTATTTGGGAAGACATCTGGCCTTGCCCAAAGACTATTCCTACTACTACTCCTGCCATTGCGGCAAGTTACATGTCATATTGTACACGTTTATATCTATTTTCTAGCTTCACGATAATGTGAATAAGAGAAATCGTAACTCAAAACATCATAGAAGACGTGGCTGATATTAGTCACCATACATCATTAACAGGAAAGGGAAGGCAGGGTTGTCGCTGAAGCAATGCTTCGGCTCGGGGGCCAGTCTGTGTGGCAACATGTGCACGCACATCTGCACAGGCCGCAATGCCAGGAAAGTGTTGAAAAACAACGATTGTGTGCTGAGGAATGTGTGTGTGTGTGTGTGTGTGTGCATGCGACAGCAACACTGGTCTCTGCCAGCAGATACCGACCGTAAGATTCAATCAGGGATACTTTTTGGCGGTTAATACTTTTGTGTGGTGAAATTCAGTTTGAGTAATTCACAAGGCAGCTCTTGTTTTCCCTTAAAGACCCATTTTAGTCTTTTATTGTTAGGTAGGACGGGGCAATCTGAAGGATTTAGACCATTATGATGGAAGTATATGACGTCAATTCCCGTGTCCCCATTGGTAATTTTTGGGTTGATACTATTTGTTACACAGATTTTATGCTAAATTTAACAATTTTTACCACTCGAGAATTGATGAAAATTAATACAAATCCCTCCAAAATACCACATTGAAAACTAAATGCTGGGACTTCTGTGAGAATTGCATTCTTTTGGCGATTGGATGGCGAGTACTTCTGTTCTTGAAACTGCTCAGAAACCACCTCATTGTCAATAAACCTATGAAAACCCTAACCCGCCGAATGCCCCAGGTCTCTAGTCTGTGGTTGTAAAGGTTCATGAGCCTGTGATCATCCTCGACATCACAACAGGGCATTTTATACAGAGACGTCAAGTTTCACTACAATGAAACAGTTACTATGTGGTTTAACATCATCACACATGAATACAATTGGGGGATCATTGGATCCACTAGAGTCTCAGCTTTCCAGTCAAACCTAATTCATGCAATGTAAAGACTTTTTCCCAAAACTACATGGGATTAGCATGAGTGGGCATGTCCCTTAAAGGGGAGACTCGTGGGCAACCTCCGGGTCTGAAAAGTTAGGCCAATGCAGAAGTGCCTTAAGCTTACATCCATTCACAAAGCCAGCAGGGGGCGACTCCTCTGATTGTATAGAAGTCTATGAGAAAATGACTCTACTTCTCTCTTGATTTATTACCTCAGTAAACATTGTAAACATGAGTTTATGGTCTCAATCGCTGGTTTCAAGTCTTCTTCAATACAGCATGATGTTCATCTAGTACATTATAAGTTAACTTTTTTGGTCGCATAAAAATGTCTTATTCAGTGTTTGGTTGTACTTAGCTCCACCCTCTCGTGTCTCTTCTAATTGCAAAAAAAGAAGCAGGCCACAGCCAAAATGCCAAACTTGATGCTTCAAAACGGCAGTCCACAATCCAGTGGGTGACTTCACTGTGACTACGTCCACTTCTTATATACAGTCTCTGGCAGGGACCCAAATATCTTGAGGTGAGAGGTCGAGGGACCCCTGTGAATATGGCCGTACGAGTTTTTCCCCTCGCCAAAATTTGCAGCCTTATTTAGCCCTTTCCCTGCCCTAGGTCGTCCTATTTCATATCATACCAACATCTTTACCCTAGCTTTAAAAGTGAGCCAGCGACAGCCTCTTAAAGACGCCAACGTTGGCGGGTCTCAGAGGTGTGTGTGTGTGTGTGTGTGTGTGTGTGTGTGTGTGTGTGTGTGTGTGTGTGTGTGTGTGTGTGTGTGTGTGTGTGTGTGTGTGTGTGTGTGTGTGTGTGTGTGTGTGTGTGTGTGTGTGTGTGTGTGTGTGCGCGCGTGCGTGCGTGCGTGGCGAGAGAGACATCAATATCCCCATTAGGCTCTATTCTGCTTTGAGCTATAGGTCACTTGAAGCCATTTATGTAATTGAAAGTGTCCTAAAAACAATCGGTGGCCTCCCCCTCCTCCCCCGGCCTGTCTGTGTCTCTCATCACTTTAGTCCTCCATCTTTTGTCCCAACAGTCCTTTTATAAGCCGATAATGGGACTTGGCTGTGCCGGGTTTAACAGAGTTTAAAAGCACACCGACACAGGGAGTGTTACTGGGGTTGATTTGCGGCATTTTGTCTGATAGTTAACAGGGATCTGGTTTGCCAGGATTTCCGTGGAATGCTTGTGGTGGGAACGTGACTCTCCCCCCCCCCCCCCCCCCCCCCTCCTGTGACATGTTTACGTGAAACGAGCGGGAAATGAAACACAGCAAGGATCTGCTGCTGGATGGCCTCCTGGATGTGTTCACGAGAAAATCGAATCTGTCTTCATGGAGTAAACATTTATATTCAGTCACCGGTCTGTCTCGTGCTCGGTGGATGTTAACGTGGAAAGTTACAGGCCAGAGCAGGAGCATGTCTACAGAGAGAGAGACTGAGACGGTACTGATAGAACCTGTGCAGTGTCTGTCTGCTTAATCACGACCCTTAACAGGGCTGTCACTGCAGTGTAAACCACATGCAAATGTATTTCTGTAGCGCCTTTTGTCTCCTAATGTTAAAATAGCATTTGGTTTCTATTCATCAGAAGTCATTTGTTCACCAGGGTTCAATTGTTCAATTACAGGGTTGACTTGTAGATTAAAAATAATACATTTGTAGGGTTCAATTCAATCAAAATGTAGATCTTTTTTACCTTCATGAACATATATTTGGTTTCAATAATCGCATTCAAAATGTATGATTATTTATATATATATATATATATATATATACACACACACACACACAGTGGGGAAAAAAAGTATTTAGTCAGCCACCAATTGTGCAAGTTCTCCCACTTAAAAAGATGAGAGATGCCTGTAATTTTCATCATAGGTACACTTCAACTATGAGAGACAGAATGGGGGGAAAGAATCCAGGAAATCACATTGTAGGATTTTTAATGAATTAATTGGTAAATTCCTCGGTAAAATAAGTATTTGGTCACCTACAAACAAGCAAGATTTCTGGCTCTCACAGACCTGTAACTTCTTCTTTAAGAGGCTCCTCTGTCCTCCACTCGTTACCTGTATTAATGGCAACTGTTTGAACTTGTTATCAGTATAAAAGACACCTGTCCACAACCTCAAACAGTCACACTCCAAACTCCACTATGGCCAAGACCAAAGAGCTGTCAAAGGACACCAGAAACAAAATTGTAGACCTGCACCAGGCTGGGAAGACTGAATCTGCAATAGGTAAGCAGCTTGGTGTGAAGAAATCAACTGTGGGAGCAATTATTAGAAAATGGAAGACATACAAGACCACTGATAGTCTCCCTCGATCTGGGGCTCCACGCAAGATCTCACCCCGTGGGGTCAAAATGATCACAAGAACGGTGAACAAAAATCCCAGAACCACACGGGGGGACCCAGTGAATGACCTGCAGAGAGCTGGGACCAAAGTAACAAAGGCTACCATCAGTAACACACTACGCCGCCAGGGACTCAAATCCTGCAGTGCCAGACGTGTCCCCCTGCTTAAGCCAGTACATGTCCAGGCCTGTCTGAAGTTTGCTAGAGAGCATTTGGATGATCCAGAAGAGGATTGGGAGAATGTCATATGGTCAGATGAAACCAAAATAGAACTTTTTGGTAAAAACTCAACTCGTCGTGTTTGGAGGAGAAAGAATGCCGAGTTGCATCCAAAGAACACCATACCTACTGTGAAGCATGGGGGTGGAAACATCATGCTTTGGGGCTGTTTTTCTGCAAGGGGACCAGGACGACTGATCCGTGTAAAGGAAAGAATGAATGGGGCCATGTATCGTGAGATTTTGAGTGGAAACCTCCTTCCATCAGCAAGGGCATTGAAGATGAAACGTGGCTGGGTCTTTCAGCATGACAATGATCCCAAACACACCGCCCGGGAAACGAAGGAGTGGCTTCGTAAGAAGCATTTCAAGGTCCTGGAGTGGCCTAGCCAGTCTCCAGATCTCAACCCCATAGAAAATCTGTGGAGGGAGTTGAAAGTCCGTGTTGCCCAGCGACAGCCCCAAAATATCACTGCTCTAGAGGAGATCTGCATGGAGGAATGGGCCAAAATACCAGCAACAGTGTGTGAAAAGCTTGTGAAGACTTACAGAAAACATTTGACCTCTGTCATTGCCAACAAAGGGTATATAACAAAGTATTGAGATGAACTTTTGTTATTGACCAAATACCAAAATAAATTCTTTAAAAATCAGACAATGTGATTTTCTGGATTTTTTTTTTTTTTTTCTCATTTTGTCTCTCATAGTTGAGGTATACCTATGATGAAAATTACAGGCCTCTCATCTTTTTAAGTGGGAGAACTTGCACAATTGGTGGCTGACTAAATACTTTTTCCCCCCACTATATATATATATATATATATATATATATATATATATATATATATATATATATATATATATATATATATATATATATATATATATATATATATATATATATATATATATATAAATATATATAAATAAAATTATTCTTTTTAATCTTAATTGGATTGATTTAGTCCTGTGTGGATATCGTATGTATTAGACAATCTATACCGTAAAAATGATCGTACACATTTTCAATACTTTTGGATACTCTTACTCTCTTTGCATTTAAAACTCTTTTAATAGCAGTGTTTGTGTTTTGTGGCCGTGTGGGTGAGGGGTTAAACTGCCTATCAGGTAACGGTTGCTACAGGCAGCGACTACAAGCATGTCGGAGGAGGAGGAGGTTTTTTACGGGCTCCACCCCCGTCTGTATCATGTCCTATAGAAAAGGACACTGGGTGTGAACTACAATTGTGTAGCTCCCTCCCCGAATCTAAGTAAAACCACATTGGGGAATGCTCTCTCACACACATACATACACACACAGTGTCACACAATCCCTAACACACACTCCGCCTCAGTCACGTTAAATCGCTCAAGTCAGCGCTCCTTCCTGTTTTCCACTGGTCCCGTCGTCTCTCGTACCATGTTTGGATAGACGGGGCTGGAAGCAGGAAGTCAAGGGAAAGAAAAGAAAAAAAAGTTTGCCCAGGAAGAACCACAACACTGTGTAAAGAGGAAGAGAGGAGCCACAAGGAGATCTCACAAGAGCTTTCATGAGGACGTTTGTGTGTGTGTGTGTTGTGACGTTTGACACCGGAGGGGGGGGTGGTGTCTGTTGAACGACATGGGGGCCGTGAGAGGTGTCGTTGGAGCGACCAAAAGGAACATGGAAGCACTGAGAGAGTCTTTTCTGCATTTGACTTTTCAGATGTCAACGTATAAGAGAGCCACTTTGGATGAGGAGGACCTGGTGGACTCCACCAGTGACGACGTCTACCCATCATCACCCATGCAGGTAAACGTGCAGACATCTTGTTTTACTGTCGGCACTGTGTTGTTACACAGAAGAAATGTGCAGGCTTTTTACAGTTTCACACCTTATGGAAAATATCACCGCTGTCATGCAAACATTATACCTTTTAACCTGAATGTAAACTTTAAAAAAACATGGCTTTGATCGGAGAGTAACATCTACTAATTTAAACCCAGTTCAACTCATGAGGAAAGCAGTTTCAATAAAAACGTGAAGATCATTTCGCAGCATCGGTTCAGCATTGGTCTGAACATCAGATACCAGTTGATTTAATGTCTGCCCGTAAACTCTATAACACGTTACAGAGGCCAGCCTGCTGGACACATGCTTCATGAAGGTGGTATATTTGCTTGACTGCTAATACTGAACATGATTAAATCATGCTGGCTGGGATACCAGGTAGATTGAAAACAACATTGAACCACCTTTTATACTTTTGTCCATTTGATTTACATGTTGTTTTTCAGTTTATGGACCCTTTTGTTTTTGCAGAATCAGGGAAACGAGGGATCCGACTTTCGTTCAGCAGATCTGTATCTAATTTGCTCGACACAATACACACTTTAAAAACTTTGAACGGATACGTTCACGTTTAAATTTTGTCTCACTGCAACACCTCAATAATCGAAAGATTTATTTAATTGGGAATTCCCCTTAAGATCACAATCTCTTTCACAAACGTGACCTGCAAACATCAAACACACCCACAAGCACACTAATACAATCCTTTGTGATGGTCGTGTTCATGAGGATAAAGTCTGAAATATCGGCTGATTAACTTCTGCAGCTGAGATCCTTCCTCACATACTTTGTTTGACCAGAAGTTTGAATCTAAGCCGTTGACATCGCTCTGCCATCATCACTTTGCCGTGGTTGTCAGGGTAGTAAGATGTGGTTTAGATGAGCTGCAGATTTAAAGTGCACCGGCTTGGCAGTAGGATTTTCTCCGTTACACTCAGAAACCCAGTTAAGGTTCAAACCAAGCCGACACGCTGAGCTCCGGGGATTAAGAACCCTCCGTGGCTTTTGCCTCTGATTCGGCCACATTACGTTTGACTGTTGAACTCTCATCTAAGCTAATAGTAGTAAATCGGATCCTTATATACACACTTCAGGGGTAATTGACTTCCACAGGATGTATGTGAGGTCCAAGATCTGGCATTTATTTACAGAGGGGATACTCAAAAGCCGGCCAGAGTGCTGAATGCGCCCTGTGGAAGATTTGCGAGTGGCCTTTGGAATCATTCCTGTAGGAAATAAACTCCCTTGGCAGCCTCGACTAAAGCAACAATCAGTAGTAAACATGCAGGAGCAGCGTGTGCTGGTTAAAGGTCCACTGCACCGGTCATTGATCTTTTAAAAAATGTAAAAAAAATGACCACAAAGTATGGACGTTCCTCTAACTTATTTATTCTTTCATGTGGATTCTTTTCCTCATAAGCTTTGCAGCAGAATATCTATTAACTGTATGCTGTTGTCCCTCATTGACTCATTTTATTTACAGGTGAACCACAACAAAGCAGATGTGGCTCAACAGGATCAATCGAGGGCAAAACTAAAAATATCCTCCTCCTCGTTAAACTATTAGCGAGAGAACAATAGAAGAATGCTTAACCTTTTCTGTGTAGGAGGCTTGAAAGCGTCGCGATAGAGACGCCATTGTGCTTTGAAACCAAACCAAACCGTCATCAAATCCCTGAGAAGCTGTGTGACTCTAGGCAATCTTTTCCATACTGCGTCCCTTCAACACTATCAAGAGTGTGTGTTTATGTGACTTATAAAGCTGATTTGAGAGTCATGTTCATGTGTTTTATGATGCTAAACCTCTTGAAAATGGTTGTTTGACACAGTGGATTAAATGAAGTACGTTAATGTTTTTTGTATATGTGTGTGTGTCTCTGTGTGTGCAGGTGACTCTTCTGCACGGCCGCGGTCCCTCATGTTGGCTAGACCGGACACAGAGTGAGAGGAGGCTGCTGTGTCTAGTGTGTGTCGTGTCTCTGGGCCTGTTCATATCGCTCATCACTACCGGGGTCCTTTACAAGCAGAGTGAGTGTGAAGTTCTATTTACACTCAGTGCTATGGTGACATACACTGGGGAATAAAAACACAGGAAGTGTTTTTATTGTTTAGTCAAATCAAAAACAAAGCAACCGTTCCAAAAAGAAGAAGAATTTGAAACAGAAATACCCAAACAAAAGGAGAAAGGCTTAAAGGAATAGTTTGACATTTGGGGAAATACGTCTATTTGCTTATTTTGCCAAAAGCTGTTTATTAAATATGAAGCTAGCTGGTTAGCTTAGCTTGGGATGAACACTTGCAACAAAATCCACCGACCAGCTCCCATAAAGCTCACAAATTCAAACATTATACCGCATTTGTTTCTATGTGAAGAAACGGGCAAGAATTGTCAATTTAGTTTACTTTGGACAGAGTCAGGCCAGCTGTTCCCTCTGTTGAGTCTTTATGCTAAGCTAAGCTAACTTGCTGTAGCTACACGTTTACCGTACAGACATGAGAGTGGTTTCATCTAACTCTCTGCAAAACAAAGTGTGTTTCCCAAAATGTAAAGCTATTCCTGAAATGTCCGCTACCTTTTGTTTATAATGATAACAAAGAGGTATAAAAAACTAAAGTCAGTCCACATTCCTTCACGAGGTGCTCAGGATTGTTCTCATGCATTGACCCAGCCTAAAAACTACAGGAGCTGTGCTATTTAATACAGTATATGTGGATTATATTTTTGATAAACCAAAGCCACACCTTCAGCTAAGCTGCCTAAAAACAACTCTAAATCTCTCCCTTGAGCTTGTTCATTATGGAAAAAGGGGCTTGTGGATTGACCATCGTATCCAGGCGGCGTCTCATCCGCGCTGGTTTCCTCAATTCTGCCATGGGAAACCTAATACCGCTTCCTCCCATTCAGAACCGCATGTCAGATCATACTTTGAAATAATAAAGGGAACAAGGCCGAATTCTCCTCGGGGTACTAACCTCATCACTGCTCGTAACTTTGTCTCTGTTTCATGCCTTATGTGTGCAGACGTAGTAAGTCGAGTATTTAAGGAGGCGAGTTGTACTAGCACTTGCACTTCTCTAAACACTTAATTTACTTCTACTTCTATAAATATTCCACACAACACACAAAAGGAGCCATGGCATTTATCTACGGGCCAGTGAAATACACTTCAAAGGCAAAGTGACTGACTTAATCTTTCATTTTAAAGAAGATTAATTCACCCAGGACCCTGAACCTTCATCTAGGTGGACTGCTTATTAGTCAGACAATTACATAATCAGTCGGCAATAGTTCACGTCAGACACCGCCTCCTGCAAAGATCAGATCAAACCTTGCGTTTCAGCGAAGTATTTATGAAGTTTTTTTTTTTACAGATATTCCCTTCAGGCTGTTTATCTTGGCTGTTACTTCTTATTAAATAATAGTTTCCAGATGGTCTGAAACTCGCCAGCAGACATATCTTTGGATGTCCTGCCGGGACATATTTTCAGATTACCACAGTCGTCCTCAAAAGACAAGGGTTTAAGTGAACTGTCTATGAGTTAAGAAAAAGTAAACCTATTATTTTGGAAGAGGAATTTGAAGAGTTCATTTTGTTTCTGTGTACATACAGACACAGGGTGTGTATACATTGTTATTATTGTTGTTTTCTCAATTTTGTTATTTTTTCTACTTAATTATTTGTACTTTTTCACTGTAAAATATATAAACATCAAAGGAATACGTATGAACAACATTATATGTAAGCAAATTTATATTAACTCCTGCGATAAAGTGTGTGTATATATAAAAAAGAAAGAATGAAATGTCTTTTCTCCTGCAGCTCACCCGGGCCTGTGCCTGACCGAGCCGTGCGTTACTGTGGCCAGTGCGGTCATGGGAGCCCTGGACCGATCCGTCGACCCCTGCCACGACTTCTACAACTTTGCCTGTGGGGGCTGGGTGAAGAACAACCCCCTCCCTGAGGGCAAGTCCCGCTGGGGACCTTTCAGCAACCTGTGGGAGAGCAACATTCTTGTAATGAAGCATTTGTTAGGTAGGAGTCCTTGTTTGACTCGGTGTCCTCAGCTGCCTTCACCCCAGGCAAAGGCGTTAATGTTTCGGGAAACCGGCCTCATTCACGTAATTAAACTTATGTCTGTTCTTTGGGCAGAAAACACAACGATGAAAGGTCTGAGTAAGGCTGAGGAAAAGGCCCAGCGATACTACCATGCCTGCATGAACGAGGCCAAGATTGAAGAGTTGGGAGCTAAGCCACTGCAGGAGCTCATCAGCCAGGTATGCTCACTGCCCAAAGCGGTCACACACCAGGCACATTCATCATTTCAATCCTTCATTTCTATCGAAACTCTCTTGAGTGTCTGCCTAAACCTGCCCGTTTCAGATCGGAGGATGGGCGCTGACGGGACCCTGGGACAAGAACAACTTCCAGGAAGTGTTGCGTATGGTGTCTGCCAACTATCACACCTCGCCTTTCTTCACCGTGTTTGTCAGCACCGACTCCAAAAACTCCAACACCAACATCATCCAGGTGAGCAGATCGGGCCGTTTTTATATACACAGGCATGCATTTATCTAAAATCATATATTCACACACCAGAAAGTGCTTCTTCACCTTTTAAATTCTTACATCATATTCCCTCCAACCCACATTGGCAGGCTTCCCTCAGCGGGATAATGCACTCATTATCTCGGCGGTCTTGGGTTCACACCGACAGAGAGCGTAACAAATGGCACAGATACAATCTTTCGCAAGCTTCTACTTTTAGCCTGCATGCTGGCAACGCAGGGATGAAAACAGAAGGTTGTTTGTGAAGGTTGAAACGGAGGCTCAAGTCATCTTATGCTTCTTTTGACTCTAGGTGGATCAGTCCAGCTTGGGGCTACCGTCACGGGATTACTACCTCAACAAAACGGCAAATGAAAAGGTACTGTAGGGCCAATCGTTGCTTTTACAGCAGTTAAACTTGCCCCATCTCTAAAAGTAAAAGTTGCTGATGTTTGCAAAGAAAGTCAATGAATATTAAAAGGAGAAATATTTCAGCTTCAGGGGCAAACAAACTCTGCATAGTCTCTTGTATTTGTATGGTTTAGGATTACTTTCCTAACAAAATGTTAACACACATGCACACACCTCGTCTCCCCCCCCTCACCCTGCTGCCCACTGGGACTCTGCAGTATCTGACAGCATACCTCGTCTTCCTGACGGAGTTGGGGGTTCTCCTGGGGGGCTCCGAGGAGACGTCTCGGACGCTGATGGAGGAGATCGTGGACTTTGAAACCACCCTGGCCAACATCACGGTCCCTCAGGAGGAGAGAAGAGACGAAGAGCTCATCTACAATAAGATGAAGGCCAAGGATCTGAAGGTGAGAGCCCGTCGGTATTGATTATACAACACATAGGATGATACTTTTCGTCATGACTGCTCCTGCCGTGTACCAAAGGAAGTGAAAAGCTACATTGTGTGACAATGTAAATCTTCAGGATGTGTGACTGCAAAGGAACTGTTCACCTTTGTGCTCGTCCCTCAGTGTGTGTTGATGTGTGTGTTTTATCGGTGTCTTTGCAGAATCTGGTTCCGGCGGTGGACTGGATGCCGTATCTCTCAGAAGTGTTTGCTCCCGTGCCGCTCAACGATTCAGAGCCGGTGGTTGTTTATGCCAAAGAATACCTCCAGCAAGTTTCTGACCTCATAACGAAAACAAATAAGAGGTCAGATACTTTTTAAGCCTTAATGCTTAATATGTTCACACTACGAGCAATGCCCATAAAATAGCACGGGGAGCTTTTTGGGCTTTGTTTTTTAAGATGGAGCGCATCAGTTTGAAACAAAAACATAGGGTCGGTTGTCGCATCACCGTGTCGTTGCAAGACTGAAAAAAAGTTGAGACCAGCTAAACTTTGATTTGTAGCGCGTTGAGCCAAAGATGCTCTATAACAAAGATGACTCATTGCAAGCTCCGCCAATGGTTTGAAATGGTATACACTTCCTGTCTCCTAACAAGAAACCTTTTTTGGGTTCCTTGTCTCCTTTAGTGGGCGTGTTCATAGTGTATGCACCTCCAGCCCCCCACCTCGTTTTTATTTGTCTAATGTATTTATGTTTTCTTTTGCTGACATTAGATATTTACACGGCTAACAGCCATATTTAGCATTTATAAAGTGAGTTAGATAGGGCGTTCATGTTGGTGAGACACAGAAAGGTCTCGGACAAAGTACATTCTCTCCTGATTTGTGTGTTTGAAAAATGCGATTTCAGTCTCAGAACGTTCAGACAATATGTGGCTTTTAAAAAAATGGGTCCGATATTTACTTTGGTGACTATGGAACGAAACGAATCGTTCATAATCTGTGTTCATGCTCCTTTCTCCCATTGGAGACTCAGGCCTTCCCGCGAGTCTTCTGAAGTAAACCGACCCTCAGTGGGCCGTCTCCTTTCTGAACCGTCTCTGGTCGAGCGTCAGCTTGTAGCTTCGCGTCAGCGGCCTCCATTGAAAATGACTCGTAGCCTGTTGCTGTGTCGCTCGTAGTGTGAACACAGCATAATATAATACAGGCTGTATGGTACTGTGTCTGTTTGTGTGTTTACACTGTTAATACAATATAGACTTGCATAGATCCCCCCCTACTGAAAGGCACAATAGTAAATACTCAGACAGCATTAACGAGGGCAACAAAACGGTGAATTTGATATTTCCTTTTCTTTCTTTTTTTTTTTCAGCCTACTCAACAACTACATGATAATGAAGGTGGTGAGGAAGATGAGGTCCATTTTGGACCAAAGGTTTCAGGACGCAGAGCAGCGCTTCCTCGAGGTCATGTACGGAACGAAGAAGGTGTGTGAGGAAATTCTGGCCTTTTTACAGTCGCCGTAATCCAGCATGACGCGGATAGATTTAAACACAGAGGTGGGATTAAGCAGGGAGAAAAACTACTCTGGCATTCTCATCCAGATAATGTATTTTTAGCATGTGTGTGAACTGGATACAAGTATCCGTGTTGCTGTTTTTTTATCATGGTCTTCTTTTTTTGGGGCTTTTTAATAGTCCAGTGTGTACAGTCAGAGGAAATGGCTCACAAAGCTTGTTTTAGAGACCTTTTCACTTGACCTCCTGTTCTTGTGTGTGACACTCACAGAGGATTCATTTTTTACTGAAAAACATGGAAATTGGCACCAACAGAGGAGCTGATCTTTTCCGTTCCGTTCAAGACTGTAAAAGAACTGTAAATCATAAGTCAGCAACCTGCTTCCTTAATTTTTAAGGAAACGCTAGAGCAGCAGCTGTGCTGCTAGATGCCCCTACACTGCAGATGCATGAGAAAACATGGAGTCAAAGATACTCTGACTTTAACACGTGTCCTGTCTAAGTGTACATTAAAGTGACGAGGCAGCAAGTTGTACCATCAGAGTGTGGCAGCTCCGCTGACTCCGGCTCTTATCTGACCGAGATCCTGTTCCCTCGGCCTTGTTTTCGACCGGGGTCAAGCTGTAATAACAAACCCCAAACTATCTATGCATGTCTCTTTGTGCGTCTGTTTTTCGTGAGAGCGCAGCCGAGTCTCTTTTTCCATCTCATTTTACAACTTGCTGTTGCTTGCTCAGAACACTCACTCATTTCCTCACTGCAACCTTGTTTCCTCTCTGTCTATGTACACGCGCATCCCCAATTGTCCTTGTCCTTTCTCTCACTTGATGAACTCGTGGAGGGTCGTTCTTTACATGCTGAGAGCTGAGATGTAAAGTCATTGTTGTAAGATAGGCGGAGGCACGGTTTTTGAAAATAGATATTATGTGTTAGGGCTGGACCATATGGCCTAAATCTTCTGTCACGACATACAGTAGGTTATTTAATATCTCAATAACGATATGAATAAATAAATAGTCTGTATGAACTAACCACATGGTAAAGCCTATTTTGTATGGGGATGTGTACTTGACAAATGAAAATATTGAAAATATGATTATTATCTCATTTCATTAAGAACTTGAGAGCAAAATGAACAAAGAGGTTTGAAGTGAAATTATAGAGAAAAACAGAATCCAGCAGTTAAAAAGAAATCTGATTAAAACAATAGTTTGATTTACCTGCGCTGTGTTATTCCCATAAACAGAATAATTGGGTGTAGGCAGTAAATAAATCTTAATGAATATATAAAGAAAGTCCTGCACACTGCTGTTGGAAAACACGACTCACTATATATATATATATATATATATATATATATATATATATATATATATATATATATATATATATATATATATATATATATATATATATATATATATATATATATATATATATATATATATATATATATATATATATATATATATATATATATATATATATATATATATATATATATATATATAAAATCAAAGGCTAATCTGGTGTTATTGGGTCAATGACACTTCCAGCATTCAAACATCAGGAAGTGAAACGGCCCTTTACGTGTTCGGATGAGACTCTGCTCTGTTATTCCTCTTCTGGTGTTCTGCTGGTTGACTGGCTTGCATTTCTTCAGTTTTTAGTGTAGTTAGCATGTGGGGTGTCCTGGTTGTTCACATGTTGTCTACTCAAAACAAAAACCGAGTCCTCACAGTCCTGAAGAGGGAACCCTGTGTGTCTCAGCTCACAAAGAGATAACGGCTCAGCTTTGTCTCATAATCACTGAGCTCAGAGCTCACAGCCATGTCCTCTCTTTTGTGTTGATTTTCTTTGAGTTGAATCTTCCACAAAATGGGTCCTCCGTGGACTTCATTGGATTTAAATCTTTTTTTTTTTCTTTTTTTTATTTTTTATTAGAAATATTAAAGACACTGGTGGTTATATTTTTATGTATTGAGTATATCCCAAAAAACCTTAAATCTATGCTGATATAGTTTTGTATTTATGTCTTAAAAATGTATTTCTTAAATTTAGAAATTCTCCTCCGGCAGGAATACAACCAATAGAGAGTGCAGGTCTCCACTTCACACACACTGATCCATCCATTTGACATGTTCAGAGTTGTGGGGCTCACCTATCCCAGCATGCACTGGGCAAGAAGCAGGAAGAGATTGGCCAAACGATCGCAGGGCTTTGCAGGAGGCATAGCGGCCTATAAGTAGACTGTGTTGTCTTAGCAGAAACACCAACACTGTCTTAAGCCCCTTTCTCTCTGGACTAAAAACCCCACTAACATCTGGCTTTTGTCTTTAGTGGGAAAGTTTACAATCAGGACTCATTCCCAGGACAAATGAGTGCAGTAGTTGCAGATATTTATCATCTCCGGCTCCAATCGGTGGTGATAGAAACACGCTGAGTTTTAACCCGATGCTATGTGACGGGCCTTGAAGTGACTACATAATGGGGCAAATCAACAGGGATTTGGACAATTACTATAATGCATTAACATACAAAACATACAATTAATATGCTCTCCTCAAAGCCACCGGACTGCAGACAGACAACAGCAATTATAGCTCACTGATCATCGAAACGTACTTCATTCAAACTCATCAAAACTGTCTTAGTTAGTCTTACTTGCGCTACCTTTTGTGGAAAAAGGGGGTATCGCTGTGACTTCGCTACTGTCTCACCATCGCTACGGTTCTCTCAAACAACACACGTAGCCCACGGCTGAATGGTACAAGTTTGTTACGTTCATTCTGGGAAATGACAAAATGGGTTGAAGACGATGTGACCCGCTGAAAGAAAATCCTATTCCAAATAGATTGATGTTCTCTAACAAGTGAGGATGCGTTTTTCCTTAACATGTCTTGGTGTGTTGCCTTGACTTTGCAGAGCTGCACTCCACGCTGGAAGCTGTGCGTCAGCGACACGGACAGCGCCCTGGGCTTCGCTCTGGGAGCCATGTTTGTCAAAGCCACCTTTGCCGAGGACAGCAAGACTATTGTACGCATTGCACACGCACACACACACACACACACACACACACACACACACACACACACACACACAAAAGCTGCTCCTGCTGTGAGGTGCCTCTGACTGTCTTTTGTCTCCTTTGTGCTTCAGGCTGAAGATATGGTCGGGGACATTAAATGGGCGTTTGAGGACAGCCTGAAGTATGTGAGCTGGATGGACTCGGAGACAAAAAAAGCAGCCAAAGAAAAGGTGGGACAAAGAAGTTGTGCCCTGCTGTAGCTTCAGGGATACATTAACATCTGAATGAGTTGTGTGTTGAAGTGGCTGACAAACACAGCACTGCCACCTGGTGTGAAAATGTGTCTTTCACAGTTTATTTATTCTTTTTTTTGATAATTTGTCACAGGCAGATGCAATATACAACATGGTGGGATATCCAGAGTTCATCATGAACGGCACAAAGCTGGACAAAGTGTTCAATGATGTAGGTAAATGTGGAAGTGAATTAAATGTCCTGTCACTTTTTATTTGTCACACAATGTCTCACAAAAAAAACACTGAACTCCATTTTTCCGTCGCTTCTGATTCATCTCTCTTTCAGTTCGAGGTGGTGTCGGAGCTTTACTTCCAGAATGTCATGCAGTACTACAACTTCTCAGCCAGAGTGACTTCCGACCAGCTGAGGAAAACTCCCAACAGAAACCAGTGAGTTGACCCTCATCCTCCTCCGCCCCGCTTGCCAAAGAGGAGGCTTGCACGCTCCGACGGGGACACATTCCCCTTATACTGACTCAGCAGAATACTGCTGCCATCCGCAAATGTTCCCAGGCAACCAACTTCTCTCTGCTGAACCGATCCGTGTCTCTAATTAGGCTGAGGTCGAGGGGACAGACGAGGGTTCCCATGCCTTTTTAAAATTTGATCTGCAGTCAGCCTGGCACAGCAGAGCGGGCAGGACATCGATAGTCTGAATCTGTTGATGTCAGCCTCACACGTTGTCTTCCTTGTGTTTTTTTTTTTTTTCAGGTGGAGCATGACCCCTCCGACCGTGAACGCATATTACAACCCAACCAAGAATGAGATGGTTCTGCCTGCAGGAATTCTTCAGGCTCCGTTTTACAGTCGTTCCTGGCCTAAGTAGGTCCCACTTCAGGTTGTCTAAATCATGGTGGATGGCTTTTATTAGAATAGAACAAACAAGTGGAACATTGTCTTTTACTTCACAAATCCAAAAAAAGCTGCACGGAATAAAGATTGTATTAAAACACCATTGAAGTATAAAAAAAAAAAAAAAAAACACTAACCAGCATTATCCACCAGAAATGTCATTTAGCAGCTGTTTCCAGTGGTGTGCTGCATATATAACTTGTGAATCAATACGAAATGCCATTTTGTTAGTTGCTTCATTTTATTTTGGTATTCAGTTTGATTTGATTCTATTTGAATTGCTGAACAAACCTGAGATGTGTGCAGCTCACAATTCAGAGACAACTAGAAAGAAATACACATTACGTTCAGTAAAACCATGTGAAGAAATCAGGGATTTTACAGGAATGATTCGCGTACATTTTCTAAATGTATCATCTTTAATGTTTTTCAGAGCTCTCAACTTTGGTGGCATTGGAGTCGTCATGGGACATGAACTGACTCATGCTTTTGATGACCAAGGTTGGTAAAAAGTTTTCCATTCGAACCATTTACATTCCAGAGGCATAGCATCATCCTTCTGACACAAAAGGATTGATGTGGCAGAGAATCCGGTAATATTTCACACTTTGTATCAAAGGGAGGGAATACGACAAGGATGGAAACCTGCGTCCCTGGTGGAAGAACTCTTCGGTGGAGGCCTTCAAGAAGCAGACACAGTGCATGGTGGAGCAGTACGGAAATTACAGCATCAACCAGGAGCCCATGAACGGGAGGCAGACCCTGGGAGAGAACATCGCCGACAACGGTGGACTCAAGGCCGCCTACAAGGTGGGACGGATGTTTTCTGTGTGTGGTTAAAACATGGGGGGGGGGCAAAATCTGTCACTGATGTAGACAAACAATTCAGACCACTGCTGCCATGTTTACTACGTTGTCAGATTGTCTGCGAGGTCAGGAAACGATCGCGTAGATCTGACATTAATCCAGCGGATTAGTTTGTTGTTCGAGGCCGTTGCGGGGCACAACCCATTTATTTGTATTGGAAAAAAGCAGCTTGTGTGGTTTGCGGCGACGCCTGGAAATGCAACAGGTGGTTCCGAGTGGCCTTGTCAGCCTCTGGTTACTTCTTCACATGCACACATTCTTTCCATGTAATGTAAAAGGTCATAAGCTGTGAAGCAGATGAGCAAATCATATGGAAGCAACAGTGAACCAGAGGGGCAATAACACAGAGGAGGACCTAAAGCCTTCTATTTCCCTTTGGTCTACATCATTATGCACTTTAACACAAGCAAAAACAGTGACTGTGTGTGTGTGTGTGTGTAACATGATCATTTGTTGCTTCGAAGGCTTATGTGAACTGGATCAAAAATAACGGCGAGGAGGCCACGCTACCTGCCCTGGGAATGACGAACCATCAGCTGTTCTTTGTAGGATTTGCCCAGGTCTGTACCGCTCACTCTTTCTCGATTACTGAATCAAACTGTCTCATTACTAATACTTACTTAAAGGTCCACGCCAGACATGTTTTAAGATACTTGTAAATACTCTGCTGATGTGCTTTTATAGACAGCAACGCCCTCTTTGAAAACACACAAGATGTCTCCTGCTTCACTGAGAAGTGAACTGTCCGTGTTTGTTCCCTGGGCACTTTAAGTTTCCATGTTACACTTCACATATAAGTTGCATACCGGACTGTGATTGGCTCCAAACTAGTTGAAAATCTGGCTCATGCGCTCACGTGTTCAGAGAAACGTTCCTCCTTCAGCAAATGAACGTGAACATGAAGTATTGTCGTGTCAAGCTGCACTGTGAAGCTCAAACAACAAGGAACAAGTGGAAATGGGGACTTTAAGTTAAATATCAAAACAAAATGAGCCCAAAAATATACACGTCCTTTTAAAATACATAACACTTTACCACATAACCTCAAAACACTTAAAAGAGCTGTAATGAAAATAAATGAATGCTGATGAATATGAAATGTTCATAATGAGGGAAGAAAACGAGTTAGTGTCTTCATAATTAAATTAAAAGTAACCCCCCCCATTGTGTGTCTCTTCATCCGTTATGGTCCCTGCAGGTTTGGTGCTCTGTCAGGACACCCGAAAGCTCGCACGAGGGCGTCATCACAGATCCTCACAGTCCATCGAGATTCCGAGTCATCGGCACCATCTCCAATTCACAGGAATTCTCAAAGCACTTTGGCTGCAAAGCAGATGCTCCCATGAACCCCAAACATAAGTGTGAGCTTTGGTGATGCCCCGTTGCTGTTAATCAGGAAGGAGGGAGAATGGACGTTTGGGAGGAAGCATTGACAAAGTCTCTCTAGACGGGCACCGCAAGAACCACTGAAACTCCTACTGCCTTGCCACTGCTTTCAGGACAGAATGGGCCTGCTCTGTGTGGAGGGTTGCACTCTTCAGTGCTTCTCCACAAGGATTGTTGGTTTAGCAAATTGCTTGCCCCAACTTCTGAAGTTAAATGTAGCTATGAATGCGCACTGGAAACCCAGCAAATGGTTACAGAAAATGGGAGAACCACTCTCAAATTTTGTGAACTGCTTGTTTGTCATAAAGTGATAAATATTTGTATTTGTTCCTGTAACTCTTCACTGTGCTTGGATATGCTCCCATTTTATTATTTTTTTTAATTGTATTTTATTCATGTACTCATCAATTATTTTTTTTTATTTTTTATTTTTTTACCTGATAGAAAATTGATATCCGTTTTAAATCTGTTAATCACGAATGGTATAAATGTGTTTTATTACTCAAACAGCCGTTTGTACTTGAAACATTGCAATGTTTCAGAAACACTTTGCGTAACATTTGGTCAAACTGTTACGTTTTATAGACATTGATGCGATATATGCCTCCCATTGCTGGCTTTTCATTTATGAAATGCAAAACCAATACAAATCAGAAACACAATAGAGGAATTAAGACATTCACAGCAAAAGTGTAAGCTATGTTTTCCATCCAGAACCTATGATGTGCCATACCTGTTTTTATGAGTAAGAGTTTGTCACTAATTATTTTGTATAGTAAAACCAGTCTTAAAACATTTTTTGTCTCCTCAATTTGTTTATTAAGTTGAACCCACATACACACACACACGTCTTTGTTGTACAGAGACTGTGACTAGCCCCGCCCGCTGCCTCACGTTACACTACTTATCCAATTACAGTAACGTTAATGGGACATTCCTCTGGTGACTCGCAGATGCGAAGCAGGCAGAATAACAATAGATGGCGCTAATGACACACAAATCTGTTATAGTCCTGCTGCTGGTGCAAATTACAGACCATTAATTGTACTTTAAAAAAAGCTGGTGTGGATTTTTGGCCATGCAAACACCCAAAATATTATAAACATTTGTGCAACTTGATGTAATTAAAATATTTTTGTTTGAATATGTTGCTTCTCAATGTGTTGGCAATTACCAATGACATGTTTTTACGTTCTGGACTTTAATGTCATTAACCAAATTGAGGACTTAACATCACGAAAATAATTTAAAAAAAGATATACAAATATTTATTTCAGAAACATTATGGGCACGTGAGCCATTCACGGTTTCTGGATCTGATTGTCGGCATGGATCATAGGTTCCGTTGATTAACCGAGGGTATCCGTAGGTTGCCGAGAGTTGCCGAATCATCTGTCCTGCCCGGACTGCTGGAAGCGGCCACAACGCCATGTTGGCGAAGTCTCTCATCTCTGTGAGAAAAAAAATGATAGAAAACATACGTACAGAGAAGAAAAGGTAGATCGCCGAGGAGAGATTGAAGATTGCGGCGATTATTTATTTTTGAAAGAAACGAAACCGAGCCGGATCCGCAAAGGTTCCGGACGGACGAGGGAGGCTAAACCTCCCACCGTCCCCATGCACAGCACGGCTGATCCGAGCGGCGACTTTCCATGAAAAAAAGAGACGTTTGTGTTGCTATTCGAGCGTCGTTATCCCACTTCGTTAAAGGGATTTAGGGCCTGCTTCAAGAATCTGCTACGCTTGCTCCATGCATGCCAGCTAGGCGTCGTTTGTATCAGTATTTATTACGGTATTGTTTTTATTTGTTAATTTTTTTGCAATGAGTTTGCCACCGAAAGTGGTCCCCAAACCCGCCGCTGTCGCAGTCAGTGGACCTGGAAGTGGCCCCTCTCCGTCGAGCCAACTGCGGGCTACCCTGACCTCCGCGTCTCTGCCGCCGGGAGCCCAGACGGCTCCTCAGCCTGTACCGCCACCTCAGTATCCTTTCACTTGGGTAACATGGAACATTGTTTGTGATTTTATGCATTTTACTCCCATGTTAGACAGTAACGCACAGTGTTGTTTTAATAGCGATAGATAACCGGGGTTTGATGGGGGGTGATGGTTTCGTTTGGAGGGAGCTGGGAGGGGAGGGGACAATTAGCTAGCTAGGTATGCTAACGTTAGCTTATCGAGCCGGTTGTCCAAGCTAACGGAAATGTCAGTTGGGTTACACGGGAGTTCACTCTACGCTACGTATTCTTTTCACATTTGTGAGTTAATATAACTGTCATTTAAAAATGGCGGGATGCAGATGAGGTGACGTTATTTTGAGCAGGAAAGCTCCATCACCGGCAAGCTATCGGGCTTTCCTCACCGGTTACCGGCTTTGTTCAGTTACCGTTGTTAGCTAGCAAGGTGCATTAGCCTATCGGAGGTTGTTGTGCCAGCCAGCTAAATTAACGGGAGCCTCCGCGGCTAGCGAGTGCACATGTCAGTGAATGCAACGTCGCGGAGCTGTGCGGCTTCAGCCATATCAGGGTGATGACCTGGGGCTTATGTTGGCCTGTACAAGGCCTTGTTTAATGGAAGTGCACCTCCCTTTTTACCATTTCCATTTCACTCGACTTGAGCTCTTGAAGAGGCGCTACTATGCACCTTGACAGGCCTGCAAGTGGCAGGGCCGGTGAGCTCCTAGGATGACAGAGTATCAATTAGCAGCAACACATTAGCCAGTTCTGTTTCTGACGTTTTGGTTTTTGATATGAACAGTTTGTTAAATCATTCATCAGCTGGCAAACCTGTGTTCTCCCAGAAATGTGTCTCCAAACATTAAAATGCAGTGCATAGTTGGTTTAGTCATTAACCTTTGAGTTAACACAGTGATCCATCAGTATCACTCTACCCTACTCTTAGTGGAGTGAAGTCACTGTGGTTATGTCACCGCCTGTTTTATTTACAGCATGGTGGCAGTTGTGTGAGGTAGAGGATTAGGTTGATGTCTCCTGCCTGCCAGGGGCTGAGAGATGTGTCTTTTGTGATCTGACAGCTTCTGTTGTGGTTTAGCTTTGGGGTGTTGTGTCTCGACCTGATTTCCTGCCACCCACGATCACAGCGGCCCCGTGTTTGTGACATCTGTAAAGGACGGTAAGTAGCTGGTTGTGGCAGGTGGCCATATGAAACCTTCAGGAAACCAACAGTGTGTTGTGATGTTCATGGGTTGTTTGTGAGTTAGATGAGCAACGCAACACGGAAGATAATGGTCTCTTTATTTGCTGTGCCATGTCCTCGATTGACTCTGCAGGCTTTTGAAATGTACTAAACCAATTTTTAGCTGTGAAGAGCCTACCAGTTGAATACAGAAGCGCATACTCTCCATTTACTCAATTGATGTCCTCTTTAGGAATACATAATAACTATAATAATGGTAAATATGTCTCTTTTATAGTTCGGAGACATTACGCCTCTTGGGCTTAAATGTTTTATTTGCCTTTTTGTTTGTGTTTTTTCTTGCTTAGCTTCAACATTGACTAACATTAGCAGTCTGATTTTGTTCAACATTATGGAGTTGTGGCTATTGATCCACTGAAGTAGGAGTAACTACATCATATACAGGGGTTTGATGTTTAATGTACAGGGGCACATCTATAGCACAATAAGCTGGTTACTTCAATTCTTGTTTCTATTGTTGGAAAAAGAAATGGCATTAAGAGATTAGTTAGTCTGGCTTTTTAACTGCAGTTGCACAGAGTGCATTCAGGGGTTGGTGATAATATCATGAACACAATTCTATTCAATCTAAAATAACCAATAAGGTGTGTATGATATTACATCCCCACCTGTATCCACATGGGAGTTGGAGGCAAATAAACTTGACAATACACTGATGCCACGCCAGTTCATCAGGTTCATCTAACTGATGTACCTTTAATTCAATCCAATGAGTCCGCTGTGTAATAAATCCTACTTTTATCAAGGTAATCATATTAGTTTTGTTGAAGAGGTATTGTTTCAACTTGCTGGTCATTTTGCAGGTTGTTATACTTTTGAATTTTATTGGATTATATTGAATGTTTTTAACTTTTATATAGAGTTAAAAAAAAAAAATCTAGCGTTACAAAACTATCTGTAAAGTAGGCGGGAGTAAAAAGAAAATATAAATGTGCAGGAAAGGGAAACGAGTCTGCTTTGTCCTGTGAGCTCTGTGTAGTTTCCAAGGTGCCCATGATGGTCCCTGGACCCCGTTTTCGACCGCATTGCATTTGATCTTCATGTCTGTATGAAAACAGACGGTCTTGAGTGTCGCCACTTGTCTGACCTCTCACTCTCTCTAGACCTCTGAGGTCAGAAGTGATGCCGTGTGTTACGCGCCGTCTGCCCGGGGCTCCCCCTGTATGGGAATTCCCACTTGGAGGATGTTGGAGTGTTTGTAGAGTCTTGAGATACACAGGGGTCCAAAGAAGCAGGGTGGCAAGGCGCGTATGTGTGTTGGGCCTGGGAAGGAGGGGGGGAGTGTGTGGGGTGGGGGGCAGTTTGTTTCTGTTCCTGGTTGCCAGAGAAACACCCAGCGCATGCGTCTGCTGCCGCACTTGCCAGACAATGGCAGCGCTGCTTAGCATTCAGAGCGAGAGGCCAAGGTGGCGCTTCCCACCATCTGCCAACAAAGGCCCAGGTCACCCAGGCTGCCTCAGCCCTCCCTCGTTTCCTTCCCTCCCCCCACAGCTCACCTCGCCCCACTGCTGGCCCAGCTGAGAAAACGCAGGGCTTCTCCCCATTTACCCCCTGCTCGTCTCCCGCCTCACCCCCTCCAACCCCTCAGCTTTCATGGTACAGCGCTTTCTCCTCTCTTTGAAGGGGCTGAGCTCCTTTTTCCCCTCTCACAATTTTTTATTTTTTTTTTCAATTCTTTGTCGTCAAGGTTAGTATTCCTGCTTGGACAAAAGGATGACAGCAGTTGACGATAAAGAAGCAGTGAAGTACTAATGTAAACTGTGAGCCAGACATGCAGTCACAGCCAGTGTTGGTTGTGAGACAGGGCTACGTAACGCATGCACCCAGCATCGTGGTCCTGTGTTTTAGGACAGGTGTCTGCAGCCTGCATGAGAAGATATTCTCATGAGCGCACTCACAGTGGGACGTTATAAATAAACTGCTGTGTTGTTGTGAGCCAGCATGCAGGACTTTTCTTTCCAGAGAGGGAGTGGCCTGTTGAGGAAGACATTCTGCCCATGGTCAAAACACTTCCAGTGTTTTTATCTCAAGTGACATTTACACATTATTGCCGACGTAGTTTTTCTTCCACTCGATCTCGAATCAACACTTTTCTTTACTCTAGAAAAAGCATTGCAGATACAAGCAGCAGCAGTTGTTGAATTTTCTGATTATACTCTCATTGCTCCTGCAATACTCAGTATTTACAGTGAGAGCTCTGTGTCTGGAGATCCATCCCACCCAGACCATGATGCTGTCAGGTTGAGTGGGAAATGTTCACATCCACTTGTCAGCAAGTAGTGCTACAACGTTTGCCAATACAGTGTTAATATTTGTGTCAGAGCAAGACTTGACGCTCTGCCTTACTGCACGTAGGGTTAGAATTCACTGCAGCCAAACACTTTGCGTAACTTGTGTGCAGTTGAAACGGGTTAGTAAGTGGAGTACTGTAGGGAGTACTTACTGGAGTAAGTGGTTTTTGATTTCGGTCCTTCGTTGTCGCACATTTCAGAAATTATTTTATGCAAAACAAAATAGAAACATGTCATGGTGAAACTCACTTTTGGTGAGCAGTTGGTTCCTGTTTGTTAGCACTGTATCGCTGCCGTACTCCTCCTGGTGAGTGTTTGTAGTCGTCTGGGTCCAACAACAACACAAGTAATCGTACATTTCGTCAAACTCATTCCTATTTTCTCAAGTAGTTTGACAGAAGATAGATGTCACTGGCGTCCGCTATGGTTGCGGAATAAACAGGAAGTTTTAACGTGGTTCAGAGATACACAGCAGACCGTGCAGTGTCCTGGTTTGGTTCGGCCTTTAGACCACCGTTAGGAGGAATGACACTAGCAGACTCAAATAAATAAATAGGTCAGAGAAGCCCTCTCTGTGTCCATGTGTAACTGACTCAGGCTTCAAAAATATTTGGCTTCTCGATGTCATCATTACTTTATCACGATCATAGGGCTTTTAGTAATTGAAACTCAAAGTGATTGGCAACGTGAACGAGGATTTACCCATGCAGTACGGACAGAACATTCAATACAACCTTATTTATCCCTGAAATTGGTCTTTTTTGGTAATTGTTTTCTGCATCTACTTCCTGCTGCAGAAATCCACAACCATTGCTGCTTAAGATATGGGTTGTTAAGAGTGGAATCCACCAACCTAACAGCTGGCGTTCATACTGTAGTGAAAGAGCAGCCTCAGCAAAGGCAGTGTGTGTGTGTGTGTGTGTGTGTGTGTGTGTGTGTGTGTGTGTGTCTCTCTGTGTGTGTGTGTGTGTGTGTGTCTCTGTGTGTGTATGTGTGTGAAGAGCGGCCAGTGGGCCAGCTGGGAGAAGGAGGGTTTGTGTCTGCACCATCTGGGCCGTCTCCACTCACTACCTGAGCCTTTCCACCACACCGAGATTTCCAGGTAACCGGTGTCATTCAAAGGAAGCGTGGTATTTTTAAACGTGTGCCATATTTATATGACAATCAATCCCCTGTGTGTGTTCATTACATGGCAGCGCGAAACGTGACCGTTTTGATTTAAGGTTTGTCTACAGAGCCGCTAACTCGGCAGAAACCCAGCTCGCCTCTAACTCTGACCCTCTCGTGCATCTTTCTTCCTGTTCATGTTTCATGCGACGCGTTCAGGGGTGAGATTGTTAAATACGCCGCTGTGATTCATTAATATAATCAGTAATGGCAGATTACGGTTTATTGAGCTGAATCATCCTCCGGATCACACCCCTGCTATTTGTAAGGCTGTATTTTCCTGCTGTCTTCCCACAGAAGCAGCACATTAGTGGCTTTACAGTAAGCTAATGAAGAAGCCCCCCCACCCCCTCCTAAATGAGGCTTGCAGGTCACTGTAGAGTCGAGGGACAAGGTGGAGTGGCTGAAGCTACTAAGAGAAGAATCAGCAGCACAGACTTGTTTTAGGCTCTGATGCAGACTTGTTTTATGCTCTGATGGCAGACTTGTTTTAGGCTCTGATGCAGACTTGTTTTAGGCTCTGATGCAGACTTGTTTTAGGCTCTGATGGCAGACTTGTTTTAGGCTCTGATGGCAGACTTGTTTTAGGCTCTGATGCAGACTTGTTTTATGCTCTGATGGCAGACTTGTTTTAGGCTCTGATGGCAGACTTGTTTTAGGCTCTGATGCAGACTTGTTTTAGGCTCTGATGCAGACTTGTTTTAGGCTCTGATGGCAGGCTTGTTTTAGGCTCTGATGCAGACTTGTTTTAGGCTCTGATGCAGACTTGTTTTAGGCTCTGATGCAGACTTGTTTTAGGCTCTGATGGCAGACTTGTTTTAGGCTCTGATGGCAGACTTGTTTTAGGCTCTGATGGCAGATTTGTTTTAGGCTCTGATGGCAGACTTGTTTTAGGCTCTGATGGCAGACTTGTTTTAGGCTCTGATGGCAGACTTGTTTTAGGCTCTGATGGCAGACTTGTTTTAGGCTCTGATGGCAGACTTGTTTTAGGCCCAGGTTTTACCTTGTCAACAATAAACTACACTGCAGCCTTTCCTTTGTTTAGGAGGTAAGAGCCCTTTTTGAAATGTGAGGCTTTTTGTGGACATGTCTTCAAATGAACTTTGAGTGTGACTAGCTGGTGTCCTTCAGGTGAAGTTCCCTCATCTGAACACTGCGTTTCTTCTCGGTGGCAGTGAGGGTCAAATGCTAATCTCACCATCGGTGTCATTTTTGTCCAATTAGACGTCGCAGGTAATTACTCGGCCACGCTGGCGCTCCTATTCCCTGAAGCAGTGTCCCTGTTGTAAGTCTTTTAAGTTGACATTGTGCTCGCCGTCGCCCCTCAAGCAGAAAATTAATGGAAATCAAACTAATGACTGATATCTAATTAGCGCGGTCAGCCACTTTCATGGTTGTGCCTGAAACATGTAGAAGAGCTTGACTGAAAGGTGTCCGCTTTCTGCATCCATCTGGTTACCGGGCCACCCACATTGGAGTGTTTCTACCAACAGCATTAGAGAAACTTTAAGTAAGCGGTGAAAGTGCGTCACATTGCCAGCATGAATGGACGTCCATTGATATTCAAAGGAAAATCTTGCAAAAGCTTATCTGACACAAACACCTTTTTATGGACAGAAACATAATTACTTTGCAAGTTGTCCAGAGGGGAAACTACACTGGATCTGGTTTTCATTAGAGTAGATTTGATGTTTAGTATTGCCTTTTCAGTTTCCCCCCTCAACATGATGTGATATTCCATCTAAAGGCCCGACACAAGTGTTCAAACGTTATGTGTAATTAGTGGCGTAACAACATTCTGCTGTGATTGCAGGTGTTTTCCTCCTGAGATAACAGAGATCTGCCCACCGGCTTTTAGCCATTTAAAATCATCTATTGTTGTTACAATACAAAGATCAGTTCTGCCAAAATCCCTGCAACATTTACGTGTCTCAACTTCCCTGATCACTTCTGCGTTTGCTGTTCCTGCCCTGACCTTCAGGTGGACCAGGAAGCATTCGCAAGTGATTATTACGACTCCTTTTCTCGCCTGCTACTCTGTGCTTTGTGACAGTGGATGTTCCACATAACATCAGAGCCTTTCAGATCAGGAAAGGTAATCTGGGAATCACTGAAAACTTCCATTGGATTTATTATTATTTTTTCTTCAGACCCAGATGTCTCCTGTCTGGCACTCATGGCACATCAAAACATGAAGATTATATATGCTGTGTGGCCCACAGTACTATTATGCTCCTCCTCACCTATACTGTCGTGTCAGTTGTGAAGAGACTGAGCCTCTAATTACTCCTAGTGTCTGTGTGTGTGTGTGTGTGTGTGTGTGTGTGTGTGTGGGGGGGGGGGGGGGTTGTTTTTCCAAAATGCCCTGGCAATGAAACAGAATCCGCTTCCTGCTGTGCTTCTGCTTTTTGAATCGCGGCCCTCTTTTTAAACGATTATTCTCTCATCTCGCTCTCTGCCTCTTGTGTTGTCGGTTCCTAGTAGCCGAGCTGGCAGGGGGCCAGGAGAGACGACGGCCCCTGCAGGCAGGAGCAGGGTGAACTGGCTTAAAGGGCCAGTTTGCTCAGTCAGAGCAGCTTGTCGGATGGTTGGATAGCCCCCCCACCTTTCCGATGTTGCGTCTTGACCATTCCTGTAACTTTCCGAAACCTGCCATGTGACATTCACACCCACTTACCGGCCTGCTCGGCCGGCTGTCCGGAGGTTAAACAGTACGCTGGCTTTAAATGTCTCTCTCAGCTCAACTTTTTTTTTTTTTCATTTGTTACACAACTATTTGTGGCACTTTTTTTTTTAAATCTGAAAACCCGTATGCAACACCATGAATTCCTTCCTGGAGAGACTCTCTGACAGCTGGCTTTTTGAGTGTGGCCGTTGTAAACAACACTTTTGATATACGTCATGGTCGGACAACACATTGACATCCTACTTCTTCTCTAATACAACCCTTCCCTCGGGGGGGGGGGGGGGAAAGGGGAGGCGTGATTTGTGTGAAAGGAAGAAAGCCAGACGTTCGGTTTCCCTTAAACCATGTGACCGTGTGTGTGTGAGTGTGAGGCCGTCTGTCACAGACAACTGACTGAGCAGGTTACTAACCACAGGGCTTCCCTCTTCTGTGTGGCTCGTACACATTCCCTCTTCTTTCTCCTCCAACGTCTAAGTGAAGTCTCGTGAGGCTCGTTATTCCATGTTTCAGAAGCCGTAAAGACAGTTCTGTTCTGGTTTCTGTTCAAACAGAGCATGACTAATGCCCGGAGGTTTTTTTCTTTGACCTGTTATTCTACCTTTTATTATAACAAATATATGAAGTTCATAGCTTTGGCTATTCCTCTACAGTTGTCTTAATCTCCTGCTCTGGCTGTCCCCTTTGCCCGGAGTGGTCCAGAAATCCATTTCAGATTTTCCCTTTAACACTTGGGAAAATGGGGAAGGTACACAGTGTACTCTCAGAGATGGGGCATTTTGAGCGGGGTGGTTGGGGAGGAGGAGGAGGGGGAGGGATCCTTGAAATCAAACTACAGAGCCATCAGGAAAGCTCTGTGGATCCGAATCAGTGTAAAAACATAGAAGCGTAGAGTGAAGTTATCTCTGCAGCGTGTTTCCTGAGCGGGTAACTTCCACACACACTAGATCACGTCTCTTCATGGGGTTTGGTCAGCAATATTTAGACTTTAAATACGTGACAAATTAATTATTTTTTCATTAAATTAACAATTTAAGAGAAAAATGGTCAGAATTTCTAAGAACTTTGACTTAGTATGTGCTTGTTCTTATCAATTTAATTGTGTATCGCCATGTCTCGACGTACGACTTCATCACGATTCCACTGAAAGACAATAAATCATCCTATTGCGTTATCGTCCAGCCCTGCTTAACGCCGTCTCTTAGATGAATACATCCAACATGACGGGAATGTTACCCGATGAGCCAGCATGAAACTGTTTTTTTGGTGTCCCCCGGCTCTCTTCAGAGTTTCTCCTTAACGCAGCTCTCTCCAGAATCCCCCGGGTTCAGCCGACACTGGACGACCGAATCTTCCCCACACAACCCGGAGTGGCTGCAGTCTACAGCGTGAGTCCCCTCTCTCAAAACACATTCACCTGTATGCTGCAATGCATGTGCAGAGAATACACACTTCAGATACAGACTGCACACACAGATCTAGAATACCAACTGGATGTAATTTACAAGCACTTTATCCACGACTGTACGAAACAAATAATACATACACAGAGTTGCCAGATTATTAGGTCCACCTGACCTGGCTCAAACTACTGCAGTCTTGTGCAACACCTTCATAAAGGTTGCCATGTTTAGTCTTTGTTAGAACTGTTTTAATAGAGGTGTTGATTTGACTTCATGGTAATTCTTCCACCCGTTTGAACTGCATTGCATCTGATGTGTTTCTGATGTTGAGTCTGCGATAAATACGCTGGACAAAATAATAGAAACTCCTCTCACAGAACATCACAACCTTTACAATCATGCTGTAGGCTTCATGCCACCCACGAAAATCCATCAACATATGAGGTGATTCTTTTGCTGTTTCTGACCTCACCACAGAGTGCCACAGACATTGCTGTTTTTTTGAGGCAGAGCCAACTGAAGTTCAGTGCAGGAGATGCGCACCAGTTTCCTCCTAAGAACATTGTAACCTTTATGAAGGTAGGATTCATTGCATTCGTTTTCAAGTGTAAACCCCTTCACGTGTACCTGATGAACTGGCAACTGAATGTGTGTTGAGTTTAAATGTCATAGCGGTTTGGTGCCATGCTAGATGTCAGTGCCTATAAAACTACTCAGCCCTCCTTTATATAGGTATTTTTATATATAAAGATACAGTTGTGTGAAAAAGTGTTTGCCCCCTTCCTGATTTCTTATTTTTTTGCATGTTTGTCACACTTAAATGTTTCAGATCATCAAACAAATTTAAATATTAGACAAAGATAACACAAGTAAACACAAAATGCAGTTTTTAAATGAAGGTTTTTATTATTAAAGGGGGAAAAAAAAAATCCAAACCTACATGGCCCTGTGTGAAAAAGTGATTGCCCCCTAAACCTAATAACTGGTTGGGCCACCCTTAGCAGCAACAACTGCAATCAAGCGTTTGCGATAACTGGCAATGAGTCTTTTACAGCGCTGTAGAGGAATTTTGGCCCACTCATCTTTGCAGAATTGTTGTAATTCAGCCACATTGGAGGGTTTTCGAGCATGAACCGCCTTTTTAAGGTCATGCCACAGCATCTCAATCGGATTCAGGTCGGGACTTTGACTAGGCCACTCCAAAGTCTTCATTTTGTTTTTCTTAAGCCATTCAGAGGTGGACTTGCTGGTGTGTTTTGGATCATTGTCCTGCTGCAGAACCCAAGTGCGCTTCAGCTTGAGGTCACGAACAGATGGCCGGACATTCTCCTTCAGGATTTGTTGGTAGACAGCAGAATTCATGGTTCCATTTACCACAGCAAGTCTTCCAGGTCCTGAAGCAGCAAAACAGCCCCAGACCATCACACTACCACCACCATATTTTACTGTTGTATGACGCCAGATGTAATGGGACATACACCTTCCAAAAAGTTCAACTTTTGTCTCGTCAGTCCACAGAGTATTTTCCCAAAAGTCTTGGGGATCATCAAGATGTTTTCTGGCAAAACTGAGACGAGCCTTTATGTTCTTTTTGCTCAGCAGTGGTTTTCGTCTTGGAACTCTGCCATGCAGGCCATTTTTGCCCAGTCTCTTTCTTATGGTGGAGTCATGAACACTGACCTTAATTGAGGCAAGTGAGGCCTGCAGTTCTTTGGATGTTGTTCTGGGGTCTTTTGTGACCTCTTGGATGAGTCGTCGCTGCGCTCTTGGGGTAATTTTGGTCGGCCGGCCACTCCTGGGAAGGTTCACCACTGTTCCATGTTTTCGCCATTTGTGGATAATGGCTCTCACTGTGGTTCGCTGGAGTCCCAAAGCTTTAGAAATGGCTTTGTAACCTTTTCCAGACTGATAGATCTCAATTACTTTGTTTCTCATTTTATTTTTATTTTTTTAATTTCTTTGGATCGCAGCATGATGTCTAGCTTTTGAGGATCTTTTGGTCTACCTCACTTTGTCAGGCAGGTCCTATTTAAGTGATTTCTTGATTGAGAACAGGTGTGGCAGTAATCAGGCATGGGTGTGGCTAGAGAAATTGAACTCAGCTTTCCAAAGATGTGATAAACCACAGTTAATTTATGTTTTAACAGGGGGGGGGCAATCACTTTTTCACACAGGGCCATGTAGGTTTGGATTTTTTTTCCCCCTTAATAATAAAAACCTTCATTTAAAAACTGCATTTTGTGTTTACTTGTGTTATCTTTGTCTAATATTTAAATTAGTTTGATGATCTGAAACATTTAAGTGTGACAAACATGCAAAAAAATAAGAAATCAGGAAGGGGGCAAACACTTTTTCACACAACTGTATATGTATTTATTTTAAATAGAACAAATCTCTGCAAGAGGTTGAGAATCTTTTACAGGCACTGTGATCCTGCATTTGTGTGTGTTTTTGTATTTTTATTCCGTAAATAAGAAGGCATGCTTGTGAAGACATAATGCTGTTATCTTTGTCACCTCGGGGGATTTTTGCCATTCACGGTCTCCTTCAGTAGCTAATCAACATTTCCTGTATCAGATCTTTGTCACGATAATATGCACACGATTTAGTGAGGGGCTTCAGGAAGACTATTAGATTTGGCCACAGAAAAAAAAAAAAAAAGAAAGAGAAATCCCAAATTTAGTTTGATATGCTGTCCTTCTGAACTCTGGGAGACATTTATTGTCTAGTCAGTGACCAGCCACTCCTACTGTATCACACTAAAGAGAAACACAAACCCGAAATGGCATCCTCCCTTCCTTTTGAGGGCATCATGCCGTACAACCATCCACGCTGAGCTGCTCGCAGACCCTCGGTGCTCTGCCACACCATTCTTGTCTTCTCTGATAAGCCAAATGTGCAATTATCTGGAGGGCAGTGATTTGTTCGGGGACTCTGTAAGATACTGGTTAGTGGCTATCCCACTATTAAATGTTCAGTTCAGAAATTAGAAGATAGGAATATTGATTCCCCTCTTCACATCATATTGTATTGATTTTTATTTTTTCACACAAAATGCACTGAGCTGACACAACAGATACAATGAGGCTTCGTGGTGGTCATATGTGGAAACATATTGGCTTGTGTGTGTTTGTTAGCCCCATGGTGCTTTTTATTTTCACAATCTCTGGCTCTTACGAGCGTTGTGGTATACCGTAGATTTGCCACTTTGATTATTTGACACCACATATACGATGCTTTTCAGTGATTTAAAAAAAAAAAAAAAAAAAAAAAAATGCTATATATATATGTGTGTGTGTGTATGTGTATTTATATACACACACATATACACATATATACAGAAGCGTGAAGACGGTCTATTCAGCTGCACGCTTATTTATCCGCTGTAACACAAAGGTACCGGAAACACCGCAGGTTGTATGCAATTTTCTAGCTCTGGAAGTTCGTCTTAAGGCATTAGGCTGCAACCATGAGGACACTGGTGGAGATAAACCGTGCCCATGGCGTGAAACGCTTGTTCTCTGCAGTGGATGCAGAGGGCTTGTGCACTCTTCTCCCCCCTTCCCCTCATGCACAGCCGCTTGCCTCCCCTCCCCCATTCCATCACTTTGTATGTCCTCAGAATCAGTCACTCGCCTGGAGCAGAGCAGGCTCCTCCCCTGGCAACAGCGGCTAGCTTAGTTGGTTTATCCCAGGTCATCTAAGGGAAGTGGGCCATACATAGAAGATGGAGAGAAGCAGACGGGGTTGGTGCTATAGAGGCTGTACAGAATGTTGCCTGTACTACCTGTGGATTTGAATATAATGTCACAATGGGATGTTAGTATTGGAGCTGGGAAAGCTTTCACGGCCAGGGTGTGTCGAGATAAAAAAAATAAAAAGGTGGGTTTCCCCGCTTTCCAGTCCGTCTCAGTGTCCGTGCCTCCTGCTTATTTCTGCAGTATCCGGTCTCATTCCCTGGAGTGTCGGGCTTGCTGCAGCAACAAGCAGCACCTGCAGTTGTGCCAGCCCACAGCTGCAGCAGCCAAGGCCCATTCTGACACCAAAGGCTGAGTCAAATTCCCCCCCGCCCCCCCGATACCGCTCGCACGCCTTGTGCCTAACCTGAGCCCCTTTCGCTTTCCCATATTGACAAGGATAGTTTAGCATGCTCTCGCTCGTATCTATTGTATCAGATGCACTATCACAGGCGAGTGGGGTTGTAATGTGATTACTTGACCCAGTTTTTGCAATATGAGGCCCAGTATTTCCTGCACAGCGGAGTTGGGCACAGCGGCTTGCAGAAGGGGCCAGAGCCAGTCTTAGCCAACCCCTGCAGGCTTCAACACCCATCCACAGCACAGGTCTTCACCTCTGCACACATTTACTGGGGCTAATCCTTGAGCTTGTAGCTTAATTTCCTCAGCAGGAGGGAGGACTTATGACCTGTGGAATTCTGCCTCTTCTGTTCCGTGCGCGTGCGTGTGTCAGTCTGTCAGTCTGACATAATGTCCCTTTTTTGTGTCTAACCTTCTTTCATGTGCTACAGGTACCCAGGCATGCTGGCCCTCCGTACACTGCTCACGACATCACAAAGGGACACCCTAGCTTGGCGGGCACCCCGCCCGGTCATGCCCACTCCCCAGCGCTCTCTCAGGTATCACTACCCACAGCTTCCCAATATCGCTACCCTAAGGGCTGGGAGGCAGGCGGAGGGGTGAGTTCATCACTGTGTCCGCCGTCAACCTCTCTGCATCTTCATGCTTCATCTGTCCATTGTGTCTGCATGCTATGGGTGACCTGTGTTTGGGCTGGGCGGCAATTAAACACTAGAATTCATCATTTCTCAGTAGAATTTCATCATGACGAAATATGACGTTCTTTTTTCTGTACCAACATTTGTCACATTGCCAGATTTTGAACACATTTTTTTTTTTTTTTCTAAATGTTTCGATTTTTGCTCTAGGTAAAAATAGATCATTTTGACGAACATAAGAATGAATTTGAATACTTAAATTGTGACTTACCCGTTGTCATGTTGGACAATAATTCTGCCCATTGGGCCGACCCCTAACCTGTATTATTTAAATTTTCTTACATCTGCTTTTTACTTTCATCATTTCCCTGTTTGTCTCATTTCTTCTACACTACTTTTACACAGCAGTACTCCATGTGTGCATGATTGCATTGTTTGTGATGAAATTCAGATGAACATATGGTTAAAACTAAGTAAAATTCTAATAGACACTGTATGCTCTATACAGTACCTGTTTAATCCTGGTGAGAGTCTGCAGAGGGCACGCCCTGCATGCATGTGTCCAAATAGCAATAAACAGTATATCCTGGGCCTAATGCAAATATACACAAACACGTTTCTGTGACCTGTTTGCCTTAAGACTACGGGAGGAATGGAGGGAACCCGTATGAACAATGGGAGAACATGGGTTTAAACGCAGAACCTTCTTGCCGTGGGGTTGTGGTACTCGCCACAAGGATTGAGGAATGTTTGGATGTACGAGCCAACTCTCACTGTGGTTTGTCAGCTACGTTGTACAGCTGCAAAAGGTTGTGTCACTGTGGGAGGAACACTCCATTATGTCCTACGCATTAGTAAAACAACGCCACAGGAATCAGTCATGACGGGCTATTTCACCACGAGGCTACGATTTTTATGTGATTAGTCAGAATGGGTAGGTCTGTTTTTACATATTGGAGCCAGATCTATTAGCCTGCAGGTTAACACCATCAGAGTAACATTTCAGAACATTGCAAGACATGTTTTTAAGCTCTGAAAAAATGCAAAGTGGCAAATGATTAATCGGGATTGGGAATACAATAACAGGGAAAGTGGGTGTGAACTCAAACCCGTGATTGGCTCGGGTTTATTTAATTGATTAGGATTAGAGATGGTGGGGGTCAGGTAAGGGTTCATTTTTATAGGGACTTCCTTCTCCGTCCATATCTGTAGTGAGATTCATACACATGGGTTGGAGATAGAAAAGGCCAATCCAATCGGTTGATCACTAATTCACTGTCAGACAGTGACACTGCTGCTGGGATACTGTCGTCTCCGATCGCCTTGCTGCTCTCCGCCTACAAGCGTGTTGACTGCGTGACTCCGCTTCTTTGAAAGTATGCGAGCATGCTTGCGAGGAATCTAGTCGTTCCACTTTACCGTTACTTGCCCGCTGCCTCACCCTAAAGCTCTGGTCTCTCACCAGCCTTCTATAGACGCAAACGTAAACCATCACCGCCGTACGTTGGTGTTGCTGCTGTATTGTTGGGGTTACAGCTGGTCAGTGAAATGTCTCAATGAAATGACCAGCAGCTGATTTCTGCACAGTCCCTGTTCTGTATATAATGAACCCTTTCCCTCTCTCTCTCCGTCTTTCCTTTTTTTGTCTTTCGACAGTCTCCATACAACCCTGGACAAAATGCTGTTTCCGCCCCTCTCGTGTATTCTCCCCAGACACAGCCAATGAATGCACAGCCACAAAGTCGCCCGGTGAGTGTCCCTCTGCTCGTGGATTTACTGCACGCCCGCCTCCGAGTGGCCAAACAGTTTGTGGTTCACTGTGCCTGTCGGTGATGCAGGGTCCTGGTGTTATGAAGTCACAAGTGGCTCCAGAAATGTTGACCGATCTCGATCTGCTCATGGCAGTGAAGCAGTGTAGCTTATTTTTTTTCAACGAGGTCTCCTTCCTTGTCTCCTTTTTAAAGCGCCCTTATGAGTCTAGGAGTAGTAGAAGCATTAAAGTTAGAAGGTCGCTCCCCGTGTCAGTGTTCTCTTACGTCCGTTTAAATTGTCTTTTTTTGTTTTAATTGTCAATTCAAGCTGCCGTATCTTACAGTGTTGTGTTAGTGTAGCCTAAGGAAAGCTGCGTAAAGATCGCCAACACCTTTTCTTTTGTGAAAATCTCCCTCCACAACAAGCCTAGTAAGAAATGTCCAAATATTACATGTACTTTGCCAGCATTCTCTGTACACACACACTCTTCCCAGTAAGCATTACTTAATAATCCTGCCTGGCTCCTGCCCAGCCCCCCCTCAGCAGAGCAAGGCTGTCAGACCTCAGTCAGTGTCTACACACACACACACATTCATGCGTCTTGTTTTCTGTGTGGTTCCAGTTGCAGGTTTGCCAAATAAGAAACTTGAAATTAATTTGGTCCCACCACAGTATGCTTCACAGCATTACAATCCTTTCTGTGTTTGACAATTTAGAAGTGAGTGGTACATAAAGCGAAATTAGCTCAGGTCTGACAGCTGCACCATGTGCCATGTGTCCTCAAAGCTTTGTTGCTCTGTGGTTTTGTACTATATTTTCAAGCATCTGCCCTCATCCCTCATCTTATCTCTGTGTCTCTCTTATGCTCTTTCTCTCCCCTTCCGCTTTGCCATCAATGCTTCAATCTCCTTGCTGGACCTCTCCTCCCTCCCCCACCAGTTTGCTACGGGCCCTCGACCAACCCACCATCAGGTAATTTACCCCCGCTGAACGCCCCTCCTGCTCCCTCTCTTGCATCATCCTCATCAAAGCCGTTTTTTTGCTGGTACCTGCTGGCAAAGGGCTGTTTGTGGGACGTCTGCTGTTCCTTAAAAAAAAAAAAAAAAAAGTCTCCGATATGAAAGCCTTCATGTGTCTTTGGATAGAGTACAAGAGGTTTTAATTATCATGGGATTGTGCTGTAATCAAGATATCCAGCCAGGTGCACAGAGCCGCTTCCTGCACTATTCATGTTTATTTTTACAGTTGGATTGATCCGAGTTCATTCCTAGAATTTAATTTGTGTTTAATAGTCTTCATCGGGGTTAGGGTTCATGAAGCTTGTGGGTGTCCTTGGTTTCTAGCTCAGGATGTTAATGACTGCGATTCTCCTCACAGTTCATATATTTTCACCCCAGGATATTGGGGGTGAATGTCAGTTGTCGCTTTCCTGAGTCATTCAGTCAAAAGTGTTTTGACAGTGGAAAGTTAACATTCCTATATTTGCAGGGCACTGTTAAAGTTGACCGAGGTAGTAGAGACATCATTGCAATCAGTGTTCAAGGCTATTTGGCTCCATTGCAGATTGCTTCATTCCTGACAACAGAAATAGAGACGCTGTTATTGCTGTGCTTGTACAGCTAAATCTCAGACTTGTTTCAGTGACAAGACCCTCATGAGACCATGCTCTCATTTGTGTCCCGTAATTACACCGAGGTACTGTAATTAAATTGGCTGTTTTTATTATTGTTTGGGTGAGAATTGTGTCGTCTAATTCCAGATGGACACAAACAGCTGCACGAATTAGTCTTAAAGAAATACTTCACCCCAAAAATCAACATTTGTATATCAATTACTCGCCCTGTGTTACCTTGAATTCTTTGGTTTAGGTTTTAGTTCATCAAGAATTTTCTCAGTTTTTATATTCTTCGTTCAGGCATGCGAGAAAAAGGTAACGCGGGGTAAGTAATTAAAACACAAATGGTCATTTTGGGGGTAAAGTATTGCTTAAAGATGCTGATTGTTTCATGTGTCTACTACAGACAGGTGTGTGTGTGTGTGTGTGTGTGTGTGTGTGTGTGTGTGTGTGTGTGTGTGTGTGTGTGTGTGTGTGTGTGTGTGTGTGTGTGTGTGTGTGTGTGTGTGTGTGTGTGTGTGTGTGTGTGTGTGTGTGTGTGTGTGTGAGACACTGGTGTAAATTACACTCTGTGTCCTGTTATGCAGCTGACACTCTGTGGGCCAATGTCATTAGATTATGAAGAGCATGTGAATGTGTTCCTGTCTGGCAGACGGCGCAGTGTTTGTGGTGCTGTTGGTGAGTTACCTTGTGGACGCTAACATTCTCAGACATGTCTGAGTGCCGACATTCAGCCGATGTGAATCGCTGTTATCGTTTTTTCTGTTGATTCTCGGCGTAATGATTCACGCAGCTGCCCACTTTTATGATTGATGTGTCCCCCCCCCCCCCCCCCCCTCCACATCCTCACCTTCTGGACGCTTCTGTGTGGACACATTTTTAACAGACTATTAATAGTGTGGTGTCAAAGTGTGTCGGATGTGTTCGCCCCGCGTTGATGTGTACAAACACACATACAAAGTGCATTCTCTGGCTGTCACAAAGTGGCGCTGGGATCTCTTGTGCCACCACGGAAGTTGAGTCGGGAAGCAGATGAAGCCGAACAGTGGCCTTTTATGTCAATGGTGAAAACAGCCATTGTCCCCCCGAAACACACTCGATGCACAGTAAAGGGTACATAGGGATCAGAACATGAATTCATTTGGCCCATCACAAGCACCATCATTATTTCATTTTTTTCCCTCCACGTAACTGACTTTTGGGAGATTTCAATGCTTTTGTTTGTGTTATTGTGTGAACCAGAAGGTCAGAACAAGTGGAAATTACACTTAAACAAACGACTGTTGTTGTACAATTCAGAGAGCTGTTCAGAGTGTAGATGACTCTCTTAGTTTTAGCCTTGAGTGTTTCCTTTAGGTTGGACTCAAGCGAGCGGCCAAAGACTGCAGTTCCTTAAATGGCCACTTGAGGCTCCATAGACCCGCATGTTAAAACGCCCAACTTTAGAGCAGGAACAAACGTGTTTACAGCCTTTCACAAAATAGGGTTTTGGTCTCTATAGGTTCTCCTTCATTACAACTACACGGGGGGTGAATTTGTATGTAACTCACCCATTTAAATTATATCAAGGCTTAAATGTATACATAATTAAAGGCGTGGCCGCTTTCAGTGATGGGTGGGTGCCATCTCGGGCCGCTAGCCGTCTCCTCTCCTCTGAAAATGCCAAATTGGCAAAAGCAGACTGTGGTAGGCTGGCACACAGACTTTGAGAAAGGAATCAACCCGTGGAAGTAAAGTGAGAGAGGATGTGCCTGCGGATATATATATGTGTGCAACTGTTCATGTTATGTCCTGGTGATGCACAAGTCAAAGGCTGATGTGACATTTTCACTGTGAGCTGTTTTTCCACCCTCTCAAAGATAAACCATATCTTTCTGAAGGTGCTTTCTAGCGCACAAGTTATTTTTGCCGATCAAAGTGTCTCAGGATCAGTTAGTGTCAGGTGGATGGGAATAATTGGGTGGTTTTGTGCCTTAATGTGTGTGGGTGAATGATTGCCAGCTTTGTTTTTGTATTGAGTGTCACCAGTACAGTCTCCCATTGGCTTTTTCTCTCTTTCCTGCTTTCACTACTCAAGGGAGGATTCAGGCCCATCCAGGTAACATTAACCTCTGTTTCACAAGTCTCTCTGCAGACCTGCATGGCATGATGAGGATCATCCCTAAATGATCCCATCCCCCCCCTCCTCCACTTTTAACCCTGTGCACCCCCTCATCTCCACCGCACTGAATGCCAAGTAGAGAGGTCTTTTATCATCATTTATTCCTTTCCTCTTTCATCCCGTAGAGGATCATTACTTCACTTTCCACTTCATAATGTCGCCGTTTTTGCTCCATTCATTATTCATCTTTAATTAGCTTGCACAATTTCCAAACTGCATGCGGAATGAAAGAGTCTCTTTTATTGTTCCTTAAGATAAGTGTATTTCCTTTTTATATCCATGCGATACGTAAGTGTCTCTTACCTGTTGGAAATGTGTTCGTATCATTTTTTTATTTGGGTAGCTGGGAATGAACAGTTTCCTGGTCGTTTCCCAGATTTCCACGGGGCTATTTACAATGATTTATTCTGTTAAAGGTGATTTCCCTCCTGGGTATTTTTAGACGGTTTTACAGCATTGTTTATTCTGCTCTCCTTCACAATGTAACTGTGGTTGGGTATTCCCAGCTTGAGCTCGGTCCCAGCTGTTGGTAGTGGTCTCTCTTCAGGCCCGTCCAAGCACAAAGCCCATCCAATATTCAACTTTAAGCTGATTGGGACATGTGCTGTGTAAGAAGCCATTGTAGCTTCAGTCTTTATGAGTTTATTTTTTAAGTTTTCTGTGCTGTGTGACGCACGAGAAAGAGAGGCCATATTGCTGCCCGGTGAAGAGAGCCGTGCCGTGTGTCTCACAGTCGGTACAACTGCAAAGTTGGCCAAGCTGCTCGGGCACAAAGAGAGGTATTTGAAGCCATTCAGCTTCTTTATTTTATTTGCTACAGCTGTTAGTCTGGTGCAGCATGTTTACCGTTTAGAAAGAGACTGGCCAGAATAAAACAAAAAACAAAGAGAGAGGGAAAAAAACAAGAATTAATTAAATGTACACACGCTATTCCCCTTTACGTTTTCTGCAGAAAACCGTATTCAGGCCGGTCTCTGCCAATAAGGTCGGGTGAAGTCCTTTGTTGCTGATCCAACCATAGGAAAGAAAGACATTATAAAACCCAATGTCCCCCAGGGAAAACCCTTCAACCGCCAGTGTGTGTGTGGCTGTGGGATACCTCTGTGTAGAACGCTGTATTTGAGTCGATCTCCTTCCATGTCCGTCTGTAACAAACGGCATCCGGTTTCATTCAGGGAAAAGAAATGTCTCTAGAAAGTCTCAACCATACCAGCGTTATATTTATCATTTAAAATGAACATAGATATAGTGATCAAATCCTCATTAACGGAAACACAGAGAACAAGTAAAGGGATAAAAACTTGAATTAGAGATTATTAACAAAACAAACACAAATGTCTGGAAGACTTGAGACAGTTCACTCTGTAGCACTATGACTACAGACTACTTTTTACTAAATCTATCTCAATATGAATGAATCATGCTTTTAAAGCTTCTGTTTAATTGATAAGATGATTGTCGGAGGAAATATTAAGACCCAAGTGTCTAAATAGAGAGTGGGGCTACCTGCTTTGCAGATGTCATTCATCTGATTCATAGAATGCTTTCCAGTTAAAGTAATAATATAGTAATTGATGTGTGGGTTGATTATAGAGGCATTAAATGGTAATATAACAGTGTGCATGTCTTCCCTCGGTCTGAGTGAGAGTTCAGAGTAAGTCCTGCTGCTTGGCCTCTTTTCTTTTCTTTTTTCTAAAGCTGCTGATAAAAACTCGGACTGTCTCACTGTGAGAAATGTGCAGGCCAAATGGCGAAGACATCTGAAAGGCTGTTCTCTCTGCTTGTATTTTAGATAAAGCGTGGCAGCATGTGGCCTCTGGGATGCTACTTTAATGTATTTTGTCGTGTTCTCTGCGTTTCTCTCACGTGTTGCCCTCAGTTTTTCCAGAGGACTCAGATGCAGACTGCGCGGCCCACCATCCCCACGAACACAGCCTCCATACGGCCGGGCTCACAGGCTCCCACGGCGGCCGTGTACCCCACTAACCAACCCATCATGATGGCCATGGCGCCCATGCCTTTCCCTTCCCCACAGGCCGCACAGTACTACATCCCACAGGTGACGCACTCAACTGGCTCCTAAAATTAGCATGAAGCATGTCTCTTATTTTGACGTGTTTTAATGAACATTAGGATTACACTTTATCTTGATGTCACATTTGCTTCTGCAGTTTTGATCATTTTTCTCGTAGTTAATCGAATACTGAGACAATGTTCTTTGGCTGCAGCTGGTACTGGTGAGACTGAGCTGATTTAAAGGAGTAGTGCAGCATTTTGAGAAATGCATTTATTCATTTTTATTTTATTTTTTTTGCCAGAAGTTCGATAAGAATGATGCCAGTCACTCTCATGTCTGTTTGTTTAATATGAAGCTGCAGTCAATTGCCTGGTATCTTCCTTTCTTATCCGTCTTTCCAGAAAGTTATTGCATTGTAAAAATTGGATTGTACAAATTTAACAACTTGGATATGATGTGTTCAGTGAGCTGCAGAAGCGCCTGGAGGCAGATTCTGTTTCCTTCTGGACAGAGCAAGGCTAGCCGTTTCCCCCTGTCTCCAGTGTTTGTGCTAAGCTAACCAGCTGCTGGCTGTTGCCTTACATTTACCAGACGGGTGTGAGAGTAGTATCAAGCTTCTCATCTCACTCTTGGCAAGAAACCAAAAAAACAAAAAGGGTTTTTCCCAAAATTCCTTTAACATACCAGAGGCTCTATTACCCATGGCTCCACACCTCCATACCTCAATGTCAGGTATAGTTATGACTGTACATTAGATAGGTAAAAGCATTCATCATAACAAACACAGATTCTGAACATTAGCATCTCCCTTTGTCTCAGGCAGGAATTATGCAAAAATATTGTTGCTGCTGTAGAGCACCTGCAATTATTTTGTTTTTGTGCTGTTGACTACAGAGATAACACTCTGGTCTCAGCTGGCACTGATTTAGATTTGACTTACTACTAGAAATACAGTTCATAACACTGGTCATGGCAGAATTTGAAAGAGGGCGTATCCAAAATCTCACAGGACGATGATTCAAATCCCTTCAAATTTAATCTAAACGTAAAAGAAAAAAAGTATCACCAGTGATTGCAAAAGTATGCAGTTTTTGCATGACGTTTGCACAGTATCTGATGATGTGTTGAGCGGTCTCTCTCTGTCTTTCCTTGCAGTATCGCCACAGTACGCCCTACGTGGGACCTCCTCAGCAGTACTCTGTGCAGCCTCCAGGGACTGGCACCTTCTATCCTGGTCCAGGTCCAGGGGAGTACCCTGCCCCATATCGTGAGTCATTAACACAACAAAGACGCACATCGAGTACAATGTCGCTTTTAAAATCCAATTTCACCACAATTGGACACAACCAATCAGCCTCGGGTGCAACGGCGTTGAACTAATTCCTGTTTTCCACTCTTTTGTTTTTCCTTTTTACGCCCTTTTTCATCCAGATCCCCTCAGGTACCACCCGCCTGTCTCACCCTCGGTTCCTGCTCCCGTCCCCACAGCTGGTCCGCCCTACTACCCAGGACAGAGTGTGTATCCCCCCTCACCCCCCATCATAGTGCCTACACCACAGCAACCTCCACCAGCCAAGCGCGAGAAGAAAACAGTGAGTGCCTTAGTAGTTCTGCGTCTATTTTTTCTTTTTGCCAATAGATTTGACACTCTGAGCCTCCAGTTATCTTGCTTTTTGTCAAGTTTAAAAATATCTTGCTCTTGTGGAAGCTTGCAGAATACTAGGAAAAAAAGGATGGTTTGGATGTTTTAAAGTGGAGTTGTATGAGATACTTATCCACAGTCCCTGTATCACTGACAATAGTAGGTGGTCGGGATGCCCCCAGTTTGGAGGAGCAGACAGGAGTATTGATTGGCACGGTAGCAAAGTAATGTACTGCTGGGAACGGGGCATCAACGAAACTTATTTTTGCCACCTCAAAGAAAGACATCTAAAATAATCGATATCCGTATAAGTGTGTGCTACATTCAGAATATTTCGCCCTTACCGGCGGAGAACAGAGCCACGAGACTCATTGGCTCATTGGTTCACCTCGCAGATCACCGAAGTTGTCGGTTCGCCTCCGCTGCGATCGGTTGGTTAGTTTTGTATTTTTAAAGTGTTAGTTCAGATTAAAAAAAGTCACACAATAACACAAAGTCACCACTTACCAATCGATGCAGCAGTAGACCAGAAACTCCTGTATTCTGCGAGGTAAAATTACTGTTTTTGTCAAAGCTATCTGTGGCCTTGAAGAGAGAGAGCATAGATAACAGCTTCCGTCATTCTTTTAGTTAGCTGCTGCCCCCATCAACAGCAGTACATTACTGTTCTCCAGTGTCGGTTCTCCTGTCTGATTCTCCAAACTAGTGTCGTTGTGACTGCCATCTTCTGTAGAACACTGACTATGGATATGTACCTCATACAAACCTACTTTGAAACATCCAAACTATCCCTTCAAGGCCCATTTAGCAGTTGTTCTGGAGCTTTACATCACACAGTGATTTCTATCAGTTGTCACAGAAATGTAGACGTTCAAATTTCCATTTGTTTGACAACCTTTTTAGGACTTCTCATCCATATTGGCTCAAAAGTCGAGCTTCGCATTTCAGTTTTGATCTCGTAAACAGCAGTTGACGAAACAATCTCCCCTCAAAGTTCATTTAGTAGCTGCTCTGGAGCTTTCAATCTTTTCATACAGTATAATCAGTTACTCCAGTTGCTCTTTGTGTTTAGAGTAACAGAATACATCTTCTCTTGTATAAAATAGGCAAGATTTTGCGTAATATGAGGAATTCATTTTTACAAAGTATGTTTTTGAAAAAGTCTACATTAAGCATGTGAATTGGTCACAAAATGTAACGCATTAATGTAATACTCCAACCTCTTGTTGGTATGTAACGCTGCCGATGATAAGCATGTGTAAGACACGGCTGAGGCAGGGTTGCGCCGAGACTCAGGCGCTTTAGTGAGGTCTGTTTTTTTTTTTTTGTGCCATTGTCCTCCCAGATCCGTATCCGTGACCCCAATCAGGGTGGCAGGGACATCACAGAGGAGATCATGGCAGGGGGTTCAGGGAGCAGGAATTCAACGCCTCCTGTCGGCCGGCCCTCCTCTACCCCTACACCCCCGCAGGTATGCCTCCCCGACGCACTCACCGTGGTTAGTTACAGTCGTGGTGGTACAGCACCGATTAGACCGGAGCTTCGGCTGTGGAGAGCAGAGACGGGACACGGCTTCTGTGTCTTCGGTGATTTATCTGGCCGTCTTGCCCTCTCATAAGGAATTCATGACAGCTTTCTGTCCAGAACACGCATCGGCACTTTTGTAAATTGTTTTATAAATGTGGCTGAGTGTCGTATGTTCCTGGGACCATTTAGGTCAAAAAAGCCTGAAGAATAATAATAAAAAAGAGTTATCACATACGATGTATATTTAGACATGCATGTGGGTATTATGACTTATTAAAAACACTCTTGATGAATTCACTGGAATCATATTAACAGATGTTTTGATCTTATTAACAGATGTTTTGATCTTACACCTGATTTCTTTTCCTTAGATCATGTGCTCTCATGTCTGTATTCTCCTGCTCCTCCTACAAAATCCACTCAGTTGTTGTTGTTATCTATCCGGTCTGTTCATTAAAAAAAAATTGCATTGAAGCCCCTTAATTAGAAACCGTTGTAAGAATGCCATCGGCACATTTTATTACATGAAACGTACCAAGCCCAAAAAACAGCTTTCCTGGATTCTGAAGAAAGACAAAGTGTCCTTCTGTGGATGTTAACAGTATTTCCTCTCTTTCTCTTTCTGTCTTTTTGTGCCCCCTTTTGATTTCTTTCTCTCTTTTCCTCTGTCCTTCTCTCTGCATTGTTCTGAGCCGTTTCTCCTCCTCCCGCCATTCCTCCCATATCGATCTTCATCTTCTGTCTCGTCTGCCATTGCTGTCCTCCTAATCTAACACCCCCCCATCGGACTCCTTATTTCTGCTTAATCCTACATTCGGGCTTGTTTGTTTATTGGTTTGTGTGCGTGCCTACATCTCTGTGCCTGTCTCTGGTTTTCTGTGTTGCTAGTTTTTATGGGCGCACCCTCATTATCCTCACATTTTCTACCTCAAAACACAGCAGCAGCCGAGCAGCAGCCAGACTCCAGAGCAGCAGCAGCAGCAGCCTCCTCAGCCACAGCAGGCCCATCCTGGAGGTTACACGTTGGAGCCACCACAGCCCCAACAGCCACAGCAGCCATCGACCACTGGGGCTTCAGATACCAAACCAGGGCCAGGTCTGCACCAACATCCCCCCCCCCCCTCTTTCTTTGGAATACACCCAAAACGCCTAACAAGTCCAGTAGTCTTCACCAATGCTGTGTCGTAAAACCAGAGTTTTATGTTAAAATTGTGAAAGTATCAGGTCTGTTTCACTGCTGTGTCGTCACATCCTGTCGGGCAATGTCATGCTGCACTCTTTTGCTGAAACGATTCACAGGCACATCTTATGTCTCGCTTTTTCGTTTTCCCAGAACATGCTGCACATCGAACGCTTTCACTTTCATTTCCCACACAAGGCGAGTCAGAGCGTCGTGTTTTCCAGTAATTATCTGAAGCATTTTCACCAGCATTTCTCAGCATCCCTTATGGAACCAGTTCTACATTTGCATAGACGCTTATTAGTGAGCTAAAGGCTACAAGTTTAACCTGATACCCTCTATGCAAATGCTGGAAAATGGCGCCTGGTTTACTGAGCCTAGAGCTGTCACAATCATGAACTTAATTTCCATCCAAGCATTTTTACACACGTTATCTATTTAAAGAAAGAGATACATGATTCAAATATTCCCTTCGAGGATTAGATTGTGTGTTTATCTGAACTCTTCCTCTTCCAGATGATACGCCAAAACTGGAGCCAGTTGTCCAGAAGTCTTCCTCGCCCGGGCTTGTGCAGCCTGAAGCTCCTGTCGAGAGACTTGAGGCCAAAGCTGCTGTCACTGAGCTCTCTTCTGCTGTTGAACCAGAGCTTCCCTTACCTGCTTCAGTGACCGCCGCCGTCGCTCTCCCTCTATCAGCGGCCAACAACAGTGAGCGTCCCTCAGCCAGGGAGTCCACTGCTTCAGCCTCTTCCTCCTCCTCCGCAGTCGGGGAGCACAAGCCCTCTTTGGCGCCAAGTCAGACTCCAAACACAGACGAGCCTCTCTCAGACGCTCCGCGAACTCCGGCCGCCTCGCCAGCGCCGGCTCCCAAGGCTTTGAACGGCCTCGAGGACTCCGGGACCGAGCTGGACGCCCTGGCTCACGAGCCTTCTCTTCCGTCTTCAGCTGCACTCCAGCCCCCGGCCTCTGCTCCTGCTTACAGAGAGGCGGCCTCCTCTGAAACTCTGCCCTCTGACGCGAGGCCCGAGTTACCCGTTGCTGCTGCGCTCGCCCCTATGGCACCTGTGGCCGTGGTGCCAGTCACCCTGACCTCAAGTCCCGCCCCAGCTTTGCCAGTCATGCTCCCCCTCGGCCTTCCGCCTCTAGTGCAGGCCACGACAGAGGCCGGCGAGCCGAGCAAGTCCTTAGACACTAAAGACATCGTCCCCAAGGCGGGGACAGAGGCACATGGAGGCATTTCTGACAGCAAAACAGAGTCCCAGCACCAAGCACTCACCAGGAAGAGTCCCACTACAGGTACTTTATCAGATGCGATTCAACTGCTGTAAACATCTATTGTAGCCTATCATTGTGACAGTCCAGCCTACAAAGAGAGGCTGTTTTTATGGGTACACTCAATAACTAGAGTGTTTTATGAACGCCCATGTAGCACACATTGCAGATAAACAGTCTGCTGTCACACTTAACTCCTCTAGAAGAAATATAATAACCTATCAGCAAGGTCAGAGCTGGGCTTAGTTCCCACACCTTCAGAAAAACCTGGAAATTATGAGACACGTTTTAAATACATTTGTTTCCCTGTGAGATTATTTTCACATTTATTTGCCAAGAAAAACAACGTTTTTTTCCATAATTCCCCCTTGTTGTGCTCAGTAATTGGTTGTTTTAGTTTGGTCAGAGATGGGTGAGGTTTATCACGTTAGTAATAAGTAGACGCCATAGTTAAAGTAACTGTCATTTTCTGGCTTTCATCATATTGACAACTATACCCATCTGCTATCCATCTTAGGTTGAAACAGTTTTTTAAATATGTATTCACCTGAACTGTTTTTACTCAGATGTGGACTAACAGATTTGTTTATGCAGACAAAAAGATGTTTCTCTTGCACATCATTGCGTTTTAAACACACATTCCCTTTTTACATCCATTGTGGTTGAGTTGTTTGATGACTGGCTTGTGGCTGATTGCATGTTCCTGCGTTTGTGTTTCCCTGCAGTTAATCAGACTGCTTCTGCTATACCAAAGAGCTGGAGGAAACCAAATGAAGAGATCGCTGCTGGAGACGCACCTCAAAAGGAAGTTGAGGTAAGAAAAGAGGCCCAAAGCGGCTCACCATGTAGGTGAACCTGCTGTAGCGAGTATTCAAAGTCCTACACAGATATTCTGTGAATATTCTGTGAAAAGTACCTACTTTCCAATACATTTGTGATATTTCTTCACCTTCTTTGAATGTTTTTTTAAATGCCTACTGTGTGTGTGCGTGTGTGTGCGTGTGCGTGCGTGTGCGTGTGTGTGAGAGAGAGAGAGAAGAGGAAAGGTGCATTATGGGCAATAGTTGAAGTGGAAACTGTTTCCACATCTGTGGTGGGGGTAGCAGACTTAAATTACTTTGGGATGTTGTTATCGTTCAAGAGTGACAGCGAGTAGTTATCCATCATCTTCATTGCTCCGCCAGCCCACCGTATGTAGAATCAGCTCTTTCCCCGCTCTCGTTTCCTCTCTTTTATTGTTTTGTCCTGGGCTTGTTTTCACTGCGCCACCAAACCGGTGTCGCAGACTTTTAGGTTTCATTTTAGGTTTCATTTCACGCAGAAAATAAACACTAAAATATCTTACGAGCATAGAAAAAGTTCAGTTCAACTCATCTTCTGGATTTAGACTCTGTGTGTCTCACAATATTTCATTTTATATTGAATACTATTTGGCTGTACATTGAAGCTGGCTTGACACTGGACTCAAAATATGACCTCATTGACTCAGTTGTTTCTCTTTGGAGAGCAAATGCAGTGCCCCCACTTAAAGCTGCTGTTTATTTTTGAAGACAAAGAAAATGTATTGTCTCGTTGAGAAAAATCACTTGCGGGCACGTCCTTGCCAGGATAGCACACAGAGCACGTAACACAGAACATGAATTACACAACATAAACAAATTAAAGAATAATCCATCTTTCTTTTTTTTTTTTTACTTTTAAATAGTGTTCGTGTACAGATAATATTTCAAAGAAGGACACTAGGGATAGTGTAAATGATAGCAGCATAGGCGTAGCCCTACTGCAACAAGCCTATTGTGCTGCTATGTTTCCTCCTGCTCTGTCTTTTGTTTGTACCTGACCCAGTCCTCTTCCCTTCACTCTGTTTCTCTCACTTTCTCCTCCTGCAGTTAAACCCTTTCTTTATGTGTCTGTCCATTTCACCCTGTCAGCAGATGACCTCCTTACTGCCATGTAACTGATAATTAAAGATGGTGTTAAGTGGAGAAATGTCAATACTACTAGTCTTTAAATATAAGGAGAGCTATGCAGCAGCAGCCATTAAAGGGGAAATTGACCACCTGTTGTGTGGATTGAATCAACAAACTCCTCAGTGCACGCTAGATTGACCAAGAAATCTTAGTTTGCAGCTGAAAAATCTGTTGTTCTTCTTGCATCCAATTTCGTTGTTTTGACATCCCAGAATATGAGAGTAGAGGGTGTTCTGGACAGGGATGTTTTACAGTGTTTTGGCTGACTAAGATATTCAGTAGCTGAAGAAATGCAGCGGAGAGAGGCAGAGAATGCAGCTGCATTAACCGTGCCAGAGGATGCGGCCGGAGGGAACCGTCCAGGCGTCCAGTAGCTCGCTCGCAATGCATCCTGGTATATGTAGGCACTGCTGACACAGCCGTGCGAGCAGGAGAAATTAGCTTTCTCGGTTAATATAGCAGGCACTGAGGAATGTATTGCTTGATCATCTGAAAACTGAATCTTGCCTCCGCACAGGACGAGCCCAGGCCAGTAGAGCAGCCTGCTGGAGACCAGGACCTGCAGTCGGCTCCTGTGAGCAGCAGCCCGGTGCCGCTGCCATCCGTCCTCACCTCCACCGCTGCTCCGGCTCCTGCCAGCAGCCCCCAGGTTGACGGAAAGCCCGCCGCCGTCCCAGAGGAGAACGGCGAGGCGGAGATGGAGCCCATGAGGAACGGGGCAGGTCACACCTCAGAGACGGAGAGCAGCGACAGCGGAGTCACCCCTGGAGAGAAGGAGAACTCCACAGGGGCCCCGCAGGACATGGAAGGTTAGAAGGGCCCCGTTCTTTGGACATAGCTACTATAAACTTAAATGTAAAAATACAGCAGTTTTGTAAATAGATTTCTGTGTGTGTTGACGTTCATATTTTCAGCATAACTGTCTTTTTTCAGTGTAGATTTTGCTTCAATTATTTTCAGTTCAGTCTTTAAATATATTTGCACTTTGTCTCTCAAACCCTGCTTGGTGGTCCAGACCTGGCCGAGTCCAGTGGGAAGCGTCAGTACAACAGGGACTTCCTGTTGGGCTTCCAGTTCATGCCCGCCTGCGTACAGAAGCCCGAGGGTCTCCCGCCCATCAGTGATGTGGTGCTGGACAAGGTGAGGAGGCCAGTTTGAATACAGCTAAAAATCTCACCTCAGGCTCTTGGAAATGATTCTGACTTTTCTGAGGTTTTAAAAAACGTAAGCAATTAAGCTATTAAATGATAGATTGATGAAACGGGGTTCTTCATCATTAGCTCAGAGCAACAGGCATTGTTTCCGACTTGAGTCCGTTAGATTGAGTGCACTGGATCAAAGATACAGCACACAGTTTGGTTCATTCCTCTGATCCACACAAGTGTATGGGTGGAGCGTATGGCCCGCCGAAATGCTGTTTTGATTAAAATCACATTGCTATTATGTCACACTTGGCAGCGTTGAGAGCCTATGCCCCTCCCCCACCTCTCCAAAAAAGAACAACCAGACCTGCGATGCAGAAACCCAAAGTCTCATTTTCTCTGAGGGAGAAAGTGAAATCTCAGTGGGAACGAGGAAGTCAAGGACAGCTGAAAGATAAAGAGCTGGATTTGTTCTTCTCTCCTCCCCCACAGCTATCTCCCCCCTGCTCTCTAGCTTTCTTCCTTCCTTCCCCTCCACATCTGGTCCTGACTTCTCTCTCTTAATGGCCCCGCTAATCCCGCCGAGCAGAATTTATCACCAGTACAGTGAAAATACATAAACTAAAAGCTGTTAATGTATTATGACTGTCATTTACAGCGGGTCACCTTTAAGGGCCCACTGGGTTAGAAATGCACATACGCATGCTCACCAGACTCCTTTTACCCTAATGCCACTATTGTTATGGGGATCACTGCTCCCCCTGCTGTTCAACTTTTTGTGTGTGTGTGTGCGTGTGCGTGTGCGTGTGTGTGTGTGTGTGTGTGTGTGTGACGATGGATTGTGTCTGTTGTGTGTTGTGCAGATTAACCAAAACAAGTTGCCATCTCGAGTGGTGGAGTCCAGGGTGATCTCCAGGGGACCGGATTTCACACCTGCTTTCGCAGATTTTGGCAGACAGATAACCGGAGGACGAGGCGCTGCGGTGAGTCACATGAGCACACACACACACACACACACACACGCGCGCGCGCCGCTCTTTCATAAAGTCACACACACTCCTCCGATTCCAACTTTCTTAAAATGTGTCTAGTTGTCTCGTAATCATGAGGTCAAATTGAGAAATTCAGTGGGGAAAACATTAAATGGATACGCCACATCTTTCAAACTTTTGCGTAATTGTCTGAGGATAATGGGATATGATTTGAGGTACTTGGTTCCAGTTGGTTTCAGCCAAAGTCCATAAGTATTCAGTGGCTGATTCAACACAGCAAACCTCCGATATACCACTCCAAACACATTTGTACCATCGTCTGAGTCAAGAATTGTCTGATTTGGAATGAACGTACTCAAACGCAGCAACACATAAGAGTGCATCAGTTCTTCTGGACAATGCAGAGGCAGTTCAGGTCCAGCAGATTGTTACATTCTTTATTTTCATATTTATTTCAAAAAGTAATGTGGAGAGTCTGGGCCTGTGTCCATAAAGCATTTTTCATCTGTCTTTTTTCAACTCTTCCCAATGAAGGGAGAGCATATGCGGCCGCCTAGAGAGTTCCGCATTTTTTTTGTCCGGCCGCTTTGAGCGAGCGCGGCTAGTTGAAAGTCTCTGAACTTTTCAGAAAAGCACTGGTGACACGTCACCGTAGAAAATAGAGGAGAAGCTTGGCTGTGTATATCCATCCTGAGCTTTATATGTCACGCAGACACTTAACAAATCTTAACACAGACTGAAAAGCCCATTTGTGGCAGCAGATCGGCCGTGCGTACACAGAATGTTGCTGGTGAGTGTTTTTATCGCTGGACGCGTTGTCTCTGACTGATCTCCCTCCTTGCTCTGACATTACGGCTGTCAGCTCTAGCAGTGAAAAGCTCATCCAGACAGAGAATGAGGGCAAGCATCCTCAGGTTGGTGCGCTCCCCAATCGCGCTGCAAGCACTTTTCTGCCAGAAAAAGACACAATATGGACACAGGCGCTCATTTGGCCGAGAATTGTTGTCTGCACATGGCTCTTACAATTACAAGGAAGTGGCAGCTACCTTTTTAAGTCATGTATCTTTGTTTTATGTTCAGTTTTTATGTTATATTTTGTTGTTTTTCATTATAATAGACGATGTGTTGTTGTTGTTGTGACTGACTTGTAGCTACGAGGAATATTGACGCGTTGTATTCTTTTCACTGCGTTCACAGCTTATGAACATTGGGGCTCGGCGGCCTCCACCCAGGAAGATCATCATGAACGTGTCGGTTGATGAGATTCAGCTGAAAAAATCTGAGAATGCCTGGAAACCGGGCCTGAAGAGGCCGGAGGTCCTTGCAGACGATCCCGCGGTGCAAGACACACAGGTAGATCCAAATATACACACACGCCTGTCCACAAACACAGAAAAGATGACACAAGAGAGGAGTTTACCAGACTTGTTTCTATTAATTTAAATCCACTGGAGTGAAGAGCTTTACATTTTAGAAAATTGCAGAATCAATCGTCTGATCTAACTTAACAAAATGAGAGTTAAGTTGTTATTTCTCAGTCGAAGATTTGCTCTACTTCGGTGTGAAACAACTTTACGTAATAAATAGACGGTTATCATGGAACATACGCATTTCTTAAAATGGTATCTTTGTCAAAAAACAATAATAATTGCAAGCCATTAGTTAGTTTGTAAGATAATCTTTAAATACAATGCTTGACTGATTGCCCTCAGGAGCTCTTCAAGAAGGTCCGCAGCATCCTGAACAAGCTGACGCCTCAGAAGTTCAACCAGCTGATGAAGCAGGTGACGGACCTGACCATCGACACAGAAGAGAGGCTCAAAGGGGTCATCGACCTGGTCTTTGAGAAGGCCATCGATGAGCCCAGCTTTTCCGTGGCCTATGGAAACATGTGCCGCTGCCTCGCCACGGTAAGCAGGCCACCGTGTCGACTTTAGGTCAGAGAAGCGGGCAGGAAGTGAATGAATAATCTCACCTCATCTGTGGTTCATTCACAGCTCAGGAGTTCTAGCACCACAATAAGTAAACTTTTCTGAAATCCCCAGACGGTGCAGTTTCCTCGACGTGTGCGCTCCTTTAATGAAACTAATCCAATTTGCCTCTCAATGTGCAGTCAACGGCTCTGACTAAATGTTTCAGCCACAAGCGGATCGATGGGTTCAGATTCATCACCGCGTCGGTGCAACATAATGCTGTGCGATACAACACAGTTCAATACAATGCGGTGATATAGTGTGAACAATATCATTTAGTGATGAAATGGTGAGATGTGTTACACCCTTAATCTATATTAGAGGGAGGTGGAAAGAGGGCCGTCTTTTCTATTTGGATTGAATTTGTTGGTTGTAAAATATGAAATACATCATCTCTTAATGATTCCTTTAAATGGGTCACTATTCATTTAATATGCATTTCTGCAATAAGAAACAGTTTTTTTTCTTTCTTTCTTTTTAAAGAAACATGATATCTATCAGTTGGTAACCCTAACCATACATTTAGCATACGTACAGGGCTTTACGGTAATAATCCACACATGGAAATATTAAGAGAAGTTTCCTTTTTAAAATTATTAAAGGTTTGTCACCTAAGTTGTCTTAATACTTCTGTTTCTTGACGATATCCACCGTGTCTACTGTTCCTGTGCAGCTCAAGGTGCCCATGACAGACAAACCCAACACCACAGTGAACTTCCGCAAGCTGCTGCTAAACCGCTGCCAGAAGGAGTTTGAGAAAGACAAGGTGGACGACGTGGTGTTTGAGAGGAAGCAGAAAGAGCTGGACTCTGCTGCATCGGTTTGTGCTCAATGAATTACTTTAGCGTGACACTGGATTTCTGGCTGTGCCAAAGCATTTTCAGTGCTGGGGAGAGAATGAAACTCGAAGCAAAGACGTGTTGTGAGTGATTTTTGTTTGATTTTTCCATTGGTCTCCTCAGACGACAGAGCGCGAGCGGCTCCAGGCGGAGCTGCAGGAAGCCAAGGACTTGGCGCGGCGGCGCTCCATCGGCAACATCAGGTTCATCGGCGAGCTCTTCAAGCTCAAGATGCTGACGGAGGCCATCATGCACGACTGTGTCGTCAAGCTGCTCAAGAACCACGACGAGGAGTCCTTGGAGTGCCTGTGCAGGCTGCTCACCACCATCGGCAAGGACCTGGACTTTGAGAAGGCCAAGGTGAGGCGCAGAAGAAGGCTGATTTATTAAGAGAGCTTAAGTAGTTCAAACGAATTCTACATTTCGGGAAACGCGCTTGTTTGCTTAATTGAGTGTAATATGAGAAGATTGATACCACCCAGCTACTGCCAGCAAGTTCACTTAGCTTAGCATAAAGACAGGAAATGGGTACATTTTCCTATAACAATTATAATGAAATATTATTATGTATTGTACAATATAAAGAGGGAATATTTAACATATTTAGAGGCTCACTGGCACTTTAAGCAGACCTGATGTTTTGTTTCTGAGCCAGCAAGTAAAACAAGTTTTACTGCAGCCAGAGAGTGATGGTTGACAAGGATTCAGCCAGAAGATGAACTGTTGTTCAGCAGCACTTTGACATGAGCACAGCATGTCGGCTCTGCTAAGATGCCACGAACATAAATGCCTCTGTGTAGAGTGCTGCAGGGATACTTTTGCAGGCCAACCTCGGAAGTTAGCGTCTCACTGGTTCCCTCGACAACAAGCCATGCTGCCATGTTGGTGTTTCACCTGTTTACTATGAGCTACAGGAGCTCAAGGAAGCTGTGGCAGTTCTTTACCGTAATTACCCAAGTTGAGGTGCAAATCGATTTTTTCCTTTTTTTTAACATCATGGAATTAAATTAATTGTTAAAATTGATTTATCGCCCAGCTCTAGGTATGAGAGGCATGAAAGAGAAGGTTGTGGTGGGATTAGGTCCCACGCTGGCCGGGCTCTCTTCAGTTCAAGAGACGGAGGAGAAAATGTTGATGTATGTTCTGAGGAAACATGAATAGGCACACAGTGGATGCTCTGCTTTGTTCTGTCTGACTGACTCCTGTTGACATCAGTGACACCCAGCTGGACACAGCGAGAGTCCTCAGATGCTTGGAGAGACACTAGACCTGAGGGCCTTCCTGATCTCTCTCTCTGCTGTACTGCGATGTGTGGTTTGGTCCTCATCCTCCAGCAGTCACCCTGCAAGAGGAAAGCCCTCTGACCAGCAGAGAGACTGATAGGAACTCAGCATAGCAACTTAATTCTGCTTTGTTTCACTTTCCGTTTGAAGGAGTTTTACACTGTTTACCAACATAAAAAGCACAGTTTTAGACGTTAATAATTCATCTTGTCCTTCAGATGAGTTTCATCCTGTTTAATTTGGTGATTTTGTGAACATGGGCGTTTTATTGTCGGACCATAACAGTGAATTGGTTTTGGGCTTTCTGGGCTATTACAGTTGTAGTTCTACCGTCTCCCAAATTGTTCCAATTTCATCTTGGGCGGTCCGGACGGCCTCTGCTCCGAGTAACAAACGGACCAATCAGTCAGTTTAGTGTAATAATGTGGAAATCCCTGAAACTCGCTGTCCATTAGATTCAACAGAGAGGTTGAGAAAATAATGTCTGAAATGAACCTCCTCGCTCTCGCTCTCTCCCTCCCCCCTCAGCCCCGGATGGATCAGTATTTCAATCAGATGGAAAAGATCGTCAAGGAGAGGAAGACGTCATCTCGGATACGCTTCATGCTGCAAGACATTATGGACCTCAGATTGGTGAGAGTGTGTGTGTGTGTGTGTGTGTGTGTGTGTGTGTGTGTGTGTGTGTGTGTGTGTGTGTGTGTGTGTGTGTGTGTGTGTGTGTGTGTGTGTGTGTGTGTGTGTGTGTGTGTGTGTGTGTGTGTGTGTGTGTGTGTGTGTGTGTGTGTGTGTGTGTGCGCAGCAGATAGCGCTGCATTAAAAGAATACAACTTTCCCATATCGGTTTCCTATAATATTAAAACAAATTGATGGCACTACAATGTTTAAACACAAATGTGTTCTGTACGTCTATTAATAGATTAAAATGGTGAATGAATTTTTAAAAAACAACAACAAACACCAACAACTGCCATTAACATGTGATTGTGTTGATCTTTATTTTTTTTACACAGAACAGTTTCTTGTGGAAAGTAAACTGTCCACACAGTACAATGTGATCACATATTCTGCACACAGTTCTGTGTTTAGTATTGTTTTGCCAGTGGCTGTTAAACAGGAATCATGAGACATAGTGTGCATTAATCCATATATACTGTATATAGGTGTAAAGTCAGATTAGGGCTGTTCAATATGACAACAAAACAAGAGAATTCCCCTATTTTAATCAATATCTTTCTCTGCAAAGAAATATTGTTGCACCTGTATGTCAATACACAGTCATCTATGTTACATACATGAATGCTCACCTGCACACAGTCTATTGTCTGTTCTGTTTCAGCAGTTTGTTGTTTAGTTTATTGAACACATAAATGCATATTTGGAGGGCACATGGACGTTTCCTGGGCTCCCACAGAGACAAACGAGGGGCAAAGGTCTTAACATGACGAGTGTCGTGTCCGTTTTTATCCAACGGAGACATCTGCACTGTGATTCTCTCCTGCAGTAACTCTTGCCGAACGCAAGCTGTTTGAATTCATGTCACTGTCTCCTGCAAGACGGTGGAAACACACATTTGAGCCGGGCCGTGCTGCGCTCTTGTCAAATTAAAATGAGCAAGGCTGCTTGGGCTACGGCATGTTCAGCATCATGGAATGAAACGAATACTAATAAAACAAATGAAGGGTCGTAGTGAAAGCTGAAACTGATAATGTTAACACATGTGTCTGAGTTAGTCAATGATCATAACTGACAGTCTTTGAATATTCCTCTGCGCTTAAAAAAACGCCTTTATATCTGAACTGATATATCTGCTTTGATAAAACCCTCCGACACTCTGCAATAATCTGGGCTTTCATTTGAAACAGCTCGGCTCAAGTGAAATCAATCCGTGATAAACTGCTGAAGCTGACACTACTGCTCGAGTCAGTTCTGAGGTCATTTGTGGTTCTCGGTATTCTTCCAGCACAACTGGGTGTCCAGGAGAGCCGACCAGGGCCCGAAAACCATCGAGCAGATCCACAAGGAGGCAAAGATTGAAGAGCAGGAGGAGCAGAGGAAAGTGCACCAGCAAATGCTCTCCAAGGACAGCAAGAGACGGCCAGGTCAGACCCGCGGTCTAAATCCTCTTTAGAGCTTACAGTCGGCACACCGACGGTGACTCAGGAAGCCTGCAAGCATACTGAGAGATTTCCTGTCCCTATGACCTGCAGAGATGCTATTGTGCCCAACAGCAGACAGGAAGCCCCCCCGGTCCATCCCGTCTGTTAGCTGACCTATCATTTCTCATCATGTCTAGCGCAAAACTGTCAAAAATGTCATTTTGTCAGCTTTGGCTGTCCACTCAATGAATGACATACTATTAGATTTCCACTGAGTGTGCGTATGTGTGTGCGTTGGCCTCGTAGATCCCAGAGAGCAAAGAGAACAGAGAGATCAGCGCGTGCAGAGAGAAGAGACCTGGAACACTGTGCCCGTGACAAAGAACAGCAGGACCATCGACCCCACCAAGATCCCAAAGATCTCCAAGGTGAGACATGCTGCTGCCTCTTGCATATGAACCAAGCAAGCGCTACAATACAGGGGGGGGGGGGGGGGGGGTTCTACTCACTTCACGATGTGTACATGCCCTTCTTCGCCTTCTTTCCTCGCATCTTAGTCCCTCCCACTGAGGGATGCGAGCGGTGGAGGCGAGGAGAGAGGAGTCGAGGAAAAACGGCCATTTAACTAAATAATGCATCTGCGCTTCAGGGCGAGCGTTGTTTTGGTATACCGCTTTATTTTATGATCTCTGTCAGAAGAACTGTTCACGACAACTTATATATTTACTTTTAATTCTATTCACAACGTGGCATAATGTGACAAAAATATGCCACGCCTCTGTTACACGTCTCGGGTGCCGTAAAAAGACTTTTGCAAAGTGTACACATGTGCATCCTCGCTCATGGCTCCTCCGGCAAGCCTCCTATCTCTTCGAGATGCATTTTAGGAATTGAGACAAGGAGGTAAAAAAACAACAACAAGAGAACTCCTGTGTTTCATCATGTGTACTTATTCACTGGCCCTGTCCTCTTGTGATCCACATTATGGTGGTGAGTGTTCAGTAGCACTCCGTCCCCCTGTTGGACCCACGTGGTACTGCTTTGTAAAAAGAAAACAAGTTCCCCCTGCAGGAGGAATTCTGCCATGTTCTTGGTGTTGGGTCCACTATGAGAACAGTCATTTTACTAATCCTTGTTGACAGTTCTTGTAATACACTACATGGCACACACTGCATTTTGTGTGCTACTTATATCTTGAATCAAAGGTTTCACCAGTGCGTTCTTGAGACCCTGAATATAAATAAACCGGTGTAAAAGATGGATAGATGCACTATAGAAGAATTTAGTAAACAAAACGTAAGCATGATTAGTGAGCAAGTGATATATCAGGGAGGGCTCTGTCAGCAGATTGTTACTGTTATATGACACAAGCATATTAGTATCTACGCTGATTGATGTGTGTTATTTCTGGCAGCTCAGAGCGTTAAACGGACAATCAAAATGTACCTGCAGGGTTAGGTCTGCTTCATTCATCTGGTCTCAAACGGTGTCCTCGTTTGCCTGTTTGCTGTTGATGGTTTCCATGTGTGCTTGCAGCCTGTTCTTAAATGATTCTCTTTCTGCAGCCTCAAATGGATGAGAAGATCCAGCTGGGCCCCCGGGCTCAAGTCACGTGGGGGAAGGGCAGCAGTGGAGGAGCCAAGGCCAGTGACTCAGGTAAGAAAACATGTAGTAACTGATCCAAGACCACAGGAAAATTGCATGAGCAGGAGTTGGAGATATCGTGCGGACCTGAAGTGACGGGGGGAATATGCGTTTATTACACAGCAAAGCACATCTCATCTTGTGTTTGAGAGGCCAGTTCAAAGAAGCAAAACACTGAAGCCTAAATGTCACATGGTTAAGCTGTCAGTATGCCTTAAAAGAAGTATGATGTGTCGTACGACCACGAAGACAGAAATGTTGATAGCTGTTCCAAACGGCCATTGTTAGATTAAAGAAAGTTACAGAAATTGTCAAATCAAATATCGGTTTAGCGCCTCTGTAGATTCTTACTGATGCTTTTAGTTTGATCCTGAAGCTCACTAGAGATTGTTTTTCCTATTGATCAGCATTGAATTTTGTATTTTCTTTCCCTCTTGATACTGCAAACACCTGAACTCTATTGATCCATGAGCATTACCCTTCATTTTCTGGTCATTTGTGTCTCTTCTAACCTTTCTGTTCATAACAGAACTATCACGGACAGCTGGCCTCAATCGTTACTCTGCGCTGCAGTCGACGCCTTCTCCTCAGCCCTCCACCACTCCTCCACAGAACCCAGACTTTGACCCCAGGAGAACTCTGGGAAGGTAAACAACAACACCACGTGCTTCTGGTAGTTACGCTCTCATTTTCAAACATCCTGATTGGCTCGAGCTTTTTTCTTCTCCTGGCAGTCGTAACAGTGCGACGAGAGAACGCAGTGAGAAGCCGGTGATCTCTGCCCCTCCATCGTCACAGCCCGGACCGTTCACCAGGGGGGGCAGTTCGAAGGAGCTGCTGGAGAGTCCAACTCCCGAGGAGCCGCGGAGAGACCGGGAGCGAGAGGGAGCCGAGCCCCGGAGACTGAGTGTCACCGAGGACAAAACGGAGCCGGAGCGCAGCCGAGTCAGGGAACCTGGTGAGACACGCGGCGCTGCACAACACTTGGACGTACTTTGAAAGCATATTTGCGTTTAAACTGTCTCTAGTGACACCACACGGATGATCTGGTTCTGGGATTTAAGCCATGAACTAGTCTGGGTTGGCATCAGATGTCCTGGATACACCATTGGTGCACCATTAATGACATCAGAAAACATAAATATCGTAACTCTTACCTCATTTACATGCATTGTATATTGTTTCTCTTTGTATTACAACATGTGTCAATCAATTTAGGAGCAACAGCAGATTGAAAACAAAAGGATCACGTCTACGAATGATCAGAAATGCTTGTGTTTGTAGCTCCCCGGTGGCTTGTATGCTCATGATTTCTCGTTGGTGTGACGTTACACGCTAGGATTCTCCAGCAAATACATGAGTATATATCTGGCCACTAAATATTGGGCCACAAGCCAATGTAGTCTACCTGCTCACTAACGGCACGCAGATCTAGAAAGGCAATTTGTTTCGGTTGTATTTGTGATCTTTGGGGGTTAATGCCCTTGCGTCTCATTTTGTTGCTGTAAAACTGTATCATGCATCATTTTAATTAGCTTTGGCTGTGATGCTGTTATGCGTGTCTTTTAGTTTAGTCAGTGAATATTATATTCTCAGATAAACTGTCCCTAAAAACATACATCTAGATAAAAAAAAAGATTGTACCTTTTTGAAAGTATAATAAATTAAAGATTTTAAACAAAGTATATGTATTGAAGTCGGAATAGGGTAAGTTGTTGCTTATGTGATTAAATCAGAGTAGACCAAACATGGATTTTCATCCAGACAGACACTGTTGTGACTGTTGTTGTTAACGTCGACAGTGAAACCGGAGCCAGTGGTCCAGACCTCGGAAAGACCTCCTATGTCTGAGGACGAGACGGAGAGGAAGTCCAAGTCCATCATCGACGAGTTCCTGCACATAAACGACTACAAGGTACTGAGATTCACAAGGAGATCAACAGTAGATGCAAATTCAATCAGTATTTTCAGTTTTTGTTTCTGTAAAATACTTTTTTAAAGTATGTAGATAAATGGGATAGTTCTGATTTTGCGCGGTGGGGTTGTATGAGTTTGTTATCGGTGTTTTACCTGCAGTAGATTGGAGGAACAGACAGGAGTACGTGCACGGAAACTAAGTATTTACTGCTGTGGACGGAGGCAGCAGCAAAACGTATTTTAGCCACCTAAAAGAAAACCAATGTTAGTTTAAGTGCACGCTATGTTTGGTCACCGCTTTACCTTGCTGTAAGACAGCCCTTCGAACGTGGACCTGAAGCTGTTGCATCCATCTATGTTCTCTTCAAAGCTACTGACTCCTTTGACAAAAACAGTTATTTTACCTCGTACAACTCAGGACTTGCAGGTCTACTGCTGCCTCGATCAAGTCAAAGTAAAGGAGAGGAAATATTCTATATATAGTGTACACTTAAATTATAACGTATCAAATAAACTGTATTTATTTTAGGTGGTTAAATACGTTTTGCTGCTGCTCCTCATTAAACCCCACTTCAAAAAAATCTAAGCTGTCCCTTTAATGTGTTGCTCTTTAACGACAACATTGTTAATATCAGACCCACAGCTTTAATCGTCGTCCTTTAACCACTGTCCATGCGACGACAACTCATAGAATTCAGATGCATGTAGTGTTCGAGTTCCTCTTCTCTCACTAGCTTCAGTCTCGATCGTATTCCTTTGTTTTTCTGCAGGAGGCTGTTCAGTGCGTGGACGAGCTCGACCTGGGCTCTCAGCTGCACATCTTTGTGCGTGTCGGGGTGGAGTCGACCCTGGAGCGGAGTCAGATAACTCGGGACCACATGGGCCAGCTCCTCTTCCAGCTGGTGCAGCAGGGCATCCTGCCCAAACCTCAGTTCTTCAAAGGGTCAGTTCACCCACTTATTTTAATGCACTCAGCCGTAAAGCCAGGCAACCGACTGTGCCTGCTTCTTGTTATTGTGACTGCCGTGTTCCCATAAAGTGGGAATATTGATTGAGACAGTTTCTTATTCTAAAATGTCCCCATCCAATGATTTTGGGGTTTGTTTATTGGCATCCCCATGAGTTGTTGCAGTGTTATCCACAGATGTACCCAGAATATTATTTATAGTTCTCCAGAACTGTCACACTTACTCCACTTGGTTTCTCAGTAGGACTCCCAATCAGCTGCATCACCAGACTTCATGGCCACCTTTTGTTGTCTCTTGCCTTAATTGCTGCTTTCGGCATTCTGTTCTTCGTCCAGCCAAGAAGCTTTTCTTGCTTTAACTGTAAATATTCTAATGAACAAATGCGTATCAGCCGCCTTTTAACTCAGCTCAAGCATTTCTCTGAAGTTAATCCATTGTTACAAGCTAGTCTCTTGTTTGTATCGTGGTTGCTCATGAGAAAATCTGCTACCGGTTCTGATTTTGGAATCAAACAAAGTACATGCAACTTCACGTATTTGTAAATAACAATCAAATGTAGATTCATTTGTCCAATATCTTTTTAAAATCAACTTTCAAAATCTGTAATTTTGAAACAAATACCTTAAAAATGCCTAAAGTGACACTTTGAATCCAGGTTTCTGCTTGATGGGGGTTAAAAGAAAACTCTTTTGAAGGTCAGCCATCGTTCCAGAGCAGAACAGTGCAGTCACTTCACCCAAATTCAGAACAACTGTCAAACTCAAAAGGGAAACTTTAAATTAATGCCAAGTAGAAGTAGAAACAAAGAATGAAGAGTGTATTTCTTCTTGTCCGAGGGACATTTTTCTGGTCCATGATGAATACAATTGAAAATGAATTTGAGTTTAAATCCATATTTTGTTGGTGCTTAAATATCGTTTGTACACGTCTAGTGTGTCACCTTCCAGAGGAACAATTACATCACTGTGTTATATGTCGCTTCCTAACCACCGCGGCGTCCGTTTTGTTTCCTCAGGTTTGCAGACATGCTGGAACAAGCGGACGACATGTCCATCGACATTCCCCACATCTGGCTGTACCTGGGCGAGCTGCTCACTCCGGTGCTGAAGGAAGGGGGCTTCTCTATGAGAGAGCTCTTTAGGTACGACACCCGTCACTCGCTGCATACTCCAGCAGAAAACATGTTAAAAATACAGTCAAATTTAGTGTTTGCTCAGAATATATCAGACCAATGTGTTGGCTTCGTGTGCACAGATGAAATTTGTGTTCACCTCCACAGAACAACATTTTGATCAATATTTTCCTTGATGAACATAATTACATGTTTCTTGTTCTTCGCGCAACATTTTTCTAGTTCATGTTCCTCTTCTCTGTTCTCATTTCCTGGATTCATTTTAGGCTTTACTAAAGTTTAAGATACATGGAGGAAACTTTAACGGGCCCTTATGGCTGCACAGCAAATAGTCTCAAGTGTTTCATTGTGTTATTAAACTTCTCCGTTCATCTGTTTGTTCACAGTGAATTAAGCAAACCTTTGCTTCCTGTGGGAAGAGCTGGGATCTTAATCTCTGAAATACTGCACATACTATGCAAACAAATGGTAAGCAACACGTTCAATCTTCAATTGAGTAATTAAGTTACCTGCTCTTATTATAAAGCCAGTGGGCTTTAATCAATAGCTCCATTGTAGTTGTACACGTGTAATAGATGATGTTCACTTAAATGTCTATCAAGGTGATTATATCGGTGATATTTTGGTGAAATGGATTTGAATGTGGAAGCCAAGAGTAAGGACAGAAAAAATGCACTTTCATTGTTGCTCCCATTTATTTACTACATAAATCAAATCATGGACATGGTTGATTTGTAGCTAATTATGGCTGAATTGGCTCGTTGAAATCTTTTTACCTGGAGACCAGAGAGAAATAAAAATAAGTTCTGTCAGAGAAGAGAGGTGCAATGCTGTCTCCTCTTGTCTCCACAGAGCCATAGGTCTGTGGGTTCTTTGTGGAGGGAATCTGGCCTCGACTGGACCGACTTCCTGCCAGAGGAAGAGGACGTCGAGGCTTTCATCTCAGAACAGGTTTGTGATAAAGGCCTCCGCTCAAATCTAGAATATCAAAATTGTAGGAAATCTCAGTCACTAACATTTGGTTTTGTTGATACTATTATAAGACAAAAAGTGGACAGAGAGCACATTATCCTCCGACCCCCTCCTCACTCTTTCTTTTTCCCATTTCATCATCTACCTCTTTTATTGTCACCTCCCCATCGTGTCCATGTCCTCTCGTCTCGATGCGAACAGAAACTCCAGTTCGTTCTGTCGGACGGCTCCGGTCCCGAGGAGGCTCTGTCCAAAAAGATCTTGTCTCCTGAGGAGCTGAGCCAGCAGCTGGAGAAACTCCTCCTGGAGGACATGGCCAGCGACGAGCAGATCTTTGACTGGGTGGAGGTATGAGAAGTGACACATTTCTTAGAGGAGCAACCATTAAACTCTGCAAGCTAGTGACTTAAATTCAGAGAGGCAGCCTGTAATGAGCAGAAACATTTAATAATAATAAAACAAAACAAGACTTAAAGCTGTTTCCTGTTCTTTTGTAGCATAACTGCTAAGACCTGTTGAACCATGTGAAATTGACACATTGTGTGTTTCCCCCCCACTCCTCCTCTGTGCTCTATTTCCCAGGCAACCCTAGATGAATCTCAGATGAGCTCGTCTCCCTTCCTGAGGGCTTTGATGACAGCTGTGTGTAAGGCAGCAGTGAAAGGTAAGCACTCCGCCACCTGGAGGAGAAACTCCTCTATTCTGCTGAAATGCCACCACTGATTTCATATCACTCACTCTCCATCCCGCTTTACCGAACAGATGATAACACCAACTGTCGAGTGGACACGGCCATCATCCAGTGGAGATTGCCTGTATTACTCAAGTACCTTAACTCAGACACTGAGCAACAGCTGCAAGCACTTTATGCACTTCAGGCGCTGATCGTCGCCCTCGATCAGCCTCCAAGTAAGTGCTGCATCTCGGTTTCATTAGGAGGAGAGAACTGTGATTCATCAGAGAAGACATAAATCATTTTCACCAATCTTATTGCAGAAAATATAATCTCAGCACAAGGTTTGTTTCGTAGCAGGTATGAAGCTAACGATCATGTCACATGATACTCATTAGCAGATGGAGCTTGCCCGGTGGTCATGGAATTACAGATGCTCAAATAAAAAAATATCCTGAGCACTTAGAGGACTGCTCGTCCGTGTCCGATTTAAAAGTTCAGATTCAATTCATTGTTGACCTGGAGAAGGTAGTTTACAAATGTTTCTACGGTGAGTTTTTCGCTTCGATATTCAGATTATTCTAATCTGTAACATTAAAGCTTTGTTTAGTAACATTACAGAAATCAGCAAGAGAGACAGCTACATTTAAAGAAAAGTATCAAACAGAACTTCTACAGCAGGACAGCACGTTCTTTCACTTCATGAATCCTTGTCGGAGCCAAAGCGATGACTGATGCGTCTTTTGTCTTCCAGACCTTCTCCGGATGTTCTTTGACTGTCTGTATGACGAGGACGTGATCTCGGAGGACGCTTTCTACAAGTGGGAGACGAGCAAAGACCCTGCCGAGCAGCAGGGTAAAGGTGTGGCCCTCAAGTCTGTCACGGCCTTCTTCACCTGGCTGCGGGAGGCGGAGGAGGAGTCGGAAGACAATTGACGAGGGAGACACCCGGGGGACGCGACGTAGTAGAACTGCATCCTTACAGCAGAACAAACAAACAAATAAACATTCAAAATGGGTGTGTGGGCAGGACGACATGTTTTACGGCTGGAATTTTTTTCTGCGGTACGGTTCGGAAAACATGCCGCCATTTTGAGTTTGGATTCCAACGGCGGAAGCACTAAATACCTGTATTATACATAGAAAATATTTTTGTTTTAAATTTTAACTTACTTTTGTTTTGTTACTTTTTAAGAAGAGACTTAAAAGCTACATAGGTTCTGGACTCTTTAATTTATTATTTTTTTAAGGACTGCAAATATGAAAGTTATTTAACATTTGCAGATGCTCACAAATGAGAACAACAGAAATAACAATATAATTAATTATAATAACAAAATAATAATTGTGAAATAAATAGCCTCCCTGGATTCCACACTGTTTGGTTTAAAACAGGGTAAAACAAAGTTATTTTGGGATGACGGGGAAGCGGAGATAAAAAGGAGAGGATGCACAGAAGCTATTAACGTTGTCCGTGTATGACGTTTTGAGGTCAAAGGTTATCTCCTAATAACCAGAAGGTGTTTCCCTCAGCCTTGGCAAGCTCTACGTTGATTTGTACATACGCCTCGTGAGAGGCAGAGGTATGCATTCGAGAAGCGATGCAAGTCAGTCCGCAGAACTGTCAAAACAAATGCAGATGAACAAACCGGATACATTGAAATGAAACGAGCAAAAAATTGCAACATTAAAAAGCAAATGGCCAAGGTCGCTGAACGTGAAATGCTTGTAATACTTCAGACCTACAGAGCAGACTAAAGCTTGTAAATACATTAAAGACAAAAAAGGTATTTAAAATTGCTCATTGTCATGATTTGTTTGGTTGGTGTTTGAAGATGAAGGTTGACAGATTTGTTTCTTTTGAAAGTGTGTGCGTGTTCTGTTTTCCCATTTTCGGGTAACACCCCAGCATCCTCAGAGGAGCAGCTGGAGTCACTGTGGGCCACTGATTTGTTCTGCTGAGACAATTAAAGCATCAACAAACATGAATTAACTCCCAACTTGTGGCTTTGAAATAGTTGCAGCAGGTCCTTTCTCTTGTAATTGACTGCACTTTTTTTAATATATGTTTTATTTTATTTAGATAAATATATATTTTGGTCTAGATTGTGTATAGATCTAGTTGAGATGTGTTTCAATGTGGTCAGGCATGCACTGGCATTCATATTACAATGTCTGCGTGATCACATATGGGGCTGGCCTTATCCATAGCTCATGCATTTGCTCGTCTTTACGGAAGTTGACTTGATTTTTTTTATCACCCACAAATAACTTTCGGCACCCTGTGAACATGGAGACTTGAGCTGACACCATTAATAGATTAGTCGAAAATGTCAGCTTCTTGATTGTGAGAATTTGCTGCTTTTCTGTTGTAGTCACTGTCGTTGGGTTTTTGAATGTTCGGACAGCATAGGCGATTTGAGGAAGTCAAATCAGGAAATTGTGACAGGCATTGTTCACAATTTTCACACATTTCAAAGACCAAATGATTAATCCATTAATTTTGAAAATAAGCAGATAATGGAACCTGAAAATAGTAACATACATAGACTGTATATAAGAAGGTTGCATTCTTAATGGGACACCATTAGTGGTGAAATAGTCCGAATTTAAACTACACATAATGATGCAACTAGAAAGCTAAAGTATATTTCTAATGTTTTCTGTCTATATTTTATTATTGTGTATCCACTACTGTTCTGAAAAAGAAAATGTGTTTGTCTTCATTTTAACTTTGTTAGACAACTACAGCTCTCATGAGTCTTTGCCACAGACTACCTCTGAAAACCTCATCAGGGCTGTAGTTTCTGAATGCTTATACGTTCATAACTGATTTATCTCGGTTGACTTAACGATGTGCTCAGATTGTGTTGCACTGTACGGTAGACGATATCAATGTAACTCAAAATAACGACAAACAATTAAAGTATAATGTTGAGCTTTTAGAAACAATAACGAAAGAAATAAAATAAAATAAACGGTTTGCTAGCTAGCATCTTTTCCGTTAGCCTCGGTCGGCTACACAACGGCAGCGACGAGACAGTCAAGAATTGATTTTAAAAGGTAAGTGTCGGCGGCCATGACAGTGGGGATCCTTCGACGTGCTCTGTGACGCTGCGACGTAACCAACGGTCCTAATGGGGCGGGGCTCGTAAACAGTGAAATCTAAATAAAGGATCGTGCAGAAATTTACTCCAAAGTAGCTCACTTTTTCTCCACTAGTAAGAGGTAAGTTTGATCCGTGTTATGTTGAGTCACACTCTAAATGTGAAGTTGCACGGATGCGATGCTGGAAATGATGCGTAGGCTGTTGGCTGTAACTCAATGCAACTGAAATTAATTTTCTGCCTTGTGCGACGCCATTACTGTGTATAAACCAACGGACAAAATGGCGAAATTGCCGAAAGAATTCTGGCAACTCATTTTCTGGCTCATGTGCAAATTTTCGAAATCCACTGGCAGAGACTGGCGGTTAAGCCAAAGAGCATTGCACCGTATTGAAGGTGGTTGCTTTTGGCGAATCACAAGTGCAGCACCCTTTCTCCCGTTTCCATGAGAATGGGGCCCAAATGAATGAAGTGGGTTTTACGATGTCGCCATGTTTAACCACGCACGTACACAGGAATGGGCACCAAACCAGTGTTGTGTGCTAACGTACTTTTTGTCTTGTTCGCGTGCGTGTTTAATTTTCCTCATCCAGGTTAATCTCGTGTAATGCCGATACGCCGAGTAGCAGCGACTCCGACCCCGGAGAAGGCCCCCTCCGCTGCAGCAGAGAAGGGTAAGGCTGGGGTCGTCCATCACCTGAACTGAAGGACCCGTGAGCGCGCATTCATCGGCACTCATTACAGCCCACACAGTGACTGTGGTCAGTCTGCAGAGGCATGTGTGGCCATGTTGTTTTTAGAACTGATAAAATGTCAGAATCGTATACAATATTTATGTTGCTTACGTGCAGACTTAAATCAGAATTGCATGGTCTTTGAGTAGAACATGTGGACGTGTTTGATAAGATGGCACATTCAAAAAAAGTTCATAATGCTGCATGAAACCCTTTTTAAAATAAGGGAGGGAAAAAAACATTTACGCTGTTCGTCCAACTTTTTGATTGCAAAAATCCCAACTGTCTTTAAAACATTGATATTAAGTAATGCCCCTTAAGTCAAGTCCAGGCTTAGCTACAGCAGATGTGGCCAATCAGCAGCCACAAGGTTGAATAGTGCACCACAGTGTGGAAGTAAGGCAAAACAAGGGGAATGTCATGCTGGAGAGGCAAAACAGTCCCGCACAACCAGAGCAGTAACATCAACCTTTGGGGTTTTAGGAGAAAATACGGCAACATGCACATTACATTGTCGGAGACCTTTGTTGCATGTTGTAGACTCTCTCTGTCCTGTAAACCCGACATCAGTGTCCTGACCCAACATGGGTTGCAAATGTTTATTTGTGGGCTCTAATGTTACAAACCCAACATGTGTTTATACATTTATTAACACACATGCCCGTGTTTTGCAGTGAAAAATGCTCCTGCAGTGGCTCTCTTTATAAATTGCCATGACTTTATTTCAAACGATTTCCCAAAGCAGAACAAAATAGAAAATGACAAAAGATGCTTCCACAGTGGAATGGTCAGTCAACTGCTAAATTTAAAAGAAAGAAAAAAGTGGTATTCTTAAGCATTGTTGCACATATTTCCTCCTCACAGAGGCTGAGGCGTCCTCAGAAGAGTCACCCGCCGCCGAAGAGGAGCCGGCTGCACATTCAGCCGCGCCAGCCGAGGAAGAGGAGGCCACGGCTGAGACGGAGCCCACAGAGAATGGGGAGAAAGCCGAAGAACCCGCAGAGGAGAAGGGAGAAGAAGGGACAGAGAAGCAAGAGTGAGTTCCACCAGAGAGCTAGTGTGCAACTGTGAATGCTGCGATATTTCACTTTGATAGCACTTTTATCTGTTTATATTATCCTTACCTCTGCTGGATAACAGCAGGCTGCTCCTCTCACGGTTGCAGTGTTGCATTGGACTAGCGCAGTGCCCGTTTAAAAACATGCCTGTTCAGAACGGGCCGGGGGCTTGGCCTGTGGTATTGCTGTTTGCAGCTTCCTCGAGAACCGCTCATACAAAATACTTTACACTCGACCCGGCGCTTCTTTGGGCCCTGACACAAAAAACACATCTGCCGTGACTTAGTTGAATCACACACACCCAAGTAGTGGTGCAACGGATCATAAAACTCCCGGTTCAGATCGTATCACGGATCATACTCTCGTCTCGGTCAAAAATCGGATCTACACAAAACAAAAAAGGGAGCAAATATAACTTTTACAGATCCCTGATCACATTTTCTTTTGCTGTTGACACTAATTGGTGATCATTGATGATCCATAATGGCAGATACAGATCCCGTTGTTGTTTGATTATAGCTGCTGGTCTACAAGGCTCCAGGCTTTTTTGCCACCGTCCCAAACATTATTTCAACAGCTCTGAAGTCAGTTTAAACCATCAAAAATTCTCCTTTTACTTTGACCTATAGTTTGTTTGTTTTTCTTCAAAAAATATTGTATTTTGATGGATTAAAACAAATCTTGTCATGAGTAGTTTTAATGATGTAGTAGAATCTGCTTAGTGTAAACAGGTCATAGTTCATCTCTAATAACTATTCATGTTGTTGTGAAAACATCTGCAAACAGCTGGATTTGTTCAAGTTTCTCACTAACACTACATAGATCACACGTGAACACATCATGATAACGTTATACTTTACTTTAATGTGTACTTCTACTTCAGAGGAAAACATTGTAGTACTACCATTTACCTGACAGAGAAATGCTACTGGTTAAGATTCAGAAATATAAGATGCACAAAATATAACAATTACATGAAATATGCTGCATTGTTATTCATCAAACTATCCAGCACCATATTAGAGCTCCGCCATGAACAGTTAAATAAAAATCAAGTTAATTGTACTGATATCTCTCTTTCACTCTTCACTTGAAGTAAACATTTAACGCAGTACTTTTTATTGTACTGTATTAATAGTTTGACTATTAATAGTTTAACATGTTTTGAGTGGGCCCACTTCTTCTGCCACTGGCAAACATTCCCAAAGGGAGAGAAGTAAAGCTAGACGGCGGAAACCAAATCACAGAATATGTCCTTGCTTCCAGGCGGCTGTGCGCTTGTGTCGACTCCAGGGAAAGTGAAGAAGAGTTTGGTTTTAGAGTGAACTGCAGTTAATGAGCCGCGGTCCACCCGCCGTGGACGACATGCCGGACTCTGCAGAGCCGTGAAGCCCCGCCCCCGGCTGCTGAACAGAGCGCTGCTCGCATGTCAATTCAAAGTTAATCAATATCAAACGTGTCGCGAGTCCAAATTGCACACAATTTGACAAAAGCTGTCCATTGAGTCCCCAGCAAAACACCCGGCGAGTGGGACGTGGGTCGAATGAGCGGTTCTCGAGATACGCGAAGCACACACGGGGAGACATTCCTGTCTTTTTCATTTAAATGTGACCCGTCACGGCCGCATTCATTCGATGGATGTCAGACGGATGTATCGGTCCCTTTGTTACCAGCTCAGTACACATCTGAAAAGTTCAAAGAAAGGACGGCGTTATCTATATACATGCAGAACAATGCTAAAATGAATTTTGTTGATCCACAGAAATTCAGCAAAAATATATTCTGGATTTAAAAAAAAAAATAATAATAATTTGTAGGTAACATTTCTAAAGCCTCGTAGACCTTTTTCTTCATAACAAAGTAATGAACTTTGTTATGAAAGTTTCTCAAAAACAGTATAAAGAAACAAGTGTGGGGGAAACTACCATTGAGCTGTAGTTGAGGTATTAGTGACATTTGACCTCCATCTCTTCTCACAGACTAAGCACACATTGACTTTTCTGCACGTAGTACACGAGCATAGCACTCCAGGGAGGGTCAAATTACATGGTGATCATTAAGACAGATGTTCTCAAACTTCATTTTGTCTTTCCCGTCGGTGACAAAGGGACAAATGCAAGGACTGCGCGGCTGGACAGTGTTCAACACACTGCTATGTTCTCCTACCAAGGTGAGAATGTGATATAGATAAGGGTGGTAAAAATCACAGTGAAATATCGCTTCCAACGGATCGAACCACTTCACTGAACTTGTGTCTTGCTCCTCCTCTTTGGCGGCAGGTTGAAGGATGGCTACAAGTACGTGAAAGCCAAAGCCAAGAAGGTGAAACGGACGATTCCTGCGTGGGCTAGCGTCGCTGGCAGCAAAAAGCGGCCCGTTTCCAACTTTGCAGGCACTCAATACAAAGTGGATAATATTCTCATCGAAGCTATTACGGTGTGTAGAAACCCTGTAAATCCATCAACGCAGTCGCTCACAGGGGTTGTTTGTTTTTTTACCGCTTTTTTCTTTTTTAAATCTCATTTCTTGTCGTCTTTCTTTACAGTCTTGTAATGACAAGTCTGGAGTTTCATACCAGTCCTTCATGAAATATATTCTGAACAAATACCCGGAGATGGAGCTCAACAAGAAGAAGTTTCTCCTCAAGAAAGCAATGAAGAAACATTTGGAGAAGGGAACCATCAAACAGGTACAGGATGATATTTGGGGGCAAAACATCTTCTAATTTCGTACTTGTCCCATGCAAAGATATAGATAAAGGCATCGGCTCAAATCTGGAACTTTTCATGGAGCATTAATGAGAACAAATAAGATACAAATGCAACCGATTGCTCCGTTTCTGACTCGTTTTGACACCAGAGTCCTGTGGGGATTACGGGTTTGGATGGTGTTGCTGCAGTGTAAACCTCCCAAAATCCACTAAAGAGCCAGATAGAGCTGCTAACGTTAGCATCAGCGCTTGATGGCATCAACGACCAGCGTCCTCTCGGTGGGGAAATGCTACACAGTGGCTGTGTTAGATGTGAACAGGTTCAACATAACTTCTAACTCCGCAAAATCAAGTCTTTTGAAATGCTGCTCAGTCTTGAAAGTAGCGCTTCCTTCTGTAGGCTTTACGATAGTTAGCTGGACTAATGTTTGCAGCTAACGTTAGCGCAAACGCACACCGTAAAATCCTTTACTTGGGCCTTTGCTCACAAATTTCTCGTTTTGAAAGGTTTGAAACACTCCACAAACTTTACATTTCAGAGCTCCTTGTAACCTTCAACCTTTGGTGAAATCCAAAGCTTAACAGTTTGAGAGATTGGTCTATTTCACAGATGCTCATTAATTAAAGTGTGTAGGAACACAGGAGTGTGTCGGGTCTGCTTACTCTTGTTATTGATCTGTCTCTCACACAGCTGAAGGGTAAAGGCCTTTCAGGAACCTTCGCAATTGGGAAGCAGTCCTCCTCCACTAAGGTATGTCACAGCAAAGGTCGGTACTGATGTACAATAGTTAAGTGCCGGCCTGTTTCTCAGCATGGAGCAGCAACTTCCTGGAGACTCTGCTGGTTGTGTTCATGCTTGTTTTGTACAGAATTAACAAACGTGAGTTAATTAGAGGGTTCAGAGGTGCTGAGGCCTGTTTCAAGCCTCTTTGCTAAGCTATGCTAACCAGCTGCTGGCGGTAGCTTCATATGAAATGGACAGAGATAACAGTGGTGTTGCTCTTCCTCTCATCTTAAGGCAAGAAAGCGTATTTACCAAAGTGCATTGTTTCCTCATCGATGTCCAACTATATCTAAAGGACTGAGGAACCTTAAGTAGTAGAACACAGTAGAATATATCAGAGTGCTGGACGGTGAGATCAAACATCTGTATCGCGGTATTCTTTTAAGATTCTGGCAGTTATCGATATATCTACAGGTTTATTTATTTTTTATTTGTGGCAAGACTGGGTCTTGTAAACAATTGTTATTGTGCAACATAGTCCAAAAACAAATGATTAAACTATAGTAACACTAAATACTGACCACAGGCCTGTTGTTGAAAAGTGTGCGACTGTACGTCGGTGCTGTTGGTACAATGTCAGGATGAGTTTGACTGAAGCAAAGACTCAACTTCCCCTTGAATCCAGTGTTTGAATCATTGAAATCGTCTCGACTGTCTGTAGCTTTTCACCAAATGTTTATGCGTCACATTGTGTCGTGTGCGATCGTGTTTCACCCTGTTAACAATAGTTGTCTGGGGGTTATTAACTGTTGTGTTGTAACCATGACCGAGAAGGGTACGCAGTTATGGATCCCCTCTCAATCTGCTGTAGTGCTGTTGTCCTGTGTGGCACTATGTGAAAAATGAATATCGTAGGGGAAATTCAAACCGCCCAGCACTAGTTTCATAGATCTAATCCTTCTGTTACTGGAGTAGTGTCAACAGTGTCCTTTTGTCATTTTCCAGTACGAGTCTCGGGTGTGTTTGGTTGTAATTGTCATTCATGTTACCGGATGGTGTTGCAGAAACCAGCTGTGAGGGCCGAGGCTCTGGGAGATGCTCTTCCTCTCATCATCACTCGGCTCTGTGAGCCCAAAGAGGCGTCCTACTACCTGATCAAGAAATACCTGGAGCAGCACTTCCCCAACCTAAACATCAAAACCAGGTACTGACCAACTGGAACTCTGCAGCCAACAATCTATTCTTTTTAATTCTAACAAGTCTTTGAAGTTTCAAAAGTTTTTCAGTTTTAATCTGACCAACCATCAGAAAACTCACCATATTAAACTATTGATGTTGAAGGGAATAGATGCAAGCAAGTTGTATTTGGGAGGCTGTAACCTGCAAACGTTAAATATTTACCATAATTATAGATAAATTCATAGCTGATAAAAACTGCAGTCCATTAACAGTCAATCAATTAAACAAAGTTTTTAAGAACTACAGACATCATATATGCTCAGTGAATGTTTTTAAAATGTTTAAACTTCAAAGATACACAGCTACACACTCTCCTTTAGAGGCTCAGTAACTTATAGAAATGGGTGTATAATGTGTTGTTGTTTATGATTATTGGATATGTTAATGACTTCATGACTCCGGTCTGCCCTCAGGCCAGATCTACTGAAGTCAGCCCTGGTGAGGGCAGTCGAGAAAGGACATCTGGACCAAATCACTGGGAAAGGAGCCAATGGGACTTTCCAGGTAAAGCTCTCTACGACACGGTTGAAGCGACAGATTCAGTGACGGGCTTACGGCCCGATATCCTAAAGAAAATGTTCATATCCCGACTGTCACAGCTGAAGCGTACTGGTAACCAGGTCCTGTTGAAGGGCAGCAATTTGGAGGAAGCCATCACAGCCGCCATCACAGCCATGAATGAACCTAAAACCTGCAGCACCACCATTCTGCGCAGATACCTAGTGGACGCAAACAAGGATAGAAAGGAGTACCAATTAGGTAAGACTCCCCTCTCTCTCTGACATGACTTAGCGGGACGCTGCTGACATCCGACTGTTTCCTCAAGTGATTAAAACAACGTGTTGAGTTTTCAGTTGGAAAAGAATGCAAACTTGTGCTGTTTGATCTTCATGTTAAGTATAATGGATTCCAACAGTTTTCAATCAAGGAAGTAAATAAAAGCAGCACAGTCTTCTCTGCTGTCCATCCACTGTGTTGCTATTTTGCAGACGCGCATAGTTTCACCCGCATCTGACTAAGAACCCTCACACACTCACAAGGTCACCATTCAAATTCACTTCAGTACACACACCAGTCATTGAACGCAGCACTGTTCATAACGCTGATTCTGACTGGTTTTTAGTTCAGTGGTACATTCAGTCAGTTGGTGGGTCAAACTTAAGTTTTGCACAAAACTAGGCCTATAAAAGCACCGTTTTAAAGTGAATCAGCCATTTTATTTTTGGACTAATCGCAATGCAGTAAAGTAACTGTATCTCAGCGAAGTGCTCTGAGCCACCAGGGAGGAGGTCCACTCCTAAAAGCGGCTGATTCTGTCAGAGAAATTGGTGATTCAGTATATTCAGCTGAAGACCTGTTCCTACGTGTACGGCACACAAGATTAATCATGAGCATAGGATCCTGTGGAGGTTTGCTTTGTGCTTTGGTTCTCGTGCATCCTTACGAAACCTTTTGTTTATTTGCCCTTTAAACAACATGCAAGACGAGCGAGCACTCTTAAAGCCACATGTTAAAAACACATGTTCTTATTGTCTCGATGATTCTGCAACAATCAAAGTTACAGTTCAAAGAAGTTGATGATACCACAGGATGGATGTGAAGGTGTCTGTAGATGTTTTTGACATGAAAACTATTTATTCCAACATGAAGGCAAGTTGATCACAGCTGCTGTTCCCTGCAGAGAAAGAAACTAGCTTTTACGCCCACGTTTCCAGCTTACAAGCGGCTGATGTAGGAAAAGGTCACTTTAAGGGCTTCTTTTGTCAAGTGTGCTTTCTTTTCATTTTCTAACATTTAAAACCTAAACACGCTGCTCGATGAGCTTTTGGTTACACGGTTTGTGGATCCTAAATCGTGCACTGAAAGGAGAACTCTTTTCTTCAGTGGCCAGTCTGAGGAGGACCCTGACAAAGTGTAAAGTACTCGGCTGGATGGAGCAGATCACCGGTCACGGCTTCACAGGAACCTACCAGCTCTCGTTCCCCTTCTACCCGAGGTACGCCAGCTACATTTAGCATTATTTAAGCATTTCATGCTTTCAAAGCCTACTGTATTGACTAAAGAAACTTTTAACCATGTGACAAAGTGAAATTTATATTTTCGGTTTTAAGGCCAGCTGATGAGAAGCTTCGGAGGAAATATTCGCCAAACAGAATGAAAGCCCTGATGATTTTATTTTTCTCTTTAGCCCTACCATCCTGTACCCAGACAAGTTCAACGACCTTTCTAAGAAAAACCCACCACCCAAGCGGAGGCGGACGGTTGAAACTTCTGACGAGGAAGAGGAGGAGGAGGAGGAGGAAGAGGAAGAAGAAGAGGAAGAGGAGGAGGAAGAAGAAGAGTCTGAGGATGAAGCTCCCTCTCGGAGGAGGTGGGTGAAAAACAAAATAAATCTGTACCTAGTATCCTTAACACAGGGTTGTATTGTGCAGGCAGTTTCTCCATCATTTAGAGAGACACTCTGAAAAGAGAAATGCCTGAACGCCGACTCGAAACCGCAAATCTACGTGGACTTTTTGATCCCGGTCACAGCTTCATCGGGTCCAAACGGTGCCACCGTCTATATATGTGCACCAGGAGGCTGGTGTGAATCACATCTCAGAACAATCAACAATTCAAAATAAAATACAAATTTGAGAAGTTTTACATTGAAATTGAAACATTGAAATATTTTAAATGACGGAGCACAAAAGGGGGTATTAAACCTGAACATTTTCACACACATGCATCATATTTCACACTGATGTAAATGTCTTTATGGTTTAGGCTGTGAACAATTACCAGAAGAAGCTGTATATTTTAATATTACACCATATATGTTCTGTTCAGACCTCTGAACTTTACTTGTTGGAGTGGAAGAGTTTTATTGTCGACAGCCATTTTTGAACATTTTGACCTGACAAAGATCCAACAGGGATCGAAATGCTGTCCATCTAAATGAATGTGTGGTTTGGAGTCCGTGTGCAGGCGTTACTCTTTTAATTCATGCAGCCACATGTGATGTTTATAGTCCCGCTACTTCTACTCAAGTTAAAGCTCCCTGTTCAAATTGCTTTTAGAAAATCTCAAAAGAGGCCTCCACCCAAGGCTCGCCGTCCCCCACCGGCCAAGAAGTCCCGGAGCTCTAGTCAGTCGAAAGCTAAAGGCAGGGGACGCTCCCTCGCAAAGAAGTCTCCCGCCAAGAAGTCTCCCGCCAAGAAGTCTCCTGCCAAGAAAGCGGTGTCTTCGGCCAAGCGAGGGGGAAGGAAGCCATCGGCCTCTAAGAAGGAATCCACGCCGCCTCCTAAAGCCACGCCGCCTCCTAAAGCCACGCCCGTCAAGAGAGGAGCTCCTGCGAGAAAGCCCAAAACGCCAGCTGTTAAGAAGCTGACCAAAAGGGGGGCCAAGCGACCGGTGTCCAGAGAGTCGTCCCCCGAGGAGGCCGTAGTCACAAAGGAGACGACGAGGAGCGGGTCCAAGCGGTCGAAGCCCGAGGAGTCGTCGCCCGTGGTTAAAAAGGCGGCGACCAAAGGTGGGTCCAAGCGGGCCGCGCCCGAAGAGACATCCCCCGCAAAAGCAGTCAAAAAGGGGGCAGCGAAGAGCACCAAGCGGTCCACCCGCAAGTCCAAGAGAGGGAAATACTGAGCCCAGGAGAGCCTTTCATGAACTGGGCCGCTCTGAATCTGCAGCAGTTTGCCGCATTGTTTCAATGCTCTCTCTTTTATCAGTTCCTCCCTTTTTAACAGGGCAGTAGTTTTGATTTTATTTTTTTATTTCTATTGTAGATTAACAATGTTATCCTTCCAAGTTTTACTGTACACAGAGTTTTTGGATTTCCTTTTTAATCACCATGTGTAGAAAAGCTCAGTTAGTGTTGCCGTTAAAACAGATGTGTGACCAGCTGCCAGATCGGGAAAGATGGATAGAACCAGGTAGTGACTTCCGTTTTTATATCTGTCCCACACCCACTCTTTAGTCGTTGGCGGCACACGTTCCGAATATCAAATGAAGTGAGAGATCAGTGTTTGAGGGTTCATTTTAATTTGAAATATGGGTTGAAAAGTTTAAACCGTTCCTAATATTTTATAAAATACAGAATTTACTGTTGTTGCCCTGTATCGTGGGATAAAACAATGTTATTGACTGTGCGGTACTGCATAAGAATTTGAATTTGTATCCATCCTTCTAATTATATTGTTAATTATTATTATTTACAATGATTGATATTTGTTTATTTAAAACAAAAAATGCCCTGAGAGAAGATTTGACAGGTTGAGGACTTAACAGAGGAGAAAACACTTGTTAGTGTTCATTTCAACACACATTGGGGGAAAATGTCTTTTTGATACGTGTCTAACAAAAAATATACATGAATTGGTTTTATTGCTCCACAGCTGTAACGCAGTACCAAACTGTACGAGATGTGTTAATAAGAAAGAGGATAATAGCTCATACGTACCCTGCATGCATGTATTCCTTGTGTTGTTCAGCTTTTTTTCCCAAGTCATTAATAAAATGGCTATATTTGTAAACTCTTGCTGTTTTTTATTTTTTGTTTTTTTATTTACATGGAGAATTTCAAAACACACAGCACACTTTCCAGATTCCAGAATATAAAGATGTATCAGTTATTGGTTTCCAGGTTTCTTCGTTGCACAAAACTAAACGGTTCTGTTTAAAGATGTGACGGTCAGAGCTGAGGCTAGCAGGTGTCCTGTTTAAAACACAAGGGGACATATTCTATTAAAAACATCAAGCATTTTAACATCCTGTTCAGTGGAGAGAATCATTGTTTTGTTTCATTTCTTGAAGTGTGGAGATTTACTCATTTAATTGACGCATTCCATTTTGGATATTTATTTCAAAATTGTTGAAACTACATCATATGTTTCAGTGTGGGAGAGAGGTTTATATTTATTTGTTACTATGGCATGTCCATCTCATACTACCTTTTACATTACTCAACAACCAATCACAAGTAAATATTAAACCTTTTACCCTTATGTGTGTGTGTATATATATATATACATATATATATATATATATATATCTGACAGCTATAATTACTGGTTACGTTACAGATATATATTGTACTTGAAAATGTATTTAAAGTTAACAAAATAAGAATTATTTTAGAATAAAGAATTAAAGCAGTGGTTCTTGACCTCTTTGGCTTGTGACCACGCTAAACATCAGTGAGTAGTTGAGGTCTCTGTCTCAGATCTCTATACAAGTTGTTTGCAGCTGCACCAAACACATGCTTCCGCTCCAAACTTCTCAGAGGGTTTAAATTATGTATCTAAGCATTCAATATGTAACCCCCCCCCCCCCCCCCCCCCCCAAAAAAAGTATCTAGTGACCCTTATGAGGGGGTCCCAAAGTTAGAAAACATTGGATGAAACTATTGAACAGTACAGAGTGAGTCCTATGATACTGAAATTAAGAAAGATTGAGAAAAGAAGCTTGTCTTTAAAGTATTTATTCTCTGCGCAGAGAAGGTTCAATCGTCTTATAGAATGCAATGAGGTCTGAAGGAGGAAGGAACCCAGAGTGTTTGAGGCCTTGAGCACATGGTGGGTAGCAGGAGTTCAGCACAAGGACATCTGGACAACCATTGAATGGTCCACTGGTTGCATCTCCATCCAGCCCCTTCTCTAAGCTGACATCATGCCCCTGATTAAGACACACACACACACACACACACAATATTACTCAACCTGAGAGGACCCTCGCTGACCAGGTCTGACATTCATTTCCTTGTTTAGACAAAAAGGGCCAAAACACTGAGTGGTCCAACAATAAATCAGATAAGTCACAGTGGAAATGTGCCATCACAGCTGCTCTGTAGACAGTGAATGGGAGACTGATTTTATTTACTTTTTAATGGCCAGATGAGCTTTATTCTATTGTGTCTTCAGTTCTGAAACAGCAAATGGAGCAGTTCCACACTTTATACTTTATGACATCACACATTTAAATTTCAGCACTCTAGTTTTGGGACTGTGAATTTTGAAAATATATATAATTTTATTGAACCTATTTCATTATCTATTTTATTGTATAACATTGATATTTGCTGTATTTTTTTACCGCTCTGAATTATTTTGTTTATTTCATTCATTATATTTCATAATCGTGCTTTGGCAACATGTCATGCCAATAGAGCCTCTTGAATTGAATTGACAAAAATTACAAAATGTAATATACAAAGAATCCAGGTAAATATTAGCAGCACATTCATAACACATGTAGGTAGTACAAACACATATTTACAAACAATAAATACGATTAAAGCACTATTGAATCATAAAAAGTATATAAATACATGAACAAACTCACCCAGAGGTATTAGCGAAAGAGATTTCATCATTTACTTGTTCAGCAGAGTTAAATTTGAAGAGAAAAAGTAAAAACGTATACTGAGTGATCCGTGACAGTTGTGTTTATGAGTGAAACTGTTTGGCTGATTGGTTGAATTGACTTTCCCACCGCCACTTGGCTTGTGACGTCACCGGGGTGAATTGTGCAATCAGCAGGAATTTGTGGAGCTTAAAAAAAATAAAGAAAAGAAGGAGGAATGTCTCCTCCTCCCCTCCCCGAGTTTCTTCCCCTCGAGCCCCGCCTCGGCCACCAGCAGCACACCTGGACCACCACGGAGCGGCAGCAGGTAAAGGCTGAGGAAGGACGTCAGCGTCAGCGGCTCCGTGTGAAGAGGACGCGGGCTGTCTGCTGCTGAAAGGCTCTCCGACTCCGAAAAGTGAGTTCCTGCGATTCCAAAGCGTCGTTACAACCTGAGCTCTTAGTCGATATGGTCCGGTGCGCTGTCGGCCTACACACACACACACACACACACACACACACACACACACACACACACACACACACACACACACACACACACACAAGGGGCGGAAACGGTGCAAAGGTTTTGTTAGTCCGGGAGAAGTTTCTCATTTTTGGATGTCGTCCCACTGTTGGAAAACGGAGACCTCTTTAGTAAAACAGAACTCATAACTTTTCCGCGCGTGCTCGCAGCGACTTTGACGCATTTATGGAGTTGATAAAAACGAGGCAATGAGCTGCAACACAAAACGGTACACTGACGCTGTTCTAACGAACACAAATCACAGGTAACACTGCTAAATCACATTCGTCTTCTTCTCATATTACAAGATGGACCAAGATTGGCTTTATTGGCCTCCTGTAGCACTGCACTTGTGATTGTTTGACTTTAGTTTGCTACACGTGTGCATGTTTTGCGTTTTAAATCCGTTTTATTGTTAACCTTGGTGTCCTTGTTCTCTTAAGTACTGGATGTGCTGTCTGGTTTCACAGAGAGAGACAGGCATCATGGGCGAGGCACCGGTCAGAGAAGATGGTACAGTGATGAGATCAGCAGAGGTAACTCCAGAAATGTGATTTCATCGTCTACATTTGGGTCTTTTTTTTTTTCCCCACGTGTGTTTGTGCTTTGACTAAACTTGCCTCTTTGCTGTGAAGTACGTAGGCTCATTTTCTGTGGATGACTGCTGCTTGGATGATCAGATAGAGCAACTGCACACTCGGCTGAAGTTCCTCAAAGTGAGTCCTGGGCCTTGACTCATCAGTGTCCCAAATAAAGCAACTGCTTGTAACATTCAGAGTAAGATACAGAATATGTTGTTTGTGTTAAATCAGAGTTGCAAAAGACGGAGGCCTGTATCGCTGAAATTCTCCATCAAAGGTGTGAAAATGTATGACGAGGATGAAACGGTACGTATGAGAACGTTCAAACGTTCATGGACGTCTTGTATGTTTTGAACCTGGAGCCATCAAAGATGAAAATATGTGTTCGTGGTCTTGTCTGCAGACCCTCCTGATGGCTCACGCTTTGCGTAGAGTCTCTCTGTCCACCGCCCGGCCCTTCGACACCCAGTTCGCCTTCGTCTCCCACAACCCGGGCAGCGCTGATGCCCAGCTGTACTGCCACGTCTTTCAAGCCAGGCATTCCAGAGCGGTGAGACGTGACCGATATCATGTTGGGTCTGCTGTCGTATTTAGACAGAAAGTTACAGCTCCAACGTGTCTGGATCTTTATTTATTTTTTTGTGCAGATCTGGAACATGGCTATGAAATATGTGGGATCAGCACTTGGTTGTAACTGTTTCCACGTCCCCTCCTGTAGGCGCAGTTCCTGAACCTGCTGCTGTGCCGCTGTTTCCAGCTGTGTTACCTGGAGAAGCACCCAGAGGAGGCCCAGAAAGACTCCGTCGGCTCAATGCCTTGTCGTAAACCCTCCTTGCTCAACCACGGCTTCCCTCTCAGCGTCAGCGCCCTGGTCTCCTTCAGAAGAGCCCCTTTCCAGGGCTTGCTGCCGGGCACTAAGGTTTTGAATGTACTTCCTGTACTCACTCGTACACCATGGTATTTTTCACCTTAACCCCAGTGCTTCCCCCTACATTTTCTTTCCCCCGACCGTCTATATAGAAGAATCGAAAGTCCTCCGATGACCTGCACAGCAGCCCCGATGAAGTCTTCCCCACCTCCTCCCCCTCGCTGGTGCGAAAGAAAGCCATCCGCACTAAAGCGCTGCGCTCCGGGGCTTACCGCTCCTTCACGTTCACGCCGCTCAAACAGCGCAGCGTTCAGGAGCGACTGAGTGCGTCACAAGGTGGGCCGAGTGTTCACAGAGCGCTTTCAAGAGTGAAAGAGTGGATTAGGTAAAGCAAAGCCCCTCAGTGTTCCGGTGATGGGGAGCCACTCACTGTCTGTTGTGGTGCCAGAAGGTACTTTTTGGGATTTAGACTCAATAAGGGGATGGATAATGGTCTGGGCTCACGTGGGTCATTTTATAGATTGTTTTTTTTATTTGACGTTAAGCTGTAGTGCCTTGAAACACAAGCATTGTTTTAGCGGTTCTTTAATCACCATTTGCTCCTTTTCCATCTCGGTCCTGTTACGTTTAAAGAAAGAACATTTCTTTCACTGAGTTGGGATCACATTGGATGCTTTCCCCACTCAAACACGACTGTTGGAATATCTCCACTCTTTGGACCTCGACTTGGCATGAAAACACCTCTAACTTCACAATGATTTCTCTCTGTGTGTGAATCAGGAGAGGGCACAGACGGAGCGCCGGTGAGGAGATCCCGCACGCCAAGCTTGGCCGAAACCGAGGAAGCGCTGGCTCAGGAAGTGTGGTGTTGGGCTGGTATCGCAACGTGAGCGTCACTCGTGCATTTAACGCCCCTGGCCCTTGTTGTTTTCTTGGGTTTGTCTTGGGTTTTCTAACTGCGTGATCTTGTGGTGTATTTCAGTGACAGCAGCTGTTCCCTGCTTGCAGATGATGTTCTGGGATCGTACCTCCTGTGCCCTCATCCTAAAAAACCTCAAAGTGGCTCTCTCATCATTCGCTTCCCCTCTGGCCTGATCACCCACCTCATCGAAAACACCTGCAAAGGGAAATTCCTGCTGGAGGTATAGTTGTTTTGTCAAGATTGAATGTTCTACATGATTATTGGCAGAGACGCACTGATGCAGATATTTGTCCGATACTGACTTTTTGAAAATAAGGTTCGTATAAAAGGCATGTGCTGTATGTGTATTAAACACCAATATTACCTCACAAGTCTGACTTTCCATACATTCCCTCTTGGATGGATTGAAAGTTTGAAATAGTATCATTCCACACAGCTACAGCCAGTGTAGTTAGTATCTGCCTGCTTCAATGAGAATGTATCACGCTTATCTCAAGTGGAACATCATAAACATTAGATGCAATTTTTAAAGAATCTAGGTTTCCTTGTGGAGACATATCTCTCTGCAATTCAGTGATGTATTTAAAAACTGAGAGATCTACAGAGTATTAGGTGTGAGGGTGTTGGAGAGGATAAACAAAATCCCACAAACTCTCCCACTCCACGGAAACCAAAGAACAATGAAGTCATTGTTGGCATTTGATTAAAGTTGTCTTGGCAAACCGATAGTTCTGTGTAACCCCGGTTGCGACCTTTTTTGATTTGACAGTATTTTTTCCTCTTGTTTCTTTGTGGCAGACGTACACCGCTGAATTCAGTTCCTTAGCCGAGCTGATCGAATACTACACGGGGACTCGGGGTGAGCTGGCGTGTCTGCTGAGCTGTGCCCGGGTAAACCACTGTTACGAGTGGGAGGAACACGCCAGCCGGCTGTAAAGCCACACAAGAGCCTGAACAAAGCCAACATTACAAGTACCTGCAGAAAGCACTGGTTTTAACCCCTGCACACTGGAACTTGTGGATTGCCAACCTCAGACTGAGTGACTCCTTTTATTTTATATTGCACATATATAATCTCTTACCTTTTTAAAATCACATGTGGTGTTTTTGGGAGGCTTCATTAACTGCATAACTGCACCTATTGTTGGCACTTGATGTACAGTGTACAAGTAATTTCCTCAAAGGGTACTCTTCTGTAAAGGCGTAATATGTTGTGCTTGCTGCTTTTTTATGTATTTCAATATAATCTTTTTTTAAAGTATTTTTATTTGTGCCTGTAAGGCAGCAGAGGAGTTTATTTGTGTGTTTTTTAAGACGTAAAATGTAACTATTAGAAACCCTGGAGTGGAATTGATCCCACAAATATATTTAATCAAATTGTATTATTCCCTGAATTTTAATCTTGCCTCTTGAGAAGGGACATGTTTAAACTATCTGTGTTTAAAGTCTGTATGAAGTCACAGTTTACTGGTTTTAACTGGTAATGTTTGTTAATATCAGTGCGCAGGGTATATTAAACTGCACGCTGTCGTATGAAATTAGGTCTTGATCATAAGGTTGTATGTGAGATTATTTTCTGGTTCATTATAACTAATTCAAGTGTTTTTTTTTTGCACCATCTTTTCCACATTAGGCCAACAAACAGTTTTCCTATTGTTCAGCCCTGTTTGAGATTAAACGGCAGATGTTCTCTGTTTTCAACCCAAATCCAGCAGAACTGTTTTCCATTATTCATGACTGCATAGCACAACCTCACCTGCAGGTTTGATATTGATGCTACTTGCCTCTGCAAATTATTTGTGCTGTACACAGTTTCTAAATCCAAGGGCAGAACTCCACATGGGATTGCTTCATGTGTGAATTGGGTAAAAGGAGATTTTTGCACTGATATGCACACAGTTGCTAGTTTAACACTTGGCTTAGACTGAATAAATGGTGACTCTCCACCTCCAAAAGTTGAACTAGGCCTATAGTGTCGTTTAGTTAGAAGGATGGAAGGTAAAGTTAGCTTAGCTAGGTGGAGAGGTAAACGGACACACCACATATTCATGAAGGGACTATTTCTTTCTTTTTATACACGACTATACAAAATATGACACTATGGTACAAAATATATGTATTTAGTGACCTCACTCCCTCCTCACCAAAATGGCCGCCTGACTGTGTCCCTCGACGGTTTATGGTTACTAAGCAACTTCATAACGCCGTCGGGACGTTACCTGACCAGTACAATGTGTCCACCGTGTCTGGGAAAGACTCTAACTGTTTCTAAATTAACTTTGAGGATACACATTTGAAGTCTCCTGGTAGTCTGCTGTTCTCAGCGGACGTTAACCGGTACGTGAACCGTTATCAGCCGTTAGTCGGCAGCGTTTGTCATCTGATTATTAGCTAATGAGGATCCTGCTCGTGTATTTATAAAGCGGAATTAAACACGTCAACCTTGATTTCATCCGCCATGTCCTGCACGAGCCGACTGCTGTGAAGTGGATGTTGACATGGGGTCAGAGTCGGTGAAGGTGGTGGTCAGGTGCAGGCCCCTGAACGACAGGGAGAGGGCTCTGGGCTCGGACACGGTGCTGTCAATAGACCTGCACCGCTGCCAGTGCTTCATAGAGAAGCCCGGGGCGGCCGACGAGCCGCCCAAACGGTTCACCTTTGATGGCACCTACTTCATCGATCAAACCACCGAGCAGATGTACAACGAGATTGCCTATCCTTTGGTCGAGGTAAGCTCCTGGAGACACTTTTGATTTGTTTGTGGTGTTGTCAGTACCAACACGCAGCAGCAGTCTTGAGATCCACGCCGGTCACTGGACTCCCTCAGTCCAACAATAGCATCTCTTATTGCTAAAGACTGCAGACCTCATTATTTACTTAGCTGACCTGCTGTCAGTCACTCACAGAGGTCAGCACTTTGTTGGTCCTTTTTAAAGGACCCTCGTGCATTAATGCCACATTTGTTTTTTTGTTTTTTTTACAGGGCGTCACTGAGGGATACAATGGAACAATCTTTGCCTATGGGCAAACTGGAAGTGGGAAGTCTTTCACTATGCAGGGAGTGTCCGATCCTGCAGCCCAGAGGGGGGTCATTCCACGAGCCTTTGAGCACATCTTTGAGAGTATTCAGGTAGGTTGGGGGAAAACCGTAGTTAAATTAACAACATAATCCGATTTAGGCATTCAGAAGTTTCATGCAAAAGTCTCCCCCAATGTCAGTGCACGTACTTCTTCTGTCGGGATGATATGCATGCTTGGTTCAGTCTTGCAGTTCTAGTCTCTGTCCAGGCTTGTCTAAGCTCTGCGTGCTCAGAGACAATAGTTGTATGCATGTTCTTGTTTTGTGCAAGCTAGTGTGCAGAAAATACTAAATTCCTGGTGAGGGCCTCCTACCTGGAGATTTACAATGAAGAAATCCGAGACCTCTTGGGTAGTGACACCAAACAGAGATTGGAGGTAAGTCTCTTAAAGCTCTGCTGTTTTAAATAACAAAACAACCAGCAACACTGTGTGACATCATAAGCCAAACATGATTATTGTTCTCTGGCAAGTACAGTCATTATGAAACTTGTTTCTCAGACTCTTCTCTGACAGCGAACACTGCGCTACTTATGTTGTGTGGACAATGCTGTGCAAGTTGCCATGGTGACTTCAACTCACGGTGGTTACATGATTTCTTTGAAGGTCAAGGTGTTTGCACACAAGGTGATTTTTGTTTTTTGTGTGGTTGATGAATGCGCAGCTGAAAGAGCATCCAGAGCATGGGGTGTATGCGCGGGACCTCTCCGTGCACACTGTGCACAGCGTGGGGGAGTGCGAGAGAATCATAGAGCAAGGGGGGCGGAGCCGAGCAGTGGGCTACACACTGATGAACAAGGACTCCTCACGCTCACACTCCATCTTCACCATCCGTTTGGAGATCTGCAACACAGGTGAACACATACACACACACACACACACACACACACACACACACACACACACACACACTAGCTGTAACATTGACGTGTGCTTGTAGGAACATGTGAGCCTACCAGCTGCTCAGTATTAATAGAGCAAGATGTCAACAAGCTGTCGTGCTTAGTGTGTTTCAAGAGTTATTTCTTGTGCCATCTTTTTTTTCTGTCTACTTTCCACAGAATTCATATTTTGACCTGAATGCCTTGTTCAGAAAGATCATAAATATGTTGCTTTCAAAAGAATGTGGACAATGAAAGACAAATATGTTAAATAAGCGTCTTGCATTTTAGCCAGAAAGCCAACATGTTTGAGAACAAAGAAACACAATTTGCTTCATGGCCTTATTGCATTTGTCTTTATTTGCCTCTTGTGGTCGATAAGTTGCCAGCTCCGTCTCCACATAGATGGATTTTTCCTTATAATTTAAATGTCTTGCAAAAATGCTACTCAGTTATACAAAGATTAAGAAAAAACATGGCTAACCACTTTGATAGTTGAGTCAGGACTTTTTAATTCATAGTACACATAGAGATGACACTTTAAAACAATTAAACCACAAAAATAATTATGAAAAAAAGAAGAAAATCACATTTTGAGAACCGATAAATGGCTGAAAATATAACAATAAGCATTTTACACAGATAACTAATGACTAATATAAATAGAGAGGGCAGCTATGTCTGCTGAAAGTCGTTTTTGTATCAACATTCTCTTTGTCGCCCCACACTCTCAGATGCAGACGGCCAGGATCGTCTACGAGCAGGTAAACTCAACCTAGTTGACCTGGCAGGAAGTGAGCGTCAGTCTAAGACCGGTGCTACAGGTGAGCGACTCCGCGAGGCCACCAAGATCAACCTCTCCCTCTCGGCCCTGGGCAACGTCATCTCGGCTCTGGTGGACGGACGCTCCAAATACATCCCCTACCGGGACTCCAAGCTGACCCGACTGCTGCAGGACTCTCTGGGAGGAAACACGCGCACCTTGATGATCGCCTGTCTCTCGCCCGCCGACAACAACTATGAGGAAAGCCTGAGCACGCTGCGCTATGCCAACCGGGCCAAGAGCATCCAGAACAGGCCTCGTATCAATGAGGACCCGAAGGATGCTCTGCTCAGAGAGTATCAGGAGGAGATCAAGAATTTGCGGGCCCTGATCTCAGGCCAGCTGGGCGCCGCTGACTTTGCGTGTGAGTGATATTTTCTGTAACTAGCCTTTTAAATACGAGGGAAACAACATATTTGTATTTGATGATTGCCATAAGATTTAAATGCAGATGGTGAACCATGTTTCATTTGCTTCTTTGTTGACCGTTTCTTTTTTAATTACCTGTTTGGCTGAAAAACAAACTTTTGTTTATCACGCAGCTCTGCTGGCTGGTCAGTTGTTTGAGGCACCCCCCGCTGTTCCTTCAAGGCCACAATCCAGCAACACAGAAGCAGAGAAGGAGAAGATTAAAGAGGCAACTGCAGGCCGTTCCCACACCAATATATCACGTCGCATCTCCACATGCTTTGTGTAAGAACCAGGTGATTTATGGGACTGTATTCTGCTCTCGCCACAGGAGTACGAAGTGAGGCTGGCCAAGTTGCAGGCTGAGTACAATGCAGAGCAGGAGTCCAAAGCAAAGCTGCAGGAGGACATTGCCGCCCTGCGTTCCTCCTGTGACTCCAAGCTGTCCAATCTGGAAAAGGCTCGAGCCAGCAGGGGGAGCTCCGTCCCAAAGGATGAAAGCAGAAAATGTAAACCATGTAACTAGTTTTAAAATGTGTTTTAATGCTCACCAGCCTGTCAAAAAGCTTGAGTGAGTCAACGCTCCTGACAAAGTCTGAACAAAAACTGAACATTAGAAACGTTGTACGTGATTGCATTGTTCATCAAGAGTTCTTGCAATTGTGTCCACTCCCCTGTATTGCTTCTCAGCATCAATGAGCTCTGGCTGTATGACAGAGGATGCGGAGGAAGAGTTCCTCCACAACATTGGTCCCATGTGCCACGGTACAACTGGAGAAACCTCCCTAACCCAGGTACTGTCCACTAGCACCTTCCATCATTTTGAACTAATCAACATTATAGTTACCAAATGAGATATCCACCACTTCAGAAAAAAAAAAAAAAACCCAGCTTGAAATGATTGCTGGCATGAAAATAGAACTATGGATTATTAGAAATATTAGAAACTCAAAGGGTATTATTTCCTCATGTTGGTGAGCCAGCCTGCTGTACCAGCAGTCGGTGTCCAAAAAAGCCCGGACGGATGCTCACCTGACATCCCTGCAGGGCCTCCGGACCAGCAACACGTCCTGGAAAGGTGCGTGGGCACACATTTTATACACATAACCAACCATCAGCATTTCTTACACTTTATGATAAAGGTCTTTCTACATCATGTCTACATCAAGATGAGGAGCATGGAGTCGTAATAGTCCGGCACGTTATTTTATGCTTTCCTATATCAGCCCATATTAGTTTATTGCAGATCCATATCCTGTGTTGGCCATTATGTAACAAGAAATTGCAGTACAGAAATGCCAAACAAGGTTTGAGGTCATTTAGAAACACTGTCACTATTAAATAGTTTGTCAACTAGAGAGCAAGTTTAAAAAGTCACGCTCGGTACGGTTTCAGTATGTGATCACAATTGAACAAAAACAAAGGTTTTTATGATTGTTTATCTATGTTCTCCGTATGTTTTACTCCCAAATATTGATACCAGTTTCAGCCATAAAAACCCAGTATTAGTCGTTCCCGTTCATCCGTCTCTCCCCAGACTGCAGCAGCTGGAACAGGAGGTGGTTGGAGGAGAGCAGGCCAGGAACAAAGAGCTGAAGCAGAGACAGAGGCAGAGGAAGAACCTCGCCGACCAGAGAAAAGTCCATCTTATCTGCGCTCTGTCAGAGAACAGTGAGGACAGTGAAAATGTGCTGTTGAACGTCTATAACTCCATCCAGGAAGAGGTCCATGCCAAAAGCCAAATGCTGGTCAAGGTCCAGGGCAAGGTGGGTCCCAGCGGCTGCAGGACACACGTAACGGGTTCTTTGGGACATGCAGTGGGTTTGGAGCAATGTTTTAACAACTGGCTTAAGGGTCTGCGGTGCAAAACTCCACCCGCATTAGTGTTTACGTAACACCCAAATCTTTCAAGGTTAGCACCAAATGATGCTGGATAATGTCAAATCAACTTTGCAGAGTCTCTAAGCTTTTTGGTGTTGAAACAATGTGCTCTCTGCCATTCAACTGTGAAACCACATCCACCTGTTGTGACAGCTGAGAGCAGCCAAACTGGAGATCCGTGACCTGCAGGCAGAGTTCGAGGTGGAGAGGGACGACTACCTGGCAACGATCCGGCGGCTGGAGAGGGAGGGCCAGTTACTGCACAGCCTGCTGGAGCGTATGGTGCCGCTGGTGCGCCGTGACTGCAACTACAGCAACCTGGACCGCTTGAAGAAAGAAGCTGCCTGGGATGAAGACGGCGCCGCCTGGAGGCTGCCCGACGTTACGGTGCAGAAAACAACACTGCCTTCAGGTGCAAAGTGCGAAGGCAGACAAACAGAAAGTAGACAAAAATCATCCGTTTTGAGTGATGCTGTGGCTTGTGAGTGTAAATATATGCGTTTCACAGAATCTCCCCCTTTAAATATCATCCCGCTTTCGTTCTCTCTCACAGCTGTAGCTCTGAAACTTTCAGCTGATAGAGGTTCAGCTGCTGACGCTGGAGAGCAATTCATGGTGCGTTTCTGTGTTTGTGGGCCACGCGTCATCTCACACACACACACACACACACACACACACACACACACACACTCTCACTGAAACACTATCACGGAGCCTTAACCTCCTGTTTGTTTTTAAGCAGGTGGAGGAGGACAGGTACAAGGAGATGCTGGACCGTAGTGACAGTGAGAACATCGCCAGCAGCTACTTCAAGTCAAAGAGAGCGAGCCAACTGCTGGGACGCGAAGCTACCAAGGGACACGGTAAGACAAAAACGACAAATGATAATTCATGTCAACGTTTGCTTATCTAATTAGCTTTGTTGCAGACTGACGTCACTTCACTCTCACTGTGCTGAATCAGCAGGTTGTCATCATTGTGTGTGTGTGTGTGTGTTTTTGGTCTTTCTTTGAATTCTGAAGTGTCCTTTATTTGAGGTGGAGCAATTAACCATGCCAAGATCATAAAGATGTACACAATACTACGAAAGTAATTATGCTTACATTGTAGATAGTTGCTGTCACAGTGCTGAACCAATTTACATTTAGGCGTTTACCCCTTCTACATTGGTTAAGATATGATATACTTTATTGGTCTTGGGCTCCAAGCCGCTGCATCACACACAATCCACATGCACGCGTAGAACATAGATCATACATACACTCATGCATAAACATGTCTTCAATAGTTATGAATAATAAAACCAGGTGTGATCAACACAGATGATAAATATTCAAGTCACAATGGTTTTTCCCTTCTGACGGAGCTCTTCTCCCACAGCCGTCCACTCTCCTCCGCTGGTTAACGGGACGGCCCACCTCACTGCGAGCGGTTCCACCATGAACCCGCCTGTCGGCACAGACTCCGTCCTGCCCCGCCCCTTCCGCCTGGAGTCGCTGGGCGTCCCAGTGTCCAACGGTAAGGTGAGGCGCAAAAAAAGCAAATCACATCCATAACGAGGGGATTTGAAAAAAAAAGGCCGTTCCCATCCCCTAAAATACTTTTTTTTTTTTGGACTCAAAAGATTGTATGCACCGTGAAAGCTCACATACACTATGTATTAAATTATCAAATATGTAATGTTTATAACTCCTGCTAACCAGAAATGTTTCGGCCCATTTTCTTGACATTGGCGACTCCAGGTGTCACGGGTTTTCAATCACATTTTGAACGTTTGCTTTGGACATGATACTACCTACACAATGATGCTACTCTTGAAGTTTTTTGCACTGTACCTAAAAACTTGTGATTTCTGCACTGTGAGACTCAAAGTCCAGCTCCTATAATATTTAACTTCTAATGTGTTGCGCCGTTGCTGATTTGTAAACAACCATTTCAACCTGTTCCTTATCTAACTTCTCAAGTTCTTGCTGCTGAATAGATCAAATAAAAGGAATGAATTCATCCACATCATGGCTCGTTTCATTAATGGCTCTCAGTCAGCAACACGTCAGACCAGTTTGCTGTGTCTCACTGTCACGAATAGGCATGGGGGGGGGGCTGTTGTCAAGGCAGCAGCGTCGACAGGTAGTAGACGGTGATCTCATGTTTCATACTGTGACCTCTGGGGTCAGCATTGTGGATTTTGGTGTGATTGTACTAAGCCTAATAAAGATGAGCGAGCCATTCATTTATTCCTAAAGCAAATCTCGAAGCTGCTTTTGATGCAGATGTCCAAATATTGCATGGATAACAATGCACTATTTAAAATCGTCTCTATCTGAGGAGATCTCCGATGCATCTCTACTGATAATCTCAATCCTCTCTGCAGCTCACTTTTCTGTCTGAGTATCATATTTCTAAAAATGGCTGCAGTGGCCTGATTTCTCCATCCATTGTTTAATAATACTTGACCGGCAGAGAGCCGTGTCGGTTTCAAAATTCGACACCCTTTGTTTGCCTGTGCGCAGACACAGATACGGGCCCATTAGGCGAGCCCCTTGCCTTAACGAGAGATTAGACCACTGACGGCAAACTGCAATCGTCTCTCGCAATAATCAACCACGTACTAATTCAAGACTGTTGCATAACGAGAGCCCAGCCTTTCAAGTAAGTCAGTGGTTGGAATTAGAAGTCTCTCATGCGAGGGTTATTGAGAAAACGGAGAAAGGAAAGTAGAGGCCTGCTAAGTTCACATGGAGGTATAGGGCTCAGGATAATCGGATAATGGAAGAACAGCTGAGCAGGCTTTCTCGTTGCCCGAGTAGCGTGTAAGATGAGGTCGTATGGCCGGTAGTCATCGTGTAAGTGGAGTGTTTGATGAGGCAGAGACTTACTGCAGGTTAACAGGGATGGTAGTTTGTCTGACTTAAGGGGCCTTTGCTTCTTTGTGCTCCACTAATTCTGTGCGATGTTATTCCACAGCGCAGTCAGAAAAGGCAAACCGTTAAGAGCTCCAGCTAATCCCATTTCAAATCATGAGTCGAACAGTCTACGCTGACGGCTTCAGAAACAAAGCTGCATGATTCAAAATGACGAGACAGGTGGACTGTATTTAAACATGAGGATAAAAAAATAACAATACGCAGTACATATCATGCAGACTTCTTTATTTTCTCTGTTTTTTTAATGGAGATGGTAAAGAGTGGGTAAAAATAATCACATTGTTGTTTTTCTGGATGAACATCTCCAGTATTTAGACAATGAATGCAGTCATCTCACATTTTCAAAACCATCTCAACCATTTTGTATAAAATAGTAGCAGAAACATCAATCTCAATAATAACGTACTGCTGATTGTTACTAAAGATTAGAAAACACTGAAAAATCACCCCAAAACACTTTGAGAATTAGTTTAACAATCATAATGATCTTCTTGTTCGAGGCTTCACTCCGAGGAATGTACTCGACTATCCACTTAAAGGCACATCTGTGAGTTATAAAACAATCCGTCATGGAAGAAGTCTGTTGATTCGGGTTGATGTTTCCTTTAAGTAGAAGTGGAGCAGCATGTTATGTGCAGTATAATAAGGAAGGAAGAAGATTAATGGAAAGCTACAATATGGCTTGCTTCACTATCTAAAATGTTATTACAATATCTCTTTCTATTGTTGACTTTAGACAATTTGTTAGAGCCATAAACGTGTGTGTGCGCACAAATGTATTTAAAACATTCAGCGGCCCATTGTTGGGCCTTGTCAAGTCTTAACTGAAATTTGTTACAGCAAAAATAATAAGAGATTCTGATTAGATGGAATGACATTAACATTTCAATCGAACACATAGAGCCTCAGGGGTTTGAAATGTGGTAGGTGCATTTTCAGATTGAAACCAACATGAGAACAGTTGGAAAACAACTGCCCTCAAGTACGTGCATCCCTGTGTGTTAAAACCTCTGTCAAAAGTGCTGTTCCTGCCCTTTAAATTGTTCCACTTCTTCATCCTCTTCTGCTTTAGTTTGCCAAAGTGCCAAGTGCCAAGTTCCCACTTAGTGCTCTAAGTCTCTTTAAGCCGGTACTCTTGAACTCGTTCGGGCCACTGCCGTTACACAGGCAGACTTGTGCTGTTTACCTGGTTTAGTCTTTGAGCAGTCCAAGCTTTCTGAGAGCTTCTTTGCGATCCGCTCCCATCCCAGGCACCACCATCACCGTATATCCCACTGAGTTTGAGGGTTTGCGGGGCACAGGCTGGCAGCTTCCACCCTGTCTGTGGTTGTCTAGGGTGGCAGAGCGCTCCAGACCAGCTGCCTTCAATCCACTGGATTGAGCGGGATCTGATACAGGCACAGGTTGTATCAGATCCTCACGTCTGGAGTAGTGGTGGAAACTGACGCTGCTCTGCAGAGGCCTGTTCTTAGGCTCTGTGGGCACCTGAGAATGACAAAATGATGGGCTTCTTGATGGATTAACATTAGACGGACCTCTTGTGAATCTGTTGGGAGTTGGGTCCAGAGAGGAGTGAGATTTAAGGGGGGGCAGTGGGGCTACTGACTTGTTTTCTGGCTGTTGGTCTTTCAGGAGACCCAGCTTCAGCAAAGCTTCCAGTCTGGCGACCTGGGGATCTGATGCATTCTTGATATTGAATGAAGAGTTCGAGGTTACGGATGCTTCATTGTGTGCTTTCACAGATATGTTGGCGGGAATCTTTTTGGGTTTAGGACCAACAACCGGGGGACCAGTCTTAGACTTATAACTCTCTGAGTGGAATCTGACAGTTCTTGGAGGAATTTCGTGGTTTGGGCATTCCAGTGTGACAGGAAGGTGCTTGTCCAACTCTATAGTGTGATCAATGGTGGGACAGAGTGGCGTCTTCTTTGTGGAGGCACTCCTCCGCAGATGAACAAGTGCCTCATAGGACAGAGGACCTCGAGGAGGTAAACCTTCAGCTTTCCTAACTGAGTAGTCCCTGTGTTTGGTGGGAGGAGGTATCACAACATTAACCTCTAAAGGTACTTGGGGAGCGACAGGTTTCTGGTTGTGTTTGGGTTTGTTGCTTGGAGGAATGAAGTGGGGCTTAAAGCTGAGCTTTTTGGCTGGAACGGCACCTGTCTTTGCATTTGGTGCAGAACATGGAGAGCTGCTTGACACAACAAGAGGTGCAGGAACCAGGTAGCTCAGCATGGGTCTGGTGTCAACAAATTCCTGTGTGGGTTCCTTGGATGCGTGGTTCTGTGAACCTGAAAGACAGACAAACGCATGTTTGTCACGATAAAGTATTAAACTGACAACTGTTCAGCCAATTCTACATCTGTGCACAGAGATTAACTCACTGTTGAGCTTGCTTTTGCTCATGGAGGCTGACAGGTCTGCCAGTTTGTTAGCAATGTTGCCAGGGCTGGGCAGTTGGTCCGGTTCATCATTGGACAGTCCACTGTCTTCCTCGGTATCCAAAGACTCAATAGTCTCCTCCAAAAACATGAGACAGGCCTTCTCTTCAGCAGACAGGTGCTCCAGACTATCATCACTCTGTAACACATAAAACAACAAGAGGAAATTGTCAAACAGCAGAATTTAAATCACTTTTTATCAGAGAACCCCTTCACTTCTAAATAGACATGAAACCAATTGCATCCCTTATTTTTATGTTGCAGCTCAGTCACCGACATGGCTTTGTCTTGATATTTAATTTCTTATTTTTAACAATGAGTAGTAGTAGAACTAATAAGTTGGGAGGAGGGTACGGTCACTTACAAAGCCAGAATTGGCGCTGAGAACGCTGTCACAGCTGCCAGCGCTATCCATGCCAGTCATCGCCTCCAATCCAACGCCACCTGGCCAGGTATCGCTTTTGGGCATCTTAGTGCCCGAGTTTATCCAAGGTTAGTGGCACAGATTGTTGTGTTTCAGTCTGTGAGAAGGGAATTCATAGTTAAAATTCAAATTCTTCCTCCATCATCTTGAAAGAGCAAAGTTATTCCCCCAAAAAAGGCACAGCATTCAAAAGTAGCTTGTATTAATGTAATCATACTAGCATTGCATATTTTAACGACATTATTTATACGTTATGTCTCTTTTGATCATTTCCCACAGATTCTTAGTTGTTCTATCTTCCACCCAGCCATTGGGTTGCATGTCATTTTGTACATTATGACATGTGTACAGTCCTTCAACGACCACATTGGGAATTTTCTTTTGCATTCTCTTGCAGTACTTTTGGTCTAAACTTACGATAACATTTATGTTACCTAGTGCTAACCTTATGCAGCAATTTCAAATCAGCATAAAAGGGATTCATTATTATTACAAATAATGTGTGCACAACCTTTAGGCAGAATCCACACTGGTGTGATGTGATAGCATTTTGTTTTGTAGAAATCGTCCAACTTGCTGAAAAAAAACTACGTAAAATTGTTTTTAAAGTGCATTTGACACATAGACTTCAATGAGATGAAAGCTAATGACAGTAGTAGATACCAATACGTTGCTTTTAGTTATTGAGCAAAGGACAACTAACAAACAGTATGGATTAAGAAAACAGCGGCTCACCCTCAATAATGGTCTGTGTCAAATTTAGCAGCAACAATACTCTAGATAAATTCCAGAGCTTTGACGACATTTGATTTAATTACCACAGGACAATTTTTTAGCTGTAAATTAATTTAACTTTCTCTATAATTAATAGATAATTGACAGTACAATGTGCACAGACACTGATCAACAATATATAATACATTTGTTTTCAAAGAAGGTAAGCAAACATGGAGAGGAAGGAAAAATGACCGGCAATCAGCACCACAAGAGACTGGACAGCTCCAGATCAGTCTGATCTGCTTTACTGGCTCAGGATGAAATATAAATGTGTCAAACATGTCAGGATAACCCAGGGTTATGTCGACCGGGATTAAAACGAGTACTGGGTCATTTTAATCCTATTAGACTACAGTGTAAACATGGAGTGCATTGCGGTGCCATAAGAATCTGTGCCTTCATAACACATATGATATTTTAGCATGACTTGGTGCACAAGAGTGCACAATTGCAGACTTCATACTTCGTCAAGCCATTAAAGATCAACAAAATGTGTCCAGGGGCATTCACAGCATTAATATGTATCGCAAGAGAATGTGAAAACTATTGCCAGTCAATTCAAAAGTGTTGAAAGACGACTCAAAAAAACTGAAAAAAAGGTGTTCAAGCATTCTGAAAGAATTCATTTACAGCCTCCGGAGAATCAACTATCCATCCTTTGGGGCTTTTGTTTGTGGCTCAAAGTTTTAGAAAAAAAGTGCATTGAAATGTTTTTACACTTAAGAATCAATTGCTGCAGAACAGCAGCCATTTTAATGCAAAACAATAAGAACTTTTAACTGTTATTTTCACAACATCCATATTTGCTTGTCGTTCTCCTAGGTCCGATGTTCTGAGATGAGATAAAAATACTTGTAGTTAATTGGCTAAAACCACAGCAAAGGTACTCGTTAGAGGCTGCATGTGTTCATATGGACGAGTAATATATGGTTTATTAGGCTATTTTCCAGATTTCTAAATTCTCACATGCACACCTGCCTAAATATCATCTCGTCCACATGTAACCCTGTGGTGTGTTTTACATGCGCGCCAGCTTTCTGTTGACGGGACAGAATGACAGGGTATCATAGCGTAGTGTGTTTCCGACTAGTCCTCTAACTGCATGTGACTCAGATTACAGCACACATGCCACTCCTAATCTTCCTCAACCGGATCAGTTTCAGAGGTAGTAGAGGGACAGCAGCAATGATCCCCTGAAAGCTACATGATATCCAGGTGGACCATGTTGTCTGACTGCAACGCTATTCATCTGGGTCTATGTTCGTCCTCAGAAATGATCATTGTTTTAACGTGGTGGGATCTAAAGAGAACCTAAAATGTAACGCCATGATTAGGGATTTTTCTCTTTCTGGGGATGCTAACATTTTGGCACGATTCTGGCAATGAGATGCATCTTTTACTGTAAATGAGATTACAGATGGAAAGCCCAGTTGTTTGACAGCTATTAGAGCATCCGATTTTTTCCAGAGCAAACAACTTTTAGAGAATAAAAACAGTTCGCTTTTCTACTATAGAGCTGGGAGTTTAGTAGAAAGGAACCTCTGTCTGATCCAAGTGAAAAGAAATTCCCTTTTTGGATAAGTTTCCGCACCTGAGAGGGAAGGGCTGCTAGATAAGCCAGGAGAGGCACAAAAGCACTCCTGTTCACTGTTGCTTTGCCATGTCATCCCGGCCAGTCCCTATCGCCAGGCTGATATGTAAATGTACTCGTATGTCCTGCTGCTTGCAGGTCAGGATATGAATCTGACATAGCATTTATTGTGTCTTAATTTCACACAGTCGGGGTAGATCACATGCAAGAAAAAACATCAGAGTATTTTTAACTCTAATTAAATTTGCCTTGCCTAACTGTTATATAGTTCCCGTGCTGTCAAAGGTCTAGTGTGACTTTTTTTTTTTTCCCTGGTCATAACAAAACCTGAGACTAATAAGACTGTACGGTAGATATTGATTAACCCCTGTTGACCATTTCCAGTAAAAGGACATGGCAGAATAGACGTCATAATGTTATCTCCGTATAGATACACCTATAGTGTATCTATACGTGTATAGGTCTATCTCCGTATTGATACACCGATCAACACAGTACAGTAGCAACCGCCACAATAAAAATAACCCAGCCTCTGTGTTGTTTTGATTGTGGCTATAAAAGGGTAGCTTGTATTAGCCTAACCTTAACCCATTGTTTGAAGGGGATTGTGCAACTGGGTCAAATCATCCCCAGCTTCATTTTTACCTCTACTACCTGGCCTTCGACCCTCTGACTTCAGATAGGATTCATGTCCTCTGGAATGAAGATTATCTACAGTCTTTACAAAATATACAAAACATCCATTGATCAAAGGATGCGTGTAAAATGAAAATAATCATAAATAATCTTAAACTTGAATTGATATAATTTACTTCATATGAGCTATAGATTCAACCTTTTATATTAAAGAACAAATACACAATGTAAACTCATTTAAAAAGAAAGTTTAAACTAGCTTTAAGTAGATTAAACAGACCACAATCTGCACATCGCACTGACACATACCTGTTTTGAGTCTCCGTACATTAGTGTTCAGTCTTCTGCTTCTTGTGCAAGTGAAGACGCGGGCGAGTTGCTGAGCGGCTCCGTGTCACCTGCATGAGGAACTTTGTGCCCTCAGCGTTTAGCCAATCAGAGAGCAGCGTTCTCTTGAAGACACACGAGCCTTCGTCGTCATGGCACCCACAACTGCGGTAATCTGCTAATCAGTATCTCTGTTTCAAACTCTCTCTCTCTCTGTCTGCTAACTGTACTGTCTATGCTCATTATCTATGAAATGTAAACGGTTTACTCTCTGGGACATAATTCCTACTCTTGATACCAGAGGTGGTTGGAAAAGAGTTCCATTTGCCCCGTTTCATGGAGCCTTCTGAAGTAACTTTTTGGAGTACATTGTACTTGTCAGAGTAACGTTAGTTTGAATGCGGAATAGTTTTTACTCTTACTTGAGTAACGCATTTAACAAGTCATGTGTAGCCTGATGGAGAGAGACAGAAAAACAGAGACCAAATTATGCACATAAAAACAAAGACAAACTGCTTTTATTTCTTGCAGACGTGATTATTTCAACCACAGATGGTCTTCCTCAGATCAAAGTGAAGAAAAACACACACCTGTATTCAATGAAACGTTCCAGCATTATCTCCTAATTAGCCGAAATTAATCATCTTAAATGAGCCATTTTCAGAGACTGATTTGTCCACTTGTCAAGAATGTTGTCAAATATCCAGTTAAATTCACACCATTTATTGTTCATATGAGTACTTTATTTTTTTAAAGACACATGTTAAGTCTTTAATGCCATGAGGAGCCAAGATGAAAGTATAGCATGTGGAAAAAAGTCATAATAAAGTTATGTCGAAAAACATTAGTCATATTATAGCATGTGGAAAAAAGTCATAGTATAGCATGTGGAAAAAAGTAAAAAAAAGTCATAGTATAGCATGTGGAAAGAAATCATTAAAAAGTCATAGTATGTCGAAAGAAATCATTAAAGTCATAGTATAGTATGTCGAAAGAAATCATAGTATAGTATGTCGAAAGAAATTATTAAAGTCATAGTATAGTATGTCGAAAGAAATCATAGTATAGTATGTCGAAAGAAATCATAGTATAGTATGTCGAAAGAAATCATTAAAGTCATAGTATAGTATGTCGAAAGAAATCATTAAAGTCATAGTATAGTATGTCGAAAGAAATCATTAGTCATAGTATAGCATGTGGAAAAAAAGTCATAGTATAGCATGTGGAAAAAAGTCATAGTATAGCATGTGGAAAAAAGTAAAAAAAAGTCATAGTATAGTATGTCGAAAGAAATCATTAGTCATAGTATAGTTTGTCGAAAGAAATCATAGTATAGCATGTGGAAAAAAGTAATAGTATAGCATGTTAAAAAAGTCATAGTATAGCATGTTAAAAAAAGTCATAGTATAGCATGTTCAAAAAAGTCATAGTATAGCATGTTAAAAAAGTCATAGTATAGCATGTTAAAAAAAGTCATAGTATAGCATGTTAAAAAAAGTCATAGTATAGCATGTTAAAAAAAGTCATAGTATAGCGTGTGGAAAAAAGTCATAGTATAGCATGTTAAAAAAAGTCATAGTATAGCATGTTAAAAAAAGTCATAGTATAGCATGTGGAAAGAAATCATTAAAGTCATAGTATAGCATGTGGAAAAAAGTCATAGTATAGCATGTGGAAAGAAATCATTAAAGTCATAGTATAGCATGTGGAAAAAAGTCATAGTATAGCATGTGGAAAGAAATCATTACAGTCATAGTATAGCATGTGGAAAAAAGTCATAGTATAGCATGTGGAAAAAAGTCATAGTATAGCATGTGGAAAAAAGTCATAGTATAGCATGTGGAAAAAAGTCATAGTATAGCATGTGGAAAGAAATCATTAAAGTCATAGTATAGCATGTGTAAAAAAGTCATAGTATAGCATGTGGAAAGAAATCATTACAGTCATAGTATAGCATGTGGAAAAAAGTCATAGTATAGCATGTGGAAAAAAGTCATAGTATAGCATGTGGAAAAAAGTCATAGTATAGCATGTGGAAAGAAATCATTAGTCATAGTATAGCTTGTCGAAAGAAATCATTAGTCATAGTATAGTTTGTCGAAAGAAATCATTAGTCATAGTATAGCTTGTCGAAAGAAATCATTAGTCATAGTATAGTTTGTCGAAAGAAATCATAGTATAGCATGTGGAAAAAAGTAATAGTATAGCATGTTAAAAAAGTCATAGTATAGCATGTTAAAAAAAGTCATAGTATAGCATGTTAAAAAAAGTCATAGTATAGCATGTTAAAAAAGTCATAGTATAGCATGTTAAAAAAGTCATAGTATAGCATGTTAAAAAAAGTCATAGTATAGCATGTTAAAAAAAGTCATAGTATAGCATGTTAAAAAAAGTCATAGTATAGCGTGTGGAAAAAAGTCATAGTATAGCATGTTAAAAAAAGTCATAGTATAGCATGTTAAAAAAAGTCATAGTATAGCATGTGGAAAGAAATCATTAAAGTCATAGTATAGCATGTGGAAAAAAGTCATAGTATAGCATGTGGAAAGAAATCATTACAGTCATAGTATAGCATGTGGAAAAAAGTCATAGTATAGCATGTGGAAAAAAGTCATAGTATAGCATGTGGAAAAAAGTCATAGTATAGCATGTGGAAAAAAGTCATAGTATAGCATGTGGAAAAAAGTCATAGTATAGCATGTGGAAAAAAGTCATAGTATAGCATGTGGAAAAAAGTCATAGTATAGCATGTGGAAAGAAATCATTAAAGTCATAGTATAGCATGTGGAAAAAAGTCATAGTATAGCATGTGGAAAGAAATCATTACAGTCATAGTATAGCATGTGGAAAAAAGTCATAGTATAGCATGTTCAAAAAAGTCATAGTATAGCATGTTAAAAAAGTCATAGTATAGCATGTTAAAAAAAGTCATAGTATAGCATGTTAAAAAAAGTCATAGTATAGCATGTTAAAAAAAGTCATAGTATAGCGTGTGGAAAAAAGTCATAGTATAGCATGTTAAAAAAAGTCATAGTATAGCATGTTAAAAAAAGTCATAGTATAGCATGTGGAAAGAAATCATTAAAGTCATAGTATAGCATGTGGAAAAAAGTCATAGTATAGCATGTGGAAAGAAATCATTACAGTCATAGTATAGCATGTGGAAAAAAGTCATAGTATAGCATGTGGAAAAAAGTCATAGTATAGCATGTGGAAAAAAGTCATAGTATAGCATGTGGAAAGAAATCATTAGTCATAGTATAGCTTGTCGAAAGAAATCATTAGTCATAGTATAGTTTGTCGAAAGAAATCATTAGTCATAGTATAGCTTGTCGAAAGAAATCATTAGTCATAGTATAGTTTGTCGAAAGAAATCATAGTATAGCATGTGGAAAAAAGTAATAGTATAGCATGTTAAAAAAGTCATAGTATAGCATGTTAAAAAAAGTCATAGTATAGCATGTTAAAAAAAGTCATAGTATAGCATGTTAAAAAAGTCATAGTATAGCATGTTAAAAAAGTCATAGTATAGCATGTTAAAAAAAGTCATAGTATAGCATGTTAAAAAAAGTCATAGTATAGCGTGTGGAAAAAAGTCATAGTATAGCATGTTAAAAAAAGTCATAGTATAGCATGTTAAAAAAAGTCATAGTATAGCATGTGGAAAGAAATCATTAAAGTCATAGTATAGCATGTGGAAAAAAGTCATAGTATAGCATGTGGAAAGAAATCATTACAGTCATAGTATAGCATGTGGAAAAAAGTCATAGTATAGCATGTGGAAAAAAGTCATAGTATAGCATGTGGAAAAAAGTCATAGTATAGCATGTGGAAAAAAGTCATAGTATAGCATGTGGAAAAAAGTCATAGTATAGCATGTGGAAAGAAATCATTACAGTCATAGTATAGCATGTGGAAAAAAGTAATAGTATAGCATGTTAAAAAAGTCATAGTATAGCATGTTAAAAAAAGTCATAGTATAGCATGTTAAAAAAAGTCATAGTATAGCATGTTAAAAAAGTCATAGTATAGCATGTTAAAAAAAGTCATAGTATAGCATGTGGAAAGAAATCATTAAAGTCATAGTATAGCATGTGGAAAAAAGTCATAGTATAACATGTGGAAAAAAGTCATAGTATAGCATGTGGAAAGAAATCATTAAAGTCACAGTATATCATGTGGAAAAAAGTCATAGTATAGCATGTGGAAAGAAATCATTAGTCATAGTATAGCATGTGGAAAAAAGTCATAGTGTAGCATGTGGAAAAAAGTCATAGTATAGCATGTGGAAAAAAGTCATAGTATAGCATGTGGAAAAAAGTCATAGTATAGCATGTGGAAAGAAATCATTACAGTCATAGTATAGCATGTGGAAAAAAGTCATAGTATAGCATGTGGAAAAAAGTCATAGTATAGCATGTGGAAAAAAGTCATAGTATAGCATGTGGAAAGAAATCATTAGTCATAGTATAGCTTGTCGAAAGAAATCATTAGTCATAGTATAGTTTGTCGAAAGAAATCATAGTATAGCATGTGGAAAAAAGTAATAGTATAGCATGTTAAAAAAGTCATAGTATAGCATGTGGAAAAAAGTCATAGTATAGCAAGTCAGAAAGAATGATTCAAGCTCCACGAGGGTTTTTAAATTGTTAATTTGGCTCAAAACAGAGAATTTTAAGGATATGACAAATTGTAATCTCAAAAGTCACTAAACCTGTCGGAAATATGGTGGCGAAAAAGAACGTTTGCCTCTTAGATGTAGTGAAATAAAACTGGAAAGAAGAAAAAAATTCAAATTGAGTAAAAGTACAGTTTATCATATAAACAAATGTGTTATCACTGTAAACACAAACTCGTTCAAGTCTAAATGCTGATTGCATATGATAAGTGTACTTTCACACAGTCTCTTTGACCAGCAAACAGCTGGTGAACAAATGGTATTACCCTATTAAGAAAGGGTAGATGTACCTAGAATACCATGTCGGTGGTGTAATCCCACTACGATGGCACAGGATCAGTGAGGTTAGGCCAACAAGGGTTTATTCCTATTGGCCATGGATTGTCAACAGGAGCTATAAATAGATGGCGTGGGGACGGCTAGTATTACAAAAAGTATAAGAAAATAAGGTAAGGTGAACTGAATTTTAACAATCACTACAGATATAAAACATAAATAGCTTAAAGAGTGAACTGGAAAAAAGGAATGTGTTGACACAAAACGACTCGGACCCAACACCGTCGGCTATAACTTTTAATTGTGACAACACTGAAAAGAATCAAGTAAATCCAGTTATTCTGCAGTGCTTTGTGTGCAACATTCATCGTTATTGTCCTTGAAGAGTCTTGAGAACTTTGTAAATACAAAATACAACAAAGCCATTTCATAGTTTCACTTTGAAGTAAGCTGACATAATCCATAAACACTTAAAATGAAAGAAAAGAAATCATAGCAATTCATTTTAGCTTTGCCTTTTGTTAATATCCAACACCATCTCTGAAGAAATATCTCAACGCCTCGACTGTTCAACTTACATTTTTGGCAAAAACTAGTTCCCAATATTGGCATCACAGATATGTGAAGTAGAAATACTGGTTCTGCACAACGGGAGGCCATAATGAAGTGGGATTTAAGCTAAAAGCCCAACAATATACTAATGTCCTCCTTCAATTTAACATGTTTGATCTGTGGTTGAACATAAGTCAATGAATGCTTCATCCTCATAGGCAGTGAGTATCAAAGGACTGAGCAAAGAGATGTGACAACATGCTGCAGTTGTGCAAAACATAGTGGAACAAAATGGCGTTTTTTTTGTTTTTGACAACATGCAGTACATATTAAACCAAATGCTCTTTTACTCGTGGTTTTCAAACACCCCGACTAGAAATACTTTTGGGGCTGTAAATATAAGCTGTAAAATGTTTAATGCTGATGAGCTAAACACAGAATGTACCTGTTCAGTGAACCATTAAGTGAGCAGGATTCATCTCGTATAGAACGTCTCACACTCTGTCTAGTAACTACACTCTCACAATGACTTGTATCTGAGATACAAACACCTCATCACTCTTAGTGTTCTTCAATTTAAAACAAAAACACATTTTAAAAAGATAACAGCATGATTAGAATTAAAATGAGACTCCTGAAATACTGTCGTACCCATGAAGAATAACTGAGCTACAGAAACTGTGAAATGTTTCAGCACCATTATGTTTTTGTCTAAAATAAGTTCATTGATAAACAGTGTCACATCACAAAAAGGAAGGGTACAAAAAAAGACATAATTAGGCCAACTTTGGATCACAGATTGCTAAATGATTTCAAAATGCATAACCTCAATCTCAATGTAGTTTAGCATGAACAGCCCAACTGTGCTGAACTACTCAGACGTCTACAATTAACCAAATGATCATTTATTATATTAGAAGAGTTTCTGACATAAATCGAGGGAAATAAAAAAACATGCTACACAGCCAACATGATAACAGTCATTCTTTGTGTGCTGCTCTTAAGACAACAGTGAATAGGATCACATCATAGTGCAACTCATTCTTAATGGTTGCATTAAACTCTTTCTAGAGCCAGATAACAAGGTTTTATAAAATAGAAGTTCAGTTAGTCACAGTTAGGTATTGGGCAATTTGGTGCATTTTCTAATTGCCAACACGTGAGGCGTCATTTAGTTTATCACAACCAAGCCATCGAGTAACCCAAAGAGATTAAAACATGTCCTCAGAATGGTTCCTAGTTTTTACTTGACCCAGTTAAATAGATTTGAAACCATCCTAGTGGAATAAAAATATGGTTTAGAGACATCGGAGTACTGCAGTAGTGTTTCTGACTATGAGAACTGACCGCTGTTAAAAATAAATACTAAGCGAGAGGCTGAACACAATGTCTGCAGATTCTCCAAAGATGTCGCTGGACAACGTGAGGTAGAGGATCACACGAGCAGATTGACAGACAGTGGGGCACGGGGTTGGTGGCGGTTGTATTTGTGAGAGGCAGAAAAGACAACAGTGTTCACACTTCCCCAAAATTGGTGTGGCCCGTCTCCTTGGCGTGCTCACGAGCTTCCTTTTGTCCCACCAGGCCCGTCTGGCACACAATGCAGCGCAGCGCAAAGCGGTTAACGTCCGTGAACTGGCGCTTGCGGCGGGCCTCGTCCGCGAGCTCGAGGGCCTGTGCCAGGATCACGTCGTCCGTGGTGGAGAAGATTGTCTGGGGCGGAGCGTCGGAGCCGGCCGTCTCTTTCTGCAGCGGGTCGTAATGGATGCCGTCGTAGATGAGCAGCACGCGTTTGTGGTAGCCGGCGTCCTCCCCGAATCGATCCACGCGGACCGTCTGAGTGTCCACCACGCAGATCTCACACTGGTAGAACTTGGACATGATAGACACCTCGATGGCTCCCCCCCAGGTGTCGTCACGTCTTATCCACGCGCAGTAATCCTCGTTGGTCTTTCCCAGCACTGCTTCAGAGTAAGCTGCGGGGTCACTGGACACAATCTGGGCGATGAGGCCTCGCATCTCAGGGGCACAAGCCGGGTCGTATACGCCACCTTCCACCACATAATACACACTGGTGAAGAGGCAGGAGTTGTCAGCTGGGACCACTCGACGTGCCAGCGTGGGTGAGGCTTCCAGGCGTGGAGCTTTAGTCACAGTGGGATGATCCGGAGGAGGCTTTGGCTTGTTCTTTTCTTCCTCAACTATGAGCGTGTCTCCTGTAGAGGTTGAGACAACACAACTCAGGTAAGAAGAGAGGAAGATGCATCTTATCTTAAAACTATCACGGTAACTAAATGTTGAGCTTAAGGGTCGGTTTGCCACGTTTTGAGATTCCTGCTGCCACTTCAATACAACGAGGTGAACTGAATGTCTCATAGCATTAAATAATTAAGTTTAAAAAAACAGTTGCTTTGGGAAATTCACAGAACACTGTCCATCATTTTCATGGTTGCTTAAGGTTAACCCAGTCATAACAGTCGTGGTATGTCTTGAAAACATGTAATTCAATAATAAAACAGTCAGACAAACGATCAATGCTGTGAATGTATCTGGATTTCTGATAACGTGCCTGATTTGATGGGGTAGTCCTTGAGGTGAGCGTCTCCATTTTGAAGATCCAGGCTGGAGGGAGGATAACCGACCATGATCTTCTGCACATCACAGGGGATACCAGTCAGCTCCTCCACCTTACTCTTCAGCTCTTGCACGCAGGACTGATGAGTCAAGCCCTGCATTATGTGGCTGCCATTTTTGGTCTTACAGCGAAGCCGCAACATCCTACCTATAAAAACAGGAGACAACATGTCAGTAACACTGCAGGCACATTTGTTGTTAAGGGATTGTAGCGATCAAGAGAACACTTTCTGAACATCTGGATTTATAAAGACCGTTAAATCAACTTTGTAATTTGTTATGTTGGTTAATGACGATACAATCCTAGCTGGAATGTATCAAACTGTATTCATATCCAGTTTGTTAAGGAAGGTTACATCATCACTTGTTACTGAGTACAGTATGGTCATGGTATAGTATATCAGAGAAATGTCATAAAAAGTGCCAAAAGATGTCATAGTAGAGTGTGTAATAACAAATATTAGTCTAGCATGCCATAAAAACCAATAACAAAAAATACTGTAGTACGTCATAAAAAAGTCATAGAAAAGTATATCATAAATCATACTGTAGTATTTAAAGTAAATGTTAGAAAAACTAGTATAGTATCAAAGTATATTATAGTATAAAAATGTCAGTGTAGTATGTCATAGAATGTCACAAAGTCAGAGTATGTTATAGCATGTCAAAAGAGGCACAGAAAATAGTGAAAGAATGTCAGTTTTGTTTGACATAAATAAGTCGTAACAGTAGAAAACGACTTTACTGAATGTCATTTAGTTTTTCACATACGAAGCTTGAGGTTTTTGAATGTCTGTCATTTTCTATGATGTCATAACCCCCAACACATATGATTTAGTGTTATTGTGTATAAATGTAATGAACAGTGGTGTTGGACTGCTGCTAGACTGCCCCGTTAACACGTGCCTCCCTGTGTGTGCGGTAAGCCTGAGAGCAAACAGGTCTTTGGCCGCAGTGTTCTTGAAAGGCGAAAGTCCAACAAATATGGATTGAAGCGGCACATTTCACGAGGTAAAAAAGTTTGTGGATTTCCGCAATTACTCCATCTTTCTTTTATCAATACATTTTGACTTCTGGACTGAGTCAACTACAGAGTTGAGTGCTGTGTGTGAGGAAGAGGAAAGGTGAACTATTGCGTGCAATGTGTCTGGAAGCTATTCATTAATGATAACTGTTATAATGTCAACGCAATGAATAAAGCTCCCAACTATTTGGTGAAGCCCCATAGTATAGTGTGTCATAGTATAGTGTGTCATAGTATATAGTGTGTCATAGTATAGTGTGTCATGAAGAGTCATAAAAAAAGTCATAGTTGGAGTAAGTTATAGAAAATATAGTATAGTAGTCATAAAAGTGCTAGAGTTGTACGTCCATGGATGCTGGGGAGAATGTGTCCAGGCTGTGTGATGAAGAGCACCAAAGGCAGGAGTTATGGTAGAGGGGGACATGCTGCCGCCCTAGACGTTTGTTTTTCTGAAATAGTGCAATTTGGTGCATTCTGGCCATGATTTCTGTCCCAAGCAAAGGCACCAATGTATGCATGAAAAGTATAAATTACACCATTTTACCTTCAAAATAAATGCCATTTCTCTCCTTACTGATGAAAACTTGTAGTTATTTCAACAATCCAACTATATTTTAGAATAACAATTATAACAAATATCCTCACCTCTTATCTTTAAAAAGGCAACCAAAATCTACATCTGTCAATAAAAGAGAAAAGTTAAAATTCCTGTCACTTTCACATTAACTTATGTGACGGCACACTGTTATTAGAATATTTGTGAATATGCCGGTAGTTCAAGTATCAAAGTCAGATACAACCGTCCTCCTGGGTTGAGATGGCATTTTGCCTACTGACAGCTTTGGTAAACTATTCTCAAAATATAAATAATGAACCTTGTGTGTGTATGCACACTCGAAAAACACTTTCCCAAAAGCATCTGTTATAATATGAAATGGAGTTTCATGTTGGCTTTTTGCCAATGTAGCGTCTATGCTGCATGCAACTGTAATACACTGCTGGAAGATCTTAGATGTGAACTCATTTTTAAATCAGGTTAGAAACATTTCTCTTCACATGTACAATTGAGCAACTACGTCTTTAGTGTTGAGTGCAGCAAATGAGACTGTTGTCATTCTAATGATGGAACAACAATGTATATGCCCGTCACACATTATACTGGTAGATAAAAGTCATTTTTAGTTTTAAACTAAAAGAAAACAGTAATTTTACTGCTTTAAAAAGTGAAAGTAGACAAAAGGTAGTGCACCATTTCAAATCAACTCAAATATTTACCTCAACTAAGGAGTGGTCTGTATTTGAGAAAGGGTGGGGCTCCTTCCTTGGTCCAAAAATAAAAAGGCAACCAGACAAGAAAGCAGGGTCTATTATTTCTGGTTGCCATCGTTATTTGGGTTATGGAATGGAAATAAAAATGCCTAAAGGATTATCAAAATGTAAAAAACAACAAAAAAAACGTGGCGAAGTTTGTTGAAAGTGATTAAGTGTGAGGCACAAACTGGGACTAGAGCAGAACCCCTGAATCACTCATAATAATAGGTGGAGTTGTCCCTTATATGCAACGCAACTAGTTTATCGGTGAGGGGATTAAACGACCTCGAATCTTTTAAAACATGGGTTTTACCTTTTCAGAAAACATGCATTCAAGTTACCTCAAAATACTTCATCGCGTGTTTAGTGTTGGTTATTTAACGTTAGTTTGGAATTAAGCACTTGTACCGTGTAGCTATGAGCTAGTTCTCATTGTGTTTGTTAGCCTAACTTATGCAACAGAGCAACAACCAGGCTGTTTCTAAATGGACCCGGCATAACAATTAAACTGCTGACGAGCAGCAGGGTAAAACACATGACAGCGACGTTGCTTTGTTTTGTTTTCTTTGTTCTGTCAGCCAGACTTAGTGAACTCAACAGCAGGAGATAGTGGGCTGGGCTGGGCTAGGAATGCCCTCCTAAGCAAGACACATTCAGCTGTACGTGGAGCCAATCGTTGCATAACTCAATAAATAACAGTAGGAGTTATTGACACGTTCATCTTGAACAAGAAACGTTATGAAAGAAACAACGTGACTTGTCCGGAGTCACTAACATGTAACGTGTGAGCTAACTAGCTATATCATGTATCATCTGCTAATGTTAGCATGCTAACCTGCAAGTCGACCGTTTTTACAAGCATCCAGGCAGACTTTGGTAAATTCTGTTTCCTGCCTTATATAGACGACATGGTGTATTACGTGACATGCAAACCAGCTTAGTTGTTTTTCTTCTTACCTGCTGTTGACTTCAGCTCAGCCTTAAACAACTCGTTCGAGTTGAACTGCGCCTCGCCTGGAAAGCAGACGAGAGCAGGCGGACGTAGAAAGGGGCGTTGACAAAAAACTGCGTTCAAGTCGGACCGTTTTCAGCCGCCTGCTTCTTCTTCTTCTTTCTTTTGCTTTTTTTGGCGGTTGGCAAACAGCTTTCGGGTGCATTACCGCCTCCCACTAATCTGGAGTGTGGACTAAGGACTCTAATACGACAACCAAACGAAAAGAAATACATATGTGTGTAAATGAATATATATATATATATAAATGAATATATATATATATATATATATATATATATATATATATATATATATATATATATATATATATATATATATATATATAAATGAATATATATATATATATATATATATAAATGAATATATATATATATATATATATATATAAATGAATATATATATATATATATATATATATAAATGAATATATATATATATATATATAAATGAATATATATATATATATATATATAAATGAATATATATATATATATATATAAATGAATATATATATATATATATATATATATATATAAATGAATATATATATATATATATATATATATAAATGAATATATATATAAATGAATATATATATATATATATATATAAATGAATATATATATATATATATATATAAATGAATATATATATATATATATAAATGAATATATATATATATATATAGAAATGAATATATATATATATATATAGAAATGAATATATATATATATATATATAAATGAATATATATATATATATATATAAATGAATATATATATATATATATATATATATATATATATACACACACATATAGAAAAAATAAATAATAATACATTTCTTTCTCAAATTCTATTCATTAGTGTTGTTGACTCTAAATATTCCAGAAAAAGTTTCCAACATTTGTCACTAAAGCTTTCCTCTCCAATCTCTCTTAGACCTTTTTTCAAAACTTCTCTCTCTGACTCGTACCTCTGACAGGACAATAAAACATGGTCCACGGTTTCTTCTTCTCCACAAAATTTACACTTTCTATTATTATGCTTTCTAATAACATAGAGGGAACTGTTCAGACCAGTATGGCCATTCCTTAGTCTTGTCATAATCGTCTCCTCTTTTCTAGTTCGTCCACTAGATCCTGCTCCCAACCAATGGTTTATTTTTAAACAGATATCTTCCTTTACTCCCTTTATTACATTCGTTCTGACATATCTTTTTAATTTGTCCCTTAATCACCACTTTAGCTTCTGACTTACTTATATTTACATTAACGTTATTTCTCCCACTCTTCAAAGCCCTTTTTGCTGCTTTATCCGCCTTCTCATTGCCATCGACTCCAACATGGACCCACACTAAATGAACCGCTATCCGCATTTGATGGATTCTTAAAAATGATTGTAGAATTTCAAACAGTAAATCCTCTCTGCTTTTGGAGTGGCAAAATGTCGAACTCGTTAGCACTGCACATGAGTCTGATGCAATCACCACTCTCTCTGGCCTGACGTCCTCTACCCACTGTAACACAATAACTACATGGCCATCATCTCACATGTAAACACAGATACATCATCACTGAGTCTCTTCCCACACTCCAAATGGAATTCTGGGATTACTGCTGCTGCTGCTGTTCTACCAGTTTCAGGGTCTTTAGATCCATAAATCTGTATTTAATTGTGGTAACTGATGTATGACTTGAAGATGTTACAGTTTCCCCCACGTTCATCTCTCATCAGTTCAAGGAGGCCAAGATCAATTTCAGGCTGTGGCAGTAACCAAAGAGGAACAGCTAACCACAGCTGGAGAATAACTCCTATAACCTAATTCACTAGCCTTCTTCTGAACAACCCAACCAAAGCTCTTTGTTGGCCTGTTGTCATGTTCCCAGCATGGCTCAATTGCACTTATTGTTGGATGGTTGTTATGTCCTTGTAAACTGACCCAATATGTCATCATGATCTGTATTCTTCTCAACTCCAACGGCATTTCCCCCATTTCTACCTGCAATGCCGGCACAGATGTTGTTTTAAAGACCCCACTACATATTCTTGACGCTTGTATTACATCCAGTTTTCCCAACAAGGTTTTAGACGCCGACCTATAAGCCACACAGCCATAGTCTAGAACTGATCTTGGGCGACTGTGGCTAAGTGGAGCGCAGGGCCGTCCTTCAATCAGAGGAGCGGCGGTTCGATCCCCGACTCCGCTAGGAGCATGTTGATGTGTCCTTGAGCAAGACACTTAACCCCAAAATTGCTGGTCTTTAAGTTTGGATGTGTTTTTATATATTTAACTATGTTATTATTATAATTGAGGATATAAGATTGGGCATATTTTAGTTTTTGGATGTCATATTTATTTAAACATTTATATAAATAAATATATGTAAAGACAGCGTCATTTCTAAATCATACAACCGTAAATTTAAGAAATTTAAAAACTGAACCACTGTCCAAACATCACAGCTACATAAACAGGCTACACACGGAGGAAAAGCAACGCTGCACGTTTCCATCAGTGACAATTGTGCTTTTCTTTTAATACGTTTTGTGATGCTTCACAATCATTGATCGATGGACACATTCCAGTGACTGAAAACATGTTGACATCAAGTAGGATGTAGGCTTTCTCAATAAATATCTTTATTTACAGATGCTAAATAAATAACCTTATATATTATTATTGTTATTGCACAAAATGAGACTAATAGCCAACAAGCTAGCGTTAAGTATTACAATTAGACAGAAAATTAGGATTTCAATTTTTTTTATACTATATTTATCCTGTTAATTAAGGATACATTTGTCTCTGCATTTGACCCATCCCTATATATGGGGAGCAGTGGGCTGTCTTTGACATGCGACACGTCAAAGGCCATGGTTCGAACGAACAACCTTGTGGTCACCAGACAAACCTCTTAACCCAGTGAGCCACGGTCGCCCACCTTTTCCACTAAAGGAAATCTAAGAGCCAATCAGCTCTTTGATCCGAAGACAGCAAGAAGTTTCCCATCATGCCTTGGGGTCACGCAGTCAGTGGAGAGCAACTGCAGCGCCTGGCTCTAAAATCTGCGGCCACCCCGCTCTCGTGAGGTTATCGTTGCCCACGTGATCATGACGTCAGCGCAAGTCCCATCATGCCCTGGGGTCATGCAGTCGGTGGAGAGCAATTCTGCATAGCCTGGCTCTAAAATCTGCGGCCGCCTCGCTCACGTGAGGTCATCGTTACGCACGTTTTCATGACGTCAGAGCAAGTCGGACGCAAATCTACCCAGCATGCATTGTGCTCCGATCGCCGGTGATCGATTCTGCGCACGCCTGGCTTAAGTCGAACGAGCCTAATGCACATCCAGTAAGACTGATGTGTAGAACGTCAGTTTACGTCTTTACGACGTCGTGACGCTCTCTGGCTGACAAACCGTAAATCCCCTAATAACAGTTAGCTATTGGTGCAGGGCCAAAGTATTTCTGTAAACCAACCCCGGAAGTTTGCATTGCACGGGTTCCCGTGACAGAAAGCCAATGGGATTTATTCCATTGTATTTTGGAATATTGCAGAAAATAAGACCTATGGAAACACAAGATTATAATACTTAAATGTTTTGTTCAGAAAGATAACTTTTACAAATAAACACTTTTATAATTTTTGAAGCATAAATGAAATCGACAGAAGTAAAAAGCTAACGTTAGGCTATAAACGAACTACACCAATGTTACGGTTGCATGAGCGCGAGTACACAAGCTGGCTGTGATGCCGGAGTAGTCTGTGTGATGACATTTCAAAGTCTCATTTAGCCTTTTTCAAGACACGTAAAAGCAAAAATGTATGAGTGGGGTATTTAAGGATGCATAGGTCGTAAAACAAAATGTTAAATCACATAAGCTTGTGTGTACCATTTGCAATTACAAGTGGTGTTGAGTTGATCATCTTGCTGAACTAAAGTATCACAAACTTGTGTTTGCCACAGAGCTTATTTTCTGCAATAATCTAAAATACAATATAAAATCTCATTGGCTTTTTGTCGAGGGAACCAGTGTGACGCTAACTTTTGTTCCAGAGGTAAGAAAACCTGTTTCAAAATCCCATTGACAAACACTAATAACTGATCCAACCTTGGTCTTTTTCTCACCTCGTGTGTTTAGATAAGGACTGTAGTTAAAAAAACAAAAACAAATTATTAGTTGTTAACTTATTATTCATGTTTTTAAGGTTTGAATTCCTTGTTGCAAGTGTTGTAGTGGGTGGAGTGCTGCTAGAATAGAAATAGTAAACCGCAGAAACACATCAAGAGAATAGAACGCATTTATTCTGTTAATGAGGCCAAAACACATTCGTTTCCAGTTCTTTAAAACAATTAATTACAGTTATATCTGCTTACAATTGACTTAATAATTTTGTATGGTTTTACACCCATCTGTCCAATAATCATAAACTGTAATGACCTTGATTTGAAATCTCTTCGAATCTCGGAGGCCTAATATATATCAAGCAAAGCTGTTTCTATATGTCTTATTCAGTTCTTTAAGGATTGTGAAACAAAGAACAATTAAATGAAGGCCACAAATAATGGAATAACCATTTGGAAAATATCACATGCTCAGTGTCTCCTTCATTTTTACGGGGAATAAGTTCATGTAACTTCAAAATTCACTTTTATTGTCTGCTTAAAAGGCACAAGTAGGCTGATTCAGCAAAAAACTTAACAGTCAAAACTTACACAGTCATAGAGTGGAACTTGTGCATCTGTCTATTATTAGTAAGTATAATAGAAGGATTTTGTGTTTCGGATATGGCTGATTTAAAGCAAATTTAAAGGGTAAAGATACATTAAAATAAATTCATTAAAAGTTTGGCCAGGATGATGACATGAACACAAATGTCAAGAAATAGCTAAAATACCATTAAATGTTATGCTTTTGTTCCACAACATCCCTTCCTCATATATAGAGGCAAGACGAACAATACATTAACTGGACTAACTGATTAACTGATGAACTTTTAGGATTTAGTGAACATTGTGACAGATAACACTAGCTTGTGAACATTGTGAAATTTCAGCTTTTGACAGAAAACTACGTTGGTTTTAAAACCGCTGCTGGTACACAGTATGTCCAGAAATGTTGTGTATTAGTCTAACAAACCATTTCAGTATTTGAATTTCCTTTAGAAGCCAAAAACGACATTCTCTCAAATCCTAAAATAACAAACACAATACACAATAAACATAATCAATAAGATAAGACATAACAGATGATAGCTCGGAATACATTTTATAAGATCTACAGCTTGTTTGCATGGTAGATGAGGGTATTTATATTATAAAAATATGTGTACTACATCTACTTTATAACTATTTGTAATAGTGAAAATTGTTCTTGTTACATTCATACAGAAGAGCTAATTCTATTGATATACTTTAACTTCAGTAAGGCATTGTATTATTTACAATGATGATTAGTTGCCTGTTGTTTTGATTGGTTTTGTTGCACATGCAGAAGTGTTTATGATTATAATAGTCAGGCTTCCAGTTCTCAGCCTCGGCATGCAGAGTAAAGTTAAACAGAGAGGTTAAGATAGATAGGATCAAAACCAAAAAGTGACCTCATAATCTGACCATCATTTCCAAGAATGTGGTTTAAAAAAAAAAAAAATATATATATATATATATATATATTTTGATTCGTGACTGAACCCAGAACTGTTGCCCACATTGTGCCATGAAGGAAGAGGCTTTCATCTTCACTCAGAAGCGAACACAGCCACTAGTTTCTTCTGGACTGTCAGAGTCGCTTCCTTCGCACAGGGACTCCTTCAAGGAAAAGAAAATGTCACCGACGTTCACAAATGAATACCAAACAGCAGCAGATCCTACTGGAGGAAGCTAACAGCCTACCAGCGGGGCCAGGAGTCTTTTAAGTTCCTATTTGAAAAATGAGGTCATTCTGAGAAATGTGACAGTCCACATTAGTGGAGACTCTTCTTTAGCACATTCTCAAGAAGTGATTCATTATAAATCACATTCCGGCTCCTAGCGTGATATAGTAGCCTTAATTGTATGCAATAACAAGGAAATCAATACTTAAATACCCTGAGAATTCCTACATTATTTTCCCATTTAGAAATATATTTAGGTGTCTAATAAATACTATAATCAAAGAGTTTTACCATTTATGAAACGACCACAGAATCAGCGTCTGATAAGAGTTGTCCTGATAAGGACACTGAGATGAAACAATGGCGACAGCTTTCGTTCTTATTCAAGTACAAAAGTGGTTCGAAGGTTAGACAAACCAAAAGATTGAAAACCATAGAAAATGCACCACTGTGACAACAGATGGCCATGGGTTACTATGACATGAGTTGAACTGTGGGAAAGAAAATGAAAGGCGGGCTACACATGTACTAAATCTCCAAAATACTCACAGACAACTGCTTCCTGTCCGAGGCTTTAAGACAGGTTTAGAGGAAGTGGGGAAAGAGAGAGATAGAAATGTGGAGAGGGGCTGTAGCACTTTACCCATGAGGCCAGGCCAACACGTACACAACACGTACAAATATGAATATGCATTTTTAAATTTCAACATTTTTTGTAAGTTTGACATCTGTCATTTGTAGAATGTGTTCATTTTCTCAAATTGATTCAGTTTTTAATCATCACTGTAGATTTATGAAGGTTAAGGTTAGCTAACAATGTGTACTTGTACCAAAATACAGTACAAGATGCCTTTGGTGTGTGTGTGTGTGTGTCTTTTCTATCCCGTAGAGGCTAACTAATAAAAGTAGACGTGCTGTTCTGCATATTCAAGCCGGAGACAGCCCAGTGGTGAAGCAGAGGTCATGCAAGACAAACATCTGACTTTGGAAACAGACAGGCGCAACATAAAAAGACCCATTCAAGATCCAAGACATGCCCCGAGAGAGAAAGATACAGAGATGGATTCTATATACGTCATTTTCAACACGGAAAACTAAATCATCGAGACAATCCAAAACTGAGGCGAGGAAATGCCAGACACAGGGTTACAAACTGTGGTGGGAGGTGACTGAGTACAGTTGACGGTGACTGATTTAATGGGGGAGCCTGTAGCTACGGCACTAACTTGGCTTTGCCGTCCCTCTGGCATCAGAGCTGATGGGGTGGGGGCGAGCGGTAGCCAGGGCTGGTTGCCTGCGCTGTAGAGCCTGGGACGCTTGACCTGGTCGTGACTGGACAAGGGCGTGTAACTATTCCGCCGATGTATGAGAGCAGAGTCCCTGGGGATTTTATCCTGGTAGGAGATGAAATACCGCAAATGTTAGGGGAAAAAGATGAGGGAACACACAAAGACCCGGGGGGGAGGGGGGAGGGGGGGGGCGACACCTTACTGGACACAAACTAGCCGTCCTATCAACATGGATCCACAGCAACAGGTTAAAACATCTGAAGCCGTTTTAAGTGACAGACGCTGTTTCAACCAGGTTATTCAACCACACGACAACAAACATTGATGAACTGTAACAGTGCAGTCCTGATTGCACTGACAGACGAACAACTGCTCCAATCAAGATTAATATAAGATTTAAAAATGGATATAGATCAGCCGTTGCCTCCATCGAGGTAAAAGAACACCAAATTAACAACTGACTTAACATTCATTAGCTTGCAGCTCAAGCCAGGCTGATTAATTAGGGTTAAAGATAAAAGCAGCAAAACAAAACCGGGACACAGAAAAGGGATTCAAGGCAGCAAAGCCTCACACAGGGGATGAAGTGCAGACACAACGAGCCTATTAGACTTTGGATTAGACCGTGAGATTTGCTGATGAGTTTGGAATTATTACTTTGCAAGTAAACAAGAAACATAATTTGCAGCGATGATCACATTTGAAGCTTTACTTTAACGATGCTGTATGCACGTTCATGCAACAATGTGGTTCAGCTCGATGCAGAGCGACTTACAAGAGGCCGGTCTCGATGCGTGTTCACTGCCTCCACGTTGAGATAAAACATCTCCACTTTACAACCTAGAGGATAGGCGATAGAATACATTCTTAATAAAACATGCATACAATGCAGAAAAATAATCAGTGTTACGGTGTAATATTGAGAGCTATAGGTAAAAGCTTACCATATGCAACAGGGGTCAGCTTGAGTATTGTGTGGAGCGGGCATTTCATGTATGGCAGGTCTTCTATGGGATGAAGAAGAGAGTATGCAAAATTGTCTTATCATCTGCTGGTGGGAGGTCATATGTGTATATGTGTGTGTGCGCACTTGTGTTTGGCTGACCTGCACTCTTGTCCAGGAAGTAAGCGAGCAGGCAGCGCATCACAGCCTGGTGGCAGATGACCAACACGTTGCCCTGCCTCTCCAACTCCATGATAACCGGCTCCAAGCGTTGAACAAGGTCTTGGTAGGACTGAAAGAAAGAAGAGACTGTTTTAAACCCACCGTCGAAGGACACATTTAAACAAACAGGATTCAGTTTATTGCAAACAAAAGTATGGAAGGAGTGTTGTCAGGTCACCTCCCCTCCTGGGTAACGATAGTGGTACTTGTCCTGGTCCCTCAAAGCAAACTCCTCTGGGAACGCGTTCTCGATCATCTCATAAGTCATCTCCTCACACACACCCTGGAGAAGGACAACAGCATTTGTATTAATGTCAAAAGCACAAGTAAAGAGGAGAGTGGAAGCCCTTCACTGTGTGTGCACGCACGCACACGCGCACGCACGCGCACACGCACACACACGCACACGCACACACACACCATTTTATTTACTTCGCTGCCAAGAAAACATCACATGCAGAATTTAAATATAGTCCACATAGAGATTATATAAAGAAAAACAGCAGCAGGATGTTTTAAAAGAATAATGTCAGTTTCACACCAGAATACAGACACGGTACACATGTGATAGTAGTATATTGTATATATATATAATATATTGTAATATTGTAAATAGAGTACCAGGTGTAATCACCACATTCCCATCTCTATGAAGACCCTGTGAGGTTTCTCCTCTGGATGTTGCTCTATGCTTGAACAATAACAAAAGCACTGAAAGGCTTTGTGGCTGTGTTTCTCTTCTCTTACCTCGACACGGAAGCCTTCTTCACTTTGGCAATTGTGTAGAGACGGATTGTATCAAGTACTAATTTGAGGTACTTGAGTCTTTTCTTTTTATGCCACCTCTACTTCTACTCTACTATATCTCAGAATATTTATTATCAATCATTTGATCGCTTAGTTACTAGTTACATTACAAATTCAGATTTGTGCATTCAAATAGCTTATAAAATATGATGTTTTGTCATAAATTAAACTACTATTAATAGATTCATCGATTGACAGAAAGTTAACTGGCAAGAAGCCATTTTTCTACTTGAGTACTTTTTTATTTTTAATACTTTAATTACATTTTCTTTATTATACGTTCATACTTTTACTCAAGTAAGATTTTCAGTTCAAGACTTTTTACTTGTAACAGAGTATTTTGTTTACAGCATGGTATTAGTACTTCAGTAAAGGATCTGAATACTTCTTCAACAACTGATATTGTGCTACGTATTATCAGAAAGCCCCATTTCCTCCCGCTAAAGGATCTAAAAAATACAATGAATAAAATATAGTTTCTCTCTATCTAAACCAGAGCGCTGTCAATCTGTAATGATTCATAGAATTGTAAAATTCCCATCCCAATTGTAAAATGAAGGTACTGACTGCATCAATCTCGTTGAGTATCTTCCACTGTTCATAAGGGACGGCCAGCTCCTCTGCTGTCTGGATGGTTCTTCTCAGTTGGCTCGTCCACACCTTCAAATCCGACAATTCGTGCTCCTCAATGAAGTCTCGCAGGGCATGGGCGAACTGGATGTGAGAGATAAAGAGAGAGAATTCCAATCATCTGTCTGTTCATTATTTCTTCTTAATTAATTCCTTAGTACTTCTGCTTCATTAGATTCATGTCCAGTTGACCGAGACAAGAAAATGGGAAATGGAGATGATTAGATGTGATAAAGGGTATGACTCAGGTGTTCATAATAATACAGTTAAGTACACCTTATCCCACTGATCTGAGTTCATAAAATGAGGATTATGAAAAGAGAACCTGTTTCCCTCGAGGAGACAGTTCAGAGTCTCCTCCGATGCGGCCTTCAACGTTGTGGTCGCTCTCTCCGTGCCGACACAGGTAGATGGAGTGAGAGTCCACGTGGATGTTCATGAGGTAGTAGACAATCTTACTCTGGATGTAGTCCTGAACGCGGTTCACCAGAAAACGCCGGCCCACGTTCATCACCTTGATGAACGATAGGTCCCTGCAGGTGCCAATGAATCATGTAGGTGAGTCAAATAGTTGTTCAACGACACCATCTAGTGGTTTTCTTCTGAATTGCAACCGCAATTCCACAAAATGATACACAAGATGCAAACAATTTTACTGCTTGGTTAAAAAAAACATTCCAAAATAAGCTTTATGTGAATAATCTTGGAATATTACATTTTTGTAAACGGTATTAAATAACGTTTGAAAAACCAATATAGAAGCAGAAGGAGGTGATCAGTTCTTACTTGTCGTAATCATCAGGATCTAATGGTTGATAAGTAACCTTGTAGCACTCGATTCGTTTGAGGAAATCGCCCATGACCCTCTCTCTGTGTCTCTCAGGGTAGTCTGGACTGGACACTTTCACTTCCTGTCACAGGTATGTAGCACATTCAAACAATGTGAGCAAGCACGGCCGTTCTCACATAACACTGTAGATAGTGTGAATATTAATAGATTACGGGTTCGACCGAGACGACTCAAGAAGTCACAGTCAAACCTTTGAGTGTCGTTGGTGACACGAGATCATACCAGAATATTAGCAGCAATGACCTCTGGGTCGTCACACACCGACTCCACAAAGAACACCTGTTGGACAGAGGGCAGCTCACAGGGTCAACATGTGCAAAAGCTTCCTGAAAATGTCCATTGAATTGATGCAATGTCACATAATCAGCTGTTTCCACATCAGATAATTAAAGGCACTCAGTGGAGTGTTCAAGTAAACAAAAACAGTGATGTTTACATTCACTATCTCTTACCAAAATGAATTGTGTGTATTCTTGACTGAATTGTTTCCAACCATTTTTGCTAGCCATTAAGTCTTCTTTTCTGCATTTCCTGGGGTGTTGCAACGTGTCTTGGTGCAAGAAAAAAACTAACTGTCAATCAGTGGAGTAGCAGGAAACTGGCAGCAGAGCTGAGTGTTATGTTTCACACACGTGTGTCCTTGAGCACAAGGAGGAGATGCAATCAAAACGGGCATTGCTCCAAAAACATTGCTCAATATTGCTACTAGTGGTCAGACATTACACAAAGTACCTTTAAGAGACTTTCTGAACCAAAGAAATAGGGGAGTAGAACTAGCAGTGTTGCTAGCAGTTGCAACTATTTTCTGTGGTCATTTGACGAGTACAAAAGAAAATGGCAATTGCTCCTGAGACCTATGGAGCAGCAGCGGCGAGTGAGGCGGAAGGCTCATATAGACCAAGCGCTGCCGCTGGCCACCAGCCCGCTGTTCGATCATTTTATGTAACAAAGTGTAGCATTGGATAATTAACAAGCTAGCTAGCTAATTCATTTCCACGATACTTAATGCTACACTGATTACAGAAAATGAGCCCAAAAAAGTTGTCACATTTCAATACAGGAACAAGAGTGTGTGGATGAAGCATTCCTGTAAGTCTGTGTAGTGTATACGGAAGTTAGCCCGCTACAACAGGTGCAATGGCAACAGTACAAATAAAAATTGCGGCCGCTCTGACCATCCAGCTACATTGCTTTGAATGGGAATATCCCTTCTACTCTATTTTATTTCTATGATCCAAACTAAATTGATTGACAAATTAATTGACCTTTTTGTTCCTCTTCTATTTATCTTGTTGCACCGCACTTAAGGGTATTACAGAAACACAAAAACAGTTGACTCTAAATAATCTTGGTAGTTAAAGGCTGATTTAATCTTTTAACCAGTTGTGGCCACAGTGGCTTAACCAGTACAGGAAACTGCTTTATGCACAGTGTTTAAATATCAACGCCTATTTTCCACCAAAGCCCGTGAGGGAAAAGAGGAAACAATTGCAAAGTATGAACATAATTAAGCAAATCTCACCTTGAATGCATTCTCCTTCACAAAACCTAGAATGAGGTCACGCCGTTCTCTTGTTGTGTTTGTTGCATCAAACACCTAAAAAATAAAAGGAACACAAAGGAGGGAAAGAATTTATCATGTATGATGCGTGTCTTCACTGGTAAAATGTTTGAGGGACAGTTTAGGATTAAGACTGTCGTACTGCAAAAGGCGTTTCCCTTCTGGATATTTCTTTACGTTTGGAAATGAGTCAACATTGAGACACAAAGAGACATAGGCAGAGAGAGGACTCACTGCGATCTGACCTCCCTCCACCAACAGGTACGCCTTCACATCCTGCAGAGCTACCAGAGCACACTGCCTGTGGGAGAGAGAGAAAACATACATGGGAACAGTGCTCTGAAGGACCATCAGTATGCTCGCATTCACTAAAAAGATTCGTAAATGACATGGAAAATGTCAGAAATCAGAAAGTATTAGTAGTATTATGTCGTTGGAATCATGCTCTTTTGATCATCAAGTAGACTGCTAATCATAATAATAAATAAAAGATTAGTGTCTTATTTTACATATTTCTGCATAAGGGATATTGATAGTATCTTGGTTAAAAGATCAGGTAACTCAAACACACAAAAAAATGATTTTCTAATCTCCTAGTGGTGTCTAATCACGGAGACAGTTTAGTTTTTTATCGCCGAGGTTATGAGATATCTATCTCTTTAGATTTCTGCTGCCACCCCAACAAAATTGAGGTACATAGAATGCAATATGTGCTGCTGAAAGCACTGGAAAAAAATACATTTGCAAAGCTCAGCAGCAATATATTTTTTATCTTTGACAAAAGGTCTTGGTTACACGTTTGATAATCCATAGACCTTATTGTGCACGGTTTCATTTGGACTGCTCTTTTGAAAGAAAAGCAATATTTTTGGGGTGGATTTAGTACCTTGAAGGAATCCTGAGGGATTTACTGAACAGAACATCACTAAATTGTCTCGTAGAGTTAAAGAAATGGTTTTATACTTTGTAAAATGTGCCTAGTCGTTCTCAGGTAACTCTCGGCGAGAAAACGAAGAAGCGTATTCTCCAAAATGTCACTATCACTTACACTCAGGGGAATAATTTCCATTTGGGATAATCTAGTGTTGTTTTCTTCAGTAAATAACTATTTTCTGGCCACCACTTCTAATCTAACTCTCTGCAAGAAAGCAAAATGGCTTCTTTTTCCTTTAACCCCACCAAACTGATACTTCTTATGTGAAAAAGACAAAGACTTTACAGTTAGACCCAGCTGGCGGGCTTGTGTCAGCTTCTGAGTGACAGCGGCAGCTTGTTTAATATCTAGGTCACGATTCAGCGTGGGGACGCTGTCAAGAGCCTGTCGCATTTTTATGAAAGCCCTGAACGACAAACTCCATTTCGATTACCACTGCTGGATAAGACCATGAAGGAAAGAGAGAGACAGTTGTAATCTGTATTCTTAATCTTTTTTGGGAAATAAGCAGTGATTATACATTTGATCTGAATACAAAGCAGAAGAATTTGGTGGTGATACTTTGCACATTAACTATAAATCAGTGCCAGTTTAAGGTAGTATGAACATTATGCTGACTCTGTCTGTAGGCTGTAGGCCTGAAAACAGCTTAGTCACTGATGCAGCAGTGGAGGCTGCAGAATACCAAACAGAACCATGTTACTTGGGGGAAATGTTGGCATTAATATAAAAAAGACAAATGAACCTGAAAGAGCTGTGACACTGTTTACACAAAAAAAGTTAATAGACTCTTCAAGTAAAGGTGTGGACTGGACAGTAGAAATGCTGCAGCCTCCCTTACTGATAGATAAATAATATATATGAATGTCCTGTGTAATGACTGAACAACAGCCCACGATGGGCACATTTTGTAAAAGTGGAACTTACTTCCTTATTTTCATGGCTTCCTCATTGTCGTGCCGGAAGAAATCATAGGACTTATAAGCTCTGACGGCCTCTCTGCGGTACACGCCCAAGTTAAACACTGAAAAATGAACAAATGACATTAACAAGGCATTACAGCCGATGCTGAATTCAGCCTCCTATTCTCAGATACTCACATACAGTAGGCTGCGCACATTTAAATGTACATGTCATGTCAAATGGGGGTTGCTACATGAACCAATATGAAGAACGTTTGGACAGTCATTGCAAAGTATTTGAAAGTAAAAATAAACAGTTTCACCTGTAATCAATACATTCTTCTACTCTAATTTTATAACCCGTGACAAATTATCGGCAAAGATCTTTTGATTCTCCTCAATATATTGGTAAGGTTTTTGTTTTATTTTTAGAAAAAAAAATCAGATTTATATTATTGATTTAAAGTGTTAAATTAGTTTGTAGACCAATATACTCTACTTTTGAGTTGACACCCATGACACGATATGATTGTATATTGATTATAATTTGAAATATGTGCAGTGAGCTTGACTTAGATTTACTATTGGGGAAAATTGAACACACAAAGAAAACAGGTTTTTGTCACGTCATGTACCTTTGGTTGGGACTCCGATCCAGTTGAGGTAACGTGTGAGTTTCTTTGACATGTAGGTCTTCCCTCTTGCAGGCAGGCCGATCATTACGATCACCGTTGGAGAGTTTGTCATATTGGAGGCCCATGCTACACAGGGGACAGATGCACAAGCACATTAATAGAAACCCTACACAGTTATAGTGTCTGCAATGTGAATCACCTGCATGACAAAATGCTGCATAACAGGCAGAGAATTTAAGGTACGTAGATGTAAATGTACTGTCTCGGAAAGTTAGGCTGCGTTTCAACACAACTAATGAAAATACTGCAAGAAAAATGCATTTTGTTGCAGGATTCTTAAAGGACAAAATAATAATTAGGCCATGTGTGCACTGGACTAAAATAATTATCTCTTCAGACAAAAATATCATCAGCGGACTGGGATCGAAGACAGGATCTACAGAAATTAGAGGAGGAAACGTCCTGAGAAAGGCAATTTACTTAAGAACAGTGGAAACCACAGAAGGTGTCACAGAGTGAACAATACAAGGCTTTATGCTACAAGAGCACCTGTGGACGCTTAAAGCAGTCATGCAGAAGAACTTGTTCAAATGGAATTATTATTGGGTTAAGACTTCACTTACAGCACTTCTTCTCATTCATTCTCATGTCTGCTTTCTTAGCTTCTGCTGAGTTTGCAGAGCCGTTGTCTGTCTGAGTGCTCGACATGTTGAGAGTGTTGTTTGAGTAAAAAAAAAAAAAAAAATCAGCTCTCTTTCTGTCTCAGAAGGGATTATCCAAGCTGGGCTGAAACAGAGGAGTCAGATCAATGTCAGTCAGTCTATCACTTCCATGCATCTCTGATAGAACAGAATCTTAAACACAAAGCTGTGCATTCTCTAAAAAAAATATGTTATGGCTCCATGGATCCCTGGAAACATCCACCAGAAGGGCAAAGGATGAATATGCTGCCACATCATCTCTTAAAGGGAAAGAAGTCCGCTTGGCTAAACCCACTGTGTTTACAAAGCCGCATATGAGCAATGCCATCTTTCTCTCTTTAACTGCGGTGACTGAGTTCATGCGACGCGAAATCCGACAGAACAACATAATCCCAAATGAAAATGCCCAACAACATGTTCCGCCTCAAACATATTCTACACAGGACGCATCATATTCATTTTTTACCTGGTCGATATGTAAATAATACGAGTCGTGCCGGGCGGAAAGCCTCTGCGGACGCCGTTACACACCGTCGGCACGGGGGTCTCACGATTTTGCCGGACCGAGAGTTTGCACCCGCCGCTGCGGCCGGAGGAGCCAGTCTGGTCGGCCTGTCCTTGGTGCGGAGGTGCGTCCTCGGCCGGCTGGTGTCCTTCCAAGCGGAAGATGTGCCTCTACGTCATAATTTTTTTTCCTACCGTAACGTTGATAATAGATCATACGTCAATGCACAACCCATTATCACTAATTCAAAAAAGACTTCACAGACAGTAAGAGCTCTGCAGAGGATGAAGTGCAACCCAGCATGTGGAGAGAGAAACATTACGAAACCGATCCGTGGTTGAAAAACATTTATTCACCTCTATCAAATATTTAATTTGAGCATAACTATACAAACATTGCATAGTCATTTCATTCAACAATGGTCCTCAATAGATAGTGGTCAGAGAGTTAGGATTTACAGGTACCATTACAAGTGCTACAATAGAACCCAGAATAAATAAAGCCCACTTACAATCACAAGGTTTCCTCTTTAAATAGTACAAAAGGTTGAAATTAAAGATGAGTCCTTTGAAAATGCACTTAATTAAGCTGGCAGCCCATCTTGATTTACAGTTAGACTGATGAGAAACATCAGTGAGTAAGACAATAATATCTACATCTGCATTTACTTTTGATGTTGTGTCCACACATCTGTACACATTTTGGAATGTGGACGCCACAGAAGCCTGAAATGACCTCAAACTCACCGCCATATTTAGCCACATACTGAGGAACATTCAAGGGTCAAGGGTCAACGGTCAGGCACTGGGTTAGCGGCGTGGTGGATGGACACCGGCTGAGCCAGTAACGGTGTGTGAGCGATTGTCAGAGCATCTCAGACTTGTGAAAGACTCATGAAACTCAAGAGACAGAAGTCTCAGCTGGAAGGCACAGACAATCATTACAGAGTCAGTAGGTTTGCACTTTTTTGTCTTTTTGTAGATGAGACGCTGTATGCAGCAGACGTGGGGAGTTTCTGGTCTCCAGTGTCCGACCGTTTTCACATTAAGGTTTGATTTTCCACAGCTGGAAATGAAGCAGAAGAGATAAAACTGTCATTAGGAGGAAAAAATAATACCGTCATTTCACAGATGTCTTACAGACCAACTGTGGTTCATCCCTCATTAGAGGAACTGTTTTTAGGGAGCATGCTTATTCACTTTCTTGCAGCAAGTTTTGATCGATACTAGTCTGATGTCTGCGCTATAAATATAGAGCTATAGAGCCAGGAGGCTGGAACTTGGTTTATCTTAGCATCGTCAAAGTACATAATTAAACCTACTTGCAGCTGTAAAGATCATGATGCATCTCTTGTTTAATACGTACACACAAACAGAAATATAAAAACAACAAGTTGTGGTTAATTACAATGACATTAGAAGAGGCAGCCAAGCTAGCTGTTTCCTGCTTACAGTCTTTAAGCTAAGCTATGCTAACAACCTCCTGGCTCCAGCTACATACTCCCCTCACAATCATGAGTTGTACACAGTTGATCTTGTAATCCAACTCTTGACTTAGGCATCAAGGAGATAAGATATTTTTGAGATATCCCTGTAGGCTACTTTACAACCCCACTGGTTTGTTTGTAATATGCAACTATAAAGGGAACATTTCACAATTTTCATTTAAAGGTCAGTCCAGTGTTTTATTATTGTAATTCAATAAGTTGGGGTATTCACATGAGTTGTAGTCCCCTAGTCAAACACAACAAAAATCACTGGATCCTACATTTCCCACAATGCAACTGACTGAGTTTGACGTTGAGACTTCCAAACTTCAGAAAGCTCCCTCTACAGCCACAGAAGACATAACACAACCCGTTGTTACAGGCTGAATACTGCTTTATGTGAAGACTAAACTGAACTTGTGTAAAGTAGAGTTGAGTGCCCCTTTAATCATAATTCGTTCTGTGTATTTTAACATTTAGCAGAAAGACTCTCACTCTGATGTTGAAGCCGAGCAGGTCGCTGACCACAGCAGACACGGCGGACAGGATGACCACTCTGGTGATGTTGTAGATGAGAGGGTTTACAGTCAGACCCAGCAGTCTGAATGGAATATCCAGCTCCTGGAGGAGGTAAGAGGGAATGCATGTCACGGGTACCACTGACAAAAATAGCTCCATGGGGCCATCACTATAAATAAAACAAATGTAATTACAATGCAATCAAATTAGTTCTATATCTCTCAGTATTAAGTTATTAGAGAGAGAGAGAGAGAGAGAGAGAGAGAGAGAGAGAGAGAGAGAGAGAGGACTGGAAATAAGGAACGCAACAAAGATTCAAACAGGAACATTACAGTTCATGGTTAACCCCCACGCCAGAGATCAGAGGTATTAACAGCTATTCACTACATGGTAAACAATGAGGCACTACTTTTAAATGTAGTTTAAATGCTATTCTGTGTTCTAACTCTGGGGCAGCGTTTAAGATTTGTAAGAGCAATAGAATATTTTTAGATTTTGTTAATTTTCTTAAAATTAAACTTAAAACATTAAAAGGAAAGATGTGAGTCACTGTTTTGTTCTTATAGAAAATGATTCAGTTGTAAAATGAAGTCAGTCTCTTTGTCGAATAAAATGTGCAGCTGTAATATGCAGTCATGGATAAATAATGCTTTAAAGGCACAGTATCAGTGAGTTCTCATTATTAAAAGATGGTTTCGGATCTGGGGAAAAACTATTGTCAAATACCGCCTTTATCATACTTTGACAGGAATAAAATACAAAAATGTGCAATATTTTAGACATGGAAAATAATGACGAGAGTAAGGTTCTGGCTCTGCTGTAGTAATATTACAAAGCAAAATAACTACAATAATTCAGACAATTCATTTTTTTCAGAAAACAAAGAAGCTTAATTTTTGCTTACCTTCATCAGTTTTGTAGCCAGTTTCAAAACGTTGTTCACGATATTGAGTTCTTCTTTCTTATTGGGCTTTTTCTCCATCTTGAGATACAAATTGATCTGCAACCAAGAGCAGTGTTACATTCTGTAAATTGTACAATAAAGTCATAGTCATTCATTCAAACCTGGATTAAACGATTCTAACACTGAATGAGTTGATGGTGTCGCCTATTGTGCCGAACCCACTGACAAATTTACTTGCAACTCCATGTGTTCAGACGAGCCGGGTCCTTACCTGCTCGGTGAGCAGCACTGAGGAGTTGCTGTATTTGCAGTTGGTCTCTGAGCCCAGCGTGGCCAGCCGTAAGAGAAAGAGGATGAGGGAGGAGGCCCACACCATCAGCTCCCAGTTGGTCAGAGAATCCAGGAATGTCTGGTGGTTGTGCAGCAGCTGAGGAAGAGCGAGAAAAACAACAGTAGTGATACTCGTCGTGGCCGCCGGCACAACAGATCTGATCTCTTCCAGCGGACACATGACTGACCTGGGCACAAATGATGAATGAAATAGAGAGCGCCAAAAGGAAGATCGTGGAGACGATGACGTCGACGGAGCGCTGCGGCCCTCGCCTCTGCAATGAACGAGCGAGTCACCGTTACAAACAAAGACGCGTCCATCGCAACCCTCCGGTGGTGAAACAACGTAACAGCAATGACGGAGTTAAAGCAGGTGAATACAAACCCTGAGAAAAGAGCGCAGTGACAACCACATCTTTATGTTCTGGACCTTCTTCAGCCGGAAATGAGGGATCTCTGATTTCTTGGCCTTGCGAGCTGAAGTGATGTGGCTGAAGTACTTTGCAAACAAGAGTCTCTGTAGTGGAAACATGGACGTACACACATTGTCAGAGATGCAAAGCAAGTCGACAGAGTTTAGCAGTCTCCTGCAAAGAGTCGAGTGATTGTGTTTCAATGTTTCCTAACTGCCACTAGAGGGAAGACCGGCACCCGTGAGTGACTAAGCGGATTGGTGAGTGTGGATGAAGTTGCATACTATCAGAATTCATTGAAGTACATTAAAAAACAAACTAAAATCAGCTGTAATAATACAATCAAACAATGATCCCTAGGCTTTTTCACTCCTATAGTTGATTTTCAAGGCAGGGCGATAACTGTCCATGAACGGATAATGTATTGATGTTCCTGGGATATTAACATAACATTCTCACTAGTAAACAAACAAGAAAAGGGTAACAATAATGGATTTTGTCACTTCTGTTTCTTACTTCTATTTGGGATAATCACATAATGGTTTGGAACAGTACCCATAATGCTTTGGGGGACGCAAGTAGGAAGTATAATATTGCTAGTTAGTGAGTTAGTGAGGTAATAAAGCTCAAACTAACAGTATGTATCATATTTCTGTATTAACATTTTTGAGTTACGACAGACATGAAGGAATGTGATTTTTGGCACAAATTTCATCATTCAGGTTCGATGGGATTATTAAATCGTATTACCTGTTTGTACGTTCTCTCAGCCACACACATCATGAAGAAGAACAGTCCTATGAGGCAGACTCTCAGCACCATCGTGATGAAGAAAAAGACGTAGACCTGGGTATCACACCGCCCCACCGCCATTTCGCCCAGCTGTTTGAGGGACATGGAGCCGAGGAGCGACATGTCCAGACGCTGGGCCAAGTGGAAGGCGAAGGGAAGCAGCGCCAGGGTGGCGGTCATCAGCCCACCGAGCACAAGGTAACCAATACCCTGCTCCACCAACTTCACCTATCAAGAAACACAAGAGAGAGAGAGAGACATGTTGTTATGCAGCAACATTCTAATGCTGTGAAAAGCAAATCTATTGTTCTTGACAGCAAACTCTGTAAGAAAAGATTGTGTTAAAAGAACGCAGTCTGTGTTTCTGTATTTTTTCTAATGTCTACAAGTGATCATATACGTCAGACAGGTAAATGTTCAACAGAGTAGGAATATCACATTTTGGCATATTGTTAATCATATAATAAGTTAATTCAAATTGTTATCCGTCACTGTATTTCATCACTGAACGAGGCTTTCCTTAGATTACAATATTTCCCACCACAGACGTGACTCTAAGCAATCTTTACCCACAGAATTAATACCAAAGTAAAGAGCGTGACGTGTACCCGCGTGAGGATGATCCCACTGATCTCCAACACTGACATGTCTGCTTTCCTACACTCGCCCTGCTCCCAAAATATGGCACTGACCCGGTCCTTGGATGGGTGACATGCCTGCAGCCAAGACAGCTGGTTCTGAAATGAAACACAATAAATAACATCCAGTTTACTGATGGTTTCCAATGGGACTGGGACGGCTAATGAAGCTAGCACTTAAATATTACAACATTTAACATTAACACCATAAAGTTGTAACACCTTAGGAGTGTTTTGACCTCCATGAATAAAATGTACCAACATGTACACGATGAGACAAAACCAGTGGAGGAAGAGTATTTAAGACGGTCTTACTCCGGCGATCCCCTGCTGCAGGCTCTCATCATCACTGCTCAGAGTGGTGGTTTGAGCGAGCGCCACGCCAGCGTTGAACCTCCCGGTCGACTCGCTGTCACTGCTCCCCGTGGAGGCGGAGTCGGGCCCTTGGAGAAGCTCCTCCCACAGTGTGTCATCGGTGTCGGAGGCGGGACGCGAGGAGGCGGGAAGCGAGCACCCGCTCGGCCTGAGGCGCTCCAACTCTCTGGGCGTCCCCTTGACGGAGGCCCCTTCCTGTTTTCAGTATATAAAGAGTCATTTCACTTCACGCTGAACTGTGCTCAATCCTAAATGCTTGTTCTATACGAGGAACACACAACTGATGCAAAGTAAACGTCAAAGTCCAGTTTCATTAACACACAGGCTAACGACGAGGTGTACCTGAGGTCTTAATGGAGATTTGGAGTTAGACTTTAGACTTCTCTTCCTAACAGAAGACATTGGTGGAGAAGTTGAAGCAGGGAGCCTCTCTTGATGAGGTTTTGGAAGAATTACTTCCACTGGTTGAACCCCCTCCTCTTCCTCACTGGAGAGCTCGTCGGATGCCCCAAATCCTGACTTTCTTGTGGTCTGTGAGAGAATATTGAGACACACATACATCTTAAAACATGTAATACAAAACATGCAGGACTTTGACAAACACCACAGACTGTACCACTATGGTGCACTTCAAAGCAAGAATGGAATTAAAGAGTCAAGGGCAGCTTTGAACTCAGTCCTGTAATACAGGAAATTACCAAAATAACAAGACTATCTGACAATCTCATGAACTCCAATACAACAGCCCTGGAGTCAATAAAACAATCAACAACGGTTCTTCTTATTAGAAGCTCGAGGCAGTCGAGGAGGTTCATCGATTGCAATAAAGATACAGGTGTTTCTTTATCTTCACTAAATCAGTGTAGAATCAATCTGCCTTTGTACAGATAATGAGACAGCAAACATCAGTTACACGTCCTCATTAGCCAGAGGCCAAACAGGGAGAGTTCTCCCCAAAAACTACATTTTCTTTTTCCTCTAACCTGTAGCACTATTTATCGTGCTAATTGTTTTGTCTGTTGCCAAGTTTTGGAGATATCAGCAATATAAATGTCTGCCTTCTCTTGAATACAATGGGACTTGAGGGCCCTCAAACAATACATAGAAAAAACACCAATGTCTCTTGAAATTATGACCAGGTTCTTACACGAAACTGCTCTCAACAAGGTCTGTGGATTATTTTGAGTAACTGAGTCATCATTTGCTGTTGAGCCTTTTTAAATGTATTTTCTTGGCTTTGAGCACCACAAGCTGAGTGCCATATAGTCCCATTATATTGGAGAAAGGCAGACATCTCTATGGTCGATATCTCCAGAACTCTAGATTGATGAATAGCACTACAGGTAAGAAGAAACGATAGGGATTTTTGATTTTGGGTTGACTGTCCCTTTACATTTTGGCAATGGACCCAGAGTTTAATTCTAACTACATTTCCAGTGCATCCCATCCATATTTATTGACAGGTTTTTTTATTTTTATTCTGACAGTGATCTTTACTTCTGTCATAAATCAGTTCCTTCTTCGCTTCAGACTAGTGAGATAGGTGACTGTACCCTCCTCTCTTCGTTCCTGTACACCCGCTGGCTTTCCTCAAACTGCCACGGCCCCTGCTCCCCTGCGTCCCCCCCGTCATTCTTTTCTTCTGATTTTTTCAGCACTCTGCCCTTCCTCGGCCTGAAAGGACACAGAATAAAAAGGACAGTCAAAGACGAGAGATTGCAAATACAGCAGGCATCACAAAATGAGCTTAAACCCACAGGAGTTTGGAGAGCATCAGAGAGGCTTTACTGAATAAAACAACGTCAGGTTGATGGAAAGTCCTTGGGTTTATTCTTGTTTATGCACGTGCCAAGAGGTGAGAGTGTGTTTGTTAAGGCAAATGAGTGTGCAGTGCCTAACAATGAGAGAACAACCTCCGTCTGCGAGCAGGGCTGGTCGTGCAGCTGGCAGCTGGACTGCCCGAGGGCCACCGGCTGGACTCAGTCGACACAATCTGGCAGTGCACGGTGCCCAGCAGCAGCATCAGACACATGGGCCCAAACACCTCGCTGGCACTCGCCCCAGGGACCTCCAAGTACAGCACCACTGCTGCCACTGAGGGGAGCAAAACATTTGGCAACAGCAAACAAAACGGTCTCTTAGGGGAGCCATTATAACAGAATTCATGCTTATTAATGAGGTCTTTCTGTGTCGCTCAGGTGTGATGGGTAACACGTTTGTTGTTGCACATAACTGAATGTAAATGTGACAAATGGAGATACTGAATTGGGTACGTATTAAAATCCTCATATTGTCTTTACAATCATTTATATTTATATCCTGCGTGTGTTTCTATGGCTCAGCAAAGTCAAAAGAGACAATCTAAAAATATTTATGGGGAGACAAAACAGGCAAATATGGTAAAAAAATATAGTTTAAATATGCAAATCAAATATTTTAATCAAATATGACATTTCTACAACAGAAACCTGAACATTGGATGAAGTCAGGTTCAAAATTCTTGATTTATTTGTAAAAACCTTAAAGAGTCAAAGGTTTCTACAATGGGAAATTGGAATAGCTCTTTTTTATTACTGCATAAATCAGAAAATACTGTCAACAGCCATTAAATCAATCTTTTTTTTGGCCATGTTTTCAGAAATAAGATGCTATATAAATCGGGCTGATATATGAACAAACCCCTCAATAAAAACCTTCAGAATATAGATAGGAATGAAAAGATGTATGGCTCAGAGGCTGAGATAAAACTGATGTTGAGGAATATAAGGATATAAAATTCCATACATTTTGAAGGACACCGGAGGCCAATAGGGTAACATTTTAACATTTTAACTGATAGATAACACAAAAAAACTATTGTTTTTGGTATTAATGAAATTCTATGTTTATATGTGCAAATGAGGCATTATATAATGCTAAATTTGGTGACACAAATAGAAAAACATTTGTAAAATAAACACTTAAATGTGTACTTTGGATGCATTTCTTCCCACTAGTCTGAAAGAAAATAGAAGAAAAATACCCCAAAATTGATCAGTACATGAAAACAATGTTTTTGCCTGAGGCGTCCCACCTAATCTCTGAATGACTTTCACTCCAGCAGCAGCAGTGATGTTTTAGCTGAAGAACGACGCACACTCAAAATGTCACTGTTGCAATAAAAGCATTTCAAACGGGACTCTGTTAGTTAGCTTTAAAACCATTATTCAATGTGGATGTCAAGACTGGTAATTCATTATAGCTGGGCTCCATATCGTCTCTTTCTCTGTGGATTTTGAAAGCACATAAATGATTGATAATGGCAATATAGAAGAGGCTCATGAAGGAATTACTATTCTTTCAAATCGTTTTAATGATATCTTCAATAAAAACAAGAAAGAACAGGACTGAGATCCTTCAGCAGTACGAGTCAGTTTGCAGTATGTAGTCCATTACTTGTGCCCTGGTTCTCTCGTCATTATGTAAATATTTGAATTCATTATCAAATTTAGGGCAGTTTTGCTGAGAAACCCACAGCCCAAGTGTGAATAGACCCGGTGAGCTAACCTTGCATGAAATACAGCACGAGGATCCATGAGGAGATGGACCTGGAGGTCACCTGGATCCACCACTGGAAGAAGAACGGGAACAGCAGCACTCTGACCAGACCCTTCCGGGTCAGAGCTGTCCAGGGTCTGTCTGGCTTGGCTTTGCCGAATGTTGATCCTGCGGGGAGAAACGAGGAAGTCGCTCACACAGCTGCATTGACGCCATTACAAACATGATGATATTCCTCGACGATACAAAGTCCTGTGATTTGTCTCTGTTTGTTATTCTTCTGTCGTTATCGGGGCTAAAGCAAGTAGACAGAGGTTGGTATTAGCTGACAGCAGAACATGCATTTGTTAGTGTGTAAGCTGTCTGTATGCAGATGATTATAATGTCTCTGTTATCAAACTAACTAACAAGAGATGGAGAACTACTCCTCACTGATGCTCACCTCTTACTAAGTCGACATCAATGAGGTCTGATCTGATGTGACCAGTCTTTCTCGGCTGGCTGTCCAAACCCTAGATGAATGGCAAGTGGTATTTTCAATACAGTGGTAATGCACAAGATGAATACACAAAAATTGATTTCTTTTCAGAGATCTGCTGTTGTCTTACATTTAAATCCGTCTGCTCCAGAGATTTCTCCCAGACTTGCTGATCATAGGCTCCGATCTGTAGCAACAACAGAACATTCATTACCCTGACTAGCATTTTCACTAGGTACATATCATTTGTCGCTATTAATATAAATCCTACACACTGTATATACAGTATATAGTCATCTTTACATGTACATACTTACATAATAATTCAGGCCATGTATATCCATTCAGTATCTATTTCTTTGCACTATTTGTTTTGTTTACAAAGAACACTTGACTTATAGATGTTTTATCATCTGACCAGCTTTGTTGTCCTCGTCCCCGAGCTGTTATTTTTAATTATATGCAAGTACATTGTGAAAGATGCAAAAAAAAGAAAAAGACACTGGCTCAAATTACTTTTATGTGCGCACATACTTGGCCAAATAAAGCTGATTCTGATTCTTCAAATTAAGCACCACGGAGTATTTACTAAGGGTCTGTGGCAATTAGTAACATTCAGTTTGTCCAGATTTAATTCCAGTTCAAATGGAAGAAAAGTGCTGTTCGGGCATGTTTGGGCTCATCCTTATGGTAAATTATTCCAATAAATCGGACTTAAAACAGATTGTTTTTTTACCCGTTTCTGTAGAGACTGAAGAAACAGAGAGGGAGAGCTGATCAGAGTGTCTTAATAAATACATTTACGGCTCCAAAAGCTTCTTCAAATAAACTGGGTAATTAAAATGAATGCATTTAAAAATATTACTAACCGATGACATTTTCTTCTGACATTTAAAGACAGCAAATTAAGACCCTCATACATATTACAATAATGAATATGAGACTGACATTTCTAAATATACCTACATGAACTAGCGTAAATAACATTTTAAATGTAAAAGATGGGACTTTTTAAAGTGTAATATTCTCAGCCTATTAGCTGTAAACACTTTCTTTTGCGCTCTACTGCTTTTCAGACACGTCAACACAGGCCTTAAACAGCCTGGCGTGAGATCTTATTGACACAGATGAAATGCAGCTGGGCTCATAACATGAATTGGAAAATTACACTGATGCACGATTTTGTGGCGTTGGCAGCCTCGAGCCCTGACAGGCTTAGTGAATATCCCCCTACACGTCTCGACACACGGTAACCTGTTGAACAGGTCACACCTGTTTTTTTTCCAACTTCATTTGGTTTGTACGCCGTCATACGAAAACAGCAAAAGGTAAACAGGGGAAAAAAGGAGCAGTGCCCCTGTCAAATGAGCTAATAAAATCATAAATCTCAGTCTTGAACTGGTCTGCGCTTGGTTTTCTGACACTATTTGCATTTATTGATATAAAACTTTCCATTTAAAAAAAAAAAAAAAAAATGCATCTATTTTCTGTAAATTGATCTTAAAACATCCCCCAAAAATTTCAGAAGTATACATTCATAACATAAATGTAAAGCTGTTTCTGTACCAATATCACCAAATTCAAATGTCTTATCTATGTATCTATCTATCTATAGAGATTTTTTAAAATTGGTTTGTTGGATAAATTAAATGTACACTTTAAAAAAAGGGTAATTTACAACAGAATATCTGTGTTACCTTCTCTTGGTACCAGGCTATTCTGGCCATTGTGATCTGATGCTGGAACCAGTGAAGTCAGTCAGGTCATTTCACACAGAGGACAGGAAACAGAGAGGACTGGGCACAAATCCAGATGTGTTCACTAAACAAACGAAAAACAGACACTGAAACTGACATATAAGCAATGGTGGAATGTAACTTAACTACATTTACTCAAATACAGTACGTAAGTACAATTTTAAGGTACTTGTACATCACTTGAGTATTTCCATTTCATGCTACTTGATACTTCCACTCCACTACATGTCAGAGGGAAATATTGTACATTTTACTTTTACTATCTTACTATATACACTTGTTACTTTACATGCAGATTCAGATGATCGATACGAAATATAATCAACAATAATCCTGTGATATTATATATATATATTATTCTGAAATGAACCATTCTGCATTATGTGTACTTTTGGTAAGTAAGTATATTTCAATGCTACTACTCCATCACTTATTACTTGAGTAAGGTTCTGAATGCAGGACTTAGAGTATTTGTACAAAGTGGTATTGCTACTTTTACTTAAGTACATATAATCTGAGTACTTCTTCCATCACTGCATTAAAGCAACATAATAAATAAAAGAACAATGGCTAACAGAGGAAACTAGATATAAAGTCAGCTGTACGCGCACTGTCACCGTTAGTTTAGCTCTGAAGCGAGCTTCTGTTTACCGTAAACTAAATCGAGCAAACGTTAGCTAACACTAGCCGCCCGTCAGCAGCAGGCTAAAGGAACTCACCTGAAATGAGACAGTACGGGTTGATTTGCCACAAACTTGTAAACGCCTTTAACAATCATCACAAACCGCTCGGTAACTACTTTCCCGTCGTCGGGTTGTGAAGCGCAGCAGCGTCTTGTTGTCAAACCGAGCTAACGTGAGGTTAACCGCTAGCTACGCGCTTTACCACAACTGACACTTTTCGACTCGATTGATGCCTCGTAGGTGTTACATTTCTAAGACGTTTCCTTCATCCCCGTATGGCTGGTTGTCGAGGCGTTTATTTCAGGTAACTGTCACTGTGTACTTCACAAACTTCACTTTGTTGTTCAACGTTTGGCTCAGTCTTCCGCTTCCCTTTTCCGGGGTTTGTTGTGCTTGTGCAGGGAGGGTTATTCCCTAAGCATTGGCTTGCAGGCTGAGTTGGTGCTCGCTCAGGTTGCGTCCAGAATCCTTTTCCGTGGGTAAGATTGAGACATTAAACCGCTACCATTGTCTGACACGTTATAGTGGTATTTTGTGCTCTATTTTTAATCATAAACATTTGACTGATTAAACTAGTCGCACACTTGAAGTAGTAAGGCGCTGCCTGGGAGGCTACTCTACAGACAACATATACCCAATGTTAAATGATTCCTAACATTTCAGCCAATCAGAGCACAGCAAGAGTGAGACAGCACAATATTGGACATGATGAGAATGATTAGGGCTGCAAATAGCAATTAATTATTATTCTAACGATTACTTTCTTAATGAATCGTTTAGTCTAGAAAAAAGCCAAAAGCAACATCTTCAAATTCTGGACTAAGACGTAAGAAACACTGCATCCGCCCTGTAAGATTTTTGATTAGTCACCAGAAAAAGTCTGCAAAGTTGTCTTTTTCCACATTTTCAAATTCAAAACCCTTCCCATAACATCAGGAATATAATTCTGGTGGATACATTCTGATTGTCATTATTTTAATGACCCTTAAACAGTCAAATTAAAAGATGTTGACTCTAAAAAAATATCTGAGTGAATGTGAAATGTACGTGAAACTGTACATGCCTTTGACACTCACTACAATTAAACCTTGAATTCCCCTTAAACTATTTCAAAAGCATGACGATGATGTCCTTAATTGTGACTAAAGTCTTGTTCAAATTGCTTATCATACGACCAACAATCCCAAAGATCATCAGTGTAAGATCACAAAAGAGAACAGCAGCAAGTTATCTTAATTGAGAAGCTAGAATGAGGGGGTGTTTGCTTGAAATGACTTAAACAATTAATCAATACTCAAAGCTTATGCAGATTAATTTACTTATTGACTAATTGAATGGTTTCGGCTCTAATGATGATGATGATGGTGTGTGTGTGTTTTTTTTTGCTATAGTTCAAAATGACCACAAACCACATGGCAGGTACAGTATATTTGTGATTTTGATGAAAATATAAATATAAGAGAAAACCCTGAAACACTATTGCAATACACTACTGTTTGTTCTACTTTCTGAAAGGTTCCACTGTCTCAGTAATTGTCAGTCATCCGAGCAGAAGTGTTGAAAACGATAAGGTCTGTGAGAAGGACTCTGCTGTCTTGTTAGTCAACAGCCTGTCAAAACTGAGAAAGAGTGTCATTTGTCCCTCGACTCCTGATTGTCCACTGACGGTTGGTTTTGCTCAGCTGCACACACGATCTTCGCCTTGACCTTCTTGTTGGAGGAAATGATGAAGTAGGGGCTGAGACAGGCGTAGCAGGAGGAGAAGAACACCCTCATATCAGCCACCACTGGTGACACCTTCGCCACCGTCAGCATGTAGATCCAGATCGCGTTATCGATCCCGAAGAAGACCACGTACAGAACCACCAAGGTGATCACTGTTTTGGCCGCCCTGGTCTCTGCCCCGGCGCCCTGAGGGCGGCGGATCCCTCTCACCTGGCGGCTGTGGCGGTGCAGGAGCAGCAGGATGTAACCGCTTGAGCCCACCATCAGGGCGACAAAGCCAAAATCCCTCGCAGAGACGGCCACTCCGTTAATCACATAGGACAGGTTGTCTCTGAAGTCCACGTGGCAGAAGCCCAGGTTGAGGGTAAATGCAGGCACGGTGCCATTACGTGGAGCCATAGAGAAGAGAGGGGCTGCGATGCATATGGCCATGTTGAGGAGCCACAGTCCTGCAAAGGTGGGGAGCACCAGGGAGGGAAGTGCAGGCTTCAACTTGGACAAACGGGGTCCAGCGGGGGCGAGGGTCACCGCCTGAAACACACTGAGCATACAGGTGATGCAGACCGACAAAGCCCGGCCGATGCGGTAGGCGTAGATCACCACCTTACAGCCGGGATCATTCAGCAGGTCCCTCAGCCCGAACACAGTCATGGTCTGGGGGACGCAGCGGGTCAGTAGCAGCATCAGGTTGGCGAAGGCCAGGTGGCACAGGATCATGTCCACAGGAAGAAGCTTGGGCTCGGTGTAGAAGATGTGGACGTACGCCAGCAGCACCACCGTGTTCCCCAAGATGCCCATACCTGTTTGCAAGAGGAACGAGACCCCTTTGATGGTCACACACAGATCCATGACACCAAGGCCTGCTGCTGAAAGGCAGACGGAGAATCAAATCTGTTATGAATACAGGGAACAGCCTCTGAGTAACTCAATTTAAAGGAACTTTATATAACCAGCCAGAATATAATCAAGCAATCTCTTGAATGAAAACCATGCTCACCAGAAGTTGAGATGAAGTAAAGCCTGTTGTGCATTAAATGTTTAATGGCCTGTGTAATTGCAATTTATAGGCTCAGATGCCCCTTGAGATCACTGGCCAACATTGCAGTGTTCAGCCCACAGTTTGGCAAATTAAAGCAACAAACTAAATCTGACTCAGTTTATTCCAGAGGGCTGCATAGGGAATATACGACAACTGAAGGATACACACACAGTTTTTCAAGTCAATAAAAAACAATAATCAGGTGCCCATGTGAACATTGAAGCAGTTTCTGCTTTCTGCAATCATTCCTCCTGTTCGGACCTAACAAGCATCCAATGGAAGCGATGGTGGGGAAGAAAGTCCACAGTCCTCGCTCACTCAGCGTCAAATCAATTTCAGATACACTTTTGAATATATTTTTGTACAAAACAAGAGCTGTGGATGTCCTTGGTTAGCTCAGTATTTGGGCTTTGTGTTCCTCTTCCTATTCTCCTTCCTGGGCGCCATAAAAAATTGACTCCATGGACGTCCCCCATCACTTCCACTCGAAACATGTTAGGAATGGATCTTTTCGTGGCAGGTATGAACACGAGGGATGATGACATTGTGCAAAATCTGTTTCAATGTACAGATGGGAATGTGAGTATTGTTTTAAGGTAGACTTGAGAGGTTCTGAGGTGGGAGTGTGACATCAAACGTCTCCAGGCTGAACATCAACACAACACTCCCAATTAGTCTTAGTGTTGGGAAATTGCGCTGCCTTAGGTCATACAGATAATATATGTGACTTCTAAACTTCAGCGGTATTTTCCCGTGCTTTACTTCCACATGTTAGTTTTCAGCTTCTACAGACTGCACGTCCATCAAACATTATAATGCTATTTCCCCGTGGAGTTAAAAAATAGAGTTAAACAACCCTCGCGGGGAACACTGCGTGCGGTAATTGTTGATGCAAAAGCAGCCTGATGATGCCTTGAATGAGCCATCAAGAGGCTTTTACATGCACAGCTGGTGCTTTGGCTTGCGCTCCTTTCCTCCTTCATGTCCTGGGAGCGTGTTAAAAGATACAGAGGAGCAAGACAATTAGCCATATAAAAATGCATGTCTGTACTAATTGGGGGCACAGGGACAACATTTATTTATGTTCTTAACAGTCAGCACTCACAATCGCTGCAACAGAAGTTTGCTATTCCTATCAAGGTATTCCAGCACTGACTCTGTACGGTGCTACTCTCTGTACAAACTGTAAATGTGTCTTAGATTAAACGCGCTGTAACCAACTGGTCAATTCTACATTTTCTCAGTTGCAAAATTCAGACATGTGTGCTGAAACATTGTTGTTTAAGAAGCTTATTTTCTCCTGGGAATGGGCTTTGGAATAAAGCATCATAAGATGTATTATTTTCCTGTGTGTGTCTGTTTTTTTGTTTTACATGTTTACATGTTCAAAGAGCTAATTAAAATGGCAAGTTCAAGCTTGTCCTTCTCAGGGGATTGGATAATGTGCAGTCTGCTGCATTGCAAGTTCAATTTATTTTTCCCCTGACATGCAATTTGATGTCTTTGTTTATGGGTGATGTAAATAGTTTTTTTCCCCCAATGCACTAAACTAGTTTTAATGTTACATTAACTTTCATTACAATAATGTCCTTAGAGGCGAAGTTTACATCTAGTTTAATACAGGTCGTGTCAATAATATGCGCAGTGTCTTTTTTTCTGTTTCATTGTATTCCTGATTAAGGGATGACTTTATGGATGAAATATCCATTAATAGTTTTGCATGGATAATAAAAGACTTATACACAATATAAGCTGCACTCAAATGTCTCTCATTCTTTTGATATCACTGTTTGAGATTATTTACTTAGTGTTCAGAAAATGCACTCTCTCGCACCATTAAGTGCTGTATTATCTTAAATCAAGTCACTTCTCAAGTAGCAGTCAAGTTAGTGGTTCGCATGCAAGTCAAGTCAGTTCAGAGATGTGTCTACTTTTTAACCTTTTGCACCTTGAAGTATGCGGGTGAGGCTTTGGTTGGGGAAGAGGGAATATTCAGTGCACTCCTCACTGTGCCACTTAATCTGTCCCACAGCAAAAGGTTTAAGAGGCTTTTGGCTTAGCAGTCTCCCGTCTGATATTGATGGGCCTTAGACTCAGTGTTTGCATTTAAGGGGAAAGGAGCAAATTTGACCTCCCACGACCTTTTATTTTATTTCTCTATATCTTTTCTAGTATCCTTCTAACATACAAGTAACATAACTCAATCGCACACAATGTTCAGTTGAAAACACCGACTGATCTTCAAGATGTATCTTCATTCTGCTGAGTGCCTTCACCTATCACATCAAATCTACAGAGATCATTCATCAGTTTAGGTACCTGTCTGAATTCCCCCTCTGTTTACCACGTTCACATTACGTTTTATTGTTTTTCTCCATTGTGTTTTATGTACCTTCAGGTCTGTATGCAATCTGTGTTGCACCTGGCTGAAAGACACATTTCCCTTCAAGGACAATAAAGTTAAATTTAAAATGTACAGCGGTTTAAGAACAACTATGAAAATATTAAATTACAAGTGAAATTCTCCATTAAAATGTTAATTAGGTAAAAGTAACACGAGGAAAATGCACTTAAAAAAAGTAAAAGTACTCAACAGAGAAAAGAGGACCCTGTGAGTGTTACACTATAACTGTATATATCATAATTTATTTAATATTATTATATGATTGGATTATTGATGTGTTGGTATCATGTTACTGCTGCAGTAGGTTATGGTAAAGCTAATATTAATAAATGAATATATCATGTTTTGTATGTAATAAGTACTAGTGGAGAAAAAAAGTGCAATATTTTCCTTTGTAATGAGTAGAAGTACAAAGCAGCATAAAATGGAAAGTACAAGTACCTCAAATTTGCACAGTGAGTAAATGCACTTATACATTTCACAACCAAGTATTAATAAACTCAACACTATCAATAAATGAAATCCTCCTATATCATGTTCAAAATATGAATTTCATGTATGCAACTAATCCCATTGAATATCATATTGTGGTATTTTCTCTTTTAATTTCATGTCTCATCATGCACTTGAGAGAAATGGACTTAACATTCATCACCTGCTTTAGGACATGTTGCGGTTAAATCATGCAGGCCATACCTACACTTATTTGTCCTTACAAAATCCTCACAGTTTAGATTTAATTGAATATTCAGAACTTTTATGGCTTTGGGTGAATTAGACAATCATAAATTGTCTGCTATGTCACACTCTACAGATGAAAATCGTGGGTGATCTGTCATGCAGACTGAGTGGAACGTCCTCTTTCTCCACTGGAGGACACTGTGGTGTTGGTGTTTGACTAACAAAGAGAAGTCTTTTTTTAATAGTGGCTTCTAAAATTGATTAGAGAATTAAAAATACAAGAGTAACATGAAGGGTCCTGTAAGGAAATCTAATTAAAGGATCAGTAATTACAAAAAAAAGGTATTCAGTGGTCTCCACTCAGGGAACCAGTGACACTGAGAAACTGTTTTAATCTTTCTTGAGTATAAACTTGTAGCTAATAGATGTTATCTATTAACACCATTCTCTCTGTCCAATGATTGGATCTCCGTACACAGCTTTCTCTGTGTTATCCTGTCTGTCTGAAACCCAGTGAGGGGACAGAATCAGTCATCTGAATTGATCTCCAGTAATTGGAGGCTGAGGGAAGAGAAGTCAATGGACCATGAAAAACAGATTCAACAACTGTCACCTGTTTGCAAGTATAAGAGCACAAACAACCCGACTACTTCAGGAGAGAGGGATCAGGGAGAAGGTCCACTTCAGACCTCGTTACCGTTGACTGTTCTCAGGTAGGGGTGTAAACTTCTGCAATTTTTTCGAATGCGCCTGAATACACCTTGTTTATCTAAGTGGTGAAGTTGCCTTGTCCTCTTTTCTATTGCTGCAGGAATGCCATCAGAGGTGTTTGTCCGCGGGATGCTCTATCTGACCCTCACTGTTGTGGGAGTCCCGGGTAACGTGACCGTCATCCTGGCGTTCCTCCTCTTGCTGTACCAGAAGAACCACCTCCTCCCATCTGATGTCATTGTCCTGCACCTGGCCTGCGTCAACCTGCTGGTGGTGGTCGTCCGCTGTCTGCTGGAGACCCTGGCCTCCCTCCGCCTGCCCAGCATCTTCGGAGACGTGGGCTGTAAGGCCGTGATCTTTGTCTACAGAACATCCCGGTCCCTCTCGATCTGGCTCACCTTCGTCTTGAGCGCCTACCAGTGCCTGAGCATCGCCCCTCCTGGATCACGCTGGGCCTCCTTCCGCACCGTGTTAGCCCAGTATTTGGGCTTTGTGTTCCTCTTCCTCTGGGTCCTCAACACCTGCATGTCGTCGGCAGCCATACTCTTCTCCTTTGGCACCAAAAACGTCTCCAACCTATCAAACCATGGCATCAATGTCCAATTCTGCTACGTTAACTTTCCTTCAAAGTTGTCCATTGAGGCGAACGGGGCAGCCCAGGTGGGCAGAGATGTGGTGCCCATGGCCCTCATGGCGCTAGCCAGTCTGATCATCCTGGTCTTCCTTTACAAGCACAGCCAGCAGGTGAAGGGACTCCGCGGCAGTAGCGTAGGCGGGGCAGAGCGACGAGCTGCCAAAACCGTGATAGCTCTCGTGACCTTGTATGTGGTTCTTTACGGGGTCGATAACGGGATTTGGGTCTACACTCTCACTGTGAGGAAGGCCATGGCTTCCTCGCTGATCTCTGACCTGCGTATATTCTTCTCCTCACTCTATGCAGCGCTAAGCCCCGTGGTCATCATTGCATCCAACAGGAAGGTGAATGGCATGCTTAGGTGTGACGTGAAGAGGAAGCCTGTTCAGTAGAAAGACACATGTCTTTCTACTGTGTGAGGCCTGCTGGGATGGCTGATTGTTCACAGGGGCAGCAGAAGGAGCCAAGATGATGAGGATGAATCTTTCTAAAGCGTGGGTCATGCATGGGTTCTTTGTATATATTGGGTGCTTTCTGTTTTGTGATAGAAAAGGCAGGAAAGACTCTTCTCTCCTTTGTGTTGTGAATTCATAATAATGATGTTTTTTTAATTATTTATTAAAATATCTTGTTTCCTATTTGTTGTTAAATAACTGACGAGGGTTTAGCACCTGTAGTTCTGGATGAAATGGTGTGTCCGTGGGCAGGGGGAACCGACTGTCTCACTGTGTATAATTAAGGAAGGAAACTGTCATAACAACACTGTTACTCAATGCAGGTCCGTATGAATCTTTGCTGATCTGGCACTATGTGGCTTTGTTTGTTTGCTCTTTATGTTCTCTCCATCTTAATTGGGTGGAAGAATTATTGCTGGGTGACTCAGGGCTCAATGTAGCTGTCAAATGACTTCCAGCTGCCCATTTAGTTAGAATTAAAGCTTTGAATAGACTCCGCTAATGCTAATGAGTCAGGTTAATTATGCAACAGAGAATTGGTTAAAAACCTGATGGGAAAACTATATTCTTTGGAGAAAAAAAAGATGTTCATTACGCAATGCTGAATCACTCAAGACAATGCTGACAATATATGAGTTCTTTGGGTGCGGTTATAAGAAGAGGAGACTTTAGGGACACAAAACTACGTCTTGGAACTAACCCTGAAGAGTTTGTTGAGGATGTGGTAATGTGGGAATTTAGGTGTCATTATGTAATTGCCATGTCTTGGAGAAGCAAGGGCAGGGAGACACGGTGAGGACATAACAACCTCTGAGTGACAGTCCAAAAGACATAAAGTGGGGCTGCCAAGACTCTGTGATTTTGCAATAAAGTGCAATCAGTGCAGCGCTATTCAACTGCTGTCGCAATGCAGGTGAGGAGGAGGAGTAGGAGGAGGAGAAGGAGGAAGAGAAGTCCTCTTTCTGTGCTTGTGCAGAACTGTTGCATTCAACGGCAGGTTGGCATCCAAAGACATTAAAGGCCATACGAGGTTGATCTTTTGTCACAGAGTCACATTAACCTTTATTGTAAACGTTGCGACCATTAAGACCTTCTTTCATGTGACTTCATTCTTAGGAAAGCTCCCCCAGATGACAAATTCCATGCGTTTTACTCTTCAAACCACTGAAATCTGATTGGCACATTACACAGACTCCGGTGGAATGAAGGATAGAATACATGGATGGGTTCATTAAAGCAGCGAGCGTGCTGACGCCTCCGGTGAGGAATCCCTGGGAGTGACATAGTTGACACGGCTGACTTCCTTCCACGAATGATGCAGTTCTTTCTTTTTCTGTCGGGAAAGAAGTTGCAGAGTGGTTAAAAAGAACGACTCCATTAGAAAACAGGTTCGCTTCTCTTTCTTTGTGTGTGTGTGAGTGCGTGCATGAAGGGTGTGCCAGGCCGGCCTCTCCCTGCACAAGACCAAACCTGTTTTCACTGTTTTCCATCCTTCTGGAGTCTTTTGAACCCAGTGGATGCGGGGTGCTGCTGAACATGTCGAGACCAAACCCACACAAATGGAACCCTCTATTACTGACTCACTCTCAAATCACCAGCAACCTTCAGCTCTCACGTCTCTCAATCATGCAGCTAAAACAGAACTTACAACCGCTGACAAACGTACACTGTCGACGTCTCAACCTCTGACTGCAACTCACCTGAATGACGAGGCAAGATGTGTGAAATGCACAAACTATCAGGGAAAATTGCACACAACAAAGCACCAGTGCCTGATATTTATCAAAGAAAAAAAACGTACAAATGCTGACCTTTCTGTTTTCTTTTGTCTGCAGATAGACATACAAGTGTATACAACACAAACCTGTACAAAAGCGAGACACACACAAAAAAAAAAGCTGTGAAGTTGTCCAGAATGGTCGGTAAATGAAGTTGAACGGTTACAGTAAATCCCGTCAGCCCATCCATCCCTGCTGTGTCAGTCAGTCTGTTTACCTGCACCAGGTACAGGCATTTTTGTCCCCCTTGTCCACCAATAGCGATGCAGCAGCAGGGTTAAACCTCGCCCCTTTTCTGCCTTGGAGCCAGTCCACACCCTAATATAGCCCTTTTTTAACTGAACGTTAAAAAACCAAACCCTCTCCACCCTCGTTAAAAAAAAACTTTTCAAATTACACAAACGATGATTTGAATCACTACAATCACTGTAGTGCAACATGCTGAAATTATATGATATACTGTTTTACTAATACAGGAGCAAATTGATGACTTACATGGTAATACATGCAAACAATGTAAACAAGCACAATTAAACGACAAAATGTATAATGAGACGTGAAAGCATTTTTCAAAGCAGCATGAACCTGTTTATGTCTAAATTATCAAGTAAATCCAGTAACGTTGAAAGTTGTTCTAGTTATTAATCCCATAAAATCTCTGAGGTTTTTTCCATTTAAGAAAAGTTTTGGCTGACTATAGCACCTGGAAACTTTGGGGCTTATTACTGTGGTGAAAATGTATCAGTAATAAACACATCCCGGGGTACTTTCAAAACCCACATTTTATGGAAATGACGGATGTAATAAGCCCTTTTTTAGGTTTGCTGATACTGTCTATGCCTTTCCTTCAAAGGGATGTTTCTTTAGGCGTGTTGTTTGGAGGGTTTATTTCCTGTTTGAGTGAAGCTACTGATGGAGAATGCCATAAAAAGAACTGTGCCTTTATGTAGATCGAGTCATGTAGTATCTTTTTTTTAAGTGCAGGGCTGATTGTATTGTAGAAGTGGTTTTAATTATGTGCCGTGCCCATTTGGCAAAAATATTTGTTTTCTTTTCTTTCTTGTATTTTGAATTATGTGAAAGCGACGTGCTCTAAACTTTACCTCAGAATACCTGTCAGGGGGTGACATGAGTTTAACGCTATTTTTATTAAATTTTCTTTTTGCATTCTGAAGTTATACAGAGTTGTATGTGTGCGATCCATTTCCTTGCATCCACCCAGTTTAACTGATTCCCTCAGACAGGGAAGGACACGGTCGTGTTTCAACTTGCCTGGAATGCTGCACTGCACGTAAGCAAGGAGCTCTGTATTCAAGATGGTGAGAAGAAGTCTCACAGAGTTAGGTTGAAAGTTTGCCTTGTTTCTGTGATGACAACAACAATAAGTTCTTGATTTATCCTGATTAACACCCATTTTGTAGAGAAGGCTGAAATGCTGCCGGTTTAATATTCACATAAATCTGGAGGCTCTGGGCTTTAATGGTTGACTTTATGGTTCTGACAGCCTGATTTTACCAGACAATCTAGTGGCAACAACATATTACAGGAAGGGTTTGACATATTGGGAAATACTTTTTATACTTATCTGAGAGTTGAGTTGAGAAGATCGATACTACTCTCTGATACTCTATGATATGGGACAACAGCTAGCCTCGCTCCGTCCAAAGGTAACAAAACCTAAAAAGCTCACTAATTAAAAACAAAATCTCGTTCGTTTCTCTGAAGTGTGAAAACGACATGAGCCAGGCACCTGTTTACAGTCTCTAAGCTAACTGGCTGCCGGCTTCGGCGTCATATTTACTGTATAGACATGACAGCAGTATTGATCTTCCCATCTGACTCTCGGCAAGAGAGTGAATAAGCATCCATTTTAATTTATTCTACGATCAGTGTCGTTTATAGTATCGTTATAAGACAAAGCTTCTTTTCATGCAGTCAAAATCCACTCAAGGAAGAGAAAATGTTAAATGCAGCTGGAGAAAAGAGCAACCATTTTGGTTGTCTAAATAAGCACTACTGCCTTTACAATATGTGCATAATCCCTGACAGGGAGACTGTATAGCAGATTACGCCCATTCCCAGTGTACCAGCGAGGACATGGACCACACTGAAGGGGGGTGGGGGTGGGGTGGCAGGCTCTGAGGCCCCAGGCCAGCAGCTTGCTGCAACTCCACCGCTCTCAGGTAAGATATGCACTGCTGTGCCGAGACTTGAAAGACATTCAAGATGCACTGCACCCAATCCAGCAGCATATCACAATATAAGGAAGAGAAAGAGAGAGGAAGGAGCGGAAAAAGGAAAAGTTGGGTTACTGAGTTGAAGAAAAAAACAAAAACTCTGTATACAGACATGGAAATGTTGTCATATGAACTTCTGAGAAATGACTGAATATTAATAATCTTTCACTTGAAAGACGGGAGTTACAGTTTGAATTGGCTGAACTGAAAGCTGACACCTGTCCTGGCGTGAACCAAATATCAGTAGTTGCTATGTCGGTATATTCTCTCAACTTGTGGCTTATAATTTATTACTCGGGGGTGAACGAGCTTTTGTTTTATCTGTATTCAGGTATTCTCAGTGAGATCGAGATCGCTGTTTAAATAGAAAGATACATTTCAAGGGAGAAATAAATGTATATCAGGGAGGAGCGGGCTTCACTGACATGTCCGTTTGCAGAGATTTATCCTTTGATGAGCCAATCCAGTGTCCCTCAGGGACTCTGATTCATGCTGAGTGATGTGTGAATGCATAAACCCAGCGCCCAGATTTTAATCTCTTTAAATGATTGCGGTTAAAAGGCAGCTCACACGGCGGGGTTCGAATGTGGGGTTTTTAAAAGTTGAATTAAACTCCAGGAATAATAGTGATGCTGTATCTACAGCTGCCTGCTCAGTACATTATTTCTTTATTTTGAATAACATGTCTGAAAACTGAACTAAAATGCAAAATTCAGCACCTCTGCTTCACTGAAAGAAAACTGCTGTGACATTCCTGAATATAATGCAACACCGACATCAAACCAGGTCTACATACAGCAGTTACACCAAAAACAGCTCTTTACATCTTCTCTATGAATAAATGCCCGTGTTGATTTGAATTATACTGTATGCAACCATGAGACTTGTGTTTGTGGAGGCTGGTAGCTCTCTCAGTTGAATACTGTCTGTGTTATAGAGTAGACTGAATGTGTTAGAATACAACACAACCTGTACCTGTGAACCAACTTTGGACGTTTGGACGTTGGACATTTTGGTATTTTGGTACGGTAGATATGAAGATAGAACCAGCAGTCGGTTAGCTAGCATAGCACAAAGACAGGAAACAGCTAGCCTGCCTCTGTCCAATAACAAGTGTAAAAACACCAATTTGCGGTTTCATGGGGGGTTATGCCAGACTATTTACTTCCTGGATTATTTTTGAAATAGTCTCTTCATAAAACCAAACAGACTTGAGAGTGGTGTCAATCCCTTCATCTAACTTTGGCACGAAAGCCCACGAGCATATTTCCCAAACTGTTGAGCTATTCCTTTAATGTTAAACGTCTGAAGTGTCAATTTCAAAATGCTGAATATTCACACATATTTTCATGACTTTAAATTGGTTGCAAATCAACCAGCAGATCCAACAAAGACCTTTAACCGAAAGGTAACATAACCTTCTTCATGTCAGATTCACACTGTAGCAGTAACAAGGATCCTGCCCTTTATCTTATCCCACCCCTCCCCCATCCCCTAAATGCCACAAAGGTGGAATTTTCCACGAGCCACTTCCCTGAGTTTGCTGTGGAATGCAGACAAGATGGAGCAAGCCTGCAGAGTGCGGCATCTTGGCAGTAGCAGCATGTTGAGGTGCTCAGACACATCGTGTCCACCGCCTTAATTCAGCCTTCAGGGGGTTTGATAAGCTATTACTCAAAGTGTAGCTCGGCTCGGTTGTGCTGCAAGTTGCCACCGTTGCTGTTGATTGTCACAAATAACCTGATCAGAGAGCCAGGTCAGGATGTTAGATGTTACATGTCGTTATCGTCTATTTTTGCTAAAGTAGTTTGATGCATGTTTGTTTGACTCTCACAAAAAGCCCTAAACGCAGCAGGATGTTTTAACACAACTCTAAATCCAAAGCTGTTGGAGACATTTACGACTGTTCTATTAAACAGACGTAGATTGCTATCTGTGCCTCAGAGCAACAGACCTTGTAAAGTTACACAACGTGGGCATGTGCGGACATAACAGCCACACATATTTCATCCAGCTATAGTACCACCCTTCAACCAGTTTGAAAGAAGTGCAGAATAACGTGCGGAGAAAACGACGAGAGCGTCGTCTCTCTTTGGCGCCAAAGTTCCCGTCTGCAACAGAGTGAAAGAGTCCCAACTCTGTTTCCATATAATGTATTTACACAGCACTTAAATGTATCACACAGTACTACACGGGATTTATGTAAGATGACAAATTGCCCACGGAGGGGAGTTGTTGGCATGTGATGAAAAGGAGCTTTACTCCAACAAACTTTGAAAAATTGAGACTCCTTGTGCTTTTTCAGAATAAGTGGTGTCACTCCACCCACTTAAAGCTGAATAATAGATCTGATGGATCCTCTGTACATCGCACAGCTGCTGTCAGAGTAATTACAAAAGGCATGAGAGGAGCACTCACACAGCCATATCGGAGTTTATACCAGTCGAGTGTATCACAGTGACACACTAGACTTGGAGCCTGGGGACGGTTTTTTGCTTTCCAAGGTCTGCTGAGGAGGTCCACCTCACAAATCAAGACACACTCTGTTTTTTGTTTTTTTTGTAGCTGCTCCATTGTTGCTGTTAACGCCCAGAAAGTCCAGCCAACTCATTTTAGACTTGCCCTTTGAAATTGTTATTTGTGAGCTGGGAGGACATTTTGGCATTTGGGTTCCAGCCGGGTACCTTGAAGTATTTGGAAATGGGGCAGGAGAGAGTGCCACCTGTTGATTATTTATGGCACTGCAATCAAGGGGCAACTTGAATGAAGCTGGTGCAGTGCTGATATCAGCTAGATTCATAAATTGGTCTGTGCTAATTAGCTAAAATCATTAGTACAATGTAACTTTCTAAAATAACTATTTTTCAGAAATATGAATGTTTGCAGTTAAACTGATGGTCAACGCAGTGAACTGTGACATATGGTGCACACGGCACACTAAAAGATGGCAGCTTCATCATACCTTGCTCCCAGAAAACCAACCAGCACGTCTATTCTGGACTATTACCCGGTCCCTGGTGTTCTGTGTGTCAGTTGGTTTGTGGCAATTTCATGAAACATATTTCGATATCCTGTGTGAGCACAATATTCCACTCAAGTAGTTATAATGATTATTATAATTTTGGCTGAGGCCGCAAGATGATTTAGTAATGCAGGAACAAGTAATAATTGTATTCTACTTTACCATACAACTGAACTGCACTCCTAATCATGTTTCGAGTAGAACCTTTTTCCTCCCAGATTACAGCCGCAGTTTAAAAAAAAGTTTATAACAGATGGTTAACATTCTAAATTGAAACAAAAAACACTACAAAACTACCTCGCTGGGTTTGTAAAAAACATCATGGTTTGGCTTTAAATGACTATGAAACAAAACAAAAACTCATCAAAAGTACTTGGTTGTGTTTAGGTATAAAGCCCTTTCTTTACACGGTACACAAACAGCAGTCTGCTGGTGAAAGCCCCGTGTTTTTTGAACCATCGCCCACTATGACCTCCTTCCTGTGCGGACTTCTGCTGACTCATTTGAAACTTATTTGTGATACGTCAAAAGCAAAAGTAAACCACGATAAAACACGCTTCCCTCGAACAACATTTTGTTGTTTGGGAATGTAATGTTTAGACATGGCTGGAATTTTGAGGCCTCTGGAGGTTTAGGGGCCGAGAGCTTTTGCCTGCTTTGCTCGTTTGGTAATCCGGCCTTGCTTCAGTGTTTGGGTTTGTAAATGAATGTTTTATATTTGCACCTACATAAAACACATGTATTCATAATATCAACCAGCAGCATGACTCAGCTCTAAATCTACCTTATAAGTTCATGTCTCACAGTCGTGTCATTTTGAAGAGCCTGAAACTTTCACAAAAGTTTATTGGACTGGTTCAAAGAATTCATTCATACAAAGCTTTTCTTCAAAGTTTCTTCAAAGCTTTTCTAAGAATTCTGATACTAATTAAATTGTTGTCGCAAATCCACACATTTCGACAAAGCAGTTTCAGACTAATTCCGGTCACGACTGGATTTACCGGTCGCCCAAATAGGTCTCCCTCACCAAACAAATGCTGAAATACTTCCAATCAAGCATCTTTTTTTTCAGCCTGGCCACCGACACACTTCAGTAACGATTGAGTCACGATGCTGTCAAGGCAAAAAACACGATCCGAAAGACCAAATGAGAAGTTTATATTAACAAGAGAGCTGTGCGAGCACTTTCACCACAGAACTGATGAACTGATGAACTTGTCAACTGCTGATTCTCACATGTTAATGTCATTATGTGTTGTTGTCACCATGCAATGCCTGCCTCTTAACCAGCACTGTAAATAACACACAACACATGTACCGGCTTACAGTATTGACATGTAAATGCACCCGTAACACATCTATAAATCCATTTAAAAAAGTAAATCAACATAAATAAGACAGCTGAAGGGTAAATGTAGGGTTCCATTCATGATAGTAAAGATATTTCATGGTAAGTAGGCAGCGGATAGTTCTCTGTGGTGTCACAGGTTTTGCACAAGTCTCAATGCACCGAATAATGTATTGAGTCGTTTGTGTGGAGGAGCGCCACAGTGAGCCAGACGATCAATGGCGCAGCAGTAGTGCCCGATTAGCCTTCGTAGAACTGCCAGGTTTCCTTTTTACCCGTCTACCGTCGCATTTAAAAACATTTCCGAACATAATCTCTGAATTCAAGTCCTGGTAGAGAGTTGAAGGCGCTGGTCAGAAATGGTGTCTTATGTCTAACAGTAGGACAGCAACATGCTTGTGATTCTGCCACGAACTCCTCAAAACTAAACTTAAAGTGTACGCAATAGGCCACTTTGTGTGAAACATGACAGCAATTTCATTCCATAAAAATCAATCTCCATTTATTGATTTTGATTATATCTGGTTGGCAAAAGAAAAACTCGAGCTTCTACTATGTTATAGTTTATAACCATATCTTGAATAAAAAACCACTGTTCTGACACAGTTCATGCAGACAATAGTCAATGATAATCACACATAAATATATTTCTTTATTTTTCATTAGGAAAAATTAATGAATGGTTGTCTTCTGCTTAATTTTTTTTTTATTGATCACAATCATGTTGAAAGACATGATAATGTATGGAGGAGCCCCCAAAGAAAATCTTACCTCGGGCCTCTTGTGCTGTAGAGTCCGGCCTGCTCAAAACTAAAGTCAAATTTGAATTACTTAAAAACACTAGCATGAATCAAAGTTGCCTGGCCTTGAAGAAAAGAGAAAAGAGAAGGAAAAGAGAACCTATCCATCTCATTTCATTGAAATCAATAAACCTTTTGGCTTATAGGTTGTCCGTCACTGATCTTTGTCTCTAATTTTCATTTAAACTGACACTTTTCTAGCAGCTGTGCAACAGCACCAAGATAAAAATATGACCCCTCTTTTTGTACGTCCCCTCCACCTCCAACCTCTCCTCAGGCCATACACACACACTCACACAAACACACACACACACACACACACACACACACACACACACACACAAACACACACACACACACACACACACACACACACACACACACACACACACACACACACACACACACACACACACACAAATAGCACGACACACATCTGGCCCACTTAGGTGGATGGTGTGAGACCATTTCACCTTCTACCCCCCTATGGTTGTTCACGATACACTCATTAACAGTAGAGGGCATCGGACGCATCACCTCATCACCTCCCCACAGGACCGAGGCCCTACACCTGACCTTGGCAAACGTCCAAACCAGCAGCCCATCGGATCTCAGGAGGGGGGAGAGAGAGGCTCGGGTTATCGGGGATGAAGGTCAGCGTACTGCAGCCTCACTGCATGCTGAAGAGCTCTGCTGCTTTCGAGCTTTTTCTCCCTTTCTGTCTTTGACCTCGAAGGAGACATCCCTCTGACACCAACAAGTCAAACATTTTGTATTCAGATCTTCAGTCTTGGGTTCCAGCCAAGGTTCATAATTAATGGTCTGTTTAATTTCTTTAGAAATGTATGTGACATCGAGCGCTGTTGTTTCCCCCGGAGATGCTCTGAAACATTAAAACGCTTGTAGCTGGCTGTGCGGAAGCAGACCTCACCCTCCTAACATTTAGATCGTAAAGCAAGGCGACCAACACTTCCATCTGAAAACACAATCCTGCTTTCTTGAGAGTACCGAGTAGGCGGAAGCAGAATAAGAAAAGTCCAATTATAGGGAAGATGGAGTCTAATGTGGAATCGACCAGAGGGTCTTCTAATGACTACTAGTCGTTCATTGATCAAGCGCTCCAAGACGGGAACAAAGAACACTTTGAGGGGGTCAAACCCTTCTGCTTCTACTTCAGAAATCAGTAATCGAGTCTCTCGCTCAGATGTCTGTTCTTGGTTTAAGAAAAACAAATTAAAAAATCAAAAGCTCTCATGTTCATCAAGTGGAGAGACACATGACTCTATACTAATGATTCTGTTACTCCGGGTCTGCTGGATGTGTAAATATAACACTGTTGTTTTCCTCCCAGTAAGCTCAAGGTACACACACACACACACACACACACACACACACACACAAAAGGACAAACATTTTTGACAAACATTTCAGTGGATACATACAATGGTAAATTCAGATATTTTGCTGAGATTTGAGGTGTTTTCATGGGATGTGTCATTCAATTTGCATTGAGGATTTTTAAGACGTGTGTACTTTCACAAACTAAGCCCTGATTTCATAGTAGTGCTTTTCTGTATCAACATCTCACACTACAACACAAAAAGGTCAAAATATGCTAAGAAAGCATAATGGATTGCAGAAAAGCACAAAAGTGACACCTGCCACATTTGAATGTATATTCTCTGGTTTGTCTGCAATATGTCACATTTGCAATACATTACAATGTTCAGCGTCAGCCCTCCCTCAGAAAAACACGCCGCTCCTTGCTACAGTGCATTATGAAAGGTTGCAAATGGGCTAATTTGCAGCTTTGACAGCACCAGCCTCAGCAAAGGCGGGTAGTAATAGGTTTTGAGGTGCCGCTTCAGCGACTGCTGTGATAGGAATGCTGTGGCTGAAAGTGGACATAGGTCAGGCTTCCCTGGAAACTCTGACAAATTAAAAACAGAAAACCTTTGACATTTATCATGTGAGGAGTCTGCAAAGGTCATTGCCTGTACTTGCTGCTTTCATTTTCCTTCCCCGTCCCCCCTGGACATGTTTTTCTGTGATTGCTGGAGCTGCAGCCGGGGGAATCAGGAGCCGGGATTTCAGAGAAATACTCACACGACGACAACATTCCTCGTACAAGAAGCAGATATATGGAGTAAACAGAAATGTAAACTCACGGAGGCTCTGCTGCTGCATCTCATTTATTTACCACAGCTGTTAATGAGCCTATCATTATGATTAGTTATCACATCAGTTTCATCAGGATGCTATTTAGAGGTAAACTGCTCTTGTGTAAAGAACAACCACGGGTACGTAGTAAAATGCAAAAAAATCATAATAATTCTGATATCCTCGCGATACATCATTCCACACCATAAAACACTGAAAACTTGTAATCCCACTGGACCATGACTGTCTCATTTAAATGTTAATATAATTTCCATCATTCATAATTTAATGTGCTCCCTGGCATTTTCTGTTCATCTTGGCAATGCTATCTTATGTGACAAGCCAATTTACTGCCGGAGTTGACCAAATTGCTTTATCATTGTAACGCTAACACCATAATAAATCCTTGACATGCTGTTCCTTCTCAGGTAATAAAAAAATGAAAAGAAATAATAGAAATGTATACGCGTTCACTGTGAAATCCGTTTTCATTGATTTCCCTCCTGTTACACACACACACACACACACACACACACACACACACGCACACACACACACACTGAGACTGTGGCTTTAAATCGGACGAGATGCAGCTGGAGAAACATCACATCTGAGGAATGTGACAGAGATTGCCCTTTTCGCCCTCTCGTTCTCAGAGGTGGCTCCAGTGGGGCTGAAAGCAGTGTGAGAGATGACACGAGCAGCGCTAGGAAGACGAATCAGACAGATTATAGCTCTGAAGAGAGAGGGAGGAAAGAGAGCAGGGCCGGGCTTAATGCTGGTAGGTGTCATTTTGTGTGACCTTTCTGGGAATTACCACTGTGCATGACTGTGCATCACAGAGACGGACCCCCTCATCCTTCCTCTGGCAGATGTCATGCCCAACTCAGCCTCCTGGCGCCTGACTACCTTCCAATTGACCCGATCATGGCCAATAACTCTGATAATCCCCCAGCTCTCATTAGCTCCCTCACACAACTTGAACTGAAATTTGAATTCTGCGGGCTCCCTCCGTGTCTGCGAGGTAGCTTAACCTTTGATAATATGTCGGCTCGTCTTAGCAGAGAAAACCCGGGATTAGTCGACTTGTGGAAGCTATTGTGGGAGAAAAGCGGCATCAGAAGTTGATCACCGTTTAAGTTGGGGGAATGTGAATGCGGATTCACTCAAGATACAGGCAGTCGAAGCTTGAAATCCTGTGATTAAGACGTGTAATCCTATGTTAATTGTAGGATTGCAGCATATATGTGTAAATACTGATGTCTCACTGGAACTCGTGTGCTGTTTAAAACCACGTATACCAAATTTGCTTTAAAGGATAAGTCTGGTTATGATTTAGATTTCTCCTTTTTGATGACCACGAAAAGACAACAATTCGTCCATCTCCTAATATTTTCCAATTTCCCCACCGTGTTCAAAGCATTCATCCTAAAGATCAAATATACAGTTATTTAATTAAAGGCTCAGTAATTTCCTAAATCAGTAGGTCGTGTTTTAGCGAACGTTATTCAAACTGGAGTAAAAGCTGCATAAATGGAGACTATTTTCAGTATTTACGGAAGCACAATATATGTCGGATCAACTAAAACGGTGCCAATGATGATGATGATGATTGAAATGAAGCACGACGTCACCGAGTGCAACAGCGTGGCTTTTAATACGTTTTTGGAAAACAATGGAGGTCAATGGCACAGAGGAAAAAGCTACAATAAATCAGACTTTGGCCACACAGACAATACCTGTTAATCGGATCAATTCATTGTAGTTTTTCGGTCTTTCAATGGGATTTGTTGACAATAAGAAATATACATGGAACATATAATATACATTCATATCATGGCCATCCTCAAATATTAATAGCGGGAAATACGCTTTTTTGCTTTTGCCTTGAGTGATGAGGAGAGCCATCTTTTCCTGGCAAGAAAACGAATAAGTGTAATCCCCATCATTTTACAGTATTGCTTTAAGGTAATCCAGTGTTGCAATAGTATATTATTAACAATACATGTAATTATATGGCTAAATACATTTGCTATTGTCTTTTATATTCATCCATCCACAACAACAAATACTGAGCAATGACTATTTTGAAGCAATGGGGAACCAGGACGAAGCGTAGGAGTGCTTGTCTAATAATTTGCCCCGCTGAGCGAGGCGGCGACAAAACCAGCTTGAACAGCTTCCGATGTGTTCGCAAGAAGCCAAAATAAAATCACTCTGCTTGCAAGGAACGAGGTGCAATTACTTCAAAGTCCTAATTATAATAAATTAAGTGAAAAGTGAGACGGAGATAGAGACTTGTTTTTTTAAAGTTGTCATCTTTCTTTAAAAGATGTCTGTAGACGTGCATCAATCCCAAGGAAAAGAAACCCATCTTTGAAGACATCAAACATAAATCATTTATTCTTTCCCTCAACATGTTTCTCCCTTAAGAGGGGTTTTCACATATTCATGACATCACTGTGTTTATGTGTTCTCCTCTCTTCGCATCCCCGTCTGTATTTGATGTCCTTTGCAATCCAGCCTTTGGACACAGTGTGTTTTGAGAGACGTACGAGAGGAAATGATTCATTCATCAGACGAGGCCCAGGATACAAATCCCAGCTGACCCGCTGATCAGATGGTTGATATTGGAGACCTTCCTCGGGGTGGGTGTCGTGCCACGCTTATTAGAGCTTTCAGCAAAGCCCGGTGTGCAGGTCATCATCTCTCTCGTAGAGACTCTTTGTGACAGCAAACACAAGGCAGCCTCACCTCTGAATATGTGCACATCGCACCACCTAATTCAAACGTCAACCCAGATAAGAAAACTGCGCGGATGATAGTGTGATGTGAGGGCCGGACAGAACTGTCAGAGAGGTAATTATTTTACACCAAGAGGAGATATGGATTTGGCCTCAGGTGTGTGTTTTCTTGTTTCTGAAGGCATTCTGTGGGTAAATGTGTCACATCAGAACTTTGCGGAGGCAGATATATACTCATCAAAACTTTTGTGATTGCTTTGGACCGGCAATTTCAAAACGGAGCACGGAGGAGGATGACTGAGTGCAGCTGCCCGTGATGCTGGAATTGACATTCAAAGACTGTGTTTGCTCTTCCTATCTACAGGTTTGACGGACAGTGCGTTCCCGGCAAAGTGCCCAATAAACACATTAGTGAGCTGCATTTCTAAACGCACATCAGAAGGCAAAACACCTGCAAATAATGCTTTTGATGTATTTTTTATTACTTTTATTACAATAGCATTTTTAATTTGGGATTTATGAGACATGATGAGACATTTTTCTTCCTTCATTTCCTCTAATTCCTGCTACACCTGCAGTTGACAGGATAAGATTCATGATTTTTATGGCAGCTTATTTGGGTGCAGTTACTCATATCACGTGATGCATTTTCTATGCTAATTAAAACACCATTTGTCTGACTTGATGCCTTACTCACATCAGAGCTTTGTTGTTGTTATTATGATGAAGCGAGTCATGTTCAATACAGACCTCATTTTATCTTGCTTACTGTCAGTGGTAGAAGAAGTATTGAGATTCTTTAAAAAAGGTAGCAATGAAAGTATGACATTGAAAGTAGCAATACTACTTTGTAAGAATACAAATAAAAGTCCATTAAAGTTTTACTGAAGTATGAAAGTATTTTCTGGAAAATGTACTCAAAGTATCTAAATGAAAAATATGCAGCCATTTGATATTGTTATATCGGATTACTATCACTGATGCATTGATATGTAAGCAGCAGGTTTAACTTCTGATTTAACAGACTATTAGGTAGTTTAGGTAGATTGTAAATTTACAATTTACAGGATTTTGTAATTTCTTTCAAATCTTTATCTGCAAAGTAACTAGACACACATACGATTCGAGCTAAATGCTAATGCTAACATTGCAACATGCTCATATGCTGTTGTTCATCGAGTATCAAATTTATTTTTCATTTTAATCTATCGCATGCTAACGTTTGCTAATTAGCACTCAACACGTGTGACGTGGCTGGTGAAGGTGGAGAGAGCTAGCAGCATGGGGCTCGTTAGCAGGAGCTCCTTTAGCTCAGACTGTCGACAGACAACGGGACGGAGATTTACTAACTGTAACTTTATTCTGCAGTACGGGATGCAACCATACAGTCCCAAGTCTCTGCAGCACTGTATTCACTACATTCATACACGCATGAGCTGGTGCCGATCGCAGCTCAACTCTCAACCCAACTAACTCTCAGCACATCACAACAAAATGAGGCACCACCTTGTGGCAGCGCTTGGCATTACAGTAATACCACAACTCTGGCTGTTACAAAAGGTCATTCATTTTGCAGGTATTTGGTCACAAGCTATTGTATTACAAGTATTGGAGAAATTTAAATTAAACAATTAAGGATCACCAGAGTTATTACAATTGATCCAGAGGGGAACAAGAATGCTTGTACTAAATTTAATGGCAATTCATCCATAGTTGTCAACCTAGAATAAAAGTCAGTGGATCGCCAACGTCAGTATGATAGGCCTACATCATCTGGAAACCATGACTATCTGTACACAATTTCGCAGAAATTGGTCTAACCTCAAAAGCCCACTGCTATCACAGGTAAGATCAGATATCTGAAAAAAAGGTCATGCACTGATAAATACAGACACAGATGCCGATTTCAAGCTCAAAGCAGCTCGCCATAAAAAGCAATATAAAAATCTGCAGTGGGGATCAGTCAAAAAGGTAATTTGAATTTTAGAGCTGAAACCATTGCTGTGCTTTACTTTAGATAATAATTCTAACGATGAAACAAACTATAGGTTCCTTAAATCCTCTCCAAAAAAAAACAACAACCCAGGGATGGATGCTAAAGCACACGCTCTTCCTCCGCCTGGCTTCTTTTTATTTGCTCAACCACTGTGCAATGATTTCCTGTGCCAAGGTAGAGGCACCGCACATCAAACTCTATTCTGAGCACAGGCTTCATCCTCCCTGTTTATTGTGAAAGAATCCAATAATAAAGGCTGAAAGCGAGAGAAACCCTGCAGAGATTTAATCAGCGCCACACTTTACCGAGCCGGTGTCAAACTTATGCCCAAGTCGGGCTCATCAGCCGCCATTTTCAGAAGACAATTTAAGAAGTGTCATCAGGTCTGTGGTACATTTCTCAATTAAACCAAACTCTCCTCTGACATTTGTGCTGAGGTTTCAATAGGCGAGCCTCAGAACATCTGCAGACGGGCAATTTTGAAATCCCGCTGAGCTGTTGGTTAAATGTCAGTGATAGACATTTTCTTCACTTCTTGATTTTCTCGTTCAACAGTCTTCTGCCCCTTTCTGACCAAACCGACTGAATCCATCTTACACTTAAGAACCCAATTTCATATTTCACCACATTAACTTGCAGCCCCAGGGAAGGCCGCAGTCTATTCCTGCTGAATATTTACACCAGTATCTTCCTCTGACAAGAAAATGCCAATTTACTTGGCACACAAAATTGCTTTCATCCAATAAGCCAGATGCAAATTAATTCCAGTAAAAAAAGGTCAAACATATTCAGGATTTTCCAAGGGTTCTTGTTGGTCTAAATATGGAAGTGCTCTTCAAGTGTGATGCACACTGCCCTGTGTGCCGGCTTTTTTTTACACATTGAACACAACAGTGTTTGATTGGCCTACTTGATAACAAGATATAGGATTTCTTAAATTCCCTTTAAATCAACGAAATTCTATTTCATCTACCCCACAAAAAAACAAAAAACAGGCCTGACATTTGAGGCGAAGAACTCATGCATACACAGGGCTCAAATGTGTGTAGTGGGCAGGTTACCAAAGCCATTTGGCTTAAAGAGTGCATCCTGCTCCACAGGATATGGGGAAATGCTGAGTGGGCCGATCAAGTTCTTTCCACCTGTTCGAAGAGGGAATGACCTCCAGGAACAGGTAGACATCCCAGCAGGGTAAGTTCATGCTCAAGCCAAGCGTGCAGGTGATGCAAAGCCGAGTGATGAAGCCATTAACTCCAAAATAAAGTGTTGAAAAGGGGAGTGAGCTTCACCCAAAACCTAGATGACAGGCAAAGACGGGTAAGAAAGTAAAAAGCCTTGGAAATACAAGGTGCCCTCTGGTATTTGAATCACTTAAAAAGTACATTAGATGTGTCAAATATTTCTTCATTTTCAAATAGCCCTTTATTTTGAAAAATACATCTATATGCAAAGGTAATAAGAGGCTCTGAGAGGAAGATAAATCTATGCAGGTGGTTCATATAAGGTTTCAGAAAACATGGATGCTTCCTTAAAAATGACTCTGAATGTGGAGCGAGGCATTTAATTCCATATTAATAACATTAAAGTTAAGATTAGATCATCACAAAATTATTCAGGCCTTCCACTTCTGCTGAGTTTCCTCAATATTTACAGTATTGATTTGCCTCATTATAAGCGCTCGGATGAAAAGGGAGCCACGAAATGTCAGCAAATGTCAGCTGATGAAAATGCATGACTGATGGGCGAATCTGTGTTTTCACATCACATTCACACACAATTGGCTCTCTCCGTCTGCCTCCCCGCTCCTTAATGCTACGGGATGCGGCATCCTGCAAAAACACCTTCAGAGTCAATGAGGGTAATAAACCGATGATAAACGCTGTGCTCACATAAACAGATCAGAGAACTTCATTTACACACTGTCGTGACCGACAAACGGGTCAATTCACTCCAAATTCAATCAGCGGAGGAGGTGGATTGTTTATAGAAATTCATAAATCTCTTGCCCTAGCTCCAGTCTGTCAAGAACTGGTGAATGAGGTCTCTGTCATTAGTTTATTATGTGCAGTTTGATCTAATTTGTGAACTGATTGAGCTGAATGTGAACAGAGCGAAAAAGCTGTGAGTGGAAAACACTTGAGCTCTGTTTGGACTCAAGCTTAACACACGTGCAATGGCTCCTAAAATAGAAATGTTTCTTTTTTTTCATTTTGCTACTTTGTTTCACCTTCAATGACTCACTTCTTATTCGTTGTACTAAAGCTTTAACATTTGCTGTTTTAAAGCTTCAGCGAGGAGAATACACACAAAATGTGACGCAGTTCACACATATTATACACACAATATTAAAAACCCTTTTTATAAACAACATCCGCACCTGTACCTATTGATGGGACTGTGTCAAACTGATATGATTTGTAAGATTATTACGACATTTTATTGTTATAATTTGATGTAATTATGAGTGTCATACATATGGATTCATGTTGCTTTACCACTTACACATTATAGTATAATTCTATTCTTTTTTTACACTGTTTTTGTCTTTACTTATATCGTACACATACAACCCCCTGCACACATATACAAACACACATATATGCAGACATGGTATAACAACAATACCAATGTAAACATAGTTAAATAATTAAATAAAAAGAAAGAAATTATAAGGTATAATTAAATAAATAATACTCTTTTTTTATATTTATAGTATAATTATATCCTTTATTTGGATCCCCATTAGCTTCCACAAAGTTCCTGGGGTCCACAAAACAAATACAACAAAAACAAACAACAAATTACGTTTCTTTTTGGAATCCATAAAAGAAGAACTTGATAGTTTTTTTAATCAACATAAATTCAGACTTCAGGAAGGGAACACTTGTAAGAAGATGATATAGCATCCATTGTTTGATGAACGTTTAATACATAAAGACCACACAAACAAGCACAAAGATATATTTGAGATACCAATGAAAAGCCGATAATCCTGCTCTGATGTACTGCATGTAAATGAGTTGATGCTCGAGTGTTTGCATCTTGCTGGAGTGTGATTGTTTATGAATAAAATAATTAATCGTTCATCTAAATGCATCAAGTCACTGTTGTTGAACAAGGAAATTAATTGATATAATGAGACTGAGTGGAGGCACCAGTGCTTCTTGTAGACACATTTCCCACGGGACATAATGAAAGGTAGGCTGAGCTACGAATTGAAGTCAAAGATTTTAATCTGAAAAATCAGAACTAATAGATCTACAATACAGATGACTGTATCTTTAATAGAAATTATTACTCATCAGGTAATTTACACTTATCGCTTCATTACTTCCTCTGATTCTGATTAAGGTGGACTAATCGGCGTGATAACATTTTGTGGTGTCATTTAGCCACTTGTTAGCGACCATCTTTTTCAAAACACGTAAAAGCTTCAAAATTCACGGGGTACTGACATGTTTTATGTCGCAGAACAAAGCATTTAAAATCTCTTAAACTTGTGTTAACCACAAGATCTTATTTCTTATTTCATGCCTCTAACCAAATACCTAATCACAAAACCACTGACTTCACAACAAGGGAACTGGAAGTGCAAACTTGCTAACTCCTGCGTCACTCGACCGCTTTCTTTTCTTTCTATTTAACCTAACCTGTACCTCAACAAACTGATGTAGGCTAACAAGTACAGCTTACATTAGAGCACATAAACCCATTGTTTCATCAATTCCTTCTTCTACGTCTGCTCTTGTGTTATTGGATTTGTAAAGGCTAAAAGACAACTCCACCACCCAAACTCTTAAAATGACAAATACCACTCTTAGCCCCATGCAGAAGGTTTCGGCCATGGACGTATATTATAAGAAGTGGACACCAGATCGGCCCTTAAACTTACACACTTTAATATCACTTTTCTCGCCTCTGGAAGAGCTTTATAAATACATAACCTTCAATACAAAGAGTAACAATTAACCTCGGTGCCGTTCTAGGTTTCAAACGTTGTACAGGAGTCTCTTTTATAATAGTGGTCTCTGGGGAAAATGGTCTTTCGGCTGCAGGGGATTTTTTTCACTGCAGTACTGCCATTGGGACTTACTGACAGCAAGGGTGAGTGGGAACGCCATATTCAACTCTGTTAATGTAGCCGTATAGTTTCAGCGAGTGGAGTTTGACAGGCCAGCCATGCCTAGTTAGGGTTGCTACGCTACGATTGGACAATTACTAATTGAGGGGAGTGGTTAATTAATAAAAGGTTAATTGCACACAGTTTAAGTTTTGTTCCCTTCACACGTATTTCCTATGACAGTATAAATATTGACTTTGTGAAGCTCACAGTAGACTGTTTTTCTTGAAACTCATGGAAGTGTTGAGAGTTGGAGGATGTACCTTTGGGTTCTTTCTCTGGCTGAACATTGGAGTTTGACTGCTGTTCTCGTTTGCGATGCAGTCGGTCTGGCAGATATGATGACAGTTCCCCATGTTGCATCACATGCAACACAGCAGGTTTCTCTGCTGATACGCCTGCAGTTCAGGTAACAACTATATCATTCTGAGCCTCTGCTGGTTGTCTCATGAAGCTTTAAAAAAGAAGTAGTGATAGTATTGTCTCAAACGAGTTAAATCAATGTCCCAATACATGGTATGACAAATGCAGTATGCCAAAAATACCAGAATGTTCTACTTCATCTGGTCGCATTTTGCAGTATGCAAGCCAGCATGCTTTTCTGGCTATTCTGACCCCCAATAGTCTGTGCTGTGGAAGATGCGTCACATCGACTGAGCCACTGAGAGAGCACAGACTGATAACAGCTTATTGACAGAAGCCGCAATGACGAAGTAATATGTCCTAAATGTATGCATACTGCATGCAACAGGGCAGCTGTTCTAAAAATAAAAAATAAAAACTATGCCATTTGGAACGCAGCAGTAGATTCAAAGGACCAAATTAATTCCTAAAACTTCCAGCTTGGCACTGTAGTTTTTAGCAAACATTCGTAAAACACAAGTTAACTGTGATTGTTTTGGGAACTACTTTCAGCCGTGGATTAATGAACATTTGGTGCTTCTGAGTATCTACGGCTGCAGGACGGTGTATGAAGGATCAACTAAAAAATAAACTACAGTGCCCGTGTTTATGGTAATGAAGGGCAACGTTCATCAGTGAAACGATGTGGCTCAATTATGTTGTTATCGTTTTTTGGAAAACATATGGCACGGAGGAATAACCTATAGGTACCGGTGATTTGAAACAGCCACATATAAACACAAACAAACCATCTGCCCGACCTGAAAAATGGCCCTGGGTTTATATTCTTTTGGATGGAAAACATTTCTGAAAATGTACATATTGACAACAGAGAAGAGAAATGTATATGAACAGCATAAACAGGAACGAGTGACAAGGGGATGGATAATTGTTTTCCGACAGCGTACTCCTTTTGATGAATGTCTCATTATAATCTGGAGATGATGGATGCGAGGTGGATAAAGCCTGGTGTGTGTTTGCGGTTGTTTTGGAGAAATGAGGGATATGAGGGCCTCTCAATCCCATTCTTTACACAGCGAGGTGTAACGGTTCGGAGCAAAGGGTTTTAATGGCTTTCAGTTGTTATTATTCTCTGTGTCATGACAGCTTGATTGTGCCTGCAATCTTATTTCATTGCTGGTCCATTTGCATGCACCTCCCTTTGCCACCTTGCACAGCTTTGTGTTGTTATGGTAATTTTCATGAAGTAGATTGCATCTAGCTGGCAGCTCCACTTGGGTCCTGTCTGCGGGAGAAGCATAATAATCATAATGAACACATCTCTGCTGTGTGCAGGGTTACAGTTAGGGACCAGGTGCTCAGGTGCCCCTCTGGCGCAACATTAAGGCAAGAATGAAGTGCGTAATTTCAGTCTTTAGTGTAATTTTACTATCCATAACCATAAGTTCATGATCATTACTTTTGTCTACTTTGGGCATCTGTCTGTCCTGGAAGAGAGATACCTTCTCTCTTGTTCTATCTGTTAAAAGGGTTTAATGTTTTTTTTTTCTTCAGGGAGTTAGTCTTCCTTAGGTCTTACGACAGAGGTCGACAAATGTGTTGGAAAAGCCCTTTGAGGCAAATTTGTGATTTTGGGCTACATAATAACAATTGACTTAAAGCATGCACAGATGTCCCTTTGGGACGTATTCTGGTACAATTATTGTGAACAAACACCACTGAAGCATGAGACATCCTGCACTGTGTTACTGCATCTTTCACTGTGCCTCACTGAATTGTGTGAAAATCTGCTGTGTTTGCTTTACAACACAAAGAACAATTGTGTTATGACACAAAACCGGACACAATTGACTTGAGTTCTTTTGACACACTTACCAAAATGACCATGATCGAGTTTTTATTAAGGGTAATAAAAAACAGAGATAAGGATATGAGCAAATATTCTTTCTTTCCTACATAAATATCATTGAACCTTTTTCAGTTATTTTTTGTGACCGACAAATATACTGAGCAGCAAAAACAAAACTCCTGGGAATTTATGTTGCTCAATTCTCCGCCTCCCAATTTTGGTCCAATGCCAACGCTCAGTGCCAAAACAGGAAGTAGTGTGTTCTTCATGTGAGGAGGAAAGTAAGAGTGTCAAGGGCGCATCAGACTGGAGTTTGTGTCCCAGATCTGCAATCACTGTTCGTCCGTTTATCAACTCACCCATCTTTCCTTAAAGTGTTTTTGATGCCTAACCCTAACCACATACCTTAACCATAATGTATTTGCCATAATCATGATATCTACCTAACCATAGTCATATTAAAGTTGCCATTTGCAGATATTGTAAAAAAAAAAACGAGAATTTCAAAACGTCTGCATTGGACGTAATCTAAGGTTTTGCAATCTTTTTCTGGCAGTTGATGAACCAGTTTAGGCCTTTACAGATGTATTGGCTTCGGCTAATTCATCAGTCAAGCTCTAGAACTGAACCATTTACGTCAGTAGTTATGTCATAAACACTGATATACTGTAAATACTGTTATTCCATCTGCATAGTTATGCAAACCTTATCCTGCTGGAATCCATATTTGCCATTAACAGTATGGAAAGAGAGACAAGCACATTCTTTGCTACGAGTAACACGTTTTATGGGAAATTCAAACAGCACTTTTCAATAGCAACGATATAATGAGGCATTTCAAAGAGGATTCAGTTTTCTGCGGCAGCCTCATTCAGACACTCTTCACTTGAGCAGCTAACCTGTGGCTTCTCCTCTCGGCGAGTTTTCTCCAGAGACCTGAACACACTGTACAAGTGCTGCTCTTCAAGGAGCGATAACGCGGGTTTGCACCGCAACTTGAAAACTAATTAACGACCACAACCGCCCTGGAATTGGACAGTGGTGAGCCATTTCACTTGTGCAGTGAGTGTAACAATCGTCGACAACTCAGTTCCACTCACAATCTTCATCACGGCCTTGACCCGACGTTGAAAAGCTACGACTGTGAGTCACTCATATACTGTACAAGCATGAGTCATCACGTTTAATGTAGCTTGGCATTTCCTGAAAAGCACTTTCCAGTACAACGTATCATTCACTGATAAATCTGATAAAAGGACTAAAATATGGAGAAAGGTAGTATGTTAATCCATTCATACATAAAGGTATTCTAATAATCACACATTATTTGACACAAGGACAATCCCATCATCCCACATCTCTAACCCACTGCACCCACTATCATTATCATTAGTAGTCGCATTGCTTGCTATTGCCGTTATTCTACTATATCCACTTCTGCTGTTATTAGTAGTAGTCATCATTTTGTCATCATTATTCTGCTCACTACTCTCATTATCTAAATAGTTTCTGTCATATGCATTGAATGTGTTGTTACACGTATATTCATTCTGTACACATGACATCTATTGCACTTCTGTCCATCCTGATAGAGGGATCCCTCCTCTGTTGCTCTCCCTAAGGGTTCTTCCTTTTTTTTTAGTCCCTGTTAAAGGGTTTTTTGGGGGAGTTTTTCCTGCACCGATGTGAGAGTCCTGGGACAGAGGATGTCGCATGTGTACAGATTGTAAAGCCCTCTGAGGCAAATTCGTGATTTTGGGCAATACAAAATAAATTGAATTGAATTAAATGCCTATTCAACACATATACGTCTGATAAAACTCTTTGTTCTCAGCCTTTTTCTATTTTCTCACTTTTCCCCTCACCTGAAACTATAGTTTCCCTCCAGCTATGTGTGCATCCGCATGCCTATTTTCAGCGCTGTGGCTGTGCACGTTGCACGTGCTTGCCTCAAGGTGTATGTTTGTATATGTGTTTCTAGGTTCTCTATGTTTTTGCATTACAGTATGTGTGTGTGTGTGTGTGTGTGTGTGTGTATAACATGGCCTCATGAACCCCAGCACCTGACGCCAGGCCAGTGAGGAGTATCGCTGCCATCTGGTTGGCCCTGAGGGAGTCCACGGGCCACCCAGAGCTGCTCGCCCCTAACAGGTAACCCGTCTGACATCTCCGACTCATCTTCAACCCACCAAACGGCAGATAATGAGGGGACGACAGCTGGCCGACGGCCCCCCTCCCTCCCCCCCTCCACCAAGACCAGGAAAACTGCCTACTGAGCTTTTGAGCAACGTAAGCAGTTCTGTGATAGTTTCATCTGGACACATTGGTGACTGGCTATGTGTGTGTGTGTGTGTGTGTGTGTGTGTGTGTGCGTGCGTGTGTATGTGCACATTTTTCCTTCAAAGTCAGGGAGATCCGTGCATCGCACTATACAGCCTCTTACTCTACAGTCAGATGTGTTTTGATCTTTCACCTGAAGCAGAAAGCAACAACACAACTCAATAATGAGGCTGTAATAACAAAAAGGCTCTGGATCACAGATTTGTGAAGGAGGGGCGTGCGGTTGCGTCATTCAGTCTAGAGATGGCAGTATTTCAAAGGAAACTTGGGAGTGTGTGCTGTGCGTTTTTTTTATCTGGAATTCTGAATGAACATAAAAATGCATATGAATTCACTGTAAAAGGTTGTCTTTAAAGAAAAAGATCCTGACTGTCTCAGTCTATATCTGACTGGGTGAGCGGGCCAGCATGAGAGCTGCTGTGACACAATTTCCTTTCACATTCTTCCAATTTAGATTTTACCTCAGAGGATGTGTGAATACACGTCTCAAAATATATAACAAATCAAAAATACAACCCATTTGTACAAGCTTTGGTATTACAAAAAAGAATGAAGATAGCTGCCATTTGACAAACAAGCCTATTTTAGACTCTGGCATTATCTTCATCCTGTGCGCTGCTGATAACGTTGTGGCAGGCTGGGTCCAATTCTTTTTAATATATTCGAATTTTCTGTTGAATCTTTATTACCTGTATTACATTTATGGATAATTTCTTGATATTAAAAAGGATGCATTTTCATCTGCCCTGATATAAATCCACAGACACTTCGAAGGGTCCACCTAATGCCAAAAAAGACATGACATGTATTGCAGCGCGCTCAAGTTGTGCCAAAAGGATGACGCGACGGAGGTTGGGTCTAAAAGCGCACACTGTACGTGAGGTGCAAGTGAACTGATGGGTGACTTCATGTAGCACAGGCATCCAGACCGAGAGAGAGAGAGAGAGAGAGAGAGAGAGAGAGAGAGAGAGAGAGAGAGAGAGAGAGAGAGAGAGAGAACGAGGCGGGAGGGTCACTTGATACCGTCTCCTTCTCAGCGGCTGACGGTGAGTCGCTCTCTGCTGTCCAGATGACTTTACGATTTAGCGTCGCGTGCAGCGCGTAGGATAAATTAATTAAGTAGTTTGTCTACAGCTGCTGTATTTATTTTTGCGTCCACACACATTCACGGATGTGGGACGTTCCTCTTTTCTAAAAAGAAAAAAAACCCAGCAAAATAACCGGATCTGCGCTACTCATGAATGAGTCTCCTCTTACTTCAAGGTGAGTAGCCTCTCCTTCGCTGTTAGTAGCTGAGCAGCAGCCTGTACGTGCAGCCCAGCGCGGCGTGCACGAGGGCAAAGTTGGGTCGACTTTACGCGCCTCCGGGGCGCAGTGAAAGGCGTCGGTTTGCGCACACTATATGAATCGAGGTGTTTATATCAAATGTTGCATGAGAAAATGATCAAATATTATGTCTCCATCGGGGGGCACCTGGAACAACCGACAGATGCGGTGGACCGGTGCCTCAGCTTCAGCACCCATCACAGACCGGAGGCAGAGCAGCGTTGTGTTGGTTTGGTGCTAAACGTCATTGCATCATCAGAGGGATGCCTTTCACTCACAGCCTTCCGTGGCACAACTCTTTGCACTTGTGGATTATTCTGGGCAAGCGCATCAGATATCAGTGGTCATCAGGAGAATACCAGAGTGAAGTATTTAGCCCGGGGACAGTCATTCCCCCGCTGCTGCCCTGCCTCCTGCCTCCTGCAGCCGGAGCTCGTGCAGCCTTGGCAGCCTGGGCAGAGCAAGAAGCCAGTGGGACGCTGATAAGGCTGGGCAGGAGCTGAGATAGGAGCCCGGGCCTGGGAGAACCGAGGCACGCGCACACACACACACGCACACACACGGCTGTAGCGGTGCCAACCTCGACAATGCTGTTGACCAAGTACATCTTTGTTTCGAGCCCCTGCCTGTGTGTGTGTGTTTGGGTGCTACATAAGTAGAGGGGGTGAGGAGTGCCGGTTGTTGGATTCACGGCTCTTTGACTCTCACTCTCATGCAAAACCACATGAACCCCGTTCCCCCCTCTGTGTGCTCTCTCTCTCTCTCTCTCTCTCTCTGTGCTCCGGCTTATCTGGTCGGCCAGTTGGACTAGCTTTTATTCTCCTGGCCCCTCCAGAGTGGGTAAAGCCTCTCTTGGAGAGAGAGAGAGAGATTGGCTTTTTCCCCTCAGCACGTTCATGCCAGTCATGCACCTTATCAGTTGCCTGCTAATTTTAGAATGTAAATGAATCTCCACATTAGTTCACGTCTCTCACTCTTTTGCAGCCGTTTGACGGCAATAAATGAAAATGAGGTTTTGGTTGTGATGATTGCTGTTCATCTGAAGGAGTTTCAGTAATGCAGTTGGGGTTTATCCAATCCTAACTCCTGCTGTAGAGCCATTTTTAAAGGGTCACTTTATCCAATTTCAAAAAGACATATATTTCTTCCCTTACTCTTTGTGGTTTCAAGCCATACAGTTACTTTTGGTCTGACATCTCTGGTTTTTAAGATATCTGTCTTTTTAAGATATTCATGCTGCCACATCGATACAGCCGAATCTATTTTTATGGCAGTAACAACCACACAGACCTCACTGTGACCAGTTTTCTACTTTCAAAGGAACAATATTCTGAAATCTGCAGTCTGTGGATCGTCCAGTGTGATCCGGATATAGTTTCTGGAAAGACAAGTTGCTGTTTGAGGTTTTCAAATGTCATTTTTCAGTGTTTTGAGAGGCACAAACTAATTTCCACTCTTTGTTTTCAGGGCAGCTACTTTAGTTACAGATATTAGTTTAATAGATGGACATAGTTCTAAAGTTGGGTGACCTCACCCTTTAAGGTCCTTTATTCATACTGTTTTCCACCATGCAGTCAGACAGATCCAGTGGAGATTAGATTAAAACGCGTCCTACAAAATGAAGCATGGATTGTTCGTTGGCTCGTTCATTGATTTCTATCTGCCCAGCGTTATATTTGTTATCCGTTTTTTTGCAACGGTAGTTTTGAACGCGGATAGATTGCAGGTGAAACTGCATCATGTTGGATTCTGCTGAACCCGGAGACGACGCAGGACCAGCGTGGGTGAAGTAATTCAGAACATCTGTCTCTGTCAAATTCACCCACAAGCCAGGAAGAGTTATCTCAGGCTTCCACGGAGATTAATGAGCTCTGGTGCACGTTTGAGAAGACAAACAAATAAATAAATAGGAAGAAATTAGTAACACAACTCCATAGCGGTGAAAGAAACAGCTTTTGATTGAAATGACCACCGGTTCATACCGTGACATTGATTGTAGAGTAATCTGAACACCGGGGAGCGGGATGTGGTGGGTCAGGGGCAAAGGCGAAGCGCAGTCGCTGCTATACATTAGGGGAATTAGTGTATGTAACGCAATTACACGGTGTGTGAGTGCACAGCAGCTCAGTACCGCTACCCATAGCGGGAGACCCTCCACCTCCAACCCCTCCCCCCACCACTACCCCCGTTTGCCGACAGAGACCCTGATTAAACACGACTGCTCGGATGCTACACAGCCCGAGGAGGGAGGAGGAGAAGGAGAGCCCCCTGGAGCGTGTGCGTTCGTGTTTGCGCGTGCGCGCGTACTGAATCCGAGTGCGTACACATGTGGATTTACTGGTGTGACTCTGCACAGGTGGGCACACATTAGATATAGCATGCAGGAGAGAAAGCGACGCAAGCAGCGATACGAAACCGTCACCGACGGGAGGAAGAAACGGAGAGAGAACAAAATGCTGCACGAGCGTTACGCTGTCGTCCTCGCTCTTTTCTCTCCGTCGACCCCCCCTCTCGAGCTTCTCGCTTCCTCTATTGTTTCAGTGTGTGATGCAGGCCTGGAGGGAGGTGGATACACAGGTAGTTTAAGGTGGAGAACAGGGATGAAACAGAGGAGATGAGGACGTGATAGGTAGCAGGAGTGAGAAGGACGACGAAAAAGAGGGGGAGCGAGAGAGAGAGGTGGTAACTGACAGTGGAGGAGAGAAGGGAAAGGGAGGAGAGGAACAAGTGGAAAGCGTGCAGCTCACCTGCCAGATGGCAGCTTTGGCAGGGCTCAGCATGCAGAGATGGCGGTGTTGCAATATGGCGCACCGCCTCCAGATTGTCGCACCGTTGTTAATACAAACAGTGCAATAACTTTGCTGATGTGTGTGTTTTGCATTATTTTCCTCCGGTACATGGTTGTTAGCAGGCAGCATATGGTTGAAAGGAAAACTGACAAAATTGAGGGAAGTCACATGTGTGCTTTTTTCTTGGGAAAGAATTGACAAGTTTGAAGAGTTTGTAATCTCTTTTTTTATTTAAAGGGGCGTTTTACACACGAGGATGAGTTTACTCACCATGAGCAGTACTGCTCAGCTTATTTAAACAGGTGTGGAATGCTTTCTGTGGCTTTGGAGAGGCTTTCTAAAGTCTGAGAAAATAGGTGATATCAAGGTTATCTCAGGTCGGGCTTGAAGACTACAGACTTTTAACAGAAAGTCTACAAACTCGGGTCGTGGAGCTTGAAAAGAGAGGTCTCTTAAAAGATGCTATCAAGTTACATTATGAGAAATGCAGCATGCTCTGTTGACTCATATTAGGGACCAAAAGTCAGAATATCTCGGCCTCTTTCGCACGATAACGTCTGCAAGTCCCCGAACTTAATGGAGGCGCAATGGACTACGGGTTTAAGGGGACACAAGCTCATTTTCAGCTTCATACTTGTATTTTGGGTTTCAACTAGAACGTGTTTAAATGATTTCATGTTCAAAAAACATTACTTTTCTCACACTGTCCATCTGAATATACCTGCATTCATCCTCTGTCGGAAAAGCTAAGTTTTAGCGCTTGTTGCTTTAAGCCCCCCTCTCGAAAAGATGGTCTTATTTCTCCGTTTTTGGATCGGTAGCCACTCAAGAGATACAAATGCATGCGCACAAGCACTGTTAAAGTGAGTTTCTCATGATATGTCTAGTTTAACTCGTCTTTCATGTCCAACGTGGATGGTGCCAATCTTATGATGACGTAAGAACATTTTTTTGGGAAAATTCAAATTAACTGTCAATTGAAATTTGAGAATCTAATAAAGAAATAGAAATCCACATATTGGTGGCGGAAAATGCATTCTATGACATGGAAAATGTATGGAAATTGGTATTAATGCGGTAGAGCCGTGGCAAATCTGTGTCACTTCACTTAAAAGCTTCTACTTCCTTCCATTTCATCAAACGCCTCCAACTCAAATCTTTTTTTTCATTTCTAAGAAAATCTTTGTTGCACCTTCTTCATGGCATGTCAGTCGAAGTATTGGTGAAATTCCAAATAAATAATAACATCAGCGAATTTTCGAACAATCACAGATAAGTTATATAGTAGATAGATAGAACAATCTTTGTTTCAAACCAAATTAATTGAAGTGCAGTAGGAGGAGGCTACTAAATTACTTCTCCCTTGAGACGTTTTTTGCTGACAGAGTCTTTGGGGGAATATTAAAGCCACAACACAACACTGAATGACTTGCTTGGGCACGTGTCAGAAAGTAAGTAAGTAATCAGTTACCTACAACATGTCCCAGAAAGCCCAGAGCGCCTGGACTACATCCGACACTTGGCGGCCGCAAACCATTTTCTTAATAGACTTAGAGAATTCAATGTTAATTTGAGGACGAAGTCCTATCAAGAGGGACAGGTTTTAACGATGGGAAATATTCTCTGCTGTTTAAATTCTGTTTTCCCCATTGTGCTTTAACCCTTAAGGAGCTTTTGTAAAAAAAAAAAAATATTTTAAAAACCTGCGTCCAATTTGCCTTCAAGTGAATTTCTATTTGATGAAAATAGTCTGTTCACAGTCCTGGTAGACCTCCGTCCCACTCGGGTACTATAATTTGAACCAGGCTATGTCTATTTCTGAACACTGAGGAAATGTCTCTGTGTTTGTCCAAAATCACAATCAGAGACCTTGGAGACACGGATGGAGTTTCAGAGTAGGTCAGAGTTAGGCCGACCATGGAGACGGACTGAGATAATCTGGGCAGATGCTTGTATTTGTACAGCTTTTGGATGAATGGCCACCAAAGGCCTTATTTGCGCTGCGGATTAGATGGGTTTTGGAGCAGCAGATACTTAGAGGGAAAGTTGTCGAATAGTAGAACATGCATCGTCTCTCCTCCTCTTTGCTGTTTCTCTCCCCCTCGCTCGCTGCCTATTGCCGTCTCCTCTCGCTCACAGTGATTTGTCAGCAGTGGAGGTAGCAGCTGTTCCTTTTGCATTGTAATTTCTTTGATCGTAATTATTCGTGCAAGCTACCTCCAACCTTGGCATCCTCCGCCCCACGAAGCCATATGGGTAGAGAGGGAGGAAGCCGAGGAAACGAACAGGCTTCTTTTGGAATAAGTTCTTTGATTTCTCTGTGCAGTGGTGTGGGAATTATGGACATATGTGCTTCACAGCTTCACGTGGATGCTCTGCATCACTGTGTTTGATTATTTTTCTCATTCATGCACTCGCTGGGGTCTGGTCTCTGCCAAATGTATGTTCGCTGTCAGGTCTCCATGATTTATGTATGCGAAATCAATATAGCCCCGCACATCTGTAACTGAATCAGCCGGAGCAGGAATATAGCTCTGTTCTTGAGAAAAAGCAATGTCAACTCGGACGGGAAAAAAAGACAGAAACTCTGAAGATTGGAAGCAGACAATAAAATTACAGCCACGCTAGAGGAGGCTGGTAGTTATAGAGCCACATAGAAATGGCTAAGAGAGAGTGCTTTTACACATAAAGCACAACTGGAGAGCTGCTCTGTGCTTGTCTCTGGGCTCCAGAGTACAGCTCACATTTCACCACCCTCCTTCTCTATTCCCCTCAGCTGCACTGTCCACAGATCACTCAGAGCCGTGGTCGGACTCCTCTGTTTACCCCTTGTTCTTCCCATTCTTGCACTTAAGCGATGTTGAGGATGAGGGGTGCTGGGCAGACGCTGCAGCGCTGCGTGGCTCCAAAGAAAGCGCCGCTCGTCTCTGTCTTCGTCTGCGGCCGCTGAATTATAGAAGACCTCCTATTGCACGCGAGCTGCGTAGGTTTTCATCACAGTCCTGGAGGTCACTTTGACTTTCCCCTCTATGCTCATCATATATGCAACGCGAGGGCTTCAGCAGTCGAGAGCCTGCTTGAGGTCACCATTAACCAGGGAAGACCGACAATGAGATTTATGGAAGAGGAGACAGAGCCGAGAGGAGGGGAAGAGAGGAGACTGCCACGCATGGCTAAATCTGACGGTGGCAGCGGCGCCCTTCATCTGGTCCCGGCTCTTAACAGCAATTTCAGATAGAGCACTGTATCTGCATGTATAATGCATGCGCCCTAAGATAATGGCATGCATTGCAGAAGGAGGCTGCTGACTGTGTTGTATGGTGATGTGTCAGAATTGGTCCCCTCTGTCACATTCGCCTCTGCCCAGGTCCCTCGCAGCATCCTGCGCTTATTAGGAGCAGAGCGCGTTGCGATGACATAGTGCTGTTTTACTGTTCCCAGCAGACATCCGCCGCTACGCTACCATCAAGATTAGTGGCTGGCTGGAGAGTCCTAAAGCGTGCAATATCTGCTCTGACCAATAAACTAAACAACAAGTACGGGGAAAAAAAAGGCAATTACGGTTGGTTTTTCTGAATATACAATCATGCCGGGGTACAGAAGAGCTGCCAACACAACTAAATGTATATACAGCATTCGTTTCCAGAGAATACTAGCAATTGCAAAGTGTTGGAATCATTATCTATCTAAATATACTGGTTGTAAGATCCCCCCCCCCCCCCCCCCCCCCCCCCGACTGGGGGAAATGTCTGGGGGAAGCACTGCTGTTTGAAATTTACATTGCAGAACATAATAATTCAAATGAACCACAGGCCAACTGTCACAAAATTTCAGTGCGCGGCATCAAAGTGGAGATATCCTGTCGGCATCTACAGTGTGAGCATCCACGCTACACACATTATGCCCTGTGAGGCCCCGAGTGTGTGTTATTGTGGAGGGGGGGGGGGGGGGGGGGGGGGCTCACAAGGAGCGACCAATCACCCTGGGGTGCCCCTCCTCAACGCGGCTACAGATAAAACACGGTGGACTGGTCACAAAACATTGCTTTTTCTAATAAACCCCACCGGTCCCATGTGATTCAATATGACATTCATTTATAAGTCATCCTTAATAAAGACGGCTTTTTCATGTCCTAATTCCCAGACTCATCACTGTAGGTACCAGCGACAGCCCGTGGCTCTGGCTTGCTGGCTCCCTCCTCCCTCCTGTCCCCGCCACGTTTGACCTACTTCTGTCTCCACAACATTGTAAACAGATCTACTAATTGCCTTCATTTATTCATTTGGAAGTCAAGTTCTGTCGCGGCTGGCGCCCTCCCAGCTCATTCATGTGTAACGCGTACAACGCTGGCCCTGCCCCCAATGACTCGTCCGTGTGTATTTGCGGGAAACCCCAGACAAAAGTATCCCATCATGCCATGTGAGCTTACGTACTGTAAGTCGATATTTTACTGTGCGTTGCCGAGAACAGCTGCAGCCACAACTTCTTCCCTAAATCTGAAATCATCTCCGAGAACGGACTTTATGAACCTGAGAACCTACACACACAAAAAAACCCTGTGCCTTTCTGCAGCCGGCTTGAAATCATGAGGACAGAAGCCGTTATGACTATTGTAGTTCAGACACTTTTCCGCCCCCATGGTCTTATACTGTTATTGCTTTTTTACAGCCTTATAAATCAAGGCCACAAAAAACAACATTTTTTTTTTTTATCACCTATGATGCTTGCGACAATGACTCCCATTGTTGACTAAGTGTGAGAGCAGAGAGGTTTCTGCTGACCTTTAGAAAGATCATGGCACTGTCTGTCCACAGTGTTCCTGATCTCACACAAACCTATAACCTATAATCCAAAATGCAAACAGCATAAACTTGAACGGCATACTGTTCCTGCTAAATCTGTTTTTCTTATAAGTGAAAAAAAATCATGTTGTGCCATCTTATTGCTGGTGTTAGAATACAGAATACAGAAAGAATGCAGATAGTTATGCTTCTTGACATTTTCTTACTCTTTTAATTGGGTTTTCTAAACCCATTATGTCTCACAATGGTGCAATCTTCACAGTTGTCTTACAAACTATCAGTAATATTATCAGAATTTGTGAATTTACCACAAGACAAATGTTTGCTGAGCCCAGCTTCATGCTATCGAACTTGAGCGAGCTTTTAAACTGATGCACAAAGACAACCAAACAAAGAAATATCCCCTTAGAACATTTTAGTTCATCTCTGATGGCAGATGGGTCAAACAAACAAGAGGTAAAAAAAAAAAAAGCTAACCATCCCTTCTGTCCCGTGAATCATGCCTAAAAGGGCGCTACAGACGCTATGACAGCATTTCACCCCAGTGAAGGCTGAACCCAAAGGATGGATTTGGTTCCACTGATCTCGATCCAGGTCAGAGGGTCGTGTTTGTGGAGCACAGGAGGGCCGGCTTCTCCCTCATATGCCTCATTGGTGCCCGCTGAGAGCCTCGCGTCCCCAGAGGCCTCTGCAAACCCATGCTCCTGTGTGTGTGAGTGTGAATGAGTCACGTCTCGGCTCGAGCGTGTCTGAGTGGCGAGGCGGAGAATTCAGCAGGATGGACTGCGGAGGGCAAAGAGTTGTCTCTATAATCCAGGGTAAACACTGAGCAGCATGACTGCACGCCTTAGACGTGACCAAAGCCGGGAGAACAGAAATGGATGAAACGATGAGGCTGCTGCTCGCCTGCCCGGCTTCGTTTGCCACCAGCACTTTCTATTTCCTCCTCTTGTTTTTCCTCCCTGTTAAGTAATTCCTCTTGGAGTTCTTGACTGGAGACTCTCAACACTGAATTAACCTCTGGGTGGCACTGCTGGCGTCTGCTGTTTAAGATCATGCCAGACTCAAAGCTGGCTTTGCAAATATCATTTGGTCTGCTATTTGCCGTCGGACATCTAGAGCGCTGTCTAAATGTCTAGTTGAGAAAAAGGACAGGACTTGAGGTTCTGATAAGATTACAATGCAAACTGCACTACAGGTCGTCAGCAGGAAGTTTTCAGTGTGATTTAAACAAGAGATGTTCGAAAGCGCTGAGATTCTGTTGGACGCCACAAAGTAGAGACCAGTTGAATTAACCACAAAATCTCTTTTCTGTTCCTTTTTGTGACAGCTCGAGAATATGCACAAAGGATTGAGTCAAATTTTTGTGGTATAATCCGCCCACTTTCAAACAGCTCTTTACTTCCAGCATCCCCTTTCACTCTAAAAAGCTGCATTAAAAAGAAAGAAGAAGAAGAAAAAAGGTTCGGCACTCCAGGGAGTAAAGGTTTCCGGTGACCGGAGTTCTCCGGTGTTCTGGTTCAGGCAATTTGGTTGACTGAAAACAAACGAATGAATGCTTCAAAGAGTTTATATTTTAGTTTACCCAGAAGCCATCAAAATAAAGGTCTGTCACTGCTTCCTCTGCGACATTTCAAAAACGCCTGAATACTCTTTTCATCGGGTCTTCACATAAAAAGGACAAATGATAGAACATCGTGGTTACATCCACACAGTAACTGGTTCAGGGACTCATCAGCTTGCAAAGCAGATGATTTGAGGGATTTTCTGAAGGAATTAGCTGGACACCATTTTTGCCCAAAATAAAGAAGCTGTAAATATTGCAGCCAACACGTCTTGCCAAATCTCAGCTTTCTGAGAACCAATAACAGCAAACGCAGTTTTTGTGTCCAGTTGGGAAAAAAAGTCGAAGAGAAAAGAAGAAGCTTCAGTCATCCAACATTTCAAGCGGAGCTAGACAAAGATAGAGATAAGCCAGAGTGTGACTCACATCGGTCTGAGTAAATGTCACGTATTGCAGTTAGAGAAAAGCAAGTGTCGTGTCTTGCATGCGGCAGTTCTGTTGAAGTGATGATGAAGGATGCTCCGTGGACACTGTTCTTGCTGGTATAATAAAGTTTATTACAAACAAGCAACACATGTCATTACGGACGTCTAGATCGTCCGGAGGTCTCAAGTCGAATCCGAAAGTCCTGCCTCTAGGGCGCTCGCTTCATCTTTATATAGGGTACATGTCATGTTTACATCTGGGCGGAACATAAGAGAATGTATGTGGCCTCCTCATTCTACACATCCCCCCTTCTGCCCCTGGTCTCCTGCACATCTGGTTTTCATCTAAGACAACTACACTTGGGGTCTTCGCTGTACTGTGTAAGACCTGAAAATATACCACACAAGCATCAAACTTCAGATTCAAATTCAGCAATAGAGTGTGTGTCAGATGTTGCTCTTTGGTGGCCAATTACGGGTAGGGTTGCGCACTCTGCACGTGCCAAATTGAGCAGAGTAGGTCGAGACACTGGAGTGACTCGTCCCGCGGTGCGAGCGCGGCGGGGACAGATGGACAGGAGATGCTGGAGTGGAGCTGGACTCGGCCCAGCCAGCTCAGTGTCAGTCCATCCGCTCCATCCCTGGCTCACTCTCAACTCAGCCGGACGTCCTGCTAGTCGGCCAATGGAGAGCACCGACCGCATCGTGACCCCGGCATTAGAATCTGACATGGCTGTCTTCATTTAACCTTTACTTATACCGGGAAGTCTCACTGAGCAAAACAACCTTTTTTCATTAGCGGCAGCCAAAAAAGAAAGTTGCCATCAAAGCTTTTAGCAGGATATCTTTAAAAAGGTGTTTCACTGAAAGGGTTTGAGTCATTAAAAAGGCCCCTCCTCCTACGCAGGCAGTTTTATTACTCCATTAATGGACTACGATGAATTAACCGTGTACCCGACGCCCCTTTATCTACGATGATATGTTGCCTTCACTAATCATCTGTCTTTATTTTGAGATAGAAAACAGTTTTTTTTTCTTTTCAAATTAGCGTATTTTCTCTCATCTGTTGCATCAAACTAAAACAGACAATAGTTATGACAAGGCGGAAAAAAACAGTTAACACACCAAACATCCTTTGCCATATGTCGAACTCATCCATCCTCCAGCCCATCGCCTGTTTGAGGGACAGTGTTCGTCCCCTGTAAATATCTGCATAAAATATGCTAATGAAATTAAACAGGGAAGTGTGAGGGTTGATGGTGCCTGGCTCTGAATCTCTAATGACTCCCTGCCATCCCTAGAAAAAGCCTGATTAATTTAGGAATGTCGGCCGCGGTGGAGAGTGATTAATTCCTCCTGGATTCAACCATTTAAACGAACAAGGCAGAGGGGAGAAAGGAAAACAGGGAGCCCAAAATATGGACACATAATTAATACATTTGGATCATTAAATTAGTCACCCAAACAGAGGGAATGCACAGCTACGGCGTGTCGTTGCTTTGTTCAAACAATAAGCCACGGTTAGTTCTCTCTTACAGACAGGCGGATATAATGAGCCCCCCTGTTGTATAGGGGGAATATTGGAACATCTCTCGGGCTAGTAAATATGGGCAGACAGTTTGAATAAATGATTACTTGTTTCTTTGATGTCTCATTTGTCTTACTAAGCAGAGATCGAGGAGAAAACAAGCTCATATATGTCTAGGTTCGTGGAGTATCTAATGATACCCTGAAAGCCGTTTTTCCACTCTCAAAACACTGAAGGATTTTTCGAGTTTAAAACAAATGTCTTTATTTTCTCTTTCAGAATGATGTGAAGATCTCTTGAAAGGACCAGACCGCACTTCAGCACACAACCCCAGGTGTTTTATCTGACCTCTGTATTTGTTTTTTTTCGGAACCACGTGGGGATGGGAACGTGCTTGGATAAAAGATGGACTTACTGCGGCCTCACTAAAGGTCACCGTCCTCCAAAGGTCATGTCATGGCCCCTGTCACTGTGGCTATTGACTCTAATCTCTGCGAATCACAGGACGACTGCTGGACAGACTCTGAACACCTTCCAATCAGAGAGAAGGGAGTGGTCGCTGAACCACCTGACTGTGCATCAGTCTACTGGCGCTCTGTACATCGGAGCTGTCAACCGAATCTACAAGTTGTCAGCTAACCTCACCCTCCTGGTGTCCCACGATACGGGGCCAGAGTACGACAACAAAGCGTGTTACCCTCCGCTGATTGTCCAGCCCTGTTCTGAGCCTCTTGCCTCTACTGACAACGTTAACAAACTGTTGCTCATCGACTACTCGCACAACCGGCTGCTGGCCTGCGGGAGTCTCTACCAGGGCGTCTGCAAGTTGATGAGGCTGGATGACTTGTTCATCCTCGTGGAGCCCACGCACAAGAAGGAACACTACCTGTCCAGTGACAACCAGACGGGGACGATGTACGGGGTTGTTGTGCCCTCGCAGGGTCAGGATGCCACCCTCTACATCGGCACGGCCGTCGGTGGCAAGCAGGACTACTTCCCAACTATCTCCAGCCGCAAGCTGCCTCGCGACCCAGAATCCTCTGCCATGCTGGACTACGAGCTTCACACCGACTTTGTTTCCTCTCTCATTAAAATCCCCTCGGACACACTCGCTCTTGTCCCACACTTTGACATCTACTACATCTACGGCTTCGCCAGCGGCAGCTTCGTTTACTTCTTGACCGTCCAGCCGGAGACGCCGGAGAACGGGATGCCCGCCGGTGGCTCCCCCGGCGACCTGTTCTACACGTCTCGCATCATCCGCCTCTGCAAAGGGGACAAGAAGTTCCACTCGTACGTGTCGCTTCCTGTGGGGTGCGTGCAAAAAGGCGAGGAGTACCGCCTGCTGCAGGCGGCTTACCTGTCCAAGGCCGGCAGGGTTCTGGCAAAGTCGCTCAACATCAGCGCCCAGGAGGACGTGCTCTTTGCCGTGTTCTCCAAGGGACAGAAGCAGTGTCACGACCCTCCTGATCACTCCGCTCTCTGCGTCTTCACCATCCAAGACATCAACACGCGCATCAAGGAGCGGCTGCAGTCCTGCTACCAGGGAGAGGGAAACCTGGAGCTGCACTGGCTGCTGGGAAAAGACGTGCAGTGCACCAAGGCGGTAGGTGGACCCTTTGATTTTTGACTCTTGCAACTAACCCTAAAATTATGTTCCACTACAACTAAACTGCACTCTCAGATATGTTTCGAGGGAAACGTGTTTTCTCCCAGTTTGCGGTTGCAAAAAACGTAAACAAAGAAAATACGTTTCTCTTGAAAAAACAATTGACGATACAGTTTTGTTGGATGAGAATCTAATTCTACGGAGACCAGACTGCCTATAACACTCACATATTTTGACCAACTTGCACAACGGTGAGCAGCTTTGATATAGATTTTGCTGAAAGTTGGCTCTTTCATAATCCACAACCATGATTGAAGCCGAAATAGCTGTCAGGCAGGCAGCCAGAGCTGTGCTGAAGACACCATTCAGGTTTTCAGGATCCCGCGAGAGCAGAAGAGCTGGAGGAGATTAATTCCACAACGCTAATCAGAGCACGTTTGTATGGAGCTTTGATTTCATTCAGGGGTTTGGGCACTGACTCCCTCCTTCTTCTCCTCCCCTTTCTCTCCCCCTCTTCCCCCCCTTTCAACCCCTTCCTTCTACTCTTGTCGCTGTCAGCAGTATTTGAACCCTCGGAGACCCGTTCTTGATCTGGAGAAAAGGGCTTTCTTGCGAATGTCCAAGTCGGTTTCTTTTGTGAAAGCTATAATTCTGCACAATGAGTGGCTTTCATGGAAACAAGTTGAAAGCGGACCATAAAAACAATGATATTCATCGCAGCCAATGCTCTGGTCGTTCAAAATATGTACTTTAATTCCACAGTGCCATCAAACAAATAAGATGTATTCATAAAAGCAACTGAGGGACGACAGAGACACATAATAATACAATAATTAACTCTCACTGCGCCGTTAACCAGAGGGCTTTATATCTAAAATGGACAGTAAATGAAACGCGGTGGTTCGGCTTTGTTGAGAAGTCATTAGATATTGTGTTTCTTTGGTTATATAATTAATCATTCAGTGAAAGATCAACAGCCAAGTGCGTCTAGAGATGCACTGATGCAGCTTTTTGATGCCGATACTCATTTCACTTTCATTCCATTGACTATCCATTGATTCCAGGACTATGATCACACGTACAATAATAACAAAACGATGGCACACGGCATGGCTAAAGTACAACGAATGTTACTTCAGGGCATTCTTTAAAGAAGGCACCCAGTTTACAAATCACTTTTGGCTTATCTGATTGTCATAACAATGTTAATTTAAACACAGATATACTTAAGAAAATAACTATCTCTAATAATTTATTATGATTATATTCTAACATTCAAACTAAATATAATACTCGTCTCTCAAGCTCCCCTCTGGTTTCTATCCAACTTGTCTTTCAATGACTTTAGGAATTCTGGAGTTGTTCACTCTAAAGTTACAAAAACTCTGGCTGTACGTTTCACTTTCATACAAGAGATACTTCACCAATCTAGACTCTGCACTCTGAACTCTGCATAATAATAATGTCATACTTCTTACCTCACCTAGCCACTTTAGCATGACCTGATCTCTCAGCCTCTGTTCAACAGTAAGTTTCAGCCACTTGATGTTGTCGCACTTTTGTGTCATCCAGTATCTGATTAACCTGCAAGACCCATACCGACGCATACACACCCAAATTATGCAGGCAAATAGTTGTATGTTATACGACTGAGTTCAGTTTCTTTACCTTTATTCAGCCTCCTCCCAGTAGCCAATAATTCTCTTTTCAACTGCGACACAGAGTGGGTTTCTTACCAGCTCCATATCGACCGTATTATTGCAGGTTGTCAGTTTAACTTTTAAGGTATTCTTTCAAAATCTGAGGTGTAGCTTCACCAATATACAGTATATACACAAGCATATGGCATAACGGGTGTAACTAACTTGTCAAACAGATCTTGTGATATCTAAAGGTGAATCAAATTTTCAACATTGTTTCTACAAAATAATTGACAAACATTGCATGGGAGGCTTGCTTATGCTGCTCCTCAGTCTTCAACGGACCATTATAATTCACAATGACATCAAGATATTTAAAGCAATAGACAATCTCTAGATTTTCTCCATTGCATCTAAATCTTTGTTCTCCACTATCTGCTTTCGAAAACCAACACTGATATCAGATAATTTCCTTCCTGTGTCCAGATTTTTAAATGTGCCTATTTTAAGATACTTACTTGAAAAGACCAGTACGGTTTTATTCTACTGCTTCACTCACACTTTTTGCTTGTCACTGTCAATCTTAGACTCTAAGAAAATTCCACTGTCACTATCTGCCAGTTATTGGGTTAACAAGACAAAACAGCATTTATAGCAGCAGGCACAATGTGCGTCAAGCTCACTGTCTTAGTTTGAAGTGGTAGCATGCTAACAGCTGATGATTTGCACTAAACATAAAGGTGAGGTCGATGGAAAAAAAAACCTGAAGGTATTTGCTTGTAACAACAATTCAACCTGATGAATGTCTGTGCCAAATTTCATGGCAATCCATCCAAAAGCTGTTGAGACTTTTCACCTAAAAGCACAAATGTCAACCTGCTGGTGTCGCTAGATGAAATGTCAGGATTCATCCTCAGGGGATAAGATAAATCTCATTATTCTGATGACATGATTAAATTCAGCAGCAGAATATCAGACGATGTTGCAAGCAGTCAGTAGAAACAAATGCAAATGTTAAAACAAATATACAAATGACAAATATTCACATATCCTAACAACACTTAGTTTCAAAAGAGAAGACTTGAATGCTTGCATACTACAAAGAAAACGGCTTATTATAGGGTGAGATATGAAGCTTGTGTACGCTGCGTTCACTTCACTGGTCACATTCAGTAAAGCTGAGGCACGTTGCTTGATGGAAGAAAAACAACAGCAAGGGCTAATATGCATAAGAAGCGGAGGACGTGAAATAAGAAATTAGTTGCCCTAAAAAGGTAGATTTATACACTGAGTGACAAGCAATTAGCAAAGATTTGAGGCGCGTGTTAGTAGATGTAACAGGACAGAGAAGCACGCGGCTCTCTTTGATGCTTAATCACAACCTGACACTTCTTGTATAGCGTCTTTGTGTGATGTCAGATCAACTGATCTCAAAATCACAGAAACCGGCGCAAAATACACAGCGTTTCTTCGCGTTTGCCATCAGCAATTAGTCTGCTGTTGATAAACGAGGCAGCCCCTTTTGAAGTAATCATTTTTAACCCTGAAAACTGTGTGCACGTAGTGCACGTGGGGCTTGCCACAGGTCAGTTTGAGTTCTTCTCTTGTGTTTGTATATGTCTCCACTGATCTCAGTCACTTACGCTCTCCCTTCTCTCTCGTTACCCCCCCCCTCCCCCCTCCTCACATCTGTCATCCTCACTCCTCTTTCCGCTCGCCCTCTCCCCTTTCCTATCTCTCCCTCCTTTCGCTTCTTCTTACTCTTTCCTCTCCACACCTCCTGAACACCCCCCCCCCCCCCCTTCCATCTTTCTGCTTTCGTACTCTCAATGCCTTCTTCAACTTCACCCCAACACTCACCTCTCCATCCCTCCCTCTCTCCACGCAGCCTGTTCCCATCGATGATCACTTCTGTGGCCTGGATATAAACCAGCCCCTGGGGGGTTCCCAGCTGGTGTCCGGCCTGACGGTGTACACTGAGAGCAGGGACAGGCTGACCTCTGTCACCTCCTACATCTACAACGGACACAGTGTGATCTTCCTGGGGACCAGGACTGGACGGCTGAAGAAGGTGAGAGCAGCAGCTGTCGAGCAAATACGGGCTTGATCTGCCTTTTTTGTGCACACCGATACGGGATCGTCTGGTTGTTTACAGAGAGACAACCGGATCCTCTTGATGACAAATAGCATCACTTATCTACAGAAAACAGAAATGATTTATTTAGGCTGCTATTGATGACCCATTGGCATCTCTTGTCTCTTCTAAAAGTTATCTTCCTGTTTCAGTTTTTACCAATGCAAAACGTAGCCTGATCCCAGACCTCACAATCCAACTAAATTGATGTTGTTCACATTGACAGCTATTTCCAGCAGTTGGCTTAACAATCAACCAATCAGAGTTTAGTAGGCGGGATTAAAAATTGGAAAGTGTTCCCACAAAGCTAGCTAGCTACATCGATGGAAATCAGCAAAAAATGGCTAAAACGTGCGGATGAGATTGATGAAGCTGTACACGTTGAAGCAATCTTAAGCATCAAATCCAAGCACAGAAATAGCAACTCTTGAATTGACAAATTTCTATGATGAATATGAAAAATATTCCTTGCCAACTAAAAATGATGTAAGCTGGATGGTTATGAAAAATGATGAGATCTCTGTGAACCTCATTTAACTTTAACTTGCTTAAACACATCATTTGAAGTGTCCTTCATATCTTGTATGAAGGTTAAAATCACTCGTTTATACCCTTGACCTAATGAGGCATGAACAAATAAAACATTAACATAATTAAGTTGTACTCTAGCGATTTAGTATTGCACTCCCTTAAAGTGTGGGGACTTGTGAGAGACAGACGACCAAAAGAAAAGTCAAAATTGATGCAGCAGAAGCAGAAATATATTGACTTTTATTTCCTAGTTTGTGGAATACAACTCCAAACACACTGGAACCGACATTTCCCACAATGCAACGTAGAGCATCTCTTTATTAAACCTTCCCTGTCTCGGGAATGCCGTGCCCAATTTATAACGCATGGCTTTCTGTTAAGAATTTGAAGGGCCCATGCTAAAGACAACATAACCCTGGTGACGACATTGAGACATCATGACTTTCTCAGAGTTCGAATCTGTGTTCTTTTGTGAGTTTTTCAAATGGAAACGCCCTCTCAGCCGTTAGCAAAAAGTAAGCTAATCAATAAGGCTACAGATAATGTGAACTGTAGCAATAGCACTAAAAAAAACAAAATAATAATATTACAAAGCTCCTGAAGAGCCCCAGAAGACAACGTTTTTTGGGCTGTGTTGCACTCACCATTAACTAACCGATTGGTGGAATGTGCCTTTAATGTCTTACATCACTCTAAAAGGTTTCTGCCTCCAAACTACATATTACATCATTCATCAGAAATACACCACAGAGATTCATCTTCCACAGCTGTTTCTTGCGTCTCACCGCTGTGGCACATTTATGCAATAATGATCTTTAATCCATTAACACTAATTAATGCAATAATATGAGCAATTAATGGCCTAATTAGCATAACGGGTCACGTTTAATATATCATGGTGATTATGTAGGACATTATGCAGCGGAACAAAGGTGCAGTAATCATGCAGCACTACATCTTCAGCCTCTGGACTGGGACAGATTGATGTAAATTTATCACCCGTGACTTCTTGAGCCACAACTGAAGCACGTGTCTGTTCCCTCAATTCCTTTGTATTAGCGGCAGGAAATTATGCAGCTCTAGTGAATCACAGTCCTGGCGGATTTTGGTTTAATGGCGTTTAGCGGTATAAAGTACTTAAAGGACCTCTTCACTGATGTTGAACATTATCTCTGTGTACTTGACAGTCATTTCTACATTTATTTATGAACACGGTTAGACATGTAAGTGTTTGTCTGTGTCTTGTAGGCAGGCTCAAATTACTCGCCTGAATCTAAAAGTCTAATCTGTATTTCAAAGCCCAACATTATTGTTCCTGTTCTTTTAAAGCCTCGTTATTTTCTAATTTTATCTTGTGTTTTGAGAGTTTCTTTTTCCGATTTTCAAGGTTTCAAAGTCTAACTTAATCCTTCATTTGTTTAAAGGATAAGTTTGGTAATATCCTACATTTTTCTTGTTGTCAACAAATCCAATAAAAAGCCTAAAACCAAAAAAGGATTTATACTATAAATACTGAATACCTTAACCCTGATAAATCGTATTCCTCTATGCCACACACCTCCATTGTTGTCCAAACGCACCAGCGAGCCATGCTGTTGCCCTGGATGACATGTTATGAATATGGGCACTGTAGTTAATTTTGGGTCACCCCACATACACTGTCCTGCTGCTGTAAATACCCACTAAGAGCTGAAAATAGGCCGCAACAGATGCACCTTTTACTCCCATTTAAAAAAAACATGTGCCCAGCTGTTTCAGGAAATGACAGCTTTATCCTTTAAATATATACATGTGACCTGTTTTAAAGAGGATGAGTGCCACAGACAGAGTGGTTAATTCTGAAATCATTATGAGATTGACCAAAGCATTGTTGGTGTTCATCTTTTTGGTCAAATATACAATATCGCCAGCCTTCTCCTTTAAAGTCTTAATTTAGTATTCCTTCAGTATTAGGTTTCTGCTGCTCGGCCGTGCTTGCATCATCAGGTGAAGGGATTGATTATTAATACAGAGTACTGACAAGCGTATGATTGACAGGAACTAGTTCAAACGTCATCTGACCACGTCTGGAGGCCAAATGGGTTTATAGCTGTTCCGAAATGACCGGAGCTGTCAGAGAGGGGCGAGATACATTCACATGGGGGATAATGGTGCACACTTTCAGACTCAGTCTCACCTTAATTAAAGGCATTCAAAGTGTTGAACGAAGTAGTTGAGTGAAGATTGAAAAAAAGGAGAGAAGCTCAAATCCTGACGATAAAGCCTGCACCTGAAGATTATATTCATTGATGATGAATCTGACAAACAATAAAGACCCAAAACTGGACCAAAAGACGACAGCAATGAAAATATAAATAAAAGTCCAAACACTGTCGCTATCTTAAGTGCAATTTATTAGCACATTCACGAGTGACGTTTCGAAATAATGCTCTTCTTTAGACTTCATTAATGATTCATCTGCCAATTATTTCCTTAATTGACTAATCAATATGGCTGTAAAAGGTAGTAAAAGAATCTGCCCCAAAATGTGTTTAAAAAATCTTAACAACTCAATCAATCTACTAGCAATTACTAGCTATTAAATCATTATAACAGTAGCAAATCTATTTAAAAACAACTTTTATCGACTAATCATTTCAACTAGACTACTTTCCCAACTCCACACACCTGGCCAATCGCTATGTGAAGCGGACATGGTTGTCAGTTTTAATAAAATTACAAACATTGTTCTTCCACCAATGTACAGCAAAACATGTCAGTTAAATATCTGGTTGTTACTGACATAGTCTTTAAAACAAAAAGTTTTTGGAAGGGGTTCCAGACGCTGTTCAACAACCTGACAAGCACTTTGTTTAAACATACTGACCCCTTAATGGCCTTTGGCATACCTAACTATGACATATCGAGGTAGGTTTGAAAGCCACAGAGTAACCACTTTGGCATGATAAGGTAGGCAAGCAAACACAAATACGCTTCAGATGTACAGAAAACAGGCAATCTATAGGAATGTATCATCCACACAGATCTTTCCCAGGGATTGTTTCCCCCCACCACAGTAGGATCCTTACACCAAGCCCACAGACATAAGATGACCTCTTTCCGAGAGGTTCATGAAGTTGATTTAGCTCATTGTCCATCATGTTTCATTTCGAATGCATACTGTAATGATATATTATCATGAAGCTCCTATCAGGCTCATTCTTTGATCGAACCGGATTGACTTGGTAGCACCCGTGGGCTCTGCTTGCTGCGCAGTTGTTAAGGCATGCAGCTGACTGAGGAAATGTGTGTGAGAGGACTGTTGTGACATTAGCCTGGAGGCCTCAGTCTTATGAGGAGCAATCTGTCTGACACACACAGACAAACACACACACACACACACACACACACACACACACGGGTCCAGACTGGGAGCACAGATAGCATCACTGCAGCTCTTTCATTGGATGAGCCATCGGGGACAAATAAAAAACAAGATAGCCTGACAGAGAGAGAGAGAGAGAGAGAGAGAGAGAGAGAAATAAAATGGAGACAGACAATGGGAGACAAAGACTGGCAAAGGGAAGAAAGAGAGAAACAACAGAGACAGACGTAAGAAGACTGAGACATAAAGTGAGAAAAATAAAGAGATTTAGGAAGAAGGAGAAGGTAGACCAAGAAAAAAACCCAAAGTTTTGCATGTGTTCAGGAAGTGAGTTTGGGTTAGGAGCACTAGGAATCTATCATTAGCGCTTAAAGTGCAGAGCGTCTAAAGGCCAGAGATTGTCATTACACTGACAGAATGAACAGCCATGATTCAGACTCCCAGGAGCCTCCGAGGAGCACGGGGTCACCTCGCGAGTCATATTCCATCACCCCCAAATGGACAGGCTGAGTGGAAATGGGGCATGACAATAATCGGCATCAGCGGATCTCTCCGGCAGCAGGGCCATTGCAAAGGTCAAGCCTGCCACAGGAAGTGGAGTAACCGGGGTGAAAGGTCACAGGGATAGCCGTCAGTCTCACCTTCCGGGCTCCGTACAGCATATGGATGAGTCCGTCACCGTCTCTCGATAGTCCAGATATACAACAGGACATTTCTATCATCACCTGCCACAGTCGTGTTGCCTTGGGTGGTTGATTTTAGCTGAGTGATATGACCCTGCGGGGAACTGTGCCGAAAACAAAAAGGGGCTTTTACACTTTGCATGACGTTCGCTAATGAAGTGAATCCAGGTAAAAGCCATTATCTCTCCCTGATCCTTATTTCTATTTAGGTCATAAAGCAGGAGGCGTTGATAGATGCAACTTTCACTGGCACAGTTTCCACTTGTTAGCAAAATGCTAGTGGGCGCAAGATTAGCATTTCAGTCAGTACAGTCACATCTAGGTTGTAACCTTTTGTTGCAACAATAATGAGTTGGTTGGCGTGGCTCTGCTCAGGTGATGCTGCAAAACAAATGTGAGCAAGCTCGACAAAGCTCGATCTTTGACGCCGAATCCACGGGATTGGATTTGCACGGACAGGTGAAAACCTGCTCCATGGAACCCCCGTGATGGGGCCGTGACCCTCGCGGATGCGTCAAGCATAAATTACAAAAAGTGTTCGACGGTCTGCTTAGGGTGGGTGGGAGGGGTGTTGGATGGCTCAAACAAACAGGAATTTCACCCAGGAGACTGCTGTTTGTGTCCCGTGACTTATTTTGTCAAAGACGGAAGTTTCTCTTTACACACCTCGTCGCCGGCACGTCCAAAGCTGACACTAGATGGGGACCCAAAGCGTCATAGTTTGAAGCTTAAGGCCACTGACCAAGCAGCAATATTTGATGAGTTGGGAGCGAGAATTTGTGGATAATGTAGTAAAATGTGTATTAGGTCTATAAATGGCTTCATTCAGCTCCAAAAACTACAAGACTACAAACACATTTCCCCAGGTTTCATACTTTATTACACTTGAAGGAGGACAGCAGATTTCTGCGTCTACGCTCCTGTATCCTAGCAAGTAAGTAAGCAGCAGACACAGTGTAGAATGACATTATACTTATGCTTACCCTGTGGCAGCTTCAAACACATAACTGGTGTTGAGTGGAATTGATTTTTTTCGGAGGAAATGTTTCTGCAGAGCACAGTAATACTCAGAAGGACGACAATAGCATACCGAGTGCGACCGGACGCCTCCCTGACATAGCGAGTGTATTAAGACGTGTGTATCCCGGTTCAGAGGGAAATCAATGATGTCATATGTCATACCTGCCACTGAGGAACTGCAGTATTATTTTCATTTACGATTAAACCGTTTCATGTTTAAAGAGCTCACCGTAGGTAGACAACACTCTCTGCAGGCTGGGGAGGGGGTGTCTCGTGGAGGAACCGGTCCTTTGACTGAAGCATCACAAATCTGATCCCTGCAGCTGCCTCAGCGCGACTCCTGAGCGAGCCATTGATGCCTTCACCATTCAATCATTGTAAGAGAATTAGCTCAGAGCTGATTAATGTAATTCAAAGCATGCCCACGCTATAATATGAAGGGCGTGCAGCGCGGTGCTGGAAAAAAAAGAAGAAAAGCGACTGGCTGCAGCTAACTCAGCGGCAGTATTTCCCTAGAAATGGTTGGAAATGTTAAGCTCACTGCGAATAAATACTCTCATGTGCAAATAGTGGACTCATTATGGCTTATTGAGAGTTGACCGGGTGGGGAAATTCTCCAGCGCACGGCTAAATGACTTGGACTTTTCAAAGTCACGGTTTCCAAACAGGGGCCGGGAAGTGGAGATCTGGTGATTGAAATCATTAGAATAGAGTTTCGGAGGAGGGACGCAGGCTGAATAGGTGTGTTTGAGGCTAAATTGAAAGGATTTTCATAACCGCATGCAGGGAGCTGGAGCCGATGGTGAAAGTCTTCAGAGCGAATCGCCATTAAGACAGGCAATTTTGTGATAACACATACAACAGGTATGACAGGTGTCTATCTCTCGGCCATTTCCTGACTGTAGTTTAATTTAGCAGCTCCGTCTCTCTCTCTCTCTCTCTCTCTCTCTCTCTCTCTCTCTCTCTCTCTCCGACTCTCTCTGTCCTCTCTTTCATTCTTTGTCCAGCTCAGTCACACAAATGGCAACACACAAGAGGACTGTGACTGCATTGCGGTCAGCAAAATGAAGACCATACGGGTGCCATGAATTGTTCCACTGTCCCCCTCCCACTGCTTTTTGTTGCTGGGAACCCTACTAACAATGGGAATGATTGGAGGGTCCGGGGGCGTACGGAGGAGGACAGGAAAGAGAGAACAGGAAACCGTGTCCTCAAGGAGAGAGAAAAAGATGTGAACACGCGGAGACTGAGAGGAGAGTGCAGTTAAGTTTGTAGAACTTGTGGTCTGAAGACTTGGGAGCACGCCATGCAGCTGAAGGTTGAGGCTGAAACTGAAAATAACAGCCGCTGCAATTGGAAGGCTGTTAACAGTAACCCTTAAAAAACACACGCGCCATGACCTCTCCTTCCAACCCAGTTGGTAATCGCGTTTAGGTTTGGGCACTTGCCAACATACAGCGCATCTAGTGGCCGGGATCAATACGCCTCTCTCTGTGACTGTAGTTAATGTGACGGCTGAATGGTTAGTCCTGCCCCGTAATACACGTCTCCACCTCAGTGACCCCTCCTCTCTCCCTGAACGCTCTTCGTTTTCATTACCCCGAGCTCCGTCTCATTAGCATTCACAGAGCCGTGATGGTTATATGGGCTAATCAATGCCCCGCGCTCCTCCATCCTGTCATCCTCCATCAGACCATATGCACGGCCACTCAACCTTAAAAGGTGGCCAGTTGTCTGGCCCTTATGTCGCTGCATGGCCCGTGTCACAATATTGAGTCATGTCGGTGCCAAAATCTGTCTCACGGTCTGTATACATCTACTTTAGATCTAGTCTTGCGTGTATTTTCACTCTGTGCCCCCTCTGTCCCACTGTAATGGAAGATTTATCTGTGGTTTCCTGCCAAAAAGGATGAATCACTGATTTCCAGCTAAATGTCACGTAAAGGCCGAGGAAGACAAGTTTGTTGGTAGATTAAATGAACCAACATCTTTGTGTTTGGTTCAAGTCGGACAGACCGGCCTTCAGGGACGGACGAAACCTTGTCGGAGTGGCAGATTGGGAATGATCGGTTTAACAGAGAGCTCCCTGCCTCCTGGGTCATCATCCATATGTTTAGGTTGGACTGAGTGGCCACATATGGACACACTTTTATTTTTTTAGATTGGACAGCAGTTACCACATAAACATAGCAATCATCTGCTTTATAAGGTTTCCCCGTCTGCAGCGGAAAAGCAGGGGCTCAGAGACATTTACGTTTCCTCTCAGCACGAATAAAACCATCGTCTGAAATGGATCTCAAAAATCAACCCCGCATGTAAATACACACAGGAGAGACGTTCGGGTGAGTGTGTGTTGCTCATGGCAGCTTTACAACGGAGCCAACCTGAGTTAAGCCAAGTGACAGTTGTTTTCTCTTTTGCTTTCTTTGGCTCTCACAGAATGAGAGTGCAGCCGAGCATTTATGATGCAAAACCCGGGCCCCAGCAAAAGGGCGGCTGTTTTCGTTCAGAGCGCATGGGCTCATGTTGCATAGCTGTTTGTGGAAGCCATACTAAGCCGGGTTGTTTATATCCATCGCAGGTTCTGCGAAGGGAATTTCAGCAGCAGGAAGGATACTGCTGTTATTGGCTTAAATATTATTCATGGGTTAAATATATACCCTCGTCAGCCGTGAGACGCTGGGAAGAGAAAATGAAATGAAGGAGCTCACCGAGGTCAGAGGAACATGTGGTATTAATGGCAAATCAGTTCAGTTCTGCTGTTACATGACATGGACCACACAAGGGGAATCTGCCTGAATCTTAAAAGGAGGTTTGCTGAGGTTTTTGGGAAATATGTAGTCGTTCTTACCAACCTTAAGGCAATGTCCTAACTTCTTAAATGAGACCCCATTTACACTTAGCCACTTCCTGTATCTCAGGCGGATCGGATTGCTTTTTAAAAATATACAATAACCAAGGAGCGTTCTAGCTAGCTACTTAAGTTTAACCATGAAAGCGCTCACACGGTCAATGGCAGATGATCTCTACACACAAGATCAAACAGAAGGCGCACTAAACCTTTGCGGCTTGTATCTGATCCCTGATCACCGATTGATCTGTGGGCAAGGGAGCGGCGTGAGTGGCCTTCTTGTCTCGCTGTCTCCATAAATATGGATTCATCCACGCGTTTTCATTCATGGATTCTTCTGTTGACAAGCAGAAACGGGGCCTAATTTGGCACTACATGGATCGCCGCAATTTGTGTGTGTGTTCCTGATACGCAATAATCCATGAGATGGTGTATTGATCCAACAAGTGATCATGCACAGAATTTCCAGCAGCAGATTTAATGAGAGCGCTCGACGAAAGAGTGCGCGCGCGCGGCGTGTTTGTATATGCGAGCGTAAGTGTGCGTCTTTGTTTGCGCGCCTGTGTGCGTAGATGAGCGCGTGCGTGTAACTTTGTGTGCCATTTCCTACATGCAGGCTCATTATAAAACCAATTAAACCCGCCGTACTCTCATTAGCGAGCTGTGGGGCTTAAGGAGAGATTGAGGACCTGTTGTACTCCCACAGGGCTTCTGTCTGGTCAGCCCTGTTTTAAACGATAAAAAACACTTATAAATCCGCTGAAATCAAACACCACGGATCGGTCACGATGGGTCAGTGCTTGTCTGAGCTCAGCCCTCAGTCAACCTCGCCATCTGTGCTTCTCTATACTCATTTTTTGTTGTCGTTTTCACCACAAAAAAAGCTGACATGCTCTGGTTTCTATCTATATGCTCTTTATGAAATGAGGAGTGTGGGAAACAATAACGTAAACTGGCTCCATTACTGCGTGGGATAGTAGTAGTGTAAGGGAGAGGAGGAATAGGAAATGGAGGAGGAGGGAGAGAAGACAGGGCAGGAGAAAGGAACCAGACAATGAGCGAGAGAGAGAAAGAAGCTCAGCTCAGAGATACATCTGTGTATGAAATAACCATTTTAAAAGGACAGGATCGTGCACTGTGCCGAGGTAATAACCGGCGAGAGACACAGCCTCCTCTTGTGATCTGGAATCAGCAGACGATATCGTGTCACTATTGCGCTCATTACTTTGGTGTTTTTGTGTGCAGAGGATGACGCCCCACACTCCCAGTACCCCCCAGTATACTGTCCCTTCCACACACACACACACACACACACACTCACGGGTTTGCGCATATTTTCTCCCTCCTTTCTTCATTCTTGGCTGGCGGAGCTGACGGTTGGAGAGGCACAGCTGCCTGGAAGGTGGAGGCGTGATTGATTGATGAAGTTTTTGTGCCCAGGGGATCCAATCATGTAATCAGTTTGTATTGATTGACTGTCCCCATTGAGAGACTGCTGAGGCTCTGCCACCATGTGCGCGAGCTAGACCTGGCACGCATTCAAAATCTTATGCAGTCAAATTTGATTCGGGTGGCGAGGTCGCCTGAGTCCACGCGTCGGGGATGCACAGAGGGAAGACATGCCATAAATCACACTGCAGACGTTTCGCAACACTCACCACAATTCTCTGCTCCAATTCCTCATTATCTTGCGTTTATTTCAATTATTATGATTGAGAAATGAATTCAGCTTTACTGTAATTGCATCACATGGTTAATGATCTGATCTCCCTGGAATTTAAATAGGGCTTCAACCTGGGTTTGCATAGCTAATGAGGACCCCCCCCCCCCCACACACACACACACCTCTCAGTTTCCTGCTTTATTCAGACTTTTCTCTCTCATTTCACATTTCTGACTTATATTTCAAGTGTCAACTTATTGTTACTGTGTGATGCAATTCACATGGTTCCTGCACCAATGGTGAAAGATGGGATTTATGAGTGCAAATGAAGGTCTTTTTGTGAAATAAAACATTTAAGGAGCTCTGCCTTCTCTTTTTGTGGTGCAAAACACATTTGGCGATGGTTATGCAATTTAAAGCAGTCAAACAAAGAGGTTTGTAGTAAGAAGATGAAAAGATAAAACTCTTTTCAGTGTGTGGTGACTAACGGGTAGATTTTATCAGCAATAATAAAGGGGTTTCCAGCTTACTCACCACTTTACATCTTTGCAAACAGTTTCACATCCTCACACAGCTGCCTCATTACAAAGACCGCCCTGCTTATTTCGTTTGCTTCACTGCAACAGCACTTCTTGTCTGTAAGGCAGAGGTGGGAGAAGAGAATCGAGAACCCGTCACTAGTGGGCATTTGTTCTCCATGCTGGCATTTAATAAGCCCCAAAAGATTTCTGCCTCAAAGTCATTCCAAAGTCAAATTAAGGCTGAGCTCAGTGAGCATGTTTATCTTTAAGTCTCGCTGCATCGCGGCTGTAACCTCGGGGGTGGACAAGTGAATGAGTATAGCAGCAGATGTTTTCTGTGTACTCCTCTCAGTCTAAGCTTTACAATGCGCACACCATTTCCAGGTGACATGAATGAATAATGAAGAGATCGCAGTATAGTGCTTACAATCAGTCTGTGAAGTGTGGCTTCCAGTAAGAATTGGCACATTTTCAGTGATTTACTTCAGAGCACTTCTCAGTCCTGCACAAATGAACAGGCTGTCATTTCACGCAAACAGCTTCTCTGTAAGTGAGTTAAGTTCAAACTGATCGCTAGAAATGAGTTTACAACGGATTACGTCTTAGAAATGTCTATTTGTCATAGAACAAAATATAAATGTACAAGAGGACATGTTGTGAATCTGGAGAAATAGATTGACGCATGTTAATAGGCATTTTTGAAATGTTAGGGAACAATCACCCAATGTGAAGAAAGTCGTGGTTCTTTAAAAGTTTCATCACCATTTTGAAGCAAGAAAACATACCGAACAACGCAAGCTGAAACTGAAATTGGGTGGTCATCAAACTGAGAGCATGCTGTTAATCTCTTTTCATTTAAAGCCGATGTTTAAACCACAGTGGGACAGTGGGAGCTTACATAGACAACTAATATCCCTCTACAAAAGTACAGTAACCATTGAATCACTGTGTCCTCTCTGTATTTGTCTGTGTCTCTGCAGATCAGAGTGGACGGTCCTCTGGTGGGAGGAGTGCTGTACGAGACAGTGACCGTGATGAAGGATAGCAGCCCCATCCTCCGGGATATGGCCTTCTCCCTGGACAGGAACTTTCTCTACGTCATGTCTGACAATCAGGTGAGGAAACGCCCTCATTTTGCTGCTGCTGTCGTGGGGAAAATGCTCAGTGGCGGGGTGATGCAGCGAGTAGTGAGGCCGTCCTTCAGCTGGAAGCCCGCGAGTTCGTGGCCCCCGTGACAGCGAGCGTTCACAATGCCGACATGTCCTTGAGCGAGAGACTGCCGCTTTAGTAGTTTTACTTCACATAAAAAAGAGAATTTGTTTTGCCATTTGCGGGGGAAATTTGTACAAACAAACATACAATATAATATTAACAGGTGTTTTTAGGTAGAGAACTCTTGAAAAAATATATTGGATTCAGTTTAATTGGAAAAAGATACCAGCAATTCAGTTAGCCTTATTGTTCTGTTCAGCTCGGGAATTAGCAATAAAGCAGTATTAAAACAAAAAACATTAATTCATGTTGAATGATAAAGTAATGCTATTTATTTGGAATCCAACCAGATGATTATCCCCAAAATCCAATGTGGCATCTTTCAAACATTCACAAGCTGAGGGGATTGTTAAATGTGCAGTGTGTGTGTAAGGGGACGGGCCGCTGTTCTAATTGCTTATCCACGCGAATCGCCTTACAGTGCATGCATCTTTTGTACATGACACACACATCCCACAGAAAACCATTAGCGGCTTCTTCTTTTTTCTGTGTTGCTGTATAGGCCCCCCCCCCCCCCCCCCCCCCTTGCCTGCTCCTCACTTGGCCCGGCATCACAGAGGCGAGCAGTTGTTGTTGTCGTTGGACGATATTCTGCACTCATTGCAGATAAGAGTGAACAGTGGTAATCACTTTCAACTCCCATCAAGTGATTATTTTGGCGCAGCTGCATGGCACTGTGAAATGGGATTAGGTGTCAGTGCGGCCCCAAAAAAGAAAAAAGAAAAAGCCCCTATCACTGCTCTCAGTTGTCTTCTGACTGCTGGAATGCATCGAGCCGGAGTCACAGGACAGACAGGCAAAGGGCATCGGTACAATTGCAGTTCTGTCTGTTATTTCTTTTTTTTTCAAAGTGGCTCTAAAACTCTCTTCTGGGAATCTTGAAAAAACAGTCCAGAAAAACTATAAAAAGCATCGAGTTAAACAAAACAAGGGAGAGAGACTAGAGACAGTATTGCATTGGGCGCCGTCTTCTAAAACAGCAGCAGTGGCAGCTCCTCCTTCTGTCTGATGGACTGGAAGAGACAGAGCATCACTTATTGATGAGCTCCGGTCTTTCAAGGAGAGACGCATGCTTCCTTCAAGGAGATGGCCGGCCACTCTCTTCACTCCGCCTCCAGTGACACGTAAAAACCGTGCTACTACCAAACGCGGCTCGGCCACGCGCTTTCTCTCAATATGAGAACAGCTTTGGCTCTTTAGCCCCGAGGAGCTCTGGAGCAGAGCGAGGCCTTCCTCTCTCTGTCTTCCTCTTCGTCTTTGCTCAGCTTTTTCCCTTCCGATTTTCCCCCTGCTCGGGTGAGGAATCCCCCAGAGGGAGGGCTTCACGCACAGATTTCCCACATTTCTAGTAGATCCCGGGGATGAGAGGTTTTCTGATTTCTGGGAGCCAAACAATACAGGAATGATGTGGAATAAGGAGCGAGGCACAGACAGATTTGGCAGAGATCAGCCGACCCTCGTGGAATAACAATGAGCCTCTCCGTCTCCTGCCGAGTGAAACACGCAGGGTTAGCGTGATGATGAAGAGTGAGGAGAGAAAAGCGGGAATCAGTGTGTGTGTGTGTGTGTGGATGTACGTGCTTGTGTCTGTGTCCGCAAAGCATCATTTGGGATCCATTATTGATATGAAAAAAGAAAATAACTCTTCCCAGCAGTTAATCTTTCTTTATTTTTAACTGGAAGTTATATGATTAATTAGGTTCAGTCAAGTTTACACTGTACAGTGTCAATCTTTTATAGTGATCATGTCTGTCCGGGTTAAATTGATTGCTATAAGCGAATGATGGATTTTCTTTATTTCTCATGCAGATTACCATCTAATTGACATTTGTACATGTATTACATGACTATAAAGTAATGAAACGGATTTACTGAATTTCACTGACTGTTTCAAATTACAGTACAGCTTCAACAACAGGTGCTTTTCCCCGTTGGAATTTGTTTTCTGTCTCCATCACTGCAGCCATGACAAGGTGGCCTGGCACCAAGTTTCACGGCTGCATCTCTTTTGCCCATTTTTGGCGGTTTGTCATAAACTTCAAGGAGACTACGTTTCTCGTTGAAAGAAAATCACTCTTGCTCTGGTCCAGAAGCAGACAGGTTACCACGAGGCGAAGTATCATGGGAGTTGAGGAAAAGAACAAAGAATTACTTTCGATTTAAAAATGTTTCCATGTATTGTCATGTATGAAAAAGACCCAAAAAGAACCCTGTAGGCGGACGACTTGATAAGCAAATCATTTAAACAGCATTTGCAAAGGAATAATTCTGTCCCAGATGTTGTTTAGGTGTTATTTAACGCTGGTTGTCGGGAGGTGTGTCCTGGTAGTTTACTGGTTATTGTGACAATAAATATCGATAAGATCAGCTTCACACCAATTTGTGTTTGCTGTACAGCATGTGCACTTAACAGGCTTTGAGAAAGTTAAAGGGGATCTGCATTAAAGTGAAGCTACTTGCTCTATACCAATGATGGAAAAACAAAAATACAACTAAAAACAAACTTTTCTTGCTGTATCCTAAAAACACAAAATCCTAGATATGACCAGATAACTCCTTGACCGTAAGTATCTATCTAGAGATGGCTGTGGATTGTCCAGAGCCAGACTTAGGAAAAAGGATAACTGTAGTGCAGAGGTCTAAAAGCCTGCATGCTCATCTGACAGCATTCGTAAAGTTCCAGTAAATCCGGATGAAAGTGTTAAAGCGACAGTGAGCTGATAAGATGATGAGATCGAGCATTAGTGTGAGGTCATCCCAGATGTTATGGAAAGATGAGGATTTTGTAATTCCCAGAGCCGGAAAAGTGGACGTTATGATCTAACGCTGACGATCATTCAAAAGGCAGCCAGACTGAGATTTCTCACTTTCTTGGGAGCGGAGGGTTGTCATTGGTTTTCTGTGTTTGCTTTAAATAATCACTTTCACCTGGAGAAATTATCTCAGAGAAGACAAGACAAAAAAAAGCTTGATAAAATAATACTACTGATCATGAATGATGTATGAAGGCTTAATTCAGTAATCCACCATTATAGAAAGACGATAAAAAGACATCATATATTCATTACACTGAGAAGTGAAACTCATCTCCACAATATGAACTTTCAATTAAATTTAGATTCAACCAGGAAAGACAACATGAAATATCCAAATCAATTCCTGTGTCTCATTACATTTAAGACATTTATTATCTGACTGTCATTGAGCTGGACACACTAAAAGGAAAACCTGCACTTTATGTGTGATGACGTTTTGTAGTTTCATTTAGCCACTTGTTAGCATCCACCATTTTTTAGACACGTAAAAAGGGGATTTACTGATATGTTTTATGTTATAGAACCAAGCGCCACTGTTCTGACCCACAGCGTCGTCGGGGAAGTGTAGTGCCCACCCTCCGGTGCCCCCCCGCCCCCCAGGTTAACACCGTTAGCTCTGTCAGCGCTGTTCATGCTGCTAGCACTGTTAGCTGGTAGCCGCCGGTTCAGCCGTCGCCATGTTGACCGATTCTAATTCACATGCTGAGCTGCTATGCTTTTTAGACCTTGTCAACATAAAACCTAAGGTCATGTCTTTTGATCTTATTTGGATTCAACACAGTGCGTTCCTGCTCAGGTCAGCTCCATTAAACATCAACTCTTATGTGCAGCGAGAGCTTCACATATGATTGTCAGCGGGGCAGCAGAAGGCAGACGATCCATAGCTCTCCCCTTGTAAAGGTCATGCTTCCTAACGACCACAGACCAACTTTGTTATTTTAGACGAGTTCCCATCCACAAAAAATTCATGGATTATTCCCACTGCGTCGCATATGGACTTAGAAACTCAGCCCCTCCTGTGCTGCAAAATCATTTTGCTAATGGAATGCACCTTTGGGTTCTGAACCGCTGGAAAAAAAGAGAAAGTTATTTCATTGGGAGCAGCAGACAATCCATTTTGCCAACACAGACCTGAGAGAGCACCCACTTATGCTATCAGGAGCACCGGAGACACTCTAATCCATAATCCACTCTTCATTTGTGATTGCTTACATCAGGAAATTGCTTGCATCATACGTCCAGACCTTGAATAATTATACAGTATAAAATAGGCGGGCACAAGCTGCAGCTGAGTGCAGGGCTGGTGCTGGCCGTCATGGAGAGCTCATACTTTGCCAGACATTCACACATTGCGGTTGCAGCAGTAGCACGGTGCGTGGTTGTCCGTCTGTCAGTTTGACTACGTCTTTTTGCTTGTGTGTGCTCCTGTGTGTGGAAAATAGCAGCTCAACTTATAATGTGGACTGGGAGATTTCATATAACGATAATTGCAAGTTCAATAAACAAATGTGAATTTATTATGTGAAATAACAGCATGGTAAAGCATATTTTCGTATACTCTTGTCAGAATGAGTTATTTTTCTCATTTTGACATTTAATTTAGCACTTTCGTGCAAAATTAACACAATATTATCAAGTATATGTATATATACATATATATATATATGTATATATATATATCTGGATATGATTTCAGCACGTTACGATTCCATTGAAAGACGTTAAATTACAATATTGAATTATTCCAGTGTAATTACTATAGCAGAGGTCCACAAGCTGGCATGCTATAGTAGCGCAATAACATCCTTTATCAAATGTTTCAAAGAAAAGTTGTGGTGTCATTTCATACGCTTTCTGACATATGAGGAACAAAATATCTGGAGGCAAAAACCACAGTGCTGCATGTTTGTGTCAGCAGCAGGAAGTAGAAAAAAAGGAGTTGTTTTCCTCAGAGAAACTCTACAGTGTGAGCAGTGATGAGGCTTCCACATGTTGCAAAATGGACATGGACATGATGAAATGGGATTTGGTCTCTCCTCATCAGAACTGCTTATTATTTCATCAGGATGTTTTGGTTGAATGCCTTCGTCGACATTATTTCCAGTCCATGGCGCCCTTTTTGTTTTAACTTGTATCACACTAAAGGCAGCCACTTACACACCAGTTGTTTTTTTTGTCAGATTCATTTCTATTTTTACTGTAAACTGTACTTTCAAACAGAATGCAAATATCATATTATTTTATGTCATATTATAACCAATCACTTTGTGCGGAACGATTGAGACAGCAAACTCTATTACTCATTTCAACCTTGATAAAGGCAGAGCATACAAGATCCACTCCTTCTGTTTTTTAAAAGCGCTAAACATATGATATTCGCATGCAAGTATTTAGCATTTTTTGTGTCGTCAAGAGTTGGCCAGCTCCCGACCCTGCATTGCTCTCATATGGTGGTCACAGCTGATAATGCCTTCCACACCGACAGCGTCGCCGCTGAAGCGTAGTGCCCACCCTCCGGTTCCCCCTCAGGTCAACACCGTTAGCTCTGTCAGCACTGTTGCCGTCGTTATCACCGTTAGCTTCCAGTCGCCGGCTCAGCCGTCGCCATGTTGAGCGCCGTGTGGAGGCGCTAGATATGCCCCAGTGTTCCCCTACCATTGCTTTGGGGGGCAGGCCCGCCTCACTGTGTGTTCAGTTCGCAATACTTTTGCAGCTTCCAAGCGATTGTCTGTGGTTTGTTTAGTTTCCCTCCTGCGGCCCTTGTGTTATGATTTGCACTTCCAGATATCTGGTTTGTTCTAAGGTTTCATGTTCGCTTTCAGCTGTAAAGGAGTCGCGTTACACCTCCGCTGTAGACTATACAGTGAAGGTAAAAATGCAGAAAGGCTTGAAAATAAAGACTTGTCTGATGTGGATCAACGTACACAACAAAAGGATCACATTGGGCTTCATTTTTTGTGTGTGCAGTAAATTCAATTTGACTGCCACTGGAATCATGTCCATACATTTACAGATGCCAAAACAGTTTGTTGAAGGAAGCCAATGGAGAACTTTATACTTTTTCTTCCTGTCTGTTTTTACTAATGTATCTGTGTATCTTTCCTGAACGTGTGCTTTAACCCTCCCTGCCCTTCTTCTGGTGTAGGTGGCTCAGGTCCCCGTGGAGGCCTGTGAGCAGTACGGCACATGTGCTGAGTGTCTGAGCTCTGGTGACCCCCACTGCGGCTGGTGTGTCCTGTTCAACACGTGAGTCTTGTCCCCTCCTTCTACTCCCATGATGCTCGCTTACACACATCACAGCCGAGGGATTAAAACCACAACATTAATGCTTACCAAACAGCTTTTAGAAAGCTATAAGGGTAAGCACGTGGTCATGTGATTTGTGCAGTTTAATATAACAGAGATATTGTCCTCCCTTGGAGTTCAACGTTACCAACAGCTGGCGGGACAAACGGAAAACCGGGAGGCGGTTATTGGACAGCGTGTTCCCTCCTAAAGTAGAGATATTCAGCACAGCAGAAACTGCAGATGTTATTGTCCGTCAGGCCGGGGGGGGGGGGGACTGGTGTTAATGGGCTGGCGGAGGGAGGGATTAGTCAGTCACTGCGGGTGCACAAACTGCACGTCTACATACCCGGGGAACATTTTGGACCTGACGGAGCAAGCTTATCACTTCCATCTTAATTATCTGACCCCCAGGTTAACTTGCATAATACCTCGATATGGAGAAAAGGGGATTCAGGCGATTAAAACGCTGTGTTTCCCAAACAGCGGCAGAGTTGGTTCGCTGACCTCAGCCGGGGATTAACCCCCGTCTCATCATATGACGACTGCATTTCAGCGAGCAATATCTTGATGATGATCAGCATTATTTAAATTGCAGCTCTCAGTGTTATCAAATTGTGAAGTGAGAGGAAAAAAACATGTTTTGTCTTAATCCAAATTGGCTCATTAAACAGTAGTTTTTCCTTCCCCCCCCCTTACACTTATCAGTGAATAGATAGGCTGCTGTTCCCTCAAGTAACCCAAAGTGAATCATGATCCCTCACGTTGCAGAATGAGGCTACTTTATTTTTCTGTCCAATAAATCCTGATTGGGGTCTTTTTACAGCCTCTGAATGACTCTCAAAGAGTTTCATGTAGACCTCTTTCAGGATCTCACTTTCCCACCCTTGGCACGGTGCACCAGAGCACCCATCTGACAGAGTGTGTTGGGGGCTGAACAGGCGCACAGCCTGACGGGAAAAGGGAACAAATGGCTCCATCAGACAAAACGCTGCAAATAAAGGAGGCAAAATAAAAGGCAATGAAAGACAGTCTGAGATGAAAGGTGTCCCTTTTTTTTTTCGGAGGCACTTCAGTTGATGAGCGGTCAGAAGGTGACCGTCTATACTCCTGTGGCTCCGGTCCGCCTGAAGGAGCCGAGCCGGCAACAGCTGTCACCGCGTTTCCATTCCGCCTTTTTATTGTGTTGTAATTACAGCCGAGGCCTCGGCGCTCTTTGAGCTCTCTCAGGAGGCGCCACCCCCTCAGCAGCATCTGAGAGTGTATTAAGTACTATCTCCCCTCGCTGTGCGCATTACACTGTTAAAAGAAAGAGATGATGGTGTTCAGCCAAAAGACTGAGTTTTCCATTACGATTTAACTCTACGGCTGAGAGATTCTTGTTCTTTTTAATGCCTGTTACTATCTGAGCCTGCAGAGACCTAACTCCGACAATGCCTCTTTCAAAGAAATCAGTATCAATACAACCACATTAAAAAACTATCTCAACAACAAATCCCCGTTTCTGAAACTGGACAAATTATTCAAAGTTTTATAAATCCTTTCCATCCCTTGCGATAACTTTAAATGTAGCCTATACTTCTCTCTTACACGGTTATTCTAAGGTCGCACTATGGTGCCAACCCTTTCACTTCTTACTTTTAATTGCCTGTTGGGATTTAGGGAGCTGAAGCTTATTCAAATGTTGCACTCGGTTTATGTGCTCTGCGGAAAAGTATATAAAAAATATATAGGGAACGATCTGACCAAGCATCTGATCTGACTAACAGCTGTGTGGAGGAAATGATCAATCATCAAAAACAATCGAGACATGGACATCACTATAGTGTGGTCAAGTGCATGCTAACAAGCTGATGTTTAAAGCTACTAAGAGGAACCTTCATTTTGTTTAGAATCCCTTTGGAAAAACCTCTCATTTTACTCCAGCCAGGGTCTGACAGTCTGCTCCGTGCAGTCCTGGTTCTCGCGTGCCTCTCTTCCCTCCAGGCAGGCAACGGTGGTGTCGATGTTTCGGCTACGGCCAGGAACTGGTGGAGTAGCGAGTCGAAGCTCTGCTCCTGGGCCGGAGGAGGAGATGCTGCTGCCGGGCGAGGAGCTCTCCTCTTCCCACCCCGGGCTTCGAATGCGAGCCAAAGGCCGCAGCGAAGCCGGATCTGGGTCTGTCCACCGTCGGTTGGTCGCTGAAAGAGTTTCTGGTGAACATGTGCGATGTCGTCTGATTTTGTGCGGAATCCGACTCGTTGCACCGATGACAAGCGTTAAGAACTATATAGAAATAGACAATCTTCTCTCTGATTGTCTCGTTTACTTATGCAGGTCAAATCGGGGCATTGGACGAACTGTAATTTTGACTCAATGATGGTGCTGGATGAAAAGTCACCAAAATGATTCAAGAACCCAATTTCATGACGATCCGTCCAATAGTTGCTGAGACATTTCGCTCACAACTAAAAACGTGACACTTTCATGGCAATACATCCAGTAGTTGTCTACATAGTGGATGACTGCCGGGCCAATTCAAAACAAATCGGAGCGTTTGCCATTATTCGTCTCTAAACTGGCTGCACTGTTTTATGAATATTTAATAATGAGTGCCTTTTGCTCCACAGGTGCTCGAGGAGGGATCGGTGTCTGAGGGCGGATGAGGCCTTCCGTTTCGCCACCGACATTGACCGCTGTGTGAAGGTCATCGCTCACCCGGACAGCATTGCTGTATCAGCACATAGTGTCCCTGTGAGTCCGCTTATCATTCCACCAATCACCGCTCTGTCACTCCACTCGCAAAGTTTATGAGCAATCACTGAGAGTAGCCTTGTACAGCAGCCACATGTACAGTAAGTATAAGCCTGGTAGAGAAGATTAGATTTGTGAGAGGCGAAGAGAGAGGGAGAGAGAGAGAGAGAGAGAGAGAGAGAGGGAGAGAGAGAGGGAGAGAGAGAGAGAGAGAGAGAGAGAGAGAAGGGTGGTTCTCCCTGTAGACATCCGATCTATTTATTGTGGTTTAAATACATGAACTGTGGGATGAGAGACAAATGCTGAGGGGGGATGACGTGAGAGTTGTTTACGATGTCATCTGCCAAAAGGTTGCGTTACCTAAAAGCTTAATTCAACTGTTTATTGGACAGTAGCCAAGAGCACAGAGGAGTGGAGTACAGTTAGTGCTGAGGATTATCTTAAGGGAATAGTTCGACATTTTGGGAAGTACACTTATTTGCTTTCTTGCCGAGAATTAGATGATTAATACCACTCTCGTATCGGTGCGTTAAATATCCTGCTGGAGCCAACAGCCAATTAGATTAGCTTAGCTTTGCACTTAGCTTTACACAGTATAACAGGGGAAGTAGCTACCCTGACTACAAGCACCTCTTAAACTCACTGATCAACATCTTAGGTCTCATTTGTTCAGTCCGTACAGAAACAGAAGTGTAAAAACAATGGGTTATGGTTTCACAAAGGGGGTTGTATGCCGGGCTATTCGTTGGCCAGGAGCAGTAACTTCCGTCCATGTAGTCGTTTTTACAGGTCGGCCTTCGTACAGATGTATAAACCAAGATTTAATGTGTTAATTAGTGGGTTTGAGAAGTGCAGATGTTGTCATCTTTAGACAGAGCCAAAGGAAACAAAATGCTGTTTGGCCCGGGCTGTGTCCAAAATCAAGTTTGCCATTTTGTCGTGCTTTCTGAAAATATTGTGAGAATTGTAGTACATCGTGGACTCAACCTTTGTGCTATTAGTCCACTTAAACCTCTGGGCTACCTCCTGCCCAAGTTGCCGGCCTATCATTCCTACTAGCCACCCTAATATAGCAGGCTAAAACCGGCCCAATCAACCTGGCCTGTCACAAGTTTCGGCCCATTAACATCTTCACCCTCTGCTTTTCTTTTAAGCTTCTGCTGGAGGTGAATAATGTTCCAGACCTTTCTGCTGGAATCACCTGTTCATTTGGCCGGCAGGCCCAGGTGGACGGTCACGTCAACGGGAACAGGGTCATGTGTCTGTCGCCGGCCGGGAAGGAGGTCCCTCAAATACCAGAAGGACAAGGTGAGCTCAGACACCTCTCGTGTCAAAACAAACCAACGAAAAACTGATTGATAGTGATGCCAATGTCAGGTGAAGAACTTCTAATATCAATATTCCAGACACACACCCAAAAAAAACCCCACCAGCTTTCCTTTCAGATGGACCACCTTGCATTTTTTGTTTATCCAAGGAGCTCCGTAAGTACCAAGGAGCCGTAGGATTTACTCAGAGCATATACAGTAATCCTTCGATTGAAGTTTATGACTGAAGGTTTTCCTCACGACAACAGCAATATGCCCTGGCAGAGACGCAGACACCAGGTGGCTCTTTACAGAAGTGCGATAAAAGTATTAACATTTCTTTTTTCATTTTGACCTAGTCTTTTCGATCATTGTTTTCGTTCTTTCACCTTTCCTTTTTGTTTCTCTCTCTCTCTCTCTCTCTCTCTCTCTCTCTATTGCATCATTTTAATTCCCTCTCTCCATCCTTTCACTCATTATGTTCGCTCTCTTTCTCTCTCTCTCAGACTGGGCTGGCGTAGAGCTTCGTCTGAACTCAAAGGAGACAGGTCAGATGGTCGCCAGCACAGAGGTGAAGTTCTACAACTGCAGCACCCATCAGACGTGAGTCCAGCTGCCCATCCCCACCTCTGTCTTTGATTTGTTCAATAGACGGAGGAGCACTACTTGATTTAGGGCAACGATGTACTGATGCTCACAACTCTACTTAAGATTGGGCTGTTAGAGAACCTCAGTGTTCAATTTATCTGTCAGGTTTCATTCAAATCAACATGATGCATTTGCCTTGGCCCGTTTTCTTCGGCTTTGCAATACCGTATACATTTTCACATCTGGAAACTGCATAGCAGACCCACGGTGTTCATAGCTGAGCTGCTCTACTGGTGCAACAGAGTGTGCTTCGCTGTAGGCCAGCAGTCCCAGAGGAGCCCTGAATAGATAAGCAGCAGACTCACACACCTCCTTTCTGACTTGACTTTGTCCCGAGCGTCCCAGCCAGACGACTGTTTGTGTTGAGACATTTTAGATTTGATAGCCTCGCTCTGGTGCTTTGAGGGTGGATAAAATAATGTAAATTAACAAGGAATTTATTTAAATACTCATCTGTTTTGTCTTGCCAATATAAATTTCTCGACAGGGCAGGGGAGCTGCTTTGACTTTGAGCCATTATGCTAATGTCAGCCGTATAGCTGAATAGCAATTGCAAGCACTGCTACAAAAGGTGGATCTTATTAGGATGAATGCCAATTAGCAGCATTTGTCGGCTTTAAAAGGTGTCTGCAAATCAGAAACTTTACGAGCTTTCACAGCTTAACAAACCTCCAGAAAGGCCAAACGTTGAATTAGTTACTCCAATAGACCTTCACCATGATTCTTATTATTTTTTTTTACATTTTTGTCCACATTCTTGGACAGGGAAAGTAATAATTCCTTTAATTTTTTGAGGTGTTACAGAGATTTGAACTGACAGCCTCTTATGCACACTTCACTAACCTTCGACGGCGCCGTGAGTTATACTCAACCACGAGCGCACAACAGCTGGATACAGGGATGTACAATAAGTTCACTCTAGGAGGGAATATTTGATTGATGGTGCATTCATAGCCGAACCTTGGAAATTAGCCCACAGTGGATACACATGCCACCTATTCAAAATGCTCTTTGACTGCGACATGAATGCCCTAATATAACCGCATTAAGCCATTAGAGAGAAACAGTCGGAGGCTCATCACATCCCCACCACACTGATACGGCCTCCATTAGCTGCGGGGTGACCCTGTGAACTCCTGTGATTAATATTTCAAGCCAAACACACTCTTCACCCAGCAACTCTTCCTCCACATCCCCCCACTACCGCCACCAGCTCAGCATCACATCAACCTCCATAATTAATTATCCAGTGTTTGCAGCTCCCTGCCAGTCCAGTTCTATTAATACCCAACCCCTCAAAATTTCTTTCTCACACACACCCACACATTTTTATGTCCATACTGGCCCTGGGCAGCTAATTAATATCAAAATGTAATGCCGCTGCACTACATTTATTGGCATTCGTATAGCTTGCTATGAGCCGCAGTATTGGAGTGCTGCTAGTGGTTTGATAGTTTCTTCATGGTTTCATCTTATTGCATGACCAATTTAGGGAGAACATGATTTTGATAGAGCACTGATCTGTTTTCCACACACCTCTATTATACACAGCGAAGCCTGCGTGGCCCCCCACAGGAAAATGTTCAATTTTCAGCCCTCCAATTGCTCTGTCTGGTATATCAACAGCTGTGCGTCACTCGTCTCTGTTCTCGTAACTTCCTCACCTCTCTAAGTCCTCCACCCAAAGTTGTGTCACCATCAGCTCCCCGTTTGCTGAATGAAATGTGATGAAATCCAGTCTGACAGGGTTCAGCACAACTTTAATCCACAACTGACCGCTGGCTGCCGTTTAGCAAATCCGAGCCAAAGATGGGACGCAATTCTACCCATCAGATATCCAGTTGTCACTTTTAATTCTAGATTTTGTGTACAAGCCAGAGTTGGACGAATGAAATGTACTGTTTTTCATTGCAGTCAAAAACCAGAAATATAAAGCAAGCGTGTGTAAAAAATGAATAATGAAATTATAAAGCTCAGGGCAAGGACACTGCAGGTCCTCTACAGCTTTTTGTCCAACACTTTTTTTACTTTAAATTGCTTAAGAGTGCTTTAAGTGACAGGGACTCTCCTGCCAAGACTTCATACCTCAGGTCATTTATTGTCATCCCTGACAAAAAGACCACCATTCATTGCTGGTTGCATAGAAAATAGGGACATCTGATCTTTCAGTGAAACACACTGACACGATAAATTGAGCTGAAAGCTGTAATCCTTCATCAGTCTCCTCTTTTCAATCATCTTCACACAGGAGAGGAAGATGTGGGTAATGAGTAAGGAAAAAAAGGAATAAATCTTTTTACATATTATGTAAATGCAGAGCCACTCAATTAAAATTGTGCATGTCAAGTAGTAACGCATTCATTTGTCCCTGCAGGTGTCTGTCCTGTGTAAACAGCACTTTTCGCTGCCACTGGTGTAAATACCGCAACCTGTGCACCCACGACCCCAGCAGCTGTTCTTTCCAGGAGGGCAGAGTCAACGCCTCAGAGGTGCTGTGCATTACCGTTAACATAAAGAGAGCTACAGTTAGCCGATTAACGTGAAGCCTTTAAGAGCACCATTTATCTGTTCCTGTGTGATACTTTTACCTTAAAGGCACAGTCCGTGATTTAAATGTAAGACTATTAAGAGTCTACAGACATGTTGGCAGCTGGTTTTAAAGGCACAATGTTTCTTTGAGCTAAATGCTAACATGCTGAAAACACCAACCACAATTTGAAATTTTGACCAGATGATGGCGCTAGAAAAGTCAGGGCATCACCAAAGTTACTATGGCTTTTCCTGACAGGAATGTCTGTACCACGTGTCATGTCAATCAAAATCAAATGGAAAAAACAACCTCATGGTGGCGCAAGAGGAAAAGTCCGGGGCTCGCCAAAGTCCTTGAATATCTCGGCAACAGCCCATCCAGTAGATTTTTAAATATTTTACTGGATAAGTGGAAAATTTCAGCAAAGTCATTAGTATTCATCCTCTGGGTACCATGCATGTATATTTCATGGCAATCCATCCTATAGTTGCTGAGATATTTCAGTCTGGACCAAAGTGGAAGACTGACGGAAAAATAGCATCATTATTACTATGGATTAAAAAATATGTAATAAATAGTCTTACATAGTTTACCATAGTGGAAAGTGTAACATGTAGCATATGAATGCAAATTATATTCGGATTAGCGATTTGTTTGCCCCAATAATACCTGCAGTCCTTCATGTTTATATTATACATTCATATATATTGACACAGATTACATGCATTGACAGATAGAAGAAAGAAGATACATACTAAAAATAGATAACTAGATAGTGTAGAAGGATAACTCAATTAATCTCCGAAGGGATTATTATTATGCATGGGTAATATAAAGGCCAAACAGCAGGGACAACATGAAAGAGTGTGTGCTCTCTTTCCGTGAATAATACAATTATGTGTGTTTGTACACTGTTTTCACAGGACTGCCCTCAGCTCCTTCACTCTGGGGAAATCCTCCTGCCGGCCGGTGAGGTCCGACCCATCACGCTGAGGGCCCGAAACCTCCCGCAGCCGCAGTCGGGCCAGCGGGGCTACGAGTGCGTGGTGCACGTACAGGGTGTCATCCACCGTGTCACGGCGCTGCGCTTCAACAGCACCAGCGTGCAGTGCCAGAACAGCTCGGTATGACCTCAAACACTCCCAGTGGGAGTCTCACAGCTGTCAAATGAGGCAGACAGCTTAGATGCTGTGTAGGCAAGGTGCATAGGGAACATCAGTGCATGCCGCCTGAGCATATGAGGAGAAAGCAGAGGAGAGGGAAAGCGAGAGTGATGGCAAAAGGTGCGAGGCATTCGAGGGAAAGGAGACCGACAAGGGAAGGAAAGGTTAGAAAAAAAAAAATGTGTATGGTGTAAAGTGAAAAAGATGGAAACCCTGAATTCAACACGACCTTGTCTCGTGAGCTGCATATTGTCGGACTAACGTCTCGGCGTTCGCCAAACGAAAAGGGGATGTTCCCGACAGAAAGTCACAGGTCTGGGATGAACACAGGAGATGTTTGTTGCACAATGCAAATCGGAGGCTAAATTTCAATGCAAAGCATACCTTGCCGCTCTGTGACAGTGAATGAAAAGGCCATTTTCCTCAGATGTGGATGATTGGCCCCCAGCCAGGGTTTGCGTGCCTACATGTCAAAGAGGAGAGGAGCAGACAACCATGGCAGAAATGACAGATGGTTAAGAACCTCGTCCCTCTTCTGCCCTTCCATTCGCTCATTTTCCTCCACTCTGACTTTGTTTCTTTTTCATTCTATCCTCTGTCGCGCTGTGACTTTCTCTCTCTCTCTCGATCCACTTACCGCACACTCCCTCACTCTCTGTCTCTGCTTTTCAGTACTTGTACGAGGGTGTGAAGTTCAGTGACCTGGCAGTGGACCTCTCCATCGTATGGAACGGCAATTTCATCATCGACAATCCCGAGAAGATTAAAGGTGCCTCTGCCATCCATCACTGCCAGGCCAGAGAGGTGTAAAGCACTCAATCCACAGGGGGATAGATGGGTCATAGAGACCACTTCAAGGCTCCCAAAGGGCCTTGAGAGAAAGTTCACAATAGCAGGGAGTCTTATCAAAAAACACCCAATCACTTGTGTGCCCGGAGGGGTGAAGGGTGAATCTTCATATTTGCTCAGTTTCGCTCTCGTAGCTGCTCTTGGTTGTCCTCTCCATCATCATACGAGAAAATGTGTTTGTCAGTTTTCATTGTGGGTTGTGCATTAAAAGCATCCCCGTTGCCAAGGATATACACAGTGATGGCCATGAATTTCAACAGGCCTTTTTGTTACGCAGGCAAGTTACTTTATATGGGCATGAATACAGACTACTTACAGGAGAGAGGATGTAGGCGACAGACTTCAAAGAAAGGTTTATTGGATTACCTCGCCATCTTTTTTCCTTAATACTTGGAAGAAGGAATTTAAACAAACATGCTTTTTTTTACGAATTTAGGTGAATTCTCAAGTTGACTCCTCGGTTGTAGGCGGTTATTCATTTTTTTATGGAATTGACTGTAAATACCTGCTGTTTAAGAATGTGTGAATCAGTTTGTCTAAATCGAATTGTCACGACTCCCTGCTGGCGCTTTTACAGCATATTCTATGGCTGACATTTGATTTATGAGCTATTATACCGGCGATGTTCTTCAAAAACCTCAATATTGACACGCCGAAATGACTTGTTATTTAACTGACCAGAGATCCTCTGCGGTGTCCCACAGTGCACCTCTACAAGTGCAGCGCCCAGCGGGACAGCTGTGGCATGTGTCTGCGGGCGGAGAGGAAGTTCCAGTGTGGATGGTGCAGCGGTGAGGGCCGATGCACCATGAGGCAGCACTGTCCTCCCATCTCACCCTATGCGAGCCGTTGGCTGGACCGTTCCGCCAAGAATGTCAAGTGCACCAACCCACGCATCACTGAGGTCAGTTGTTTGTTTGTTTGCCCGGTCAGTCAATCCCGTCAACCCGCTAGGCTTATTGTGCAATTTAATTATGAGATGTGAGTTCCTTTAGCCAAGTAATTAACTAGAATGAGTAGTTTCTGGTGGTTGGAAGTGTTATACGCATTTGTCATTCTTCTGCTTTGGGGCGGCCGTGGCTCAGTGGGTAGAGCGGATCGTCCTTCAAACACAAGGTTGGTGGTTCGATCCGTGATCCTACCGTCTGCTTGCTGGAGTGTCCCTGAGCGAATGAGCCCCAAGTTGCTCTGTGGGTGCTTTACAGCAGCCCACCGCTCCTAATGCTTATGGTTTGAATGAAGAAGTCAAATTTCATGTTTGTACCCGTATGCATATGACAATTCAAAATAATATTTCACACTATGAGCGACAAAAGGAACAAAAGGACCAAACTTGGCCTTCTACTTTGTCGGTGAGTCGCTGTTGAAATTTTGCTCGGGCGATCATTGACGTAGTTATGTCCTTAAATAGCAATGGGAACAGGCTAACTGCGTTTTTTAGAACAGAAACGTATGATTGGTGTGTTCACACTATGGGCGACACAGCAACAGGCTACAAGTCATTTTCAATTTAAGCCACTGACATGAAGCTACAAACTGACGCCTGACTGGTCTCAGCTTTCTTTCAGCTCTCCGATGACTCGGTAACGCGTCATGCCAATTAAAACAACAGAGCTGCAATACGATATGTCAGAAACTCCAAGGAATACAAATTGTACGTCTTGAACTTGGCAAATCAGTTGAAAGCAATCGTGACATTGTGGTCATTTGTTCAGAAACTTTTAAGTTGAAGATGCAAGGAAGGCAAAGTCTTCTTTTGGGAGTTTTGTTAGCAATAAAAAAAAAAGCTAAACTCATTGACTGAGGTGCGAGGCGTGTCTGATGGAGAAACAGAGATGAAGTCGTTTTTTACAGTAGCTGGATCTACTCTATCACTACTTTTATTTGTGTCAGTTTTGTGCTTCTCCAGAAATATGGGAGTAAACTCTCTACAGGTACACATACCATAGTTTTGGTTCCTATGCATATATATTGTCCGCATTACGACTTTTCCCGTGGAGATAATTAATAGCTTTTACTTTCGGAAAGCACCATTTGAGTTCTGCTGTTTACTTACTGAGAGAGTTTGGGGGTTAAAAGACCACTGCCCATAAATGTCCAGTCACAAGCCTGTTTCTTCAACCATCATCCGAGTATTCATACCTCTAAGTATCCGGAAACAATAGGCCGAGACATCTTGTTGGATATTCTTGTGAAAATATCAACAACAAACACTTTTATGCGTGGCCACCTTCCAATTTCCCATCCAAGTGCCTGTTTACCTGAGACTATCTCGCATTTTATCCCACGCCGGCTGAATACCTTAAGTGCTTGACAGCTTAACGAATTCAGTCTGTTTAGAGAGCAGTGATGGATCTTTTATGTCACAAACTCCTGTTCATTCCCCAGAATGAGGCACAGTGGGTCAGACACGGAGATGCAGGGCTCCTGCACTTCAAAGAGCCGCGAGCCTTTGAAGTCCCCGTCACATTATTAGTGTTCCTGAAGGAGCTGCAGCCGAGTGCTGCTCTGGAGTGGAGGGAGTGTCGCTCCTGTTCTGCTCTGCAGGTCCAAAGGTTTCCAGCTGGGACACTGTCAATAGGTTTCTCAGGGTTTTGTTATTCACTGCATTATTCAGTAAAGTTTGTTTTGAATTATGGTGGATTTCAAAGCTTTAAAAAAAAAAAAAGAAACCTCCTGTCAGTATGGGACTTAAGGTAAATCTACTTAATGTTTACATAGAGATTACACAGTGGGAAGTGTGTCTGTGGAGATGCTCAGTCATTCAGGTCATGTAGTACTTTAGATTCTTCAACGAATCTAAAGAATTGAGAATCTTAAAAGAAGCCCCAGCTGCATTTGAAATAGCACTTCTAGGTTGCGTTGGTTGCTGTGAAGGTTTTACGCGTCCTTGAACCAATATACATTTTGAGGGTCGGTATTTTTGTATTAAAGTCGCCAACAATTGATATTTCTGCCCAAGACTTATACAGAACTCTCAACCGACACTGTAACCAATTACATTTAATTATTATTTTGGAATGAAACTCTCTTTAAGGCACATTATTCTCCAATATGAAATTCTTGAATATAAATATATATACATATGTGTATCTGAGGTGTTATTTGAAAAGTGAAGCCAATGCAGAAGTGCCTTAATCTTGCATTCTTTCTAATGACCGTCAGGGGGCGACTCCTCTGGTTGTATAGAAGTCTATGAGAAACCTTGTGATTGACAGGTTGATACCACGGCGTTGTCCGCGTTTTTGTCGACAGTGGGTTTTCAATTCATGAAAGTTAATTGTATCATTTGTATCATCGCTTAAAAATGTCTTATTCAGCATTCGGTTGTACTTAGCTCCACCTTCTCCTGTCACTTCTGGTTGCAAAAAAACAAGATGGCGACGGCCAGAAACCGAGATGGCGACTGGCAAAATGCAGAACTCAAGGCTTCAAAACAGCACTCCACAAACCAATGACGTCACGTCTACTTCTTAAATACAGTCTATGCTCCTTCCTACGTAGGTGAGTCCAGTGGCGGGACCTCTGGAGGGGGGCACACTGGTCACCATCCAGGGCCTGAACCTGGGTCTGTCCTTCTCTGAGCTGGAGGGCAACGTGGAGGTGGCGGGTGTGCAGTGCATCCCACAGGAGGAAGGATACATCACTGCAGAACAGTAAGAGAGACTCCTCCCCTCCCCTGCCCAGACACGCATGGATTCATACTGTACCGTACATAGACATACAGTACAGATGCAAACACACACACACACACAAAATAAACACAATCTCTTTCTCTCTCTCACACAATTTTTTTCCCCTCAGCACTAGCAGAATCTGTGAATAAGCTGGAGCCCAGTGATGCCTCATCAGGTTGTAGGATTGTGTGGGGGGGGGGGGGGCTTTGCATTGCTCTGGTGCAGTCAGAGCCAAAGGAAGAGACGGTCTTTGTGTCGCTGTCGTTATGAGGCTGTCGGCACAGCTGTAATTGAAATGCGCTGCATGTCGCTGACTGGAGGGACAATATGTTAGCCATGTGTTTCTCTCACAGCCATGTAATGCGATTGGGCTCAGGCTGCAGGGACTTTATTTATATCCTTGTAAAAAAAGAAAGAAGAAGAAAGAAAAATAGAGAGAAAAAGAAAAGAACGTGCCGGCAGAAAATTGGAAAACTCCCGTGATTTATGAATAGAAGGGATGGGCGAGGACGATTCATAGGTCTCATTGTAGCGGGGCCGTTCACACGGCGCTTTAAAACATGGCATTACAACTGTTACCACCATTAATTTCAGCATGGGGTCAGTTGCTATAATGACTTATTCACGGCACACTTCATCTTATTGACCTGACAGGCAATACTGATTTATTGAAGAAACCCCTATGTTGTCATGGCAACCGGAGGTAATGGTGGGTGGCAATCGTGCTGAAGACGGGGAGGGGTGCAGTTTATCATTTGAGTTATATTGCTGTTATAGGCTTCCCATTAGGAAGAAAGACGACCCTCTGTATTGACCCACAACTTCTATGAAAGTCTGCCTCAATCACACCGGCCAGCAGAGGCCACCTTCCCCCTGTGCAATACGTAACAGATGTGATACAGTGCGGTGATTCTGCCGTGTGTGTGTGTGTGTGTGTTTGCCTGGCTTTTGTTATTACTTGCATGTAGCTGTGCAATGGATCATAAAACTCACGGTTGGGATCGTGTCACGGATCAGAGTCACGAATCGGATCAGCACAAAAGAAAAAAAAGGAGCAAATATAACTTTTTGATGATCCATAATGGCATATACAGATCCTTTTGTTGTTTGATTATAGCAGCTGGTCTACAAGGCTCCATCCGCCCCAAAAAACAGTTCAACCGCTGTGAAGTCAGTTTAAACAATCCAAAATTCTACGTTATCCTTTTACTTTGTTATAATCATCTATAGTTTATAGTATATTCTCTTCATAAAAACACAATTTAAATGATTAGGAAATAACATTGGATAATAATGCAATAATTTATGGATTAAAACAAATCTTGTCATTAGTAGTTTTAATGATGTATTGTAAGCTGCTTAGAGTTAGTGTACAGAGGTCATAGTTCATCTCTAATAACTATTCATGTTGTTGTGGAAACATCTCCTTTAAACAACTGGATTTATTCAAGTTTCTCACCAACACTACATTTTACGAGTAAGACTGTATTTCACACTGTGATGGTTAATCTTAAACTGTAATTAATCTGTGGTTCACATGCGTGCTGAACCGTGAGGGTGAATCCGTACGGATCGACAGTGGTCCGCTACACCACTACTTTGTATGCACCATGATCTGTTGCATGACTGTTTGTTTTTTTCCCGACCAACATTTGTGTCTTTGTGTCTTTTGTCTGGACAGGATTGTGTGCGAGATGGCTGCGGCTCCTAAAAGAAGTGCTCCAGGTCCCGTTAAGCTGTGTGTTGGCGAATGCAGACCAGAACTACGAGCGCAGTCCTCCCAGCTCTACTCCTTTGTGGTGATTCTGGCACTCAAACACATTCACTTTGTCCATTTGTTCTGAAGCTATGAATTAGGATGAACATGTGATGAACATGGGTCATTCTTCATTACCATTTATTCTCCAAAGAAGCTCATTTGTCGACCTTTTTTGTTTTTAAAGAGTTTTGATGTTAACTTTTGAGTTCCACAGAGGTTAATTAGCCGAGGCCGGTGGACGATTAATAAGAAGCACTGTAATCTGTGTTTGATCTATGTTGAGTGTGAATCATTAATGAATTTTGGTTCTCCTCAGACCCCTTCGATGCTGGCGCTGACCCCAGGCAGAGGGCCTGAATCTGGGGGCACCAAGGTCACCATTGTCGGGGAGAACCTGGGCGCTGGCAGCACTGTTAACGTGTACTTTGGCAATCAGACCTGTGAGCTGTACAGGTGGGTGATGAGAACACGACTTCCCGATGTTACGTTACGCCTTACATTCCTTTAGACTCCAGATTCACAGAAGTGAGACTTCCTCCACACAATATCAAAGACTAAGCCTTCTCTAATCTCCACGAAACACAGCGAGAGACCACTCTATTTAAAGAAGCACACTTTGGATACAATTAAGTGTTCGTGCGTTGCATGAAAAGTCTTAATGATTTGTGAGGAGGTGATGAAACCCACAGCGGTGGGTTTTGTTCTCTGTGTATTTATAGCGATCTATTTAAAAGTTCAAAATGCCTCACATGGTAGGAGTCGGGAGGGTGAGGCGAGGAAGCCATTAGCTAGAGCACCTTCTAATTACAGTGTTCCATCCCTAATGTGTCTGTAACGAGGAAGAGACGGGACAGACTATAATGGATCGTCTCCTCTAGTGGTAATGTGCAGGGCTCATAACTGCGTGAAGTCAGGGATCTGCCACCGCAGTAGCGAGGAGGCAGAGTCACAGTCAGAAAGGCGTGAGTAAATCGCTCTTCCCGTGTCCCCACCAGGCGGACCGTGTCCGAGATCGTGTGCTTCTCTGCGCCGTCCGTGACGAGAGCCGGACCGGTGCAGGTCAGTTTGAGCGTCGACCGGGCCAAAGTTCCCGGGAGTCTGGCCTTTGAGTACATAGAAGACCCCACAGTCCAGCGCATTGAACCCCTGTGGAGCATCACCAGGTAACGCACACACACACACAAATAACAGACGCATGTGTACACTGCATGGTACTTCGGGAGGATGGAGGTTCATTCTCTGGAGCTTCCTGTGTGGAGTTTGCAACTCCTCCCAGTGTTTTTTATTGTGATCGTGTTATCTCACACAGTCCACAGGCGCGCAAACTTTACGGCGTGTGGATAACTTTGTCAGCTCTCACATGCTCATGGGTTGCAAGTACGGTGTTACTTTTGATTAGAGAAAGGTTCGACAAGTAATGCGAGAGGAAGTGATCTCGTTTGGCTAAATTGCAGCTTGCATGTTGCATATTTGATGAGCGCGGCCCCTTGGTGAGACTGTAAGTGGGTGTGAGCGTGAGCTTGAGCTGCTCTTCACATTGCATGATAAATACTAGCGAATGCACATTGCATCCACATTGCAATTGTTTGCTGTTTTTTTTTTCACTGTATTTCTAATTGTTACGGTCGTGCTGTCATCAAATCCCAGCCCATCCAGTGTGCACAAGTTGCAAATCTATCTCTAGGAAGTATAACGGAAGTATATGGGGGCGATTGTGGCTAACTCACTCTAATAATGAGCGTGGAATAGCAATTGTGGCTAAGTGGATAACACGGCCGTCTTTCAATCAGATGGTCGGCGGTTCGAACTCCGGCTCCGCTAGTCGCATGTCGATGTGTCCTTGAGCAAGACACTTAACCCCAAAAATTGCTCCCATAGCTGTGCCTACGGTGTAGAAATGTGATAGACTCTGAATTGTAAGTCGCTTTGGATAAAAGCGTCTGCTAAATGACTGTAATGTAATGTAATAACGAAGGGTGACGCACATAAGAGGAAAGTAAATGTTAGCTGATCAACGCAAAGCCAAGGACACTATCTGTCAATCTTCAATTTTTCAACTAGAAATCAAATGTTATAAATAAAACCATCCTGCCTTCATGTGGTGGCCTGCCCAGTTCAGATTATAGCAGCGCCAGGCAATCTGTGAGTTTACAGAGAGAGTGATGCAAAGAACTGAGGCGTTGTGCTTGTCAGTTCTATCACGGCTGTTGGTTGGCAAGGTTGACTAATCTAAACAAACGACAATCTTTGTTTAAAAAACAGCACTTTTAGTTATGCCACATTTCACTAAAATATTAATGCGAGTGAGTGTGAGGCTGACACTATTAGAGTGAGTGAATTCTCTGTCGCTGCTAAAAAAAAAAGGTGCGTCACCTGTATTCCAACTAAATAAATGACGGCACTTAATTAATTTGGTTGCGGGTGGGATTACCCGGCGCTACGTCCCTGCAGATTAGACTTCAGAGAGCCACCCTGGCCCTCAGCCTAGTGACAGGAGGAGCTTTGTGGAGCTGCAACCAAGAGCCCTCGTCATGAATGTGCTGTCCCACTATGTGGCCCTACAAGCTTAGGTACCCTTTGAAGTGTGAGAAGAGAAGGATTGGCACTCCGTCAGGCTGACAAGGCTGGCCAGTTCTTCTTTTACGCCATTTTTTCATCACTTCTCTCTTGTATTTCTCCCCCCCCCCCCCCCCCGCCTCTTTTGTCTCTGCTTCTCTACTTTCGAGCTTTTCCATACTTTGGGTTTCTGAGCTCACGCTGCAGCACAGGTTACACAGAGATGAGAGAGCGTTGTTTATTTTAATCACATCTAGAGCAGATATGTAAACAAGCAGCACCCGCATTCATGCCATGCCAGCCCCACAGTCATGGATGAATATAAAATAGCAGCCAGCTGGTTTGCCGTTTGATCTGGCTCTCCTGTCCAATAACAAAGAGCGAGCTGCCGCGCCAGCTATACCTCCTCAAACCTGCATTAATGCAGTTGCTCTGGAAAAAAACGTGGGGTTTGCAAAGATTGCTCTCTCCACAGTGGTCACACCAATTAAATCATTGAGAATCGCAGCTCGCATTCACATGCGGGCTACCTGGAGCTGAGGTGGAGCGCTTGCATATGTGCATGTGTATGTGCATGTGTTTTTGACCAATAGTTCTCGGTACTAATGGAAAAACGTTCTCCTTCCCTGCAAAACAGCGGACACACCACACTGACGGTGACCGGGACCAACCTGGATGTGGTTCAGGAGCCACGCGTCAGAGTCAAATACGCCGGCCATGAATCCGTCAATGTGAGTGTGACAACTGCTAATACACTGCACTCAACTTTTATTGGCGTTGCTTACTCAAGCTGATGGAAATGTCACAGTGAAGTTGTTCTTTATTGACAGTTTGCTACAGTCGTAAACAGGGAGATTCAGGGCCCGGGGTTTTGTTTTTACACGCTGATCCGTGGTGACATCTTTGTAAAGCATTTATACAGCCTTAGTCACAAACCTCTTTAGTTTTACACATCTTAGGGGGACAGGATGTTTAGAGCTGGTTTAGTTTTGAGTATGAAATATTATCTACCTACTGCACTACCAAAGTGTGAGTCAGAGTCGGAAAAACAACTGGTCTCTGGACCAAACAGACTGGAGGATGGAGAGCGAATTGTCCAAAAAGAGCTGGAAATCCTGCGGACACAATCTAATAGGCCGTAGTTTGGAAAATGTCAGCGTCACTGTGAATGTCAAAATGAAGCCATACGTAGACAAAGGGGTTAGACAGAGGTGGCATAAAGAGGAGTTCACTCTAAAATGAGATTTTAAAAAGACTGACACAACTCAGTTTTGGGAGGTGATTTATGGTGCCGATTCTGCTCGTCTGAGCTCCTCAGGCATTTCGTTTCAAAGTGATCGATTGTTCCAGAGTGTCGGGGCCCCGGCGGCATCAGTCCAGTCACCTTTAGCCCTTTATTTTTCAACTCTGGACCAGTCAGGGAATTGCCTGAGGATTTGAGACTGCACACCGTCTGAAGTGGGGTCGAAAGTTCTGGGGCGGAACTTTTGGCTTGACCTCGAAATAGATCCATATATTCTTAAAAATCCATTCTAGTAACCGCTGAAGAGATAACAGAAATGGAACGATGAGCGTGTTTGCTTCTAGCAGCGTAAGGTAGACATTTTAAAGACAGAGTTCATTGATGGCGAAATAAAGAAAAGAGACAAGGCGATAATGGTTTTGTCTAGACCAATAAATATGCTTATATATTTAAGTCAGCTTGGGTTAAACTACCCTGGAAAATTGAAAAGATCTAATTTGTTGTCAACGCTGTGGAAATAAACACTATATCTAAAGATAATAAAGCTCAGGAGGAAGCATGTGAAAGAAAGCCCATGATGAGGCCACTGAAAGTGCTGATGACAATGCTGTGTGTGAGCGGTTTGCCCTGAGCTAATTAAATGGTGCGTTAATGATGCCAGCCCAGAATTTGAGCCAGTCAATTAAAGCTGCATGTTTTACGGTGTCACTGGCAGTACTGAGATCTGAAGGGATTAAAGCTGAACTTTGACCCGCTTCAGCTGCTAAAGGAGGGTCATTGGCAAATGTAATGAGGGCAGTCGCTTTAATCGCACATATCTCGAAAACATCACTGGAGTTGCTTAAAAAATGTTTTGACTCACAAAAGCGGTTAATTGACTTGAAATAAACTTTCTGTGAAACCTTAGATACAAACTGAAGCTTAAAAAACCGGCCTGAGGCTGGGGGAATTCAACGTGTCTGCTTCATTTAGAGGAGGATTTTCAAGAATTGCTGAGGGAAACACAAAGCACATGCCAATTCCAGAGAGTACCAATAACTAACAATGTGATATTAACCTCACCAAGGGAGCGAGTGATTGGCTTTATATGGAATACAGTTTCTGGTAGATAAAAACATTTGACCAAGGACTCTGGGATGCCTTTAGTGTCAGCACTGTAGACTGATGCAGGAGTGAGTCCTAAAACCCAGGAATGAGTCAGCGTCTTTGCACTCGGTGCCCTCGTCTTGAAGTTAATGGGTTTTTTAAAATGTTTTTTTGGTTTGATGCCTGAAATAAGGTCTCTGGTTGACACAAGCTTTAGTGATTTTATCATTTTGTTCCATGACATAAAATACTTTAGTAAATACCCCTCATGTGCATTTTGAAGCTTTGAAAATGCCATCGCAGCCTCGTTGTCTTTCGTTTATAGCCTAACGTTAGCTTTTTACTTCTGCCTTCTGGCTTTTCGCTTCAAAAATTGTAAAAGTGAAGATCATCTTGCTCAATAAAACGTGTAATTATCATAAACCTGTGTCTGCCACAGACTATATTTTGTCCAATAATCCAAATTGGGGAAAACAAAAAAATCCCATTGGCTTTTTGTGGAGGGAACAAGTGCAACGATAACTTCCAGGGCTGGTATTACAACATAACATCGTCCCTGCAGCGCTCTATCATCGGGGCAAAGCAGATGTCATACATTTACAGACAGAAGGTCAAAAACACGAGAGCAGACATAGAACATATGGATAGGACGTAAATATACAGGCAATACTGCAACAGATATTGAAGGTTATATAGGTTAACACCACAGAGGTCGTCAGTATATTTATGTTCATACACAAGTTGATTATGATTAAAAGGCTCCAAAAGATTCACAACATCTGGATGTTAAGAAATGACTGACAACAGTAATTCCACCGCAGATGGGCATGAAACGAGGCATCTGTTCAGATCTATGAAGCAAATGTGCTTTCTAGATTTACAAAGAGTACAATATATATATTGCCTTATTAAAAAACTATTCACATGAAGTGAAATGAACAATGACTAGAGGGTTTAAAATGTCTTTGCTATCAAAAGACATTTGCCATACTGTGCTACGTCTCACACTCGGTCTGGTCGTGGGTACTGTATGTGCTGTGACCTGTGTGACGTTGACCGTATCGATTCTTCTCCAGGTGTGCAAAGTGCTCAACACCACCACCATCAGCTGCTTCGCCCCGTCTCTGAAGGCCGACTACACCGCCGACCAGGAGACGATCAAACACGCGGACGAGTTCGGCTTCGTCTTCAACAACGTTCAAGCTCTGCTCACTTACAACAACACCATCTTCGTCTACTACCCCAACCCGTACCTGGAGCCCCTCAGTCTATCCGGTGTTCTGGAGCAGAAACCCGGAGCTCCAATCATACTCAAAGTACGTCAGACGATGGGTTCTTTCTCCTTTTTTGATTTCCCTGCAATGGACAGAGAGGAAATTCTGACAGTGACATGTTTTCACATATAGTCCTTTTTAAACAAACCAAACTCAAACAGCAAAAAGTAGACCAACATTAAAGTGACTCAGTCCTTTTTTGTGTTCGCATTGTCAGTTGGACTCAGTTCTCTTTCCGGCCCACTTCAGCTCTGATGGGGCCTCAGTCCTATATCTGTTCACACCTTATCAACCGTCATCGCGCTGCTAGTCAACGCTTCCCCCTTTAATGACCTTTTTAGGGTAGGCACGGGCGCATTTTATATACTCCTCGTCCACTTGTTGTGCTAGCTGTACGAGTGGCCATGATTCCGCCAATTTTTTTTTTTTTTTAGTGTCCTGGTGCAATAGCTTTTGATCCGTCGACGGCAAGCCTCAAGGTCTAAAATACAAGGCATGGGGCAAAGCGAACCACAACGTGCAGAAAATGCTGACTTCCTTTTGGAGGTGTGAAAACACCAAATGACATCTATACCCCGCCCTCACTGCTGTACCTCCAGCCCTGAATACATCTGATCACATAATCTGCAACACATAATATTTCTAAATTCTTGAAATGTATTTAAATGCTTTACTACACACGCTGTAAACAAACAAAACAATAGTGGACTGAAAAAAACTGCATTTCCCATGATTTCCCTCCTTTGCGTCCCGTCTCTAGAATGGATCTTTCCCTCTACCTTTCACTTCTACACCACGTACACACCTTTGTCTCTGTTTGCCGTGGAGGAACAGCATGGCAGACTGCTTTGCATCTGCCTCTGTTAGGTGAAATCATTTTGCTGAACTGAAAAACTGTCTGGCGGTCCTCTCCAAGAGGGTTGATTACAGTAATTATACTAATGCCTCGATATCGCATGGTAATAATCAATGCAGTTTAAGATGAAATACGCATAATCTGCAAGAAATGATGCTACAAAACAGAAACTTTGTAGAAACAACATAGAAATTCCAATGGGGTATGTACACTACTTTTGGTTACTGTACAGTAGATGCGATTTGAAAACAACGTTCTCATCTGATGCCTTAGACCAGACCTTTCGTTTGTTGAGATCCCAATGATGATATATTTTCATGTTCTGATGTTTTGTATATTGCTTCTGTAACTGTGTTGCAGGGACGTAACCTTGTGCCGTCCGCATCCGGTGGAGCCCGGCTGAATTACACGGTGCTGATCGGAGAGACGCCCTGTTCTCTCACCGTGTCCGACACTCAGCTACTCTGTGAGCCCCCAAACCTCACCGGGCAGCACAAAGTCCTGGTCAGTCTAAAAGTGTTTTCTGTCCATCTGACTGTGTGTCTGCATGGATCCGGGTCACTGGTGTGTAGGTCAGTGCTTGTTTGTGCATCACTGTGCGTTTGTGGGTCACCGGCAGTCTTTCAGTTACTCGCTGGCTTTCTGTCATTGTCTGTCACTCATGGTCTGGTGGGTTCCCAATTACAGCACATTGCGCTCCAGAATTATTGACAGGCACGCTTGCAAACAATGAGGCAAAGAGCTGTGAAAACGAAAGCTGGTGTGCCTGGAACTTTTAAAAAACGGTTTTCTTCAAAGGCAATTGTTCAGGAAAATGGTCCATATCTCAATTGTATTTGCCAATTTAATACTTCAGCAACAATGTTTTGAATCCAGGACAGCCTTTCTATTCATGATTTGCTTTGTTTTTGGAGCATTTTCAGGACAATGAAATATTGGGCCTGTAATAATATTATTATTATTATTATTATTATTATGATTATTATTCAGGTCCAAGTAGGAGGACTCCACATCTCCCCAGGAGAAGTTCACATCCGGTCCGACAGCCTGCTCACCCTTCCTGCTATCTTCAGCATCACAGCTGGAGGAGGGCTGCTCCTCATCGTCGTCGTCATAGTCCTGCTGGCCTACAGACGGAAGTCACATGAGAACGACCTCACTCTGAAGCGCCTGCAGATGCAGATGGACAACCTGGAGTCCAGAGTGGCTCTCGAGTGCAAGGAAGGTGAGGGAGGCTGATCTGAGGCATCGAAAGTCACGCTGCCCAAAAGAACGTGAAATTTGCGGTTGCAATATAGCGCCGTCTGTTGAGGACCGATGTTTTGACTGATGTTTGTGAGGGCTTCGTTTGACAAAATGATTGATCTGAATGAAGGTTTATTATCTTATATACATGTTTATTGGCTTGGGAATGATTGAAAGGTCATTATTTAGATGCCTTAACAAAAACGCACAAGCCCAAAATGAAATATATTCAGAAAGATACATTACTACAGTGTGTGTAGATCTAAAAATGTCCTCAAAATACTGCTTTTAAATTTTGTGACACTCTTTATATTAACTGCAATGCTTCCCAATCATATCACAACAACTATTTGTCTTGATTTTAGTGTTCCACAACAGTTGAGAAAGGAAAAATACTTTCTTTGGTTACTAAAGATTGACGCTGCAAAACATTTAACGCGCACCTTTGCGTCACATGCAGCCTTTGCAGAGCTGCAGACGGACATCAACGAGTTAACGAGCGATCTGGACCGAGCTGGCATCCCCTTCCTGGATTATCGCACTTACGCCATGAGGGTTCTCTTCCCCGGCATCGATGATCACCCTGTGCTCAGAGAGCTGGAGGTAAGATGCCTCTGAAGCAGGGCTGCACTACCTCAGTACAGTTTCTGCCATTTCTCCCGACACCTTGACCTTAAGGCTCTAGTATACTCCAAACTAGATTGATTTTGGCTCGTTGGCAAGAGCTGTCAAACTGCTGTCGAAACAGAGCAGAGTGAGCAAATGTCAGTCTCCTCACTGTGGTTTGAGGTCTGTTTGTTTAATGGTGTCCACACCAGCTGGAAGAGCGTGTAGGCAGATCTTATTAGGAGTTCTATTTTGAGGCAAACTTTTCTTGGTCTCGGACTCCTAGCGTTTTGCATTAAAAACTAATTATTGATCTACATCTGATGTCACAAGGATTGTTTTCGTCATCAGAAACTCCAGGATAGCACAACGTGATTCACTATGTAGTACAAAGAAATCAAGAAATTCCCTAAGCATTATTCTCACATTGGCTTCTTTGTACCGGTCTTGGGTAGCATTACTTTTCTTCTGATTGTGGTCCTTATCTTCATCTCGTCTTTTCTCAAATTCAAAAGAACCGGGTTTTAAAAATGTTCTTCGACAGCCGAGATTGTTCTTATAATCGTCTCGCCCTCAAGCGTTTAATTATAAAGCACTCTACAACTCATTTTGAAGAAACTCTGATGATAAACCATTTGCCTTTTCATTATTTGTAGAACAAATCCTCAGGTACTTCAGGTCATAATGAGGCCGGTTTTGTTATAGTTGGTGTAATCAAGCTCTTATTATGGTCACAATGATTTCAAAAGGGCTCTCTTCTAAAGAGCCTCTCTGATTGCAGTTTAAACATTCTGACTTTTTCATCAAAATAACAGGCCCTTTACTTGTTGAAAAAAAGAATAGCATAGTTTCTTATAGTATTCTTTTTCTTGATGAACTTCTTGATGAATTTAGAAGATATGAATCAAAAGTGGAGATGGATGTGCTACACCAGTGGTTGTTTTTCTTGCCTTGAGATCGTTTATGAGAATATCTGTGTACAGCTCACTCTGTCTTCATGTTCCTCCATCTATGTCATGACTTTTCTCATCCTTGAGTGGGCATTATCTAATGAGCATGTGCGTCTTTGTGTGTGTGTGTGTGTGTGTGTGCAAAAATGCATGATGCGTGTAGGTGTCGGGGAGCGGACAGGCGAATGTGGAGAAGGCCTTGAAGCAGTTTGCTCAGCTGGTGAATAACAAGGTTTTCCTGCTGACATTCATCCGCACACTGGAGCTGCAGCGCTCCTTCTCCATGCGTGACCGCGGCTACGTCGCCTCGCTCATCATGACCGCTCTGCAGGGGCGGCTGGAGTATGCCACGGACATCCTCAAACACCTGCTCTCCGATCTTATAGAACGTAACCTGGAGAGCAAGAACCACCCCAAGCTACTCCTCCGCAGGTAAACCGGCCGTAGTATTACGCTGTCGCTTGAAGTTGCATTACAAATAAGCTGTTTATACGGTACATTTTGGTAAAAGATGCCTTTGTGTTATATTCAGTAACAAAAGAGTTAAAGTTATGTCAGTCAGGACGCTCGGGTTTAGGCATCATAGTTACAGTTGCTGAGAAAATGGCGATATCACTGTTTTTAAAAAGGTACAATGTGTAACATGTAGCCACCTGCTTTTCACCTCTACTACTGGGTCCATAACCTACATTTACTGAATTTGTCATCAGTTATTTAATAAGGCCAACTACTAACTAACCTCCTGGCAAGGATACTCAACATTAAACCAAACTGCTGAATCTCTGAGAGCCAGTCAACATAACACTGCTATCTTATTATCTCCACGCGTATAGTTAACGGTAGCCATCTGTATACCGGTGGCTGTACGGTCCGTTACGCTTTTTATAGTTTCTTAATTGGATTTGATCCAAAGTGGCGGTAACGAGAAAACGACCCTCATCTTCATCTCACCGCGGCCAGAAGGTCGTTTCACCCCGGGAGGAGAGCGGCCGGCACTCGGACACGGACAGCGGCTGTAGCAACTGGAAATAAGCCAGCACAAACTCCAGTGTGAGGAGTCCCAGCGGGCTGGCAGAGGGATCAGGACCTCTGGTTTGGGGTTTACACTGGCTGAATTCAAACCAGTTGCTGACTGGGGATAGCTATGCTGCTGCACGCTCTACTCCCTGGTGGCAGTGAGGAAGAGTCGAGGGTGCGAGTCGTCTCACGTATCTGGATTTAATCCAATAAACAATCCATCAAGACGCACACGGACCGTAGCCGTAGATTAATTATTGACAACCTCTCGGGGCAGCTCTACTCCTTCGTCCTCTGGACTGAGGGCAGACCGGATGCCACAGTGACTCACCATCGCCTCTCGACGAACAAGTGGAATTACAAGACGCTGGCTGGCTGGCAGTAGATACCTCTGCAGCACAATACATTGACGTATTTGGCATGACGTCAAAACTGTTGACGTCTCCACATGGTGTTGATCATTTTCTCTTTTATTTAAACATTTGAACTAAAATTCTGGCCTTATCTTGCACCTTTTAAATACACTCACTTGAAGGTTAAAGCACACTATTGGTAAGAACTTTAACAAGTCATGTATGTAGAAAGGTTCATGGTGAATTCCAGGAACCCAAATTCATCCTCACGTTCTCTGTTCTGTCCACATTACCCACTGTGGTCAGAGGATTTAAACTACAGGCCTTTTCTGTCGCAGACCTGTCCAGTTCTGATCAGCGCTGCTTATCTCTTTGGCAAAGATAAGCTCCTTTGTGCATTGTTCTTTCCAGCCCAGTTACGGCACTGGAGACGGATGAGTAACTAGGCCAGCGATGGAGAGCCCACCTCTGTTCAGCTTTTGTTTTGTGCAGCGGCGTGAAACAGCCACTCCGAGTCTGAGAAACAGGGTGGCTGAGCAGACAGGTGAAAGACAGGAGCGGTAAACGGGATAGAGAGTGGGCGGGACCGGCAGAGGAAGAGAACCTAATGGGTGAGAGCGAGTGCAGCGGCGGCAGAGTCCTTGTCAGTCTGACTTATCTTCTGTGTGCCACTCATAAAACATTCAGCTGTAGCTCACGCCCCCCCCCCCCCCCCCCCTCACCTCTCCAGTCCTCCCTTCTCCCACCTCTCTCCCTCCTTCCTCCATCTCTGGTTATCTGCCGATTGTTTTCCCAGCGCTGAGACTGGCCTGCTGAATATTTCATGAGTTTTTTTTTTTTTTCTTTTTTGAAAAAGAGTGCTCTCTCAATCTGAAGCACACTCATTAAATATAAGGATGAGTTTGCATGGTGAGCTGGTACAACAAGAGCTTGTTAGCCCACAACGCGCTGCTCTTGCGGAAGCACTCTGCAATTTAATGGGATGCCGTCAACAGTCCAGTCAATACAGGTTAGGGTTCAAATGCAGGTAAGGACCCGAAAAAGGGAATGAGAGAGACAGCAGGTTGGAGAGGGAGACAGACCGGTGACAATAAAACGGCAGGCTTTGGATCAGATTCAGATTAGAAAGAGCTTATACGCCGTTTTAAGGGTCCTGCTCCATGATTTAAAGGACTTACGGCAGTGAATCATGAAATCGCTCCCGTCTGGACTGAGTGCAGACACAGCGAGGAAGAAACAGAGTGAAAGGACTTGAAGTGGACAATCCAAGTTGCATCTGCACAATCACGTCATGACCCAAATATGTTCTGCGCCAGCAGCACTTTACTTTACAGTATATCAGAGTGTGTGTCCTTTGAGGCCGAGCGGCTGTGTGAGGATGGCATTTCTCCGTAAACTCTCCGTGTCATGTTTTTTTGGTCGCAACAGTGTCGGGCTCTTCTTCGTCTTGAATTATGAAAGTATAATCAGAGCACTCCGGCTCTCTGCGGGACGTCTCTCGCTAACAAATGAGCGCGCTTTCTTCTTGTCTTGCAGAACAGAGTCGGTGGCGGAGAAGATGCTGACAAATTGGTTTGCCTTCTTGCTACACAAATTCCTCAAGGTAAAAAAAAAAAAAATTTCTCTCGCGCCTTAATCGCTACAGGTGTCAATGTGATGCACTGTGACGATGCTCCTTAAAACAGTTTGCATCGATTTTGACATTGGCTGCTGTGGTAGCTGTCATTTTAACTCTGTGGTATTGATTAATGGTTAAACGTGGGGTCAAACGTACCTCAAGCGTTGCCATTCAAAAAGGAGAGAAAGCTCCGTTTGTATTGAGCGTTGATGTGTCATGCTCTAGTTGCTGAGTCTTATGTTCTCTGCGCTAATGAATACAGATCGCTTTCCCTTGCCTTCACTTCTTTCCAATGTCTTATTTTCCTTTCTCCCACCTTTCCCTCTAATCCCCGGCGTCTCCTTCTAAAAACAAAAGGAGTGTGCCGGCGAGCCGCTCTTCATGCTGTTCTGTGCCATCAAACAGCAAATGGAGAAGGGACCCATAGACTCCATCACCGGAGAGGCGCGCTATTCCCTCAGCGAGGACAAGCTCATCCGACAGCAGATTGAGTACAAGACGCTGGTGAGTCATAAAGACATCAATAAAAAACAAATTTAAAAAATGTCTAAAATTTAGTTTGTATCCATTTCTGCGACATCTCTTGGCAAAGAGGCTTGACAGATCCACAGCAATGTGGCATGTGCCGGGGCGGGGATTTTTATGAATGCTTTGAATATTTGGATAGTTTCAATAACATGACAGGCAGTGGAGAAAAACAATAGAGCATATAGCCAGATATCTCGTCAAGCTTAAGGAGATATGGACAAAGTTTCTGCAGTCCTCACAATTAATAACAGCAAAACTACAGTATATACGAACATCTGTTTACAAACTCTCACACAACTCGTGCAGTTTAATCCGGGTCGGATTTATCCAGTCGCATGCTCTATTTAAAATACTGTACGAGTAGTGCGCCCGCGTAAGCATGAGACTGTTTTTGCAGAAGTGTTTTAGTACAATTTTATTGACAATGCACAGGCCGAGTAGTAGGAAGTAGTGAGCACACGACTGGATAAACGAGACTTCACAAGTTACGTGAGAGTTTGTAAACGGATGTGTTGATGCAGTTTTGCTGGCGTTAAACGCGGCCTCCAGTTTACTTCAATTCGTCAAGACCTTTCTCAGTTTTTTTTTAATTCTTCATTCACCGTGGAAGCATGCAAGACAAAACAGCTTTTTCTTCAACAATTCGAGGTAACGCGGGATGAGTAATTGATACACAAATGGTCATTGTGTGACTGAAATACTATGCCTTGAGATCTCACACCCTGCAGTGTAAAATGATTTGATCTCCAAACGTTTGCCCTTACGGTTCTCTAGGCCTGATGAATTTTGACGAGACAAGTCTGGTTCCTTCTATTGCTGTAGAAATAATGACATAATGAAGACACATACGTTTTAAATGATAAAAACAATTAAGAAGTCCACAGAGTTCTGACTGGTGTTAATCGTTAAAGAGTCATGCAGCAGGGCCACCTGTGTACACAACAAGCCTCTTACTTTTACCTTTCCATTAAAATCAAGCCGGCGGGGTTCCTCCACCGGCCCGTCAGAACGAGTTCCCCCTCAGGCTGTAGCTCAGAAGCAGAGCCAGCCAGCGACAGGATGACACCTCTCTGATATCCATGTCGGAGAGTCTGAGAGGGCTGTGTCTCATTACTTGTTTAATGCCCCTTGCTGGAGCGGCACAGCCACATCCTGGAGATGTGAAATTACATTTCTGGCCAAGATCCTCTCCACCAGGACAGTTTGGCGAAGAAGCACGTAATAAAAGGACTTTCCGAGCAAGCAACACCTTTCTCTCTGCCTCTTTCTCTTACCTCCCCCCTCCACCCCCTCCTCTCCTTCTCTCTCTCTCTTTCTATATATCCTGGATCCCCAGACGCTGAGCTGTGTGAACCCAGACAATGAGAACAGCCCAGAAATCCCTGTCAAGGTGCTCAACTGTGACACCATTACCCAGGTGAAGGAGAAGATTCTGGATGCCGTGTACAAGAACATGCCCTACTCACAGCGACCGCGGGCTGCAGACATGGATCTCGGTGAGGCCGCTTTGAGTGCGATCCTACTGTGAAAGACTCTTTCCATCATGCTAATTGGAAATATTGGAATAATGACAGGGGGGGGGGGGAATACAGCTTAGAGTACTTGTTTCACGGGAGACGTATGCCATCAACACAGGGCTCAAAATCAGTTTCTAGAAGACAACATCCTCCCCAAAAACTGTTTACAACCTAACCAGAGCCACTGACGGTAAACCTCACTGACAGCTCACCTACACTTAAGCTTACGCCCACAACGTGTCATCCGATACTGAATGACTGGGCACAAATCCAGCTGACACACACCTTCAAAGGGAGTAAATAAGATACCTTGTAGCTAGTGGCTGATACCGCTTTGGGTTTGTAGTTAGGGATGTAAGGGATTTGGAGAGGATCAGTTCCTCCTTGTTGCTTTGGGTCTCTTAAATCTCTGTGAAGACGCTGTGTCATTCGTGTTTTGTTTTGCGGTATCGAAATCACTTCGACTGTCGGGGGGTGGGGGGGGGTGGAAACGCACAGCAAGTTGTCTCGGTGACATTTAACTTTTCTTTAGAAGAATGAGCTCAGACAGTACACAGGGATAACACGATCTCACCTGCAGCGCAAAAGGGGACAGCGCAAGACAAGTGACGGACATTAGACAATATGTAACTGTCAGGCGATTTGGGATGCAAACATTTCGGAACAGACATGACTTATGTCACGCGTTCACTGCTGATTGTATTTTCCTTCAGAGTGGCGGCAGGGCAGGACGGCTCGTGTGGTCCTGCAGGACGAGGACATCACCACCAAGATAGAGAGCGACTGGAAGAGACTCAACACACTCATGCACTACCAGGTCTGTTCGTGATATTAATGCTAGAACTGCATCTAGCACTTGTGTTCATTATCAATGAAAGTGTCTCCTTAGTAATACATCAATTGTTTTCACCAACCGAGGGAACCTGCCCGTCACGATCTCCCAGAGCAAAAGGGAAAAGACTCAAATTGCTCCTGTTGTCAAACCAACAGAATCCAGAATCCAAAGACATTCACAAGAGTTGAAAGATGAATAAATGATTAAGATAGTTGCAGCTTAGATACTAAGCTTGCGGAGCTATGTCACTCATACAAACCGTGGATCTTTTCAACCGGCGGATGTTGTCGTTGAAGGACAGAGCGTTACTCATTCATATTCACATCTCTCACCTCACACTAGCCAACAGTGTCTCAACCCCCAGGGTCACAAGCACGCTTAGTCAACCGAACACGCACTTGGGCCGTGCCTTTCACAACATCTTTTTCTTCTTCTTCTTTTCTCCAGCTCATAAATACGACTACACAGGTCACCAACCTCGGATGAGTCATCCTGTTCCTTTGTCAGTCAAACGTTTGTCTCGACAATCGGCTTCGGGGCCGACTGTACCACTCACACACAGCCCAATATTTCAGTGCAGCAGACTTTTGTTTGAACAAAAGACAGAAATAAAAGACAAAAGGAAATCTGCATTTTCAGTGCTAAAAGCGATGTTTTTTGACAAAGGACGCATGTACTCCCCTCTTATCTGTCCAGGAGATAAACAATTTCGCTCTTTCATTACAAATCCCTCGGCCAGGTGTGGAAATGTTTGTTCAGTTGCTAAGATGGATTTGTATTCGCCACGTTTGTAGCTCTTGTGGAACAGCGGCGTGGCGTTTGTTCACGCTGCAGACGACCTCGCCGCGTCTGCCAAGCACATCGACGGTACGCAGTGTTTACCTGGAACTAGTGCAAGGAGAAAAGTGTAGGAGCGACTCTCACACTGGGCTTCATCTTAGCCATTCTGACTTAAAAAACAGTCAGCTATTCAAGCAAACAAGCGTTTCACGATGCATTCAATCTACGTCAGAGAGGGATTGACACACAACAAATACATCATTTTCAGTTTTTGTATTTCTTGTATTTGAATTCCTTCAACCTTGGCTGCATTCAACCATCACCCAAGTGAATCGTATCGTTGCGAGGAGGATTTCTTCTTTCTTTTTAATTGATGAAATCTTCTTACTCGATTCCAGTTTTAGTTTGAAGGTTGATGTTTAGTCCTTGAAGTTTGAGCAAGTCTATCGATATGAAGTATATATGGATCTGTTTGCTCTTAAAGCTGAAGCTGTTGTGATCAATGCGCTGCCATCTATATTCCAGCGGGATGACGAGGGAAGATGTCTCCAACTGTCGACTTCTACGGAATGTTTTACTTGAACTAAAGTCCGGTCCTTTATACGTTTATTATAAGTCTTGTGAATCAACTGCCCTTTAAAGACCATTCAAAAAACCTCTGAATCATAATTAATCCTTGATTTGTATTCACAAACAGCTTTATGAATGCCTGCCATAATTACAGCCACCAACCCGTAAAATAAATAATAGGCAGGCCTTACCTTTGTCTTCTAGGTGTCTGAGCGCTGCGTGGTGGCCTTGGTGCCCAAACAGATGTCCTCTTTCAATATTCCTTCCTCAGCCAGCTTCCCACGCAGTATCAGCAGATACGGTCAGTACTGTTTCAGAAACACAAATACTTAATATTCATCCAGCTCTCTGCAGTGTTGCACCATCTGTTGCTGTCACTCATCAGTCTGTTGCAAAGCACATGCAGCAGACACTGTGAAACGGCACATTAAACAAAGAGATGCAATCTGAGTCTAGAGAATATTCATCTGGTTTCATCGCTTCAGAACTCTGTTAACTACTGACCGAAAACCACATCTCTTCAAATACAGCTCACACTGATCTTTCATATTAGATTCAAAGTGATTTAAAGATTTCAAAAAAAATAAACATACAACACATCAAACAGAAAGTGAGGACCAGAGCCGAGACAGAAAAACATGCCTTTAGTGATTGAGCGCACGTCTGCATCATTACTATGACAACCGCTGAAATAATGTCAGCAAATGATTATATAGTCTGAACACACACGTCCAACCTGCTCACTTGCAGATTGCAAAGAGACAGTCCGCCTTAAACTCAGATCCGATAGACAAATGTGACTTTCCAGCCGTTGTCTGACAAACTGGTTATCAGATGAGAAGTGTTCCATTTACAGACCGCATCTAAAGACTTTCTTATACCATCCAGGCGTGGACGTTCCCTTCCGCTCCACGCCCACCAGCCCGGACAGCCCCCACTCCCGTGTGCCCATGCTGACCCCTGACTTGGAGAGCGGGGTCAAAGTTTGGCACCTAGTCAAGAACCACGACCACGGGGACCAGAAAGAGGGCGAGCGCGGCAGCAAGATGGTGTCTGAGATCTACCTGACGAGGCTGCTAGCAACAAAGGTGCAAAATATATCACACACGTAGTAAAAACATGTTTTTTTTTATTCATTCAAAGTTAGATGACTGATCCCTACAAAAACTAAAGATAATAAGTGACTCAGAATGGTGCAGAGTCCAGTTAGATTGAATAACTATTTTGGACACCTAGTGCCAATTTTTGCTTTATTAAGTTACAGTTTTAATGCAGTCGAACGCTGGACACTTTGGATTTTGAGGAAAGACTACAAAGCAGAAGCGCCGCGAGTCTCAACTCTGTGCACTGTTTTCCACAGGGCACACTGCAGAAGTTTGTGGACGACCTGTTCGAGACCCTGTTCAGCACCGTGTGTCGGGGCACCGCCCTGCCTCTGGCAATCAAATACATGTTTGACTTCCTGGACGAGCAGGCCGACATGCACGGCATCCATGACATGGACGTTCGTCACACCTGGAAGAGTAACTGGTGAGAGAGAGAGGGGGAGAGCCTGACTTGAGACAGCTCACTTTTCTACCAAACTTGTACTCATTACTGCTCTTTGAAGAACTTCTTAATTATCATTCTCTGGCACAATCTGTAACTCTTAATTACATGGTCTTCTAAACTCCATCTTCATCTCGTTCTCATAACTAAAGACAGTTTGAAAAGTCATTACAGGATCGGTCGAGAGGAGAAAAAAAAAAGAGCGCCTTATCTACTTGAAGAAATCCTGCTGTTTTGCACACAAGTCTAAAAACATGTAGATCTTTCAGTCTCACTTTCGCTCTTTTTTTTTATCATTATCTGCAGCCTGCCCCTGCGCTTCTGGGTAAATGTGATCAAGAATCCCCAGTTTGTGTTTGACATCCATAAAAGCAGCATCACGGACGCCTGTCTGTCTGTGGTGGCCCAGACCTTCATGGACTCTTGCTCAACTTCTGAACATCGTCTCGGCAAAGACTCGCCCTCCACCAAACTACTCTACGCCAAGGACATACCGCACTACAAGAGCTGGGTAGAAAGGTGTGTGTGTGTGTGTGTGTGTGTGTGTGTGTGTGTGTGTGTGTGTGTGTCTTAGGTTGTCATCACTTCTTCACAGTGTCGGTTACGAATCAGGGTTTATGTTTTAGGTGAAAGTTAGAATTGACATTTGTTTTATTATGAATAGAATTAGGTTTACATCGGATTAGGTTTGTTATATTAAAGGTTATTGTTGGTGTTGGCTTAAGGTTTTTGTTTTTTTAAAAGAGCCTTGCAAAAAGAGTCTCGTCCTGTCTTACTGCGGGGACGAATTAGGAGCGCTTGGTTTGGTGCACCAGACCTCCCTGCTATGCATTTGCGGCAGAATCCTTGTGTATAAAATAGGATGGCGTAGAGTTGTGAACGCAAATTGTGGTACAATTAATCATGTAGCTCTAACAGGGTTGGCAGTAACAGAATGAGTGTGTAATCAAGTGGAAGTTTTCACAAGTACACTCATTTGTTTATATAAAAAAGAAAGAACTGTGTGCCGGTGTGGTCTGAAGTCACGTGACTAAAAGACTGAACATATGAGAGACACTTTTCCTTATTTCACTGCCATAACACCTCTGGGTTACTGGCTCCTTTAACAATGGATGTGCTCTGACTTTTTACAACAACACACTGAATCCAGGTGACGAGGAAAGCTCTGGTATGCATGACTGTGCCCTTGACTCTGACAGATTGTGTGTGTGTGTGTGTGTCTCCTCTCAGGTACTACGCTGACATCAACCGCCTGCCTGCCATCAGTGATCAGGATATGAATGCCTATCTGGCTGAACAGGCCCGCCTTCACTCTAGTGAGTTCAACATGCTCAGTGCCCTCCATGAGATCTACGCTTACGTCAGCAAGTACAGCCAAGAGGTGAGGCCGGTCGACACACTGCGACATAGAGAATGTGCTGTAGAGGTCCCGCTGGTGTGGTTAGCCATCTGAAGCCTGCTTTTTTCAAATGTATATATTAAAGCAGCTATTTTTATACTAACAAAAGACAAAATGATTATGCGTACTGTAAAAAGTGTTGCTCATAGTGGTGAATCCACAGAGAACTAGAAAGGTGCAATCGGTTGTACAACATTTTATACAATCTTGCACAAAAAGGTGTCTGGTGGAGAGGCAGGTACTCACTCACTCACTCACTTGACCGATCGCATGATCCTCCTGGCGGAGCTAATTATCACCCGACTCTATAGCCGCCCCTTCAAAAGCTCGGATAAACCCTCTGAACGCTGCACCAAACAGCAGACAGACAAAGTTAGCCGCTAGCTGGTGACCAACAGCGGAGCATTTCGCCAGTTAAGAACCAGATAATCCCCCCAGGAGTTGGTGGAGCCGGAGCTAAAAGGAGAACAAATATTGGACTTAAATGAATTATATGGACATGAACAGAACTCTTCATGAATGACAATGTTTCCCTGCGTCTGTTGGGTGTGTAGATACGCAATTGGTTGCTATCGAGTGCACCATAACCCCTTTATGAGGTGACCACGTGTCAATGTTGTGCTGCCCCCAAGTGGCAAAAAATAGAAATGAATGCATGTTTAAAGCGTAACTTATCACCAAGCTGACCTCAGCATCACTGCTGAGTGTGGTTGGCTGTGGTCAGAGGAGTAACTACACCCTTAATGTACACCTGTACAAGATTTTGAGAGGGTGTTTACCTACTCCTTAAAGATTGACAGATAAATATCATTAATGTTAGCCCATTGTCAATTAATATGTTGATTTATTCTTTAACAAATCAATTGATGGTTTTGGCTTATAAAATGTCAACAAAAAACTGAAGTCACGAGGTGACTGACTGCACACACAATTTGAAGACACCAAGAGTCCAAAACCCAAAAATATTGATTTATTTAATTTATAATTATATAAAACTTACCCTGATAAGCTTTAGTAATAATGCTGATGTTCATACATATGCACTGAATTCTAATCAAGCAAATCAGTGATGATTAAAGCAAGATACCAGTTAAAATAATTTAGAAATGTAACTCTATAGTGGACATATCATGAAAAACCTTCGGTGCTTGTACGCACACATTTGAGTATCTGGAGTTGCTACCAACCAACAAACTGTGAAATAAGACGACCCAGTCAGTTTTTCGTGGGCGGCCTGGATCAGAAAACATGTGACTAAACAAGCCATTCAGATTTGTCTCCCTTATATGTCACATGCAGGCTTATTAGAATATACCCACCCCCAGCTAAAATAGAGCGTTTCATACAGGTCTATTCAGACAGACAGTATGAGAAAAGATAAGTATTTTTTTCAACATTAAAGCATATAAACATGTTCTAGTAGAAAGCCAAAATACAAGTATGAACCTAAAAAAGGAGCATGATCTGTCCCCTTTAACCAAACGCAGTAAAACGTTCAATATATTTAATCATCAAAATAGAAATACCAGTAGAAGCGGTCGGTGTTGCAGATCTGTATTTGTGTATGTGAATATTTGTATGATTCCCATAGCTGACCAACGATAAGCCACATGTTCTCGGTTTCACAGTTTGTGCACTTGTGTGTTTCTGTTTGTGTGTGTGTGTGTGTGTGTGTGTATGTGTGTGTGTGTGTGTGTGTGTGTGTGTGTGTGTGTGTGTGTGTGTGTGTGTGTGTGTGTGTATGTGTGTGTGTGTGTGTGTATGTGTGTGTGTGTGTGTGTGTGTGTGTGTGTGTTTGTGTATTAGATCATCGAGGCACTGGAGCAGGATGAACAGGCCCAGAAGCAGAAGTTGGCGTATAAAATGGAGCAGATCATCTTAGCCATGTCTATAGAGAGCTGAGGCACACACACACACTACATATATACATAACTAAACATCACACACACACACACACACACACACACACACACACACTACATATATACATAACTAAACATCACACACACACACACACACACACACTGTAACGTACTATAACAGATGTGTTATGAACCCATCTGCAACACGCGTGGCACTCAGATATCCACGTGAACACACATATTATGTACGCACACACACACACACACACACACAGCTGTACACAGACACCTAATGGACCTACTGTATAAACAAACTGACAATACATACGCAAAGAGATTCACACACATGCATAGACACGCATATTAATGTACATACACAAACCACAGCACACGGATCGTCCCAAAGCACGACTTTTGAATCCAACGTCATCAATTTATTATCAGAAGAAAGTCCAACAGGCAAACACCCATCTTCTAAAACGCTCCTGTAGAGAGACACACAAAGGGGATTTGGGCCTTTTTCCCTGCCGGGTGACGGTCTGTCTTTGTAGTCGGTGCTTATACTAAATGTGTGCGTCCGCGTGTGGCATGGCTGGAGCTCTGAGGAGAACAGCACTTAATAAAGAATGACTCGACGGGAAAAGTCACTGGAGGAGCTCGAGAAAGACAGGAGCCAATTTAATGGGACGGCACATGTGGTGAGACGACACTCAAAGTACTTTTTATACGTCACAGATCAAGGACACTTACTCGCACTATATATCACGGGGCTGGGAGTGACATCGCCACTCGGAGCAGAGACGTGGAACTTTGTCTTGTTAAGCCTTTTCCTCTTGCCTTTTAAAGGCTTAAAAAAAGAGAACACTAAAGACTCTGGCATCAGTACTCTTCATTCCCCCACTTGAAGCTTGTCCAAAGTTATTTTTTTTGTTTATGAAGATTTTCTGAATTACAACTCTCCAGGGATTGAACCGTATACACAGAATTAGGCGTTGACAAGGTGAGGGTCCAGCTCTTTAATAATGCAACACGGCAAAGGCATTACCTTCAAAGTTAAAACATACGGAGAGATATTTCCAGACCCAATCCCTGTTTTTTTTGGTGCCAAATATAACATGTCTCATGTTTCATTCATGCTAAACGCTCCCGTAGAGACAATTAATAATACATGTCATTGTATGGAAAAGATCCCATTTAAGATAGGACATTTTGTACAGTGATGATCTATAGAGTGCCCAATTCAGCCACTCAAAGATAAGTGGAGACCAAATTGAACTGTAGCAGAAAGCTTGATTAATGATGCTGTAAGTCTGATCGTGGACCAGATTAGCCAAACCCTGGCCAACGGCCCTCCCCGTCTCATCAGTCACTGTTTACATTTAGCGTGACACTTGAAATGCGCCGAGTGTACAAGATATTAAGAACACCTGCTGCTCCTGTGAAGATTAAGTTAGATGAAGGCTTTGATGCCTTATCGATTCCCCCCCCCCCCGCCAACTGTCAAACGTAACCTGGAAATGAAACGTAGGAAACAGGCTGGGAGGATTTCTCACCCTGGAGACATTTGAGCTGTGGGCGCTGCAAGAACGTCTGATTTGTCTCTCAAAGTAAAGTAGGTGTTCCTGATATTTTGTCCACAGAGTGGATGCATGATTAATGACACCATGCATTTGGATCAGCATTTGGTCCTTGTAAAGTTAATTCATGAACAGCTGTTTGTTGCAATCGCCGCTTAATATCCTGACTGTTTCCATCTTTCGGGCATACAATTCACAAGTTTGTGATTTTGCGTTTCAAATGTACATTTTCCCCCCGACTGCTTATTGTCTCCTTGCTGCTGTATTTATAGAGTGCCATATCTAAACTTTCAAATGATTATCATGATGAAGAATTCCGTCCGAGGCGTCGCGTTGATTCAGGGTTTTTAGTTCTGATTGTTTTGTGTGTGTCGACCATTGGAATGCTGGAGGACGAGCTTCTTTCTGTGCTTGAGGCTGTTTTATCGCTCCATATTAAAGTCACAAGGACTGAGTATCAGTGTCACTCTGGAGCGCTCCTCCTTTTTACCATTCCAGTATCAGTGGGGTTAATGTACTTCCCACAGGACCTTTGTTCATGCTAAGCTAGAAGAGAAAGACGATATAAATAATAAATACATTTCCTGTTAAGTGTTGAAATATGACAGAGAACTCATCTGTTTCAATGTGTGGTTTGATGATAATTTATAAATGTGTTGTGCAATAAACTGTCAGACATTTAAACTGTAATGTTTTTTAAACTATATATTATTGTATAAATATTGTACATAAAAAACAGTCCTATTTTGCAAGCAAAAAGATTCACTTTGTACTGTTGTTATACATTAAAATGCGCAGCTGATGAAAATGATATCCGCCTGGTTTCTTTTGTGGTGATGCTAAATTCAGAAAAAAAATCACGCTGAACATAATTTCTCCATATTTCTAAGTGTTAAAAACTCAAATGAAGCCCTGGCCGATTAAAATAGTATCCTGCAGCTGTACATTTCAAATGCACAGCTTTGACCTGTAATACTACATGACATAAAACAGTTTAAAAAAAACCTGATTGTCCAAAGAATGATTATATAAGTAAACTATAATAAACTATGATGATACTTGACCCTATAAGTCATTATACAAATGATTTATGTGCTGCTATTAAAATATTGTTATAAACAGACTGCTGTTAGAGATGACGTCATTTCCAAGCCAATCGGGAACTCTGCCACACATAACTGGATAACTATTCTTATTGTGCTAGTGGACCGCTAGCATGCTACAGCGACAGTTAAACTACTATTTGTTTTTCATGAAAGGGCTCTGAAGGTAAAAAAGATGATATCAGAGATCACCTGAAATCCCAGGGGCTCTCAGCTTTGTACTGAGAAATGAACATATAGTAACTGTTGGACACATTCCCAAATGGCACACTGACATCCTCAGACACAAGCTGTGTTCCAGCTTTGTATCAATGAGAAATTCATTATCTAACAAAATAGTAACCATGTGTCCTTTCACAGCAGAGACTACAACATTAGTATATCACAGCCCTTTAACATAAGTGCAGTGTTAATCCGTATTCAAGTAAATGAGCAAATTCAGGCATTATTTATTTACCTTTAAATGGAAAAGAAAATGTTTTAATGAAATAACCTTGTAGCCTTGCTGAAAAAATGCCTAAATGTAATATTTTGATATCAATTAAACAACATTTTTGGGACATTATAGAGTATAATTGCTGTAATGAATGAGGTCTGTTTTAAGAAAACACTTTTTACATTTGGCAGAAGTGTACGAATGTGCCGTCGGGTTTTTACCTTGCAAGGCCGATGCATTTATCGCGATGTCAGGAGATGGAGCGAGAATCGTGGGATCACACATCGCAGGAAAATCCATCTCGTCAGGCTTCAAGTGATGCGTTTGTGTCTGGCAAACCAGAGCACAGACCAATCAGCTCCCTGTGAGGTTAGGTGTGTGTGTGTGTGTGTGTGTGTGTGTGTGCGTGTGTGTGTGTGTGTGTGTGTGTGTGACAATGGCGGCTCCTAAAAAGGTTAGCATAGATGCTGCAAAATCATCAGTTATATGAGAACTGGAGAGTATTTCTCCATCGAGTAAAGCACTGAAGGCTTTTCTCGATGGAAAAGATGTTTTCGCAAACAAGTATTTCTTTTTAAAGTGCCGACCTTAACCAGACAGTTTCCAATGATGGCTCCTCAGATGGTTCTGTCAGATGGTTCTGTCAGATGGTTCCCCTGATGGCCGGTCAGGTTAACCAGGTTGGGTTTACATGTCTGTCCTTTGGATTGCTTTGCACAGCAAGAGGGCGTTGTTTTTTCAGAACAAACAGCTTTTTCAGTCAGCAAGAGAAGCACCAATGGAGCAATCAGTTCCGTCTTGTTTATTGTGTTTGTATAGCACCTCAAGTATTCAGAAATGTAGTTATTTCATGGTAGAAATGTGAGACTTTTACTATGGAAAGTCTTGTAATTGATACCGTTTAAAAAAATCTTGATTTTTGTGTCTGTACGTAGTCAGAGTTGTCTTCCACTAAATGTATTGTCAGAAATTATTAATTTAAATTTTTTTTTTCAAGCAATACAAAAATAAAAAAAAATAAAAAATTCTCGCACAATTTTTGGTATCCTAAAAAGCTGACGGAGTCACACACGTGCATCCTCATGCTAACACCTGAACCGTCAGCTCGATCTGGGGAGTATTAATGCGCTTACCGATTTGACCCAAACATTTTAAGTAATAACAGAAAACAACCGCTTATCTTGTTATCTCGCGATCACGTCTGTTTTCTCGAGTTAACAACAAAATCTAAAAAATATATATATATATATATATACTTATAATCATGTCCGTTTGGGTCTTCCGTATATAACAGGGTTTGTGGGAAATATGGTTTTTAATGTTGTCAAAGACGTAATTTTAACTATGATGTTGACTGTTTATTGCAATCATACAATATTTGAGGTTGACAAATGCAGCAAACATACACCTTGTCTTTGGAGAGAAGCACAATTGATATCAAAGCAGAGTTGAGCTTGTAAAACAACAAAGAAATATCCTGAAGAAAATTAGCTTCCTTTTGAATTTTCAAAAAACAACGACACACATGAAAGTGTGACAGTATTTGGTATGGCATGTAGGCAGCATATATAGGGCTCCTGAGCACTTGCTCAGGAGTCAGGATTCATTATTCATGTTTAACCCTCGGGGCTCCGGGCAAGGCAAGCAAAGCAGAGGGGGGGGGGGGGGGGGGGGATAAGGGCTTCTCAAGCACCCAGGCCTCCCGACCTATACCTGTCAGATCCAGGTGGGGGTGTCATCAGGAAGAGTCGTCTGTACACCTGCCAGGATATAACCCCTCGTCTTTCCTCTCTTCTCTCTTGTCAGAGTGCCTGCACTCAGCAGCCAGCAATTCCCCCTCAGACACACACAAACACACACACACACACACACTCACACACACACACACACACACACACGTAGGGGATCATTACGAATCAAACCTCCTCTACTAACAGCTGAGCGAGCCGCAGGATATCTTCTTGATAGACTGTGTGGTTGGATGGCACCAAATAGGTTTATGGAGCTACTCCAGCCATTAGAAAAGCCATAGTTCTTCTATCCTGCTGGAAGTTGTCATAATATCTCGATCATGCTTTGGCCCGTGATTGATGACGCTGCATTGTGACGGACAGCAGAACAACAGCTCAACACTTCGTTTCTGTGGAAATAGAACAGATCCTCAGCTTCTCCCGCTGCCCAGAATATTTGATTCAGGGGGAAATGGACCTCACACACAGACTGCAGATCTTGAAGAATAATTCAAACTGCGTCTCTAACTGTGGAATGAATGCTGAATGGAAAAAGGCCTTCGACGTGCCCCTCGGACAACCCAGCCGAGTTTGTGTTAACAGTCGATGAACAAGGCTGAGTGTCCTTCTGCTCAGAGTGGTGAGTGTGGTTCAGTGAATCTGTGTACATGGAAACAGGGGTGGACACAATAACAGGAACACTTGTACAATGCCGTGTTGCTGAAACAAGTATTGTCAATTGAGTTGTCGATAGAAAATTAAGACAATTATTTGTTTAAGATTTACAAAATTCAGTTATTTTCTATTATAGATTATTATAGATCACTCATATGTGAGGATTTCAAGCCGTCCTTCGTCATGTGGGTTTAGGACTGCAGTCTGAATGCAACAATCAATTAAAATAATCATCACACTCATGGGTAATGAAAATCATCATTAGTTGCCGCCCTTAAATACAATGAAATATCCTTACATTATATATAACCTAACCGATGATCATTTTTTGCAGAAGCTCTGTGAGAGTCTGTACAGTGTGATATAGTGCAGGGCTGATGCAGAGTTTTATATACAGTATGGATGCCTTTCTTTATGGGTAGTGGTTCCATCCAGCTGGGAAGAAAACCAGCGGCCACTATCAGTGGATACAGGCACAAAATGTGTCACATTTGTTTTCCCCTTCCGCAGCGTTCACTCCCACTACTGCACAATCAAGTCTCGGATTCCCTCGAGCACCGTTGGAACGCAGCCTCGAGGCTGTTGAGGTCTGCGAGCGTCAGAGTCCTGCTGCTTTAATTAAATGCAGACGGCATTACCAGAGTGCACACAATCAAACAGGCACTGATATGTTTGTTCTTGCCTAGGACAAAACACAGCTGTCCAAACCGGGGGAAAAAATCCCTGATGACAATAAATCGCAGATGACCACAGCTCAGCCTCCATCAGTAACAACTTGTTTCAGGATTTATTGGATGAGGTAATCCATGACGGCATTTTATTTCTCGAAATTTGCTTTAGTAATTTCTCTTGCAGTCACTTGCAGACTCTGGTCATGACCGCCTTCACTACTCACAACCTTACACTAAACGGCTGTATTCTTTTAAATGCGTGAAATGCGGTTCCCGTTCCACAAAAATATTCAGTGTGCAGCAATAAATGAAGGGTTTACTGATGTACCGGTGAAGATAGTGGTCCAGTGGGTCGATCTGGACAGCAGCCCACCAGTCTAGTGGTGCCATCTTCTGGCCAAGGTTATCATCGCACGCATGACTTGGAAGCGGGCAAACTGAGACAGAATGAGCATTCTTCAATCACTTCAATCACTGTTTGAGCATAAACTGGGATATGTATGTGTGTGTGTGTGTGTGTGTGTGTGTGTGTGTGTGTGTGTGTGTGTGTGTGTGTGTGTGTGTATGTGAGTGAGTGAGTGAGTGAGAGAGACAGACAGAGAGACCATGTGAGAAGCTGTGAAAATGCGATGCAGGAAGAGGGCAAAGGGTATGTGTCAGTGACAAAAGGTGTCTGTTTCAGTGCTGCCGCCTAAGGGTGTGTGTGTGTGTGTGTGTGTGTGTGTGTGTGTGTGTGTGTGTGTGTGTGTGTGTGTGTATGGGACATCTGCAGACCCACGCGGTGGTCCTGTAGATCATGACACAGACATACTCAGACCACAGATTGTACCCCGAGACCGCGAAGAAAACCCACACCGGGGACGTCCTCGACACACGTTTTGTTTTAGGAAGAAGTGACTTCATCAATACAGCACGTCCTCTCTCTCTCTTTTCCACTTTCTTTTGTCTGCTTCCCGCTCACTCTGGGGCAGAGACCTCGCTGCTCAGCCCAGAGAGGTAACGGTCAACATTTGCTGCAGTTTGAAATGAAATCCCCTCCCACTACTCCTCCTCCTCCCAGTCCTTCCCTTCACTTTCCCTCCTTCTCAGGCCCTGTCCACATTACTCCGTTTCTCCTTGGATGCAGATTTGTCAAATAGAAACGATCTCCGTCCACACGGGAGTTTCAGCATCATTCTCGAGTTGATCTGCGTCCACACGGCAGCCTTCGAAGGCGGACAGCACGTGACCATTAACGTACACTGGGCATGCGCGTGACGGTGTAAACAGGAAGTGGATTGCTTGCTTAGTTTAAAAAAAAAGAAATACGACAGAGTAATAAAGTAGTCTTTAATAATGAAAGGTTGTATTTGATACTTAAGATCTTCCTCTAAAATCTCCCTCTATAAACTCAAACAGACACAGTTCGTGGAAAGTTTTAGAAGTTTTATTTTTCAGACGTAGTTACAGCGCTGCGGGTCTCTCGCTCTCTCTCTCTCTCCAAATTTACTTTAACATCAACACTTACACATAAACATTTACTAGATTATGGGTCCATCAATGTGGTCAACACACGTCTCTCACTCGTTTCCTCCGTGTTGTTGATGTCTGTTCTCACTAGTAGCTCTGAACATCATGTCCGACTAGCTAGCTTCTAAGCTAATTTTAACATTACCGCCAATGGAGAAATGCTAACCGCGATTAGCATTTAATACAACACAAATGTTATACTAAACACGCGAATAGAATATATCTACGTACATCTTTTCATGCTTCATAAAGACATACTTACAGACTAAGGTCTCTCAAGGCTACCAAATGGAAGAAGTAAAACGTTAGTGCAGCGTGTCTTCTCATTAGAATCTAAAAACAACGAGCTGCTCCATAGGGCTGATGCTGGTCACACCGCTCGCTAATCACTCCAATAACAGCTGATTCCTCCACAGAAATGCAGACTTTTACTGCACAACAGCTGCTAACTGCTGCTAGCTGTTGTGCTAGCAGCAACATCATGTAGCTGTTGTGCTAGCAGCAACGCTTGCAATTAGTTATCCATGTTGAAATGAATCGCTGGTAGCCCAGTTTGTTTTCTTCCGGGTACGGGTCACGTGATAGTGAGTGTGACGAATCAGGGACGGAGACGTCATGGTTGCCAAGAACCAATCCAGTAGCGAACACGGGTGTGGGCGTAATTTTTTCTAAGCACATCCGTATCCGACCGTCCACACGCAAACGCAACCCCGGAGTTCTCAAACACCTCCAACCTCGGCGGAGTTTTCAGATTCCTCCGTTTAGGGTGCTCCAAAACTCCGGCGTAGTGTGGCCGCTCAGTGTAAACGTAGCAAATACGGAGTAAAAACGGAGTAATGTGGACAGGGCCTCAGCCTCCCTCTGCTGCACTCATGAAATCACTTCAAGACAGGCTCCCTTTGTGGGATTTCTGGCACCTATTTTCAAAGCGCCACAAAATGTGTATTACAACTCGTTCCGTGCTTTCTGTGATTGTGTGTCTTAACCAAAATTAAGTTAAGAAGACCCTTTCGATGAGGACTTTAATTAAAAGAAAATGTCCTCACCATTAATTCAGCAAAGCATGTCAATTGAACATTCTCCGAGTCCCGCCTCTTGAGCGCAGACTGGCCAATTGTAGTTTAGCATTGGCCAGCCTCGACCAGGGTCCGACATCTGTCCAGCTGTGCTCCATAGACCCTCATTTACTTTCACTTTCTTAATTTTCTGGCTGGTTTAGAGGATTTCAAGCTAGTCATGGTTTAATGTTGGAAGGAGATATACGTTAGGTTTCTACCTAAAAACCTGTGGAGCTAACATGAGTACGTTGGCACATCATTAGCTAGCGTTAGAACTTCTATGCTACGCTAGCTGAAGAAGGTGTACTGAATGTTTACACATGCCTACCCGGCTTAACAGGAGCAGTGTTGTTCCTATATGTCATTGTCTTCTGTCTCGGGTTGCAGGTGATGTGGCGGTTCCCTTCTACACTGAGATCTGTGGGCTTTAGCTTCTATCTTTCTCTGCTGAATCAGTTTGACATCCTGAATATATCCATCAAACACATATTGTAGAATCTTTTGCCTGTTTTTCTATAAAATTTGCCTTTTTTGTTTTTACAAAAGATAGATAATATTCATTATGTTAGTGACAGTGTGCGCTCAAAGGGGGCGGGGCTTAGCGAAGGGTCAAATGCTTTTTTTGTGTATTTCTTAAGTCAAGACAGAACTATATATCTCTGAAGTTAAATTGTTAACTATGACGAAGGAATTGTCTTCCCACAAAAGATCGTCACATCAGGAGAGTCGCTGTTTTAAAACGTCCTGCTCAACGCTCTCCCTGGGGCTCCTCCATTGCTGGTGAACTCGTCCTCTCAGACAGAAATAAATAGCTACACTGGTGATACTGCAAGTTGAAGACACATTTTAAAGCAGAGACACAAACAACCATCGCTGTCTCTCATAAGATATATATATATATATTTTATTTATATTTATCCGTACGACTGTAAGTTCTGTGAAACTAAAAAAAGAAAGAAACACAGAAGTCTTCTGAGAATGTAAACCATGACATATTCAGCTGATTAGCTCCCAGTTAGTGAGGGGGATCTGCCATTTAAAGGAGCCTACTGATTCGTCAGCCAAGCCTCAGTGAACCTAGGGTTGTCCAATTAGCAGCTGAAACTTCTATTACCACAAAATAAGACTGCTTGGATCAACCACCAGTGATCTTTTGCCTAAAACACATCCAAGAAGTGATATATTACAGTCAGATTGAAGCCAGGCTGTTTCATCAGCACCGTTTGACTAGTTTAACCAAGACAGTAACCAGTAATGCCATTGCTCATTATTATTTAAATTGTGTGTTCTTAAAAACCCAGTGAAACGGAATATTTGAGCGGTGTACAAGAAGGACTTAAATCAAATCCTTTCCATTTGATTGGACTACTAAAAAGTGGGCGGACTTAGACTGTAGCGCGATGTGGAGCTACAGAGGACTTTGGCTCCACACACACCTCCCTTGTGGCTATTAACTGATGGATGGATATCATGATAGTATTGGTTGAAACTGATCGGTTGCAGCTTATGCAAGCACACATCATGTTTTGTTTAAAAAGGAGAAAAAATGATTACAAGGAAATTGATCTTTGACCAGGGTGTGATGTAAAAGGGTTAAAAAGGCATTTTTCATTATGCTAGGTAGGCCATCCAATCATTTCATTTAGACACAGGATTTTTTTTCTCTTCTTTTTGTCAGAGCATTTGATTTATTGATCGCTGTCGGGATGTAATGATAATTTCAACAAATATAACAAAACATGTTTCAAAATAAACATTCTCAACCCCGTCTATCTTCTTCATTGCACTTATTGCGCGTCACCACGAGCTGCTAGCTTTACAGCGGTGAGTACTAACAACAGTCTTGTTTATGTTCATAATGATAATTTCGGGGGAGCGGCTTTGAAGGGAGGCCTGAAGAGAGGAAGACAGTGTTGCAGACTTGGCGACTTTCCCGCTAGATTAAGCGACTTTTGGAGCTAGTGCTGCTAGCTAGCTTCGGAGGGATATATACATTTCTTAATCTAGCGTAACGTCGCTGGTTTCTCCAATGTTACCGACTCCAGCTTTAAGAAATCAAATAACTAAATGATCAGCACACAGGCTGGAGTCTAACCTATGCCCTGGATAAACCAGTTGTAGTGCTTTATAAATCTGTTATAATGGCCCATGCTCTCAGAAAACAGGTTGGAACATCAATGTGTATTTTTCAGCAGTTTGTCCTCAAAAGTTCAAAGCTAATGATTGACAATAAGCTTTTGTTGTGTTGATCAAAAACAGGTGTGCATGTGTGAATTCATACTCTCTTTGACTGTACAAAAGAAAAGAAAAAGAATAAAGTCAAAAAATTGGATGTTCACAAAACGTAATGTAAAATGCAACAGCTCAGGATTTCTGTGGTCTTTAAAGCACAGGGTAAATCTAAAGGGGACTCGTCGTGAGAACAAAAGCACAACACTTCTCTTTTGATATCGATCCCGGTTGCATATTCTTCTGAGACACTCCATCACACATTTCAGAAAGCATTTAATACTCAACCCTCAAATCTGGTTAAAACGTCCTCGCAAGCTCAACCAAACTACGCACTGCTGTCAGAAATCATCTACGACACCAGCAGATATATGATGATTGCGATGTACTGTTACCAAAGAAACAGCGCGGCAGCTAAAAGGAAAATGGAGGCGATGTTTTTAAACTCCGTAAGCTGCAACAGATGTGCTGAACAGTCAACATACTATAAACAAATAAAGCCGTATGAGGCCAGGCCTATAGGCTTTAAATCACAGGATGCCAGTGGTAAAAATGTTTTCCAGATTTGTGTATCGTAAGGTCGGAGGAGGAATGCATTAGCTGCCTGTGTTGGTTGCCTGATCTGTGACTATGACGAGCTGCTCTGTGACACTTCAGACCAAACGCTGTCACAATGGAAGACAGACTTACGTCTTCCTTTGTTGGGTGTCTAACAATGGAGAGTAAAGGACTTCCGGCTTTACTTGCACGCAAAGATGTATTATCACTTGGCTCTTGGCTCATTGTAAGAGTGAAAGAACGGTACAGGGAAAAATGTACAGGGGAAAAAGACAAAGAAATGTCCAGTGTTTGTCCTGCTGTTGAAGGTAAAAGGTCTGTTCCTTATTGCCATCTGACAGAACGCCGTGATTCACAAGGACTCAAGTAGCAGAAATACTTAACTAGCTAACAGTCTAATGAATGTTTTACTGGGGTGACATGGCTGCTGCCGTCCAGCTGTGGCTGCTGTAATGGGCACACCACTGATTATTCAGTTAAGGGTTTTCAGCAAAGCTCATCTTGAGTCACAGTGAGTGGCCGATTACCCACCTCAACGCCCTGCTGTTTAAGCTGAATGTTTCATAGGAGTCTGACAAGACGGAAAGGGGGGGGGGGAGTAAGAGAGAGGAAATGGGGTGATGGGGCCAAAAACAGGGACATAGGGACTAAGGGGCACTGGGACATGGTATCAAGTTACAAGGGCATTTCACAAGCATGTAGCAGTTTACTTCTCTCGACTCGCTGTTGTTGCCACTTTTTTCTTTGTCTGAGAGGGTGGGGCTTCTTCTTTTTTAACAAGTAATTTAGCATACTTTCGCCAGTGGTTCCAGATGTGAGATTCACAGAGAGCATGAGAACAACTAGCAGAAGAGCGAAGAACAGTAAAGCAAAGATCCCCAAATTGCCAAGGGGGGGGGGGGGGGGGGGGGCTTTTGTAGAGGACGGGGGCTGGGGGCTTTCAGGACTCTGTGGAAGTGTGAAAGGTTTCAGCGGATCCTGGGGTGTCTTCACTACTGGGACGGCTGTTGTTGATTGATGGCCGTGCTGAGTGGTGGGGGCCTCCGGGCCACTGACATGGATTAATGCCATTAGCATAACAGTGGGTCGCACTTTTGTTCCGAGTATGATATTCTGCCCCGCGGTCTATCTCCATAAGCCTATTAAGGACCAGAGTGTCACCCTATTGTCGGCTATCACCTTTCATTGTGCAGTGGATTACTGCTCCCAGCCAGACCGGGGTCCAGCGCTCCAGTAGACACTGCAGCCAAAAGGATGACGTAATGAGCACTGATCAACAAAATACGCATCACACATGCTGTCTATTTCATTTATATATTGATTGGTATTTCAAGAATGCTGCAACTTTTCTTTTTTTATATATATATATACACACAACATCCCAACAAGACCCCATTCTCCTCCTTCCCTTCGTCTGCCTTGCTTCTTGTAGAGAGGTGGGGGCACAGAGGAAGGGTTAAAGTAAGAAGGGGTGTAGGGCCGGGCCTCAGTAAGGGAAGAAGAGGGGGGGGGGCTATATAAATACTGACAGAACACAAGTGGTGCTTTATCCACCCTGTCCCGCTCTGGGTAAGAGGAAACCCTTAACTGCTCCAGCTCACCCTTTTACTTCCCCTGCATTTTCACTCCCACCCGACGGACGTGTGCGCGCTCAGGAGGAGAATGGCAGCATCATCTGCACAGAGACCAAGCGGGCCCTGCAAAACGCTGGCTTTAGCGTTGCTCGTCATCGCCTCGCTCTTAAATGGTGAGTAATAAAACAACAACAAAAAGAAATGGGTCAACTTCTCTGGAGATGGTATGGCCATCCACAGTGTGGAGAGGGAGGGCCAGGAGGGGTGTTTGAGGAGTGTTTGTTTGAATGGCCTTTTGAGTTGAATCCAAGTTTTAACCCTACAACCTTTTTTACTCTGTGGAATGCAAACATACTATCTCAATACTGAAAATAAATCTATAACGTGTGAGGCTTTATCGGTTCTGAAACGGGTTTCGTGAACATGTTTCTTCCTCACAGGCACAGGAAACATTACTTTGGAGTACCTTGACAAACAAAGGGATCATTTTAGAGGGAAGGGTTGTAATCATGTGGAACCACAGGGAAGTCTGAAATGATGAATTGAAGTTAAGATCTCTATTCTGAACTTGTAAATTTACAACATGCTGCCGAAATAGAATTCCCTTCTTGCCTTTTATCGTTCCATTTTAAACTATTTGTGAACCGTCCCCCGACGCTGTGCGCGCTATTTCATTGACCTGATTCCCACGATCTTCAAGGACTTTGGGAAATGTGTGTGTTTATATTTAGCCGTGTAATGCGAGGCCGGTTGAAGCATGTCTGAGAGGAGGGTGTGTGGAGTTTGGCTGTTAATGTGTGTTTTGAATGTGGTTGAGCCGATAAAGAGGGAGCTTTATTGAGGCATCAGGGAGAGCTGGTGCTGTTAAACTATGAGTAAAGGCGCCATGTGGCTCACATGGCTGAGCCCTATGCGCAGTTAAACCCAATGAAAGAAGTGTTGATTTGGAATCAATCAATAGGGTGCGGCCAATTCAAATTCAGGCCTTGCTTCTGATATCACCAAATTTTTGCAGGATGAAGTCTGTTTCAATTTTTTTTTTTACTTCTGTAACTTGTTAACAACTTTTTAAATCATTTTTCCACCAAGCCAATTTCCAATTGAGTCCACTTTAGTTTAAGCCAAGTGCAATTCAAAACTGATATTAAAGGAAATCCGACACAAAAAACAATGATATTCCAAATGTAATAATACTGCTCGAGTACGGAAATCGATCAGGACTCCAGTTTAACCGCATTAATTGCCTGCAGGCAGAACATTAAGAGATGTGTCATGTGGGGAAAAGAAAAATCGGGGAAACTTTTCAGGCAGATGAGCCGTTTCATCCTTCAGTGGTGGCCGAGCGAAGTTCTACCAAAAGTAGACACAAAGTAAGACCAAGATGCTGAAAAATGGAGCTGAGAAATGATCTAAAGAGCTGTGGGATCATCTGCAGTGCTCTCTGTTGTGGCTGGAAACGAACCACACACCGAATTGCTTAATTCAAACCTGGTGTCTTGTTCATGGGGTGCAACTTATGTGAATGAGATCATCAGCAGTGAGAGGCAGAGCTGCATGGAAAATGAAAACTGCCTTGACATGATTTCAACCTATAGATTCTGAAACTTATACGATACTAAAATTGTAATTTGTATCTTTGTAAATCACAAAGCAACTCAAAACATGTGACAAGACGCAAAAAAAAAGACGAATAGCAATGGAGCGGATATCAGATGGGATACAGATGTGAAACAGAGGGAAGACAAAGACCTCTTGAGTGAAACAGTATTTCACCGACAGGATGAAGCACCTGTCTCCTGACTCAGGCTTGTCTCGTCAACCCCGGAGATGGGAGCAGAGTTATGCAAGTGGAGGAAAGACGAGCTTACTGTAAGAGTTTACTGTGATGAGGTCAGAGCGGTTTCACAGATGTCAGAGAGCGTAACGGTTACCCCGGCAACCTGGAGAAGGGGGGGGGGGGGGGTGGCAGCAGCTAAAGAGGACATAATAACACCGGGGGAAACCCCAGTTGGGAATGATGAGCAGACTTCTTTTGGGAAAGCAGCGAGATGGGTGTTAGACGAAGCGACGCACAGGGACTGAGAGACGCTTACATTTGCTTTGTTGTCAGTGGTATGACTGGAATGTCTCGTGCTCAGGAGATTTCTGAAAAAAGTGGTTTTAGGAGGCTGTCTAGTTAAGCAACTGCCCAATCTCAGTGCCAACCCTCTGGGGGCATGTAATTATGTAAATCATTGTTCGTGGAGTAACCACAGAAGTAACGACCAAAGAATCACAGAAACAATGTCAACAACGCCGCGTTCATTCCTCTCGCGAAGAAAGTAGCACCCAGATGTCTAACACATACTTTAAAAACTCTAGCGTTTCTAAAAGCAGAATCTGTGAGCAAAAATTCTTTGGGACAAAAGTGCACTCCAGTTCAACGTCTTAATGGCCTATGATGGTTGTTTTTCACTACCACCCCCTGGATGTGTGTGTGTGTGTGTGTGTGTGTGTGTGTGTGTGTGTGTGTGTGTGTGTGTGTGTGTGGAAGTAATTACTTTGGTAGATTTTTTTACGTCTCGTGTTCTTTCTGGACAAAATCAATATTGAGCCTCTTAGCCGTCGACGCCCAGATCTGCCTCACTGAACTGCAACAGGATCCCCCCCAACAGTCTACCTGCACACACTCAAACCAGACGGGCTCATTCAAGGTAATGCACAAGGCAGTGAAACAGGAAAATGTGTGAGAGTGTGTAAGGAGGAGGAAGAGGAAAAGAAGGCCAGGGGGCAGGGGGGTGATATAATGCTCCCAATTGAAAGCAGATGTCATGTTTCCTGATTGTGGTCCCCGGAAGCGGGCGTCATGCTCTCGATAAAGGGCTGCAGCGGCCTCGGGGCCGGGCTGGGCGAACGCTGCAGCTGGGCAGCGCTGGGTGAAGTCAGTGCTGATTGAAACCATGAGATCCAGTTGCTTTTTTCTGCCAAGAGAGAAGAATGGGCCGGCTTCTGCTATTAATCGCTGTGACAGGAGCGACAGGGGAGGGGAGGGGGAGGGGTGCGGTTAGGGGGGGATCATGATAGCGGAGGTCAGCAGTCTGTTGTTTCAAAGCGGGTCGAGTTGCAGAGCATGTTCAACACTAAGGGACTGAGCTCCGATGTCACATTCCTCAGCACTCTCTTGACTCTCAAATTCAGATGTTTTAAAGATATGACCTGAGATATTAAGTCATGAAAACACTCCTTATTAGGAAGACACGCAATAATTAATGCTTTCATTAACTGTCTAGAAAAGCCAGAAAGAGGTAACCACATATGGAGCTAAACTACACGAGGAAAAAAACAACATTGCACAAGCAATTTAAACTTTTAACTTCTGGAGCTTCAACTGAAAGAAGGCGACCCTGCCCTCTCTTATAGTGCATTTTGATAACATTAAGAAAATTATAGTTAAAATCATAGTATAATTATGGGAGGCCGGATTTTAAAAAGGCATTTGAAAATGATTACACTCATCGTTTTGTCTCCACCCTCAGCTCTACTTTGAAAATCCGTGTTGAGATGTGTGCGGGGCGGGAGGGGTGCGGCGGAGGGGGCGTGTGCTCTTGGATCAAATTTCTATCCAATGGATGCCAGAGTGATGTCGGAGAACCTCTAATGGGGTAATTTGACTGTACACATTTGAGGCAGGTCCAGAGGCAGCAGTGGAAAGGAAAATTATACTTGATGGCAGTTCAATTAGGCAGTTTTGCAATTTTTGTACGATATTACATTGCTCAGAAATGGCATGTAATGTGTTACACTGCACAGAGAGCAGAAAATCACGTTTAAAGAACACATTTCAATTGCCATTTCAGGATCCTATTTGAATACTACCCTGGGAACATAATGGTTTTCTAATTGAGTTACATCAACCACCATTGAAGTCCCAGAGTCTCAGCACTGTGCTGCTTTCTCCCCACTCAATCAATACTGTACAATACATTTATACATACGGCATCTTCCAGATAGGGAACATTTGCAGGATATGTAACCCAGAGAGAAAAGAGGAGGCCCTATGTCTTGAGAATGTTTATAGAAGCTGGCTTGGGTGGACAGACTCTCACGCACTCAGCCAAAACAGTAAGGACATCTACATTTAGCTTGGTCTTGGCACAGCTGCAGACTTCAATTGTGGATAGAAAAATCTGAGATGAATTATATGGTTTCATTCAGAGTTGGATTGTGTCGATTCCCCATGAAAAGGCTTTGTCATGTGGTCACCACCGCATGCTACACGCGGCAGCAAAGGTGCTAGTGGAACCTCGGCCATTGTGATTTTGACACGGTGGTCCACTGTCGTGTGCAGACCATTATCACCTCACTGTGCCCCATTACACAGCGCAGGATTTCCCCCCAACAGAAGCAGGGAGAGGCCGAGGGGGCCCCGGGGTTATAAGGCCACATTTTTTGGGGGTCTGTCCCTTGTGAACATGTAGCTCAGGAGTTCTCTGGACACCAGGCTGGGACTGGAGGCCAAAGCCGTGGGAGGGTCTACCAATTCAAAACATCCAACAGCTGGTTCATGTTTAACATGCAAAGGTGGCGTCTTTTTAGTCAATTAATTCGCATGCCAATATGTTTTTTTTTTCAAACAGAATTTGTCATGAATACTTTTACACGGAAAATGATTGTTAAGCTGCGAAAAAGTGTCATTAATCAATAATAATTTCAAGATGAGGTTGATTTTTCGGAGCTTTCGCACCTCGAATAAAGTCGCCAACCAATCATGTGCGTAACGGGTTGAGTTGCTCCCATATTCATGAAACAACAACATGAATACTCCATAGTCCGAACCAAGAAACTTTATCACTCCTGTCAACATTAACAAAGGCAGCCCTGACCAGATCCACTCTTTCCTTTTTTACCTTTCACAATAAAAGCCCTAAACATATAACATTTGAAGGCGAGTGTCTTGCATTTTCGTGTCCATTATTCATCACGCCCCTGGTGTGTAAAGGCCTTACGACACACAATAGAGGGTGCACATTGAAAGATGTACAGTACGTGGAGATGTACTTAACAAGACAACATCTCTCTACATTAGAGAAAGTAGAACAAATCCGGGCAGTGAAGTATTGTACTCGTGAGAGATTTCATGCTTAAAGTCATTATGAGGCATAAATGCAAAGTTATGCAAAGAAGAAGACGTGTGCCGTCATGTGGAACTTGTGTTTAGACATTACATACACCGCGAAGCAAGCTTACGAGACTGAAAGCAAAGCCTCCTAGGGCCACGGTAGAGAAATGAGCTGTTGCCATATGGCTCTTGGCATGTTGCTTTACATTACACTATACGGTGTGGGAGGGGTGCGGTGTGGGGGGTGGAGAATTTTCAAGACCGCAGCCGTCACTCAGGGCAATCTGGTGGGAAAATCTTCAAGAGCGCAATGAAGTCAGAACCCCGGCCATACAACATATGGAGTCAGGGCTGATTAGGTGTGTCGTGTTTGTGCAATGATAGCGAGACACACGCCTGATGACTGATATCATGGCTGCTGTTATAACACACTAAAAAAGGAATGAGTCTGTGTGAGCATGTGTGGTGAGGCGAGGCAAAGGGGTTGTGAGCGTCTCTCATGTACAGTATGTATTAGTGGAATGGTGTGTAGCAAAAGTCAGCGAACAATCACCTTTAGCTTCGGCTCCTTTTGAGCGTGTGAGTGGAGGGTGGAGGGGCGGTGATGGGTTCAGAGGTCACGCCGTCAGGAAGTGTGCCGACGTCACACGGGGAGCAGCAAACATGGGGGGGGGGGGACACCACTGTATCAATTACAGCACAAAAAGCAACAGGTTAAGGTTACAATTTCACAAGAAAGCTGCTATAGTTGCAGTTCCTCTCATCTTCATACGCAGTAAATGAACATTAGCAAAATAGCAAGATTTCCTGGTCGCGTAACGAGCCTTGAAAAAACATTGACGCTTTTTAGTTTTACACTGAGAAGCAAACAATAAAAAAGGCGGCCACTCAGATCCTGCGGTTTCTGTTGGTCATAAGTGGCAAATTACAGGTTTCATTCCATCTGGGCTCTGGTCTGTCAGGGAAGTTTGTTTGTGTGTAGTGTAGTGCTGAGTGGTCCGAGAGCTGGACATAGTTTACTGCCGGCGGTGCATGACATTTTTGTTTTTTAAAACAGGCCTTGTGTTATTTCGTCTGTAGCCAAACAAACATGTTTGCTTTATGAAAATGTTTTACAAAGTGTGCTTGAGGTGCCATGGTTTAAAATCCACAAAATAGGGAAATCAATGAAAGTTGCATTGTGTTTTGTTTTTTTTCATTTAAAAAAGGAAAAGCAAATTGATTTCCAGCCACTCACCACAAAACCTCCCCAATATCCCATCAGAATCTTTCCTGATGGGATCTGCCAGAAATCTGCCAGAAACCCCAAACTGTAAGTGAAAAACTAAACATACCCATCAGCCCGCAGCATCAATCTTTAGACTTTTTATTTAGTTTTACAACAACTCTGACAGAGTTTCCCCCCTCCAGAGCCGCTACAAATCACCTGATGACAGAAAGCGATCACAGAGCAGTGCCAACACATTTCAGCCACTGCGCTCTCACACTCCTGTGTGTCACGGTTGTGAGAGGAAAACCTGATTTATGCCCGGCCATCTCACGCGTTTGGAACCTCATCCTTTTCCGGCAAAATAAACAGTCAGACCACACAGGGACAGGGTGAGGGATGGCAGCTGTAGGCTGCAGGCTGCAGATAGACAGTCTTAACAAGGTTAGGGAGCCCTTGACCTGTTGCTGGTCCACACCCACGCTAATGCTCCTGATGGTAAACTGGAGACAGGAAGGACAGCGAGACGAGGCAACATTCTGGCTGCATAGTGAAACTCGAGCATGTCTACAGGGGAGAAAGCTTTTTTGCCCTTTATTGTAGGTTTGCCACGGGGAAGGAGAGCGCAAAACTGCTTAGAGGTCAGTGACCTCCCGTGTGTTTCCTCATCTATTTGAACCAGTTACACAGTGTTGACTTATTTCCCCTGCACTGACACAGTATGACAGACAGCTGCAATGGACAGTTGCTACTGCACTAAGCACGCGAAAAAGACCTCCTCGGAGATTACTGCCCCACCTGCTAGCTCACCCAGCGTACACTCTGTACTTGTGGCACCTGTCTGTCACAATGATTAATCTCAGGAAGTCAGTGGCCACATGTCACACTGCCACCACTGTGTGAATATACAGGTGACAGATGTGTGAAAACCACAACAGTGGTGACCACAGACGGTCGTGAGGAGACGACAGGGTGCAGCAGAGGTGACAAACAACTCATGTTGTACAAAGAAGGCAAAAGGAGAATAAATGAGTTAAAAATGTTTTGTTATGCTGTAAAATAGTTAGAAATACAGCTAGTGTAAACAAAAAGCTAATATTCCTACACACAATAGAATGTTCTTCTCCATGTCAAACCATCAAATTCACTGTTTGAGTTTACCTGCAATTTACAGAATATGGTCAAATGTTACAGTGTTCGTTTATTATCTAACAACATATTTTAGAGGCATTATATGAGGAACTTTCATTTTGTCTTGATTTTGGCGGTCCCTGTGGGTAAAAGCGGTAGTGCTTCCGAGCACCAGAGTCCCTTTATAAAACCCCTCATTTTACTGCAGAAGGGTCCGGTTTTGGTTCTGGTTCTCCCGTGCCTCCCTTCCCTCCAGCGGGCCCGGCAATATACGGCCTGGGCCTCCAGCAGCGTGGTGTCGGTGTTGGCTGCTAGCAGGGACCGGTGGAGCAGCAAACCGGATCTGGGTCTGTCTGCTGTGGACTGGTCTCTGCTGGAGGCCCCGCTAGAATCGGAGCTACAGGAGTTGCTGGTGAACCTGAGTTCCGCACATCATCATGTCTAATCTTGCAGGGAATCAGACCGGATGACAGGCATTAATAATATATAGAAACAGCCAATCTTCATGCTGATAAGTCTTGTTTACATATGTAGGTCATATCGAGGAATCACTATTAAATTGAGACCGTTTCATAACCAGTTAAACGTTCCTTGTAGTAACTTTAAGTTAATGCTTTACTAAATAATATAAATAAATATAATCTTCCTTCACGATGATTCAACAGCTCATCTGACCCACAAGTATTTGCTCCACATGGTGGATTCATAAAGACAAACAGCAAAAAAAGTTAAAATCGTTCCAACAGTCTGAGCAGCGACTGTTGAAATAAAAACAGACATATACATAGACATACATATATACAGAATAGGCAAAGTGAAAACAAAGCCATCATTTAAATTCAATCTTGAAATAAACAAAGTAGGAGTGGCAGTAAGATCTAGTTCAACAGGCGGCAGCAAACGGGAAATCAGTCACACACTCAACCTGGCAACCCGTGAGGAATCACACAGTGAGAGAGTGAGATGTAATGAGATCTGCAGAGGTAAGGCATTATGGGAATGTTTTGAGAGTGAAGTAATGCTGTTGTTGTTAGACAGAGAGAGGGAAATGTGGGCAAAATAAATGCATGCTGGGTATTCTGGTTTGACTCCTGAAACCTACCCTTGTAATTTGACCATGATCAAGTGAAAGGCTCAGCTCATTAGCTCAGTGACTGCAGGGGTGTGGCAGCAGTTTTAACTAATTTGCTCAGAGAATAAAAAACGTGCCCTGAAAGTTATCCAGGCTAATACAACTTTGCGGATGAAATAATTCACCGGACCAGAAATATCCGAACAAGACTTTGATTTAGTGCTGCAATTTATCAAGGACTCCGACACCCAAAGTCACACGGATCCCTGAAAATGGAAAACGGTATAATGGCCTATTACATAATTCAATTTTTTTGGAAAAAGTGATGTTTTTAATGGCATCATTACCTGGCACCTTGCAGCAGCGCTTTTAATCAGAGCATTCAGCGGTTTAACAGGGTAGATGGAAAATCATTCTGCTCACACTGATATATTTCAGCGACTTATTTTGTATATCCCATTCTCGCCTAATCTAAAGTGAGTCACTGTGACCACGGGAAGATTGCATTTCAAAGCAAATGGCTTCATGATCCATGGGTCTGAGCACATCAGCTATCTACTGCAATAAGACCTTCTGACTAATCTCCCATCACTGTGTAGAGCCTCCAGGGACACAAAGAGGTCTCACTGTGAGCTCTCACACATGAGCTCATACATTACAGATAATTGACGTTGGAATAGCACACCGGTGAGCACGACCAACCTATGAGCTACTACCTCACATTACAACTTTATCTCAAATCATGGCGGCAGAACTGCATCTCGTTGATGTGGGATAACACCTCAGATTCTTCTGAACGGCTGGACGCGAGAAGCTGGAATTAGAAAGGGGAAAACCGAGCTCTAAAACAGCAGCGAGCGAACGTTGGTACACAGCACATCTTAATGATGAGGAACATGTTTAAGTGTTTGGCACGTGTGCATTGCATAGCTAACAGCATGTTTCATAGCAATCATCCCAGAGGGAGTGAACAGGAGGTCAGGTTCGGTTTATTTGCTCAGGCTGAGGAGGTGACACGTTCCACCACTGAGGTATTAATTGCAGACAGTTTCTCGGTGCTGAGGTTTACAGATTTGGAAGTCACACCCTGAGAGTCGGTGTAGAGATGTTTTTACTGGGCAGCGCATCCACAAATGACGAAGCTGATAAAGAGCTGATAAAAGGGAGTAAAGAGTTTCATTATCGCCTTGTAACCGAATCCTTGGACCAGTACCTCAAAATGATTGAGAAACATCTATTTACAACTGCATCAACAATTAGACTATATTACTGTGTGCTTTTCAAACAAAGTGACATGAAGCCATATTCTGATTTTACAGCGGGAGTCACGGCGCAGGATGTTGTCACGACGCAGGAAGTTGTCACAGCGACGGTGCCAACGGCGCCGCCGGAGGCGTACGTACGAGGAGAGATGATTCCCATGAAAACCGAAGCTCCTGGTAAGAAACACTGACCGTTCATTTCTAGAAATAGTTTTGTAAACTTACTCTACAGCACCCACTTATGCTCACATCCGAGGGAAAAATTAATAATTCAATAAATATAAACTTGTTGTGACTAAGTTAATTTGACATAATTAATGAATTATAACCTCAGAGCCTTCCTCTGTTAACACAGCCACGCCCAAAAGTGTGTCCCTCACAATAGACACAGTGCAATACTAAATCACAAATGTTAATTTAAAAGATATTATATTATAATGAAGAGACAAAAGAGAAAACAGACCAGAGCAACAGCCACTTGATCAAAATAGAGGAAGACATTCTTCATACACGTCCTACATAAGCAGTACTTCTGTGTATTAGCCTGATCCATTCAATCACATGAACATCTGGTCCAGAATATATTAGATTGATTTTATTTTGAACATGCAACAAATTATAAGACAACAAAAGAATAACCAATGAGATGAAGAGTAAACATATACAGCAAATTCTAAAGTGAATTAATAAATATGATATGTTTCCGGAGGAGGCAGAAGAAAACACTTATACGGTCCTCCTCCTTTCTATAACTTAAATAATGAACTTAATGTTTATACATATTTTAAGAATACATATATTACAGTCCAGAGAGACAATACATCAACATTTTAAGTGTAATCAGGGCCCTGGGTTGCATGAGTTTTTCTGGTGCTTATCAACTTATTATAGCTGAATCACTTTTCAGAATCAACCTCTGTCCTACCGTGTGTCTGGAAGCCTGTGTGCACCGTTTTAATATCAAACAAATTGACAATTTAAGTTGAATTGCGTTTGCAGAGCCGGAGGATCCACAAATCTTGGTTTTCCCCACCATGGGCCCTCCGACCGAAGCGACCGAACAGACCACAGCAGCAACATCGCCAACGGCTACAGAAGAGGCGGCTGACGAGGGGACGGGGGCCACGGTCGAGGTTCACGCTAGCACAGTGAAAATCATGGCGGCAGAGACCCCAGCACCTCAGCCTGCCAGAGGCGACGGCCCCAACAACATACCACGGGTGAGATGAGACAGGTCACCCAGTATGAGGTCTCTGGGGTCACTAAAAGATGACTGCCGCTTTTAAAGTCAGTTATGTTTTAATAGAGAGCACAGAATAACAATCAAATACCAACTAGCATTTATACTTGATATCATTCATTACTACTTTGGCATGTTGGGTGCTCCTCTGCGAGCCACATCTGGTTTGGTCTCAAATGTGCTTTCAGCTAAAATGGGATACAATTTTGCACCATATGAATGATATCAGTCCCCATAGCCAATTCTTTATTGAGTTTCTGGCATGGTCAAACAATTTTGTTATACATGCCGTGCTTTAGGTACACATTTGGAACCAAAACATAACATTAAATAATATACTTATAATAGAGAGAGTAAGGCGGAAAGCATTCAGTTGCGACTGTCCACGGTCACATGTTAAAGGTCTGTCACGATGACATACAGCAGTCATGAGCGAAACGGTGAGACGGGAAGGTTTTGGGATAACGAAGGACTTTCTGCTTCTCTCTGCAGCTGGTGCCACAGGATGATGTCGTCTGTGTCAGCAAAGAGGCCGTCCAGGACAAAAACGCAGTCAATCTAAAACTCAAGGCCTCCTCCAACTGTGTAAGTTCAGACAAAACACCTCCGGCAGTATAAGTCTGTTTGTGTGGCAGAACAGAAATAAAACAGAGAATGTGTTTTTGCTTAAAGACGACATTTCGGTGCTATTGACGGCAGCAGAGAGGGCAGCAAACAGATGCCATGTGATCTTGCAGGGGTGCAAAATATTCACTCACGAACACGTTAACATGCAAAGCTGCACTAGAGAGGAAAATGGTCTCGAGCTTGGTTTTGGATGCCAGTCCCAGTTGGCTTTCAGCTTGCTAAACATCAGCAGGAAATGCTTACTTATTTAGGAGGCAGCAACTGTTGTATCGCTAATGCCCATAAATCAGTGAAGCTAAGGGGGGAAAACTGTGTCCATCCCCCCCATTTTTTTTTTAACATCTTCATCTCATGTGGGGAGGAAAGTCCAAGAGATTTCTGTTGCATGCAAAACCGTGGCACGGGTTGAGCTGTGAGGGCAGAGGGAGGGGAGCACCATGGGTGGGCTCACCGCTGCTGCAGAGTGTATGAAGTATGGAGGCCTAAAGGCACAGCGTGGGCGTGTTTGTGTTTTAGAAACACAGACTCTTCAGAGTCTCAGGATAACAGCTTTGAGGCAATCACAGTGCCTATGCAGCCAGTGCAGTAAATGCATTATTTAACATTCAAACAATGCATAAACAGCTGTAAGCAGTAAAATATACAACAGGGGGGTCATTGTGTGCTCAGACAAAGAAATCAACCAGATTCCAGCCATTTGATAGCAATTTTGGGCTTGTTTTGCTTCATGGTAGCTCATTTTGGCTCCAACACAATATTTAGCCTTTAGGAGTAAACAGGTCTAAAGGGAGCTCTGTTTCAAAGCTTGTTGCAGTAACATTTTTGAAATAAATCATGATTTAATCTCATTTGATGCAACCTGCAATCCTTTATGTTTGTAAAATCTTTTTTAATAATTCTAAAAAGACATTATTGTTTAGCTTAAGTTCAGTAATGACATTCAGTGCCATATAGCGGAAAAAAGACCAAATGTCATAATGTATAAAAAAAAGTAACAAAGTTCATTTATTTGTAATTTTACAACACAGTGTTGCACAATGAATCAAGTTCTAGCCCCTAATAAAATCAAACAATACATACACTTATTCAATAACAAATCCTCATATCCATATATGCTCACAGAGAGACTTGTGGAATGAGGATGTAAAACCAGCATATCAGAGAGCTCCATGTCATGTATTTAATGGTGGAGTCAGGTGTGGTGGTACGGCAGCAGATACGTCTGTATCACTTGCCCGCCGGCTGCAGTCTGTAATGTTTCCAGTCAGGGCGCTTTCTATTGCTCGTCCGTAAAAATTTAACGAGAACTTGGCACAGGAATTGTTCCTTCTTGGGTTTCCTTACGAAATACAGACGTTTTCTGCGCTTTATTTACACGGAGATCAAACAGAGAGCTTCTTAAGACAAAGATTTCCAGCGGAAGATTCAAGGCAATATTGAAGGCCGGCAGTGAGACTGTATAGAGAGCTAATCATTCGGGATCAACGTTGAATTTCAAATTGTGCAATCTAGAACTTGATCGATTTAAACTGTTCACATGTTGAAATGAAGAATGTCCCAATGCTTAATTATCTTCTATTTTGGTCTCCGTGCAGAAAGACACCAAAGTGAAGATCGAAAGTGTTCTGCAGGAGCTGTGTGGTGAAGACTGTAAGCTAGACATCTACCAAGAGGACGACTCTGACCAAATCCTCGTGTCTGGGAAATATGTTGAAGGTCAGTATAGCGTTCTTGTGGTAATTGATTAAAAATTCATTTTGGGCATGCATCTTTGCAAACTGTTGGTGGTTGGTTTGTGTCTATACCCACTTCACACACACAGAGCTGGCTGTAAACAGGCAGGAGGCCGTGTGTCGCAAACTGTGGTAAAACCCCCATGCAGACGCATATTCTGTAAGCCCTGTATGCATGTCCAAAGAATGCTCCGAAAACACAAATAATATCGGCATGTCCCACGTCTAAATCGGAAAATGCTCCATTCGGCCTGAGTCTGAATATTTTCATATTCTGAATAATGGTGGAACAATGTAAACGTAGTCACTGTTACACCTCATAAGATGACATTCAGTGTTTCTAGCATCTGATGAGCAGTTATTATGAGGCTGCTTTGTAAGTTTTCTGAGTACCAGCATTATGCTAAACCCGCATTAAAATATCTGCTCCATTGCTCCAAACCTGAAAAACTCACATTTACTTTTCTTATCTTTTTCATCACTATACGGTTCCGTTAAGTTGAGTAGCATCTCTACTTCCGCTTGTCTAAAACAACACATGAAATGTAACGGGAAAAAATGCAACTAACTATATTTTTTTAATTTGCAGACGATGTTGCAGGCATGGCTGACAAGTTCAACAACGACAACATCAAAGATAAGGTACAGTATTAGGTGTATTGCATTGTAGAAATACTCTGCACACATTTATCTTGTCCTTCTCATAGCATCATGTATTACAGTATGGCATTATATGTATTATACATTATTGAGTTCACTTGGGAACTGCAAAGTGATTAGTTGTGTTACTGAAATTATGGTTTATATCTTTTCTATGGTCATGACCAAGGCACGGACCAAGCTGGTACTCATTTTGACATCATCATACCATTCACTATGAAAGGCCTGTGAAATACACACCCAACAATAAAACGTTACATCCGCTGGACTCAGCCACCATAAATGTGCTGGTCGACTCATAATCACACTAGACGGGGGAATATACATGAGAAGAAAAACACTTTTCTTAAGGCTTGGAGCTGCCAGACTGTCAGTTGACGTGACAAACAAAAAGCCCACAAACAATCTACTTGTCAGCTGCAAGACATTGCTTCTACTACCTAGGGAACAATCTGGGGTTATGGGTGTGCCTGACACACCCCTCTGTCTCTTTGCATTCAACAAACACTACATTCTCCTCTTTACTCTACCATCTACGGAATAACAGTCACTCTTTGTTATGCTGTCCGCTCACTGGCAACTTTTTAGTTTGACACTGCCGTGATGCCAGTTCTGCAGGTACATCTGTAGAAGGAAAGGCTTTGGGTGGGGTTGTTTCTTTTCTAACTTTCAGTAGCCGGATAATGAAGATCTCCTCCTGCCAGCATAGCAATTACACACAATGTACACATTAAGATGTGCATTGTATCTCATTTTCCTTGCGTGTCAGATTCAGTCTGTACAGAGCGTTTGAAGATTTGTTTGGTTTGCTAGAGGCACTATCATTTTGACGGGGTAAAGACACAAAACAACACTTTAAATTCGTGTTATTTTGCTCTCATTTTTGTCATCAGACCGACGTGGAGGCGGCTGTACCTCGTTGGGGGAAGAACTCTAAGTTGGTGCTGGTTTCCCTGCTGCTGACTGGCCTGTTGCTGGCTGCCCTGCTGGTAGCTGGTTATTACCTCAAGACCCACCGCAAGAGCTCCAAAGGAGTCAGACTGGTGAGTAATTAGAAGAGGTGTGCCACACCGGTAACGCCGACTGCGTCACAAATCTGTAGCGGTTTTTATTCATAGGAAATCATTAAAGTTGTATTTCACACAGGCGGCAACCTGTGAAGCCAATGCCTGAGTGCCTCAAACTTGCATTCTTTCTACTGGCCATCAGGGGGCGACTCCTCTGATTGCAAAAAGAAGTCTGATTGTACAGAAGTATCCTGAAAAAATGACTCTACTTCTCACTTGATTTTTTACCTCCGTAAACATTGTAAACATGAGTGTAATCTCTCGTTTCAAGTCTTCTTCAGTACAGCATGATGTTCATTTAGTAAATTATGGTTCCATTTAGGCAATAAAGAAAGGTTTGCTTCAGGGCGTGGCTAACTTGTCTGGGAGTTGTCTGTGTTTTCGTCTTAGAACTTGAACCCTTGTGTTTTCAGTCCAGTTAATTGTATCCTGTTACATCTGGTTGCAAAAAAAAACAAGATGGCGACGGCCAAAATGCTGAACTGAAGGCTTCAAAACCGTAGTCCGTAAACCAAAGGGTGACATCACGGATACTACGTCCACTTTTTGATGACAGTCTATGATTTCACATCACAGATATCATATTTCTCATCTTTCAAGGTTAGATTTAAATGCATGAGGTCAGCTATCAAACGAAGATCCTTGCAACATTTGAAAGAAATCCTACTTGGACCAACATTTTCTTTCTACCCTGTATTGCCCCCGTAAGTGCTTACAGTGCGAGTAAAGAAAAGGATCATGGACTGAAGCAACCACCTTTACTTCCCTAAAATGAGATAATTTGGCCCCACAAGGTCCAGTTCACTGAGGAAATTGAACATGGTGAATGTTTATTTTAACAAAAAAAAGCTCATATGGATTAGAGGTCAAACGTATGGCTATCCTCCGGTCAATTCCTCACTGAAGGGAGGACATGCTGGACTCGCATGTCCCTTAACTCAAAGCAGCTTGGAGTGCTTTCTGCTTTTTCTACTTCAATCCCCTGCCAGGGGGCTACAGATGGTTTTAGTCTTTTTTTTCTTCTCTCCTCTGAAGCTCATGACGTCATTTTTTAAAGCGTTTACATATGGGGGCACACCTATATGATGGTTTGGATGGAACGGCTTGCTGAATTGCTTTTTTTTTTCATCTTTTTTATTGAATATGTGTCTGTCACAGGCATCAAACGTTATTGTCAAGGTTCCTGCCAACAGACAAAGCACCTCATCAAACTCAAGCAAAGTCACTGACAACAATGGGTTAAAATATTCTGCTCGAAGCAAAGTAAAACAACAAGCATGCATGCATTCACACTGTTAACCTTCCAACAGTAAAACAATAGCCAAAACCTTTGAGTGCGCACAGCTGAAAACAATAAAACCCACGAAGAAAGTGTGCATTTGTTCACTTTTGACCAACGCCCACAATAAAACAGCCACACGCTGTCTTGCTCGTTTGCACGTCATATTTGAACAGTAAAAATTTGCATCTTAAACCTGTATGAGTCTGATGTTAGTGTTGTAACTGTTCTTAGGCCGAATCTTTCCAGGTGGACGAGGAGAACCAGGCCAACACCCTGGTGTCCGTGGCCCCCCTGCCCCAAGAGCCCCTCGACAAGCTGACTGTCAACGGCGAGTCTCCACCAGAAAATGGGAACAACCCCGCCCCCACCACCAACGGACACTCTGCCACCCAGACTCCAGTGGCCGACACGGAGATGTGAATCGCGACACCCCTGACCTCCCGTTCTACCCATCACCCGCCGGGACACACTACCCATAAGGCCCTCTGCTGCCTCAGACACTGTCCACACACTGAGACAAATTCAATAGGAATCCACCACACGCGTTCACCCTCCCCTCCTCAGCACCTCTCGGGACGACGACGAAGCTCGTGACCATGATGACGATAATGACAATGCCTGTAATGTGAAAAAAAAAAGTTTGGGATCACTGGCCTTTGCTGGTGCCAAAAAAAAGGGGCCTACACACGCTGTGTTTGGGACCGAGACTGCTCAGCGGGGCGCTGACTGGGATTTGTTAGTTGCCCTGACTTCAGTCTAGTTCTAACAATCCTTGTAGAATCCCCCGAAATAATGCCAAATATGTGCTGTTGATTCCCCGAGAAGCAGCAGCAAATGATCTATTATTTCAATCCGCAATTGTGGTGCAATGAAACCAATGAAGCCATGCAGTTGAAGGGAGACCAGCTTTGTTTACTCTTATACTGACGCTCACTCAATTGTGTTTTTTTTTTGTCTATTCGATTAGTGAAATGTTTGTTTTCGTAGCCTGTCTTTTTGCCTGGACCTTGTTAAGACCTATAGTGGGAGATGGGCAAACAAGCAGTGGAAAAATAGTCAAACTGTAATAAGAAAAAAAACTGACATGTTTGAAAAAAACGTTCTTGTTACCGACGTACAACACGGAACAAAGACAGCACGCGTGTTCTTTGGGAGGTATCGAATGACGCTATCAAGCTATTCAAAACATGGAAATGTCCGCTGAAGATAGTATTTGCCTCAATGCTTTAGACTGATGAGCATCATGAACAACTGAACCCTGACAAACCTTTGGTCAGAGGTTAACTGGGTTAGGTTGCAAAGTACTTTTTCATTTTTGTAATAGTGTGGTGATTTTAATAATGACATCCGTGTACAGATTTGTTGTTGTATTTTTTATTTTTTTTTAAATGCAAACCTTTACTTCTCTCACTACTGTCTTTGGGATTGATGAAGCATTTTTTTAATTCAGAGAAAAAGGAAAAACGTTTTCAAGTTACCAAGCTGGTAAACAGAATCCCTGCCGGGATATTTCTACACAACATAAAGCAGATGCAGCATTCTCAGATCGCCTTTATCTCCTTGTTGATATAAAACTGTTTTTTTTTTTTTAGATCAGTGGTACATATTTTTTTAGCTTCTCTTTTGAACATCTGGCTGCTTTCATAATGTACCGCATGTGTAAATACGCCTGCTCTCTCTGTTAGTAGTACCTGTGTCTGACTCATAAACTGTGATTGTTGACAATATCTTCATTGGTTGTCTTCAGCTTTTGTGATTACATGATTTATGGACAGAAACATTTAAATACATACAACATCCTCCACACCAGGTCCAGTAAAATACTTCTTTCACATTATAAAATGCAGAGATTCACTCAGGAAAAGTGAACCCAGCTACTTAATATCTGTTGTCCACCATCTATACAGATATATATATATATATATATATATATATATATATATATATAGATGTGAATACTGCACACTCATTATCCTAAACCAGCAGTGCCTCTGGCTGATTTCCTCTTAAGCTCGCAGCCGTTTTTGAGGTCTCTGAGCGAAAAAGCATAGCCCTACAAAACTGACCATAGCTCTGTAACTACAAGGTCGATTTTAATAATTTTTGTTGATATAATCAGATCACAACACCTGTGACATAGTTTACATAGGTGATATTGTGAATATGTTGCTGGTTAATATAGAAAATAAGACATAACAGCTGAAAGTGAAAATATTCAGCCTCGCCTGGGAAAAATGCACTTTCAGTGATAAAAGGTTATTGAAATAATGCAGCTAGCTCCCTGAAACTTTCCCAAGTCATAGCATAACTGATCAGTAGTTATTAAAAAAAGGTTAAAGTGGAATAAAGTGGAATAAAGTTAAGAATAAGAGGTTTTAGTCAGGCGAGGCCATCATTTTCGAACCAGCTGTTGCAGCTCTTACATTGTACTTTTATACACTATATAACTATATATTTCACTTTCTTTATCACTCATATGATTCAATACATCCAAATACAGATAATAGGAATCATATTCATATTCATAACATCATCAGAGCCAGTTTTGGCTGTCATCTGTAGGATTTTCTCATTTCATGTGTGTGTGTGTGGCTGCATGGCAGCCTATCCTCGGTCGATTTCCAAAAACCCCTCCTTAGACGCGTCACAGGCTTAGGAAGACTCATGCCAAGTTTGGTGGTGATCGTCAAAAGATTTCATACAATAAAGTTGCCAGAAGTGACGCGTGTACCCCGGCGGAAATTTCCGGTCGCAGGCAGTCTGACCACTCGCCCAAGCCCCCTTGACCGCTCTTATTCTGGAAACAAGTCGGAAGTCAACAGTATGCAGTTGGCAGCAATGACTACAGCTTTGGAACGGAAATTCCGCGACGTTATTATCCATATTTTCATAAAACTTGGGCGCATAACCACGATTTTTTTCGGCGAAGTTCAGCATGAAGGTACGTTTGATCACACACAACTGTTTAGTGCTTCTACGGATCGTAAAAAAGAAGTTAGTTACGTGTTCCGCCACGTGTGCTAATGCTATTACATGCTTTGTATGACTTGGTAGCTGTTAGCATGAGGGTACAAACATTGATTTACTGTACTCATAGCGCCGATTTCTGGCCCGGATTTGGTGCTTTTATGCCACGATATACTTTTGCTTATATGAGTAGCCTATAGTTGTCTTTGGAGTTTATAATAAGTGACTTATATGATGTTGTTGTCCAGACGTTGCTGGTTCATCGAAAAAAAAAAGTGGCCGTGTCCACACTACTGGCTAATAATCATGCTATTTTCCGCATGTGAGTTTGAGGGGTTCTGAGCCCGAGTGCCCCCAAATTTGGGGGCGTCGTGCTTACTGTTAACTTCACCAAAAACAAAGGACACAAGCTATTATGCAAAGCAGTAGGCTCTTGATCCGCAAAAATCAAATCATCTAAATTGTGATTCATTGCAGACAAACTGCTCTTGACTTAATCTCCACCAAAGGAAATTAATTAAAATATAGACACTTGAACTTCAATCTCAAAATGAAATATATAAATGACTCGTGTTGCATAAAGCAAGCATCAAGGAGGATTTAAAGGAGTAATAGCATTTAACCCTGGCACAATAAAACTCTCTCTTCTCTGTTTTCAAGATTAGATCATGATGGTTTTCAGCCGACGCGTTCTAGTGAAATGCAAATCAATATTTTGACTAAGGCAGAGCAGACAATAGCTCGAAGCCTGAATGTTCATTGTGAAAAAAGCAAATCTGGTATTCAAAACACGCCATTAGCGACACGCTTCAGTGAAGTCAATGGAGTAATGGTGATGAACCAAGTTGCGTGTACAGTCGAGGGAGGAGTCTTTTAAAAATGCTTGTGCAAATTGTACTGATACTGTCAGAGTTTATGGAAATCCGCCGATGCGATCGTATGACGTCAGTGACAGATAAAGTATTTAATGCTGATTGGTCACATCTGATCAATACCAGATACATTTAATAAGAAATCAAACCTGCTGCTTTTACATGAAAGTGGGTGAAAAACACACACACAAGAGTTCGTATCTGGCTTAATGAGCATGGCATGAATATTTGCATACAACTTCAAAGCACTCGATACTTCCCATTACGCCCTATTTGTGAACATTTGAATGCCTCAATTTGTGTCGATGCACCCAAAGGCTTCCTGGGCATTTTCAAAACGGCACAGCATGCACTGTGATTGGCTGCTTTCTGCTCCTGCAGGTGTAGTAAAGACCCTTCACAGGCTGAGAGAAGCTCACAGAAGGGAACCTCCACTGCAACTCAACATGAAGAAGAGCACTCTCAGGTGTCTCGTTCTCACTTGTCTCTTCCAGGTGGCCCTCTGCGGGTGGAATAAGTATGTCAAAAAAGCAAAGACATGGTCAGAGGCCAGAGATTACTGCAGAGAGCATCACGCTGATCTGTCTTCAATCAGCAACCGGGAAGAAGATGAGAACCTCCAGCAGCGTCATGGTCCAAGGGGCTGGATCGGTCTCCAAAATGACAGCCACGATGGGTGGAAGTGGTCGGGAGGGCAAAACGCATCGTTCTTCAACTGGGTAGAAGAGAAGAACCAACCCAATCCCAACAAGCGATGCGTGCTGTACAGTAAAATAGGCTGGCGAACAATGGACTGCAACAGTAATCGCAGCTTCTACTGTTTGCAAAACACCCCGGTTTTGGTGAAGGAAAACAAGATGTGGGAGGAGGCCATGGAGCAGTGTCGCGAGCAGCACAACGACCTGGTCAGCCTGCCCTCTGAATCCGCTCTGGTCGAAACCCTGAAGACCAGCGAGGAAGCCCAGACAGACCGCGTGTGGACCGGCCTGCGCTACCTGGCAGACGACTGGCTGTGGGTGAACGGTGAAAATGTGAGTTACCAGGCCTGGAGCCGCACGGAGACGCCACAGTGCCCCGCCTGGACTCACCACTGTGGGGCCCTCTTGCTTAAGGGAAGGCACTTGGAAAGCTGGGACTGTGCAGACAAGCTCAATTTTGTTTGTGATACGAATACGATGAGTTCCCCATGATGGATAATAGAGAATGCTCTTGCTCTATAAGCATTTGCCACTTGATTAAAACAAAGGAATAAAGGTAGCATAATGCTCTTTAACTGTTCTTAAAATATATCCATGAGAAACGAATTAAGAGGGCTTTCACACCCAACCCAGCTCCGTTTGCTGCAGATATGTGATTTTTACCTGGATTTCAAAAGCTAAAATACAAATAAATCCATCTGTTGATCGTGAAACCTGTTCAGGGAGTCATCTCGTTGATCTGTAGCCAAGTATATAACCTATTTATGCAAATCAACACGTATGCACGTCAGTGCAGGTGTTTTTCCTGATTAATAGGTCAAAAGCTGGTAAAACGGCTTTATGTTTATCCAACTCTGTTACAGCGATCCCACAGTTGTACACCTCATGCGTGTTTTCCGTGCGCTTCCCGAACGTTCGCATCTGAGAGAGCGCTAAGGGATTGTCTCTACCGGTTTGTTATTATCCATTATAACATGTGGCCAATTTGCAGTCTAATAATACTAATACTGCTGATACTAAGTTATTTCTTTGTGAGCTTTGATTTGAATATAGTTTGATTTCCCCACGAGGGTCCTCACGATGCAGGACGACGAATCTTGGTTCGTTTGTAAAAAAAGTCGGTGTGAACAGGAACCGGACTAAAATGCAACATTGTACCCCCCCCCCCCCCCCCCTTTGTCCAAACGAACCGAACTACGAGTGTGAAAGCACCCCAAGAGCTGAAATAGTTGTGATGTGATTTTGATTCAACTGTAACACCAATGCTATGCATGTTTACTGCTGATTTATTGAACATGAATAATCAAAAAGCTTTACTCTGGGTCATTACCTGCGTATCACTCGTGTTATGCACACATCTTTCTACAGACATATTCAGCTGCATTCATTTCTTCATCCTTTGTGCGAATAGATGTTAAATATTCATGAAAGCCAACTTGTGTTTTCACTTCAAGACATAATGAGTAAAGATTAGAAATACTAGTCATCTGCAAACTGGTTCACTGATTGGCTGATATGTCTACGATCCCAAACGAAAGATAATATCCTTCATGTAGTATACATTTTCAGCATTTTCAGTTTATATTTAGACCTCCTTTATATCAAAATAGAAAACTGTTGGCAGTTAAATCTGTATCTTGACAACAAAACAATAATGTTGTTGCCTCGTAATAATACCAGCGAGTGTTTTGGATACAAAAAGGTTATGATTTATGGGTTCCTGATGGCCGCGAAGATTGTGTCACACAACATGTGGTCGCTCTGGGTGTAGATACTCTGGAGAGGGTGTGTGTGTGTGTGTGTGTGTGTGTGTGTGTGTGTGTGTGTGTGTGTGTGTGTGTGTGTGTGTGTGTGTGTGTGTGTGTGTGCGCGTAGCCACAGCAAATTAACCCCTGCTGTCATTCTAGCTGATGTGACCTTTTTCAACCCTACTTGTTACACTGACGGCCTACACACGCCTGATGTAAAGGTTCACTTGGCGAGCCCGCTTGGCTAGAGGCTTCCACTGTCTGCACAGCTGCTGTACAGCTGAGCGGGGCAAAGGTCAGCACGGTGTTTGCCGACAGCACCTCAGCAATGACTGCAAACAAGGCCGTATCACTCCGTCGCTACAAATTATTCCTACAACAACAAACAGGACAACATGTCAGTGCTTTTTACACCGACATCCAATCTCTCATTCTTAACACAATAAGCAGGGCTACAATGTGAAACCTCCATGTTTTGTATTTAGTTTTCCAATTTATTTGGCATACATTCCTTGCTTAAGAAAACTTCAACGTGTGGACATAAGGAGCCAGCGATCTTACCGCTAACTTTATGATTGATGGCTGACCAAGCAACTCCTGAGCTACAACTCAAAACTTGTCACCACATGGAAATGATCGGGTGAATTTTTCATACAATCTGAAGCTTTCCGTAATAAGTGTAGCATCCCCGGCTGAATAATGGGCTGGAGTCTTTAACTGATGGTCCATACATCTTTATTGAACACACCGTAAGAACTATGAGGAAAATAAATAAAGACAAACGTTATTGAACACTGTTTAGCTACTTCCCTATCCTTCCCTCTAACATGCTACATTTAACCACACGGTGGTGCCTTCGAGCGGAAACAGCAGTTTGTTAGCTTGAGCTCTTTCATTAATGACACAAAACAGAAAAAACGTAGCTACCTACAACAATATTTTCCAAAGAATGAGTTTGAACAGGTACTAACCTTCTGCCCATATCGGCCAGGTGCTAAACTAACAAAACCGTAACCTTCTTCCTTGTTTTTAATCACTTTTTACCGTCCCTTAGGCCAGGGGTTCTTAACCTTTTTGACCTCGGGGCCCAACTTTTCAAGTACAAAGTGTCCCGGGGCCCATTCAAATATTAACACTATTAGTTTAACTAATTGATCTCACTCTTGGTTTGATTTGTATTCAATAACTATATTGTTACCTGTTCAACTCCACCCCTATTTTGGAGCAAAACCGCCTAAAATGACATACCCAAATTAAAATGGCTGTAGCTTCTGAACCACTCTGACTATATGCATCAAAAGTGTCAGAAAACCTGTAGGTCATACAGAAACAGAGCAGTGGGCCTTTGGAGTCAGTACAAATTGAAGATTTTTGTCCACATAAAATAAAAAAGTATCTTTCAGTATAAATAACTGCCTGTGGCTGTATCTGTACAGGTAAAGGACAGTATAGGGCTGTAACTACACTATCAGTGAACAACTGCCTCAAATTTGAAGAAGATTGGACAAAGTATGACCATTCTACAGTGTTTCTTCCATGAAGAGATCCAGGCGGAGCTCTCAAAGGATATTTGGAGACCCAAATGGACACATGGTAACCAAATGATATTCTGACACACTAAAGGTGTTTCTCCCTTTATATTTTGATATTATAGTATTTTCCTTTTATACATGTATATATGGTCGAAGTGGTGTGTGAGTAGCGGACTTGCTGTGCGTAATGGCTGCGACAGAGCGCACGACCGAGTATGCGGGAAGCTCATTTACGCAAGGTTATACGTTGGTTGACGGCTTATAGAAGAGGAAGATAAGGTTTGTACTATAAGTACTAGCGTTTTCTGAAGCCACTAGCTCCATGGTAACATACGCTAGCACATTGTCGGGTCTGTAATGTGTCTTTTTCAGTCGAAATGCTGCAAGATCCGACTTGCAGCGGTTATGGCGACTTTGTACAGTGTGTGTTTGGGCTCCTTTTGTGAAAAATCTATAAGGAATTAAAGAAAATCGATGATTTCTTTGCAAAGATGAGGATTTTGGGCATGCTGGGATACCAAACACGGCCATGTTTTGTGACGTAGTTTGCGCAAGCAAGCCGTAGGAACGGAAGGGGAGGGGATCGAGGACGCCGGCGTCCTCGCGGAGTTGAACAGGCAAAACCCTTGTCAAATAAATGAGATGATACAATGTGATGATCACAAAGACATTTATTTATCATGTGTATGTAAACCTGCATACACAACAAGAAGCCCAACAGGCTTTCCCACGAGCGTTGGATGTTTCGTCGCCAGGTGTCGCTTTAGTTTCGAAGGCTTCAGTGCTTCGTTTGATAGCATTAGCCCACATTCCACACACTGAGCCCTCGGCTCTGCCTCGTTGCCTCCGTTCACAAAGCCGTACTTAAGAAAGTCAGGATTGTACTTGCGCACACATTTAGACTTTTGGGGGGGTATGGCACCACTGTCGTCTTCATTTTTTCTTTTTAAAAACGTATCCATAACTTTCGCTACAGGCTAGCGGCTAGCTGAGTGTCTTCTTCTGCTTATTGGAGCTTGTTAAACAACTGACTGACGCATTACCGCCACCAGGTGGTGGGAAGCTATATTGTAACTGAGCGTCTCATGGAGAACAGTAATATCTCTGGTGTCTTCAATTGATAACCTATGCGGTCTCGCGGCCCACAGGTGCAAAACTGAAAGTTTTTTGCGGCCCTCTAAGTGGCGCTCGCGGCCCAATCGTGGGCCGCGGCCCCATGGTTAAGAATCACTGGCTGTGTCTCAATTCAGGGTCTGCATCCTTCGGAGGACCCAGCCTTCGCGGTCTACGTGGGCCACGTCCTTTGAGGACCGCATAGGTCTACGAAATGAGACGGCCTACGCCACAGAGGACTTCCTGTTTGCGTCAACAGCTGTTCCCGCCCCGCCCCCCTCTTGCTGCTCCCGTCCCTAAAATCCCTGCTCAACAGGAATATATATATATATATATATATACTTATAGTGTGTTTATATATACATTTATAGTGTGTATATATATAATCCCTGCTCAGCAGGATTATAAATATATATACATATAAATACATTAAACTAAAACCTATTCAGTATATATACTGGAAAGGTTTTAGTTTAGTGTTTTAATCAGTTTTTTATCATATATTCAATAATTAATTCATAGATCTTTTTCATAATATTGTTTTTCTATATTAATAATCAGTTAATTAAATCAGTTACTAATAACTAATTTTCAATCAGTTATAGTTCTTGTAATTAAATTAATTTATCAATAACTTTATTTCATTTCATTCACACATACATATATATTTACATGTATATATATATATAGCAATCCTAAGGCAGAGGAAATCAATCAAGACAGTTAACATTAACAGCAGCAAAACAAATGTCAGCAAACGTGTTTACTAACTCTCAGTAACACATGTGCATATACTTTATATTTTTTAAACACATTGATGAAAAGAGAAACATTTATCAATAATGTTCACACAGGGATGCAAACTTAGAAGATTGACACATTTTACACAGCAGAATATATACATATTCACATAGAAATCACTTACATGGACGTCTTATGTCAATTTAAATAAATAAAATAAAAAGGTGACAGTCAGAACTGTCATCTCCGTGACAGCAACAATAACACATCAGAAGGATCTACTGGTTGTCTTATTAGTGAAGGCTTTGTACAGGATGAGAGCTCATGTAACTGTAACCTGAAGTACAGGATGGTCAAATGGAGATATTACAAACAGACTAATGTCTTAATTCAAAGCTACGGTGGCTGAATGTTTGTCCATCGTTCTCCCCTCAGCTCCTGGCTCTCTGTAACAAAACAAGAACACAATCAGTAAAATACTCAAATTCAGTGTATTCATGTAGTTAATCTCAATGTTTGAAACGTTACCGGACTTAAAGTGATATTTCAGGTTCACAACCTGTCTACCTGAGCTCACGTTGGTCCGTTTATGTACATGATATGAAGTATAAATCATCTGTAAAATCATCACAAACTCAGTAAGATATTATTCAACCTCTGAGGTTTGAAAGTGAAGTTATTAAAAGTTACTTTACAAGGCTTACTAGGTCGGATGCAGGCAGCCGAGCTGCCGGTAATAGCGCACCGGCACGCAATGCATCTTGGGATATGCTGGGCCGCGAAGCATACATCAGATGTGTCCTCCAAATCTCCGACGAGAAGGCTGCATTCGTCGGCTGCATTGAAGGACTCTTCAACAGAAATGCGAAATGGGACAGCACTAGTCGCAGCGCTGTGACGCAACCGGTCTACGAATGCAGCCTCCGTAGGATGCAGACCCTGAATTGAGACACAGCTACTGCCTTAGGCGACTTTTCGTTTCGTACCGCTTCCTACGTCCGGTTGTGTACCTTCAAAATAAAAGCGCAACAGGAAATGCACCGACTGCAGTGACAAAACGTCCAAAATAAAAGACGTAAAAAAAGAACACTATTAAAAAACTAGCCCTGCAGTTAAAAATGTACCCAAGTTATATATAAAAGTATAGAAGTATTTTCAGCAAAATGTACTCAGATTTTAAAAGTGAAAGTAATCATTTTCCAGCATTGCCCTCTTTCATAGTGATACATTATCATACAGTACAGGCTGCTTTATGTTATTGGATTAATATTACACTCATACCCATTTTAGTCAGAGTGGAGCTAACCCCTTTATATTCTAGTGGGTAGTTTAACCTGCAATAGTCTACACATTGTATACTATGATCATATATAAAAATGAATCTGCAAACCCCAAAGCTGTCAAAATAAGTACAATAATTAGTAAGTAGCCTACCTCCAAAGTCCAACAATTTTTTTAAAAAGTAGCATGGGAATATTCACAAACAGTAACGTTAGGCCTACAAGTATCTCAAGTACAAATACAGGTGACTTTCCACGTCAGCACACGTGCACTGATGGGAGACAAAAAATGAGGCTAATGGTGGCAAAATAATGTGATTTGGGTGAAGCAGAAGTTGAGCACAGCCATGGACTACAGATAGTAAATACTGTGGCTCCACCTACTGGGAGTCCTTCGATATTCCAGCTATTATGACACTAAACAACATTTTGTCCTGATTAGTCCCAGAGGGTTTTGGCCCAATCCCAATGTCCCCCCTAAAGCCTCAAACCCTGAACCCTCAAGGACTTACTGACGTCACCTGGTAAGTGGTTGAGTGTGAGAGACTGTGAGGGCTTGAGATGGTGTAAATAGGAATGGGACAGCACTTTGCTGCAACATATCACGTTACTATGACAACGTCCACAAATAAGATGTACAATTGTGCGTATTTATTTTATACTTTGTACTCCCTGATTTGAACGTCTTCCAGACTCTTTCCTCACAATATGAGAGGTAACTTTATTTAATCTATTTACTCGTTTTTTGTCAAAACAGCTTCAATGACAAAATCAAATATTTGATGAATAAATAAATAAATATCTTCTGATTTCATGTTTTTTTTGTTCCATATTTAACCCTTAATGTTTCTGTGTACATTTAATATTCCAGGCTGAACACATGTGAGCAGTCCTCTTTGTTTACCTTTTTTTTTTTATGTCTCCATGCGTCCACTGGTTATCCCGTGTTTAACATCACATTGCAATGATTTGTGGGTAATTCCCTTAGGCAAAGTCAGCATCCTATGCTGACTTACGGAAAGGGTTCATAAAGGGCTCAAGATGTCTGCGAGAGAGCCCTCAAACACTCCATGGCCAAATCTCAATGTCCCCCCTTACGGACTCACGGACTTTGAGGCGCGCTCCCGCGAAGTCCGTGAGGGTTTAGGGATGTCCCACTGTCAAATCGTCAAGTGTTTGAGGGCTCTCTCGCAGACATCTTGAGCCCTTTATGGACCCTTTCCATAAGTCAGCATGGTATGCTGACTTAGCCTAAGGGAATTACCCACAAATCATTGCAATGTGACGTTAAACACGGGGTAACCAGTGGACGCATGAGACGTAAAAAAAAAGGTAAACAAAGAGGACAGCTCACGTGTGTTCAGCCTGTCATAATAAATGTACTCAAAAACATTAAGGGTTAAAGATGGAACAAAAAATAAACATGAAATCAGAGAATATTTATTTAGTTATTCATCAAATATTTGATTTTGTCATTGAAGCTGTTTTGACAAAAACGAGTAAATAGATTATATAAAATTACCTCATCTTGTGAGGAAAGAGCCTGGAAGACTTTCAAATCAGGGAGTACAAAGTATAAAATAAATACACACAATTATACATCATATGCATTGTCGTTTTCATGGTAAGGTGATATGTTGCAGCAAAGTGCTGTCCCATTCATATTCACACCATCTCAAGCCCTCACAGTCTCTCACGCTCACCCACTTACCAGGTGACGTCAGTAAGTCCTTGAGGGTTCAGGGTTTGAGGGTTTAGGGGGGACATTGGGATTGGGCCCATGATTTGACAGTGGGACAGTCCTAAACCCTCACGGACTTCACGGGAGCACGCCTCAAAGTCCGTGAATCCGTAAGGGGGGACATTGGGATTGTGCCTTTGATTTTCATATGGTTGAGCCCGCCAAAACATGAGTGACGTAACTGGCTAATTACCGTAAGGGACAGTAAATTGGAGCAGTGAGTCACGTCACTTACCGTAAATTACACTCAAGTGAAGCAGTGAGGAGCGAGTTACATAAATCAGTGTACAGTCAACATTGAGTGGCTTATAACCAACATACAATCTATACTGAAGCTCTGTTTATGATTCAGACAAATATTCAGTTAAGTTGATGTAAAAAGGGCATTCAAAGAGCAGCACACTCCGAGCCTTTTAAGAGTGTTACACTGCCATCTATTGCAACAAAATCTACATTACAGTTACGTTTTTTTTTTTTTGTCTCGTCACCTCTCAAATTGCTGGATCTGTTACCTATCATTATTATCAAATATTACAAAACATTATTGCTACAAAGAATAGTAATCCTAAAGATGAAAATACCAGACCAATAGGGCCATGGGCGAATGCAATATATTGTGGATATTATGACACCTTAAAAATCACCAGAGGTTATAGCAGGTAAGTGTTGACAAAACTAGACTTTTGTGCGTAGCATACAGGACAGTGTTTTTAACCTTTTTTGGCCTTTGACCTGGTTCCCACTCTCTAAATCCATATTAAATAGTATTATATTTCTTATGTAGGTTATCCTATATGGCCATCGACAGGCTGTGGTATGCACTTCCAGTGCCCCTAAACATAAAAACGTGTATTTCATTTTGTCATGCTGCTGTTGCAAAATAAGAAATACGACATCTGGTAGCCGCGTCAAAAGGAGGTGCTTTACGGTAAAGCGGCGCCCATGTGATTACTCCGATGTTTGTAAACATGCGTCAGCCACATGTGATTTTGACGATGAGGAAAGACTCTCCAGCCAACCAGCGGCCAGGGGAGTGTCGTGGGCGGGGTTCCCGTGTTGCGCTGTGGAAAATCGTTCGGGGGATACACAGTGATAACGTGCGCTCCCAGATTGATAAGAGCGACATCAAGACCGGACTGACCGTTCGCCCGAGGACCGGGTCTGAGTGGCGCCGGTCGGAGAAATGGATGAGACTCCTTCGGCACTGGAGGGAGACATGCTTGGGATCAACACGTAAGTTATTTATCTTATTATAGGGAGAGCGACATAATGCTGCGTACGTTGCGTCAAGAATACCACCATGTAATTCAAAAGCACTCGAGTGCTGTGTGAATAGGTCACATTAAAAGCCCCGAGTCGCTAACGTAAAAGTGTAAAGTTTGATGAAATAAATAAAATAAAAAGTCCAGTATTTGCAGGCAAACATGAAGCGAGGTCGTGTTGATGAAAACGGGTTATAAACACTTTTTTGAGTGTCTCATCATCGACATGACAACAGGTAAATGAAACTGCGTCAGCCGACAAAGCCACATGGAATCCAGCGGGAATTTCCGCTGCGATGGTGGAGCGTGATGTGACGGCATGACAGCAGCGGTGCTCGCACTGAAACTTGAGAGGTGTGCCCGATTTTAATGAAGAAATGAAGATATCAACAAAGCGTGGAAGCGGCGGGATGGCGTGCGAAGGAAGAGCTCGGAATAGGATGCTGCGCAGGAGATGGACAGTGCGTAATCCTGTTGTGGGAGAGCAGGACGATGTTACGCAGTTCATATTGGCACGGTCATTTAACACCTCATGGTGTTGTTCCCCCCTAAGTGTTATCAGAAATAACTGACAATTAAAAGAAAAAGAATAATAATAAATAGAAAGCAGGATAAAGATACTTTCCAAACATGGTCGCGCACATTGGCGCACGGAGGGCTGCTTTATTGTTTGCGTAATCTTGTTGGAAATAAAAACAACAACAACGTACGCTTCACAAACGATCAACACAGTGGTGACGCAGCTTGTTTTGTCTCTCAGATGTCAAACAACATTTTTCTGCGTCACGGAGATCCTAGTAGGACCTTAATAGTAATCTGGCTTTTTAGTGCGCACTTGATATGATGAAAACAAGCTCTATTTCCAAAACACAGGGGGTGCTATTGAGTAACACAGCCCTTGGGCTCTAGTCATCTGCTGTAAAGGGATGTTGACATATTCCTCATCTCCAACCTGAATACCAATTGTTTCACTTTTTTTCCCTTTTTTTTTTTTTTTTTAAACCTGGGGCCTTTTTATTAATCCCATTTTGTACTGCTAATATGGACAAATATATTATGATTATGTAACTAAAGCCTTGAGCTTTCCATAACTGAGTTGTAGCTTTGTAGTCCTCCAAGCTGAGAGAACCATTTAGCGGGATTTATCTCCCTTTACTAGACCTTTGTAATGCACACCTGCCAAAGCACAATAGGACACTGACATGCCTGATGGGATGTTGCCGTTGACACCGGGCCTCTCGAACCTTTCCCCGATGACTCCGGTGAAGGAGGGCCTCCTGCCGGAGGGAACGGGAGGTAAATAAGTGCTCCCTTCACCTCTCTGTGCCTCTGACGTGAAAATGAGATGCAGCAGGAGGAGTGAACTCCATCCTGCCAAGTGGATTTGTTCGCTCAATGGATGAATCAGCAGTAGACCTCAGGAGTTGCTAAACCACTGGCAAGGTAATGGAAAGAGAGAGAGAGAGGGAGAGAGAGAGGGAGAGAAGAGGAGGGGAGGAAAGGGGAGCTTTAGAACTTAAATTATGTGTACTAAATAGAAACTTGACCCCCGAGGGAATGTCACTATGGTAGTTTTTAAACAAACAGGTAAAGGTCATGGGAGGAAGTAGCATCATTCTAAACATACAGACTCTACTTTATGTCAGATGTTCATCACAACATTTTAGTTCCGACTGGGAGTGTCCTGTGCAGTCGTGATGTTTACAATGCCTCAAGAGGCTGACCAGCACAACAAGCGACCCACTTTCCACAGACAAGAAAAACGTGACCTCAATAGTTATTTTGCCATTCTTCGAGGGAGGGGCCGCTGCCTCTCAAGTCAAACAAACAGGAGGGCCCAGCTCAAGAGAAGCTGAATGCGATGCGCTCAACCTAGTTGTATTTAAAGTTCTCTTGGAAATCGATCCCTCGCTTTCTCCAACTGAAGCAAATGCAATTCAGCAAATTGCTGTCGGGCCAAAACTAGAAGCAGCAAACGAGCCCTTTTAAAGGACTCACGGGGTGAATCTGCTGGATGGATGTGTTCGCAGCAGGGGGGGGGGGCATCATCTGTGCCCCCCCCCCCCCCTCAACGTCAGAGGAAACGGTGAGCCTTTTTAAAAACAAACCCCTCACCGCGCACAGATGACAGAATAGGAGCTGGCGCGGAGCCAGGAGATGACGGTGCTAAAATTAAACTCGCAGCGCTGCCGGCCTCGCTGGATGGTGATGTATTAATAGACAGGTGTGAGGCGGCGTTGGTTTGCAGGTGTCATTAGCAGCTAGACGGCTAAAGTAGGGGAAAGGACACCTGCTGAAACCCGGAAGTTAACTCTCTACTTTTCTCTGTGCAGGTATTACGTCCTGTAAATATTTTTTTAAGATATTCAGTACGCTGCGTCACGCGCATTTTTTTAAATGTTCATACGCTTTTATCTCCAGTTATCTAACTCGTAGAGCCACTGGTGTTATCAGCCAGACATCGGATATTTCCCAACAGGCGGAGAGGGAGCCAGATACACGGTGACAAAACAAACTGTAAATCAACTCTTCCATCTGCGGCCTCCGCAACAAACAGCAGTGCCAGGCTCATCTGACCGCGTCGCAATTTTGTTGCCCCGAGGTGAAGGTTGCTGCGACGCAGAGGGAGATACACCCCGAAGCTATTGCAAAGATCCAAACACAATCCGTCCATGCAGGAAGTCAAGCGCGTGCCACGCTTTGGCTTCGATCGGTCCAGGTCAAGTATCGCGTGAACACATGAACAACACATTAACAACAACTTTATACTTTATATCTATATATACTTTATATATATCCATCCCAGAATGTTGTTTATGCATATAGTAATAATATATATAACATGAATAGAAATATGGTACTTTTGGGCCAAGATATTCTGAACTTTTCCCTGATTGCTCAAATGTTGAGAGGCGGTTTAAAAACATATTACCTCGATGAGTTTGCCCCTCTCACTCCTGATAAATTAAGACCTCTAATCTGTAAGAGGATTAACCACCTACTCTGTTTACACATGCTCTCCCCCCCCCCCCCCCCCCCCCCCCCCCCACACACACACACAGTTGTGCATCACCCACTGTAACCATGATGACCCAACCCAGTGGCTCTGCCTGTGACACAGTCTGCGCTCAGCGTGTTATATTTTATTCTTCTCCTCAACCAGAAACATTTGATCAACTGGTTTGTGATTGAAGGATTGTTGTTACTGTTGTTTACTTTTAGTTATTTTTAAGCTTTTGGTGCTGCGATGTGTTGCTGGACAGTTCACACAGTTCGATATTGCGTCCCTAAATGAAAACCATCAGTTGCTTAATTGATATTTGTTTTTGTTTTAAAAAGGGGCTGGTGCGCCTTTAACAAGCAGTAGATGGTCAGGTGACTTGGCAAAAAAAAAGAAAGAAGCTTTGACGCAGAAAGCAGCCTCTGCACACACAATAGCTTGTAGTAAAGAGAGCAAGAGAGAGGTAGATGCAGAGTTCACAAATAGCAGGGTTACGTGGGAGGAGTCAGAGTAGCAAAAACAAAGAGGAGACGGATGAAAGAAGCTGTTTTTTTTTGGCCTTCATACTACACTGTCTGCCTGAGTTATTCTCGAAGCTGACACTGTACGCTTGTAAATACTGGGAGCGCTTGTCGAGAGGGAGGATATTTAAATCTTTTTAAAGTAGATAAAAACAACGATGGCCATCACAAAGGCCCAAATTTGATTACCTGCGGCAAAAATATAACCAATCAGCACAACTGCTGCTGTTTTAGAAGCCAAAACACTCAAGCAGGAGTGAAGAGGATTAGGGAGTGACAGACAGGGAAACTGTCCCCAAAAGACACATGAAGGTTTTGGATTAGTTGCTACGTCACCTTTTCCCATCAACGGGGACAACAAGTGTCTGAGACGCTGACGAGGCAGATAGCGGCGGCCCTTTTAATGCCGGACCTGCAAATAGAATTCACCACATGAATTGCCTTGGTTATTGTGCTGTCATTTGAAAATGACAGAGAAAGTCTCAAACGAGCTTCTCCGTGGACATACTGTGCTGCATGCCTCATAGCAGTGCACAGCAGGGCTTCATACTAATGAGTCCTTACCTATTTTAGGACCTGGCTCTTCCATCTTGCGCCACAGTCAATGACCAGGACCAGGAGCGGCACTGGATGAACCCGAAGGCAGACCCAGGGGAGGACACGCTACCCTATTGTGCATTACAAAGAAGTCTGCAGGGAGCTGCGGGAGATCTGTTTTTCCACAGTGTGATTCATAGACAGTTTTTGCTGGGGTTCATCTCTGGTGCCAGGCCGCTGCCGTGCCCGTTCTGGCACCGAGATCATGGTTATCTGATGCACTTCTAATGCAAGGAATTGAGCCGCAGTGTCACTCTCAGAGGAGCCGGACATGACTCAGTGGTTCCTCTCATTGGTCCCGATGCCAGCGAAGAGTCTGCATCTTCCCGAGTTTCTGGCTCCACTTCTATTTGTCTGTCTCTCTCTTTCGGAAAATATGAATAATAGATAATTCCAGGGATAGATAATACGATCAGCACAAATATACGGATCTCAAATGTATCAATCTGTAGACTTAGAATATGCTACATTTATAGTCAGTAAGAAAAAGAAAAAAGGATTTTAATGTGTGTCTCAGAAATCGGTTAACTTTACGAAATAGCCACGAGAAGAACAAACCTATGTCCTAAAGAGCAGATGATGTATCTATGAAGACATTGTCCATCATTACAAAGAAAGTGCGTATGTGAAGCAGTTTGCGCAATACTGGAAAAGAGTGTCCGTCTAATGGAAAATAAGATTAGCTTAAATAAACACGTTGATTAATTCAATCGTCATAAGATACTGACACGGAGTCTGGCAGAGTCCCATGTCTGATTGTGAGTCAGCCATCAAAAAAATGTGTTTCAAAAGTGATGAATAATAAGAAAAGTAATTTTTATTTTATTTTTCTTATTGCAGAAAGGAGACATAACTTCCGAATGTTTCTTCTTAAAGGCCTCCTCCCCAGGGAACTGGTTTCAGATGGTGTCTTAGAGTATAAAATCCTGTCTAGCACCATTTGAAATCGGTGTTCTTGAGCGGGATCAGACTTTCGGGAATGACAGCAGTGAACAACTTCAGTTCACCAAGTTGCCAGCGAGTTTAGTGTCAGTCACACTGGATTGCAGAGTACGCTCATGGTGACCAGAGGAACAGAAGGTGCTGGCCACCCTCTCACCAAGGATGACCGTTTTCGTCTGGTGTTCAGAGTTTCCATCATGTCTAGCACCATTTGAAATCGGTTACAATGAGGAGAGACTATCAACAGAGCGTTTGCTTCAGCAGCTGCATGATGAGCTTCCTTCAAGTGCCAGAAGATGGCAGCATTGAGCTGGTTATGGGTTCCTTTTTGTGAGTCTGTTTGCTCTTCTTGACGATTCAGTTTCTTCTTCAAGGGAAAGACACACCAGGTGAATAGGGTAAAAAAGACAAACCCCTCTGTAAAAACCCTCATAATATGACTGAAACTGTAAAGTTTTGTGTGTACGTGTTACTGAAGTGGAGACTTCTGGCTCAGTTTTTTAAGTTTCCTGAAATTAAATATGCAAATTTGGCATTATCTAATAGTAACTTTTAGTAAATTTAGGAGAAATCTATAAATAAAATATGTGAATAAATAAACGTGTATTTTGGATGTTTTTTTAAATAAAAATATAAGAAATTGGTTATTTGTCTTTGATATGATTAATGTTCAGTTTCGGTGTGTTTTTGCATTCTTTACTTGTCACCACCGTGACTGTCTGGTTTTCAGAGAGACAGAAGTTTGGCATCAACTACAGTAAAGTGTTATCGAACCATTTCTTATTATAACCCGACCTCAGAGGCAAGCATTTTGAGTTTTTGCACTTTAAATAAAATACAATTATAGCATTTAATATTTTAATACACGCTTGCCTTGAACCTACACTGTGAAGTTGAACAGGAAGTTGGCAGAAAAAAACCAATAATGACTCTGCACTCAGTTGCCAGTTTATTATGTACACCTAGACAAAACAAATACCACAGACCTGTAATCAATCCTTTTCTGGAAGGTTATTATTTCGATTGTGTAGTTAGAGAGGTGTTCATTCAACTCTAAGGTCATTTTGGAGTTTGTGCTGCTCTTGAATTATATTGCATTATGCTGACAGGTGTTTCTATTATTTTGTCCATCCCACTTTGAGCCAAATAACAGAAACATCCCTCCCAGTGTCCCTGTATGTATTTGAGCATAAATATTTGTGTAAATGACCAACAACACTATAGCAGTCGCTGTGCCAGCAAAATCCTTTTGCAGGTGATATGTTGAGCATTTTGCTGCATCGCTGTTATGAATTTTAGATCTGCCATCACTATGAGCATCATTTGACTCTGAAAAGTCTCCTCCTCAATCCTCAGCCGACATTTCCTCTAACAGTGCCCACACAGTCGTACACCACAGCGTTCTAATGACTCCCCACTACTTTCTAACCTTCTCAAATGGAGCGATGTTTGGGAGCCAAAGCTAAATTGAAAAGTCTTAAATTACTTAATGGCTAGCCTTGAAAGGGGGGGAGAAATCTCCCTCAACAGCATGACCTTATTTATATCCCAGGAGTCAGGAGAAGCCAATCTGGCGAAAAGGGCGAAGATTTATTCTTAGAGTGTGTTGCCATACCAACAGTAAACAAGAACATGCCCTATTGAGTGTCTTTTGACTTCGGAGCAAATGTGAGTCACAAGGAGTGTCTCCGCAAAGAAACATGTCATAATCAGCAGCATCATCATCACCGTCAATGCTTGATTGCACCCAGTTCTGCTTTGACTTGCCCTGTCTGCTTCACTGGGATATGGTTAGGTGTGACTGGTATCCTCGGTTGCATAAACGTTCATTCAGAATTTTCCTTCAACATCAGCAGATGTGGGAGGAGGACGGACGAAAGCACAGATGGGTCATAGTAGACATGAAGATTGAAGATTTAAAGTAAGACTGTGGCATTTAAAAAAGAAAGAAAAGCGTGTTAGTTCTTGTATTTATCTCACAAGGCAATCAGAGCAGACTGGGCTTTTTCTGGAGGCGGTCTTAAAGAGACAGGCGCTAATGGGAAGCGTTTCCGAGGGTGAATACAGGTATATTCAGACAGACTGTACGAGTGAAATAATGTATTTTTTGAACATTAAATCGTGTAAACACATTCTAGCAGAAACCTAAAATACAAGTATGAACCTGAAAACGAGCATGATGTGTCCCCTTTAACCTTTGTTACGACCGGCTCGGAAGTCGCAACACAAGGAGGGACACAACACCAAGTTAGATTCAGAAACACACGGGTGCCAGTTTATTACAGGACACACATAAACTGTAATGTGCAAATCTAACTGAAGACCAGGGACTGGTGCCAGGCAGATGAGAGAGAGCGAGGGCGGAGCAAGGAGGCGCTTATGTAGGTAACCCACATCTTCATCCAGGTGCCCTCAATCACTCGTCAGGGAGCTGCACCTAGAACTCAAAAGACACAGAATACACACGCATGCGCACACACACACACCCAAGCACAAACACTCACAGCAGGACATAGAACCATATGTAACACCTTTGGTAATCAAAAACTAGTTTGTGCGGCATGTCGTCCAACAAACGTCCAAAGGCAAACGTGTCTATAGTCAACACTCAAAGGCAAGGTAAAAATGGTGAGACGCAATCAAGTGGGGGCTGCGTGAAGTGGGTGTGAATGTCAGATTGTCGGTTTCACAGAAGTTACAGAAATTGTCTGAAACAGCCGATGAAATTCCATCGCCGTGAGCGAAAGTGTGAGCGGAGGGGGTTTGAAGACGCAGCGCTAACCATCCGACAGTATACCTCCTTTATTATACATTTGATGTTATTTAATAATTGGTACTTTGAGTGAAAAAGGCCGCTGTTCAATAAAAGTTTAGTCCTTAAAAATCAGAACCACAGCTCAACACTGACATGTAGTTAATGCGCTCATTGTTAGCGATACATCTATACTGTATATATGTATAAGTTGTGTGAAGCTCAAGTACAACCAACAATCCATACTGTTGAAGGTGCTTACAGTAAGAGCGGCTCTATTAAAAGCATGTAAACATTTACTTTGAGATCCCTGCCCCGCTGATGGTATTCACGCTCAACATCTGTTTCTGTTCTAATGCTGAGGCCTCAGTGGGAACCATTTATGTGTTGTTTATCTTAACTTTAAAGATCTCCATCCGTCCCCACTCGAGAACAACTTTAAAGAGTCCTTCACCAACGAGTGCTTTCATCCTGTTTCATTCTCCTTTTTTTTCCCTCCACGAAGCAAAGTCAGTTGTGCCATAGCCGCTCACCACTTACCACACAGTGCGTAACTATGGAAGTGATTCACAGATACATGAATCATAAACAAAGCTGCGTGTGACACTTCCTCTGAGATCCGCCCCCCCCCTAGTCATGCTTTAACACGTGGCTGGAGCGGGATAAAGTTGAGGGTCTCATGGAGGGCTGACGGGCAGATTTCCTCCTCCTTGTGCCCTGACACACGATAAAGACTGATGATCATGGTTTCATGATCTTGAAATGTTAATGTTATGGGAGCCAGTTTTAACATCCAGCTGTGATGCATTGTATTTGATTGTAAACTTCCTGAAAGAGAGAGATTGATTTGGTAACTTAGCTAAGAACGAGCACGACCAGTTTTCTGTGTGTGAGTGCATCCCGGTATGAAACGCACAGGCCTCGTAGCGTCAGCGAGAAACGTCACTTCTGCCCCTTTTGCGTTTGTAGTCTTTCAAATGACGTATATTCACGGTCTTATACTTCAGCAGTTTGATGACAAACAGTTAGCTAGCTAGCTAGCGCGCCAAGGTAACGGCCGTGTTGGTGACGTATATTGTGCGAGACAAGAGATGTAGTTCACTGATCGGTTAAGTGATTATAGCACAAATCTATGACAAACTTGACGACTTTCCTCAGGAGCAAAATGATCTTTTACACAGACAAACATCGTGTAATTCATTTAAGATGTAATTCAAACAGGATATGACTTGAATCTTCCAGCTCACCTCCAGCTTCATCTGGTCATCAATGTCCTTACCAAATAGTTGATACCAGTTTATATCAGAATAAATTATTTTCCTGCTCCGCGAAGCCTTTTGTTCATTTCAGTTCAAATATTTAGTTCATTTAATTTTGTATTTATGAGTAAAATGCTTAATGGGAGGGGTTACAATTCTTTATAAATGTGCGAATAAGTACCTAAAAGATGCTTATCCCTGCACATCATCTTAATAAACATACATATTGTATGAAGGGCCACAATTGTTTCTGAATGCATAATGAAAATCTCATCTAAGTTTTACAACCACATTATGGTGTTTTTATTTGTTTTACTGTACAGCATAAACGTATCGTGTTTTAGACGAGTCTCAAAAGTGTAACATCGGTGTCCTCATCGTTTCTGAAGAGCCGTTAAATGCACAAAGTCAATTCCTGTAATAGGATCCCATCGAAGAGGATGGACCTGTCATCACCATGTTCCTGTCCTTCTTAAACAGGATAGGGACTTATCGAAACCCAATGGAAAAAACACCCCAAAAAACAGCAGGTGCTGAGTGAAAGATTCGCATTGTCACGTGAAGGCCTCACAATTCGGAACTTGGATACTTTTGAAAATGCCTGATTGGCGTACAAACAAGTTCCTGCCAGCCCGATGTTTGGGAGATACGTGTTTTTCAAGGTTGTCTGACAGTGATGATACAATATGAGCTAGGATGGGTGTGGTACTGTACTTGTTCAGTTGAAAAACAGGCTTTAAAAGAGGAGGAGAGATCAATGCTTCTGACTTTAGAGGGTGGAAAACTTGCTGAGACAGGGAGGACACCCGACGTATTTCCTGCAGTCACTCTACTTCCTGTGGTGAAGCCACTGACAAAAGACTGTGGAGCGATAGAAGAAGACCAGTTAAGCTGGTTATTCTGTGATATAAAAATAGTACACTAACTGGCTTAAACGTACATTGTTATTTAATTGTACTACATCACCATGGTTGCAAAGCTGGATCACTGGGCCAGAGCCTGGTGTGTGTTGACGGGGAAACCACAGTGTGGACTGGAGGGTGACTAAGCTCTGAGCAATGAGTTTCATATGCTTGATCTCACAACATGTATCTGCCTGTGTTCATGTGTTTTTGTTCACCTGGTTCTGTTGTGGTGTTTTGTTGAACAGATAAAGCTGGTGATATTCTCCATTTTTAGCGATGATAGCGCAGTGGCTCTCGGGATGGCAGCGCCGGGCAGGCGGGCCACCACTTTGGTCGAGACTGAAATAGTCTAATAATATTGATAGATTATGATTCAATTTTCACAAACATTCAGGCTCCCAAGAGGATGAATCCTACCGACTTTGGTGACCCACAAAGTCTCCTCTAACACCACTATGAGGCTGACAGTTGTGGTTTTGAGCAAAATCTCTTTACTGGATGGAATGAAAATTGGCATTTATGTCTCTCTCAGGATGAATTGTTTCCCCGTAGCTTCCATCATTGGGTCAAATTTTATATTAGTGCAACATTTTGGTTTATGACCAACTAATGACATTCCTATCAGCCCATGTACTTTGTGTTTATCACTCATTAGCAAATATTTGCATGGTAACTAAGATGTACTGGCATTTTACTCAAAGCACCCAAATACAGCCTCACTGAGTCTCACGGGTCTTGTTTCAGTGTGTTGTGTTGTTGTCTCGCTTCAATACTTTCCAACAGCCTCAAACCCTTTCAGACCAAGACGTAAATTCTCAACAACAGGTCACAAATATGGACAAAAATAGGGCAAAATAATTTTCCAAAACAGCTGGTCACTGGGGTTTTCTAACAAATGATAGTCAAACTGGAATAAATTGCGTTATTGTGGGAAAGTACTTTCCGTGGTGGATTTGTCACGATACTGAGTTCAGCTCAGTGATGTGGTTTTGAATAGTTTTCAAGCAACAATGGTTTAAAGTTGCTAAATTTGATATTTAGTAGGATCAGTTCATTGTTGGTTTTGGTCTTTTCATGGTATCTGTTGACAATAAGAACAATATAGAATATCTGCAGACTTCAAAATAATTGTTTAAATTCCACAGACAAATGCCTGAAGCTCCAACATAAAAACATCAGATGCCATAAAAGGTTTTTTTCTTCTTCGTTCTTTATGGAGGGAGGGGCTGGGTTTGGAAGATGGTTGATGGCCTCCACAAAGACCACCACTGTTGTCAAAGTTTGTCTGCGAAAAGAAACCCTCCTCTCTGGTACTCCACATAACTACGGTGAAGAGTGCACATCCTGTTTATGTTTATGTTTTTCTTTTCCAGAGGATTTCACAAGTTCATTAAAGCATCGTTTCATTCCAGCTAAATCTCAATCATACACATTTAAGCAAACTGTAAAAGTTGACCAGAAATGATTTAGTTCTTTTGAAGTAGACACAAGAAATCCCAAAAAGGCTGACTCAAAGCATCTGGCACTACAACAGACCCGGGTACAATGAAACAGTGTAACCACATTTCATCATGGGGGTTTTCTCTGTACTGGTCCACACCCCTGCCAGGATTAACAGCTTGATCCTTCACTGCTGCCACCACTGAGAATGTAACCATTGAGTTTTTACTTTATGGCACAAAAACTGCTACTTTGCAAGTGAACAATGCTTTAATATGTGCTCCAGGAGTCTTTTTTTATTAGAAGCTTTTCCCCTTTTAAATATTATGTTGACTTACCTATATTTAACATTTACTTTGTTAACACTTCTTTCAGATCTGGTAGTTGCAGTTTGATCTCAAATATAAGGTTTTTCAGCGATGGCTGCATTAACAAAACCAGCCTGACCCACTTATCAAATGTGCTCCATTCAGTTACACATTGAAGGTCAACAACATGTTGAACCCTGTCCTGAGAATGTCCCCTCAATAGAACAATAGACAGTGTCAAAAAGAAAGTCAGGGGGCAAAGAATGCAGCTGATTGTATCTTTATCAGTCGCCACTTCAGTCTGCAAACTGAATTCACCACATTGTGTTCCTCTTGAATCACCTTTTCATGAGTCCTCCAAACAAAACCGCACATCTGCAACACTTCGAAAGCAATAGACTAACTAACGAAGATGTTTTGACAAACTTCATAGCACACGGAGGCAATGTTTAGGAGTTCATTCCAGTTTATTACATAAATAATGTACAAATATTAATACTATAGTTGCATGAGATATTTACAATTATTCAAACTAATGTGGCAATAAAAAATCATTACAAAAAGTGCTTTTCATCCGTGGATGTTGATTTAAATTAAGATACTTTTACATGTTATATTATCTGCCATGTGAAGTGAAATACGATTTGAAGAGAGTCGCCCCCCCCCCCCCCCCCCCCCCATCGACTCAGAGAGGCACTGCTGCAGTTGATTTGGCACGTCCCTCCAGGGTCACAGAAGCTCTAATAGATAGGCCCCGGTCCATTTGCAGAGCTGGCGTCGACAAGAAATGAAGAAAAAAAGCGGTTTAGTTTGAGCTTCATTCACACAGTGGTGCAAAAATAAAATGGGAAACAGCACACCATTCATGCTCTTCTGGCATCATTTGTTCTATCTACTTCATGCTCCCACTTGAAAGAGAAGTACGTTAGCTTCATTCAGAGAAGTTAATGAACAAGTAAACAATTCTTCAATATATTTTTGGAGTTATTTTGCTTGTTTTATGCCAACATATCTCTTGATAACAGTAAATACACAGGAAGTGACAGGTACCTTAGTCAGGCAGGCAATCTAAAGATTTTGGAACTGTAATAACTCCGGCTTCAGGTCCTCTCTGGTGTCATATGAGCTATGGTGTCATCAAATAAGGAATTTGTGTCAGAATTGTTGAGTTATTTTTAATGTTAAATTGTATTAGTTCACCATATGGGGTTTTATTGCACACTGAATTAGTATTCCAAAATGTTAGTGTTAGTCATTGCCACTTTGAGTGAGTAATGATTTTTTATTTTTTTTTGTAAAATAAGGTTTAACCTTGAATCAAATAAATATGTGAAGCATGCACATGATTATATGAGATTTATGTGTAAGTAAGATTTCTGTGGCTGCGTCTGAGCTAATTGGTTTATTTCCAAGTGACTTTCCCGAGATGAATATCAAGTTGTTGTCTTTTATTCTTTTTTTTGCGTCAAATTCAGGTTACATGAATATCAAAGGTAAATTGTCACTTCAGTCACAGAATGTGTCGGCCTGTTTCCTGTACGTTTCATTGAAATGAATCATTGAAGTCATCCTCATTCATTCCAGCATGAACGGAATTTTCTTCCTGGCTCTGACTTCCAAGTCACAACCGCTTTTATTAAAGGATTTCCTGTTGACTTTCCTCATTCCTCAGCACAATCTACATTTCCTCAAACAGTTCCAAAACTAAAATGCAGGTGAAGAATTAAAGCTTCTACTAGGTTAGTGCATAATACTTCACTGCATGCTGTGTTTGTTCACAGAAATATGTGCTCGTATTGACCTACTGTGCATTGAGGTTCTGAGAGTACAAATAATAAGCTATGGTAAAAACAGCAGAAAGTGCAAAGGGGATACAAAGCGTAGTCAAGTATGGCTCATGCATTAAAGAGTTAAGAGTAAAATAATCTCACCCTTTTCTCCTCAGAAGAAACTTGCGTAAAAATACCACTACAATACACACAGCTGTAAAGAAGATAATTCAAAAAAAAGATGTATTGTATTTTGCATTTCAACTGCAAAACTTAGCTTTAGTTTGACTTTGAAAGAGGAAAAATAGTACATTACCTATTGAGACGCATATCACACTGACTATAACAGGCAAATACCCTGAAAGAAACAAGCACAGTTAAATGCAGAGTATAAATAATGACTCATGCCAACGTCTCGAGAGCGCTGCGGCTCAGTAACTCACCAATATCCTTGTTAGTATCCACAGCCCCATCATCCTTGCCTGCAATTACAAAACAGTATCATTAGTATGAAAACTATTTAAACTGGAAAACATGAAGGCCAAACGTTAACAACACATACAAAGAAAGTCTGTTACAAACTGATTATCTCTTTTACAGCTTTAAAACCAATGTGTGTAAAGTTCGTGTTGCTCTCAGCTCATTATCTCTGTGCCTCCATGTCGGATCAGTGAGAGGGGGGGGGGGGGGGGGGGGGGATCAAACATTAATATATTAACTGGCACAGCGTCTGAGGGAGGGAGACGTGTATGCAAATATGAAATGACAGTTCAACTTGGTCAGTGAATTAAAACCGTTATTACCCGCACTGTAAAAAATAATAATTACAAGCCAAACTTAGAGTCATAAATTGCAGTATTAAAGGAATAGTTTGACGTTTTGGGGAAATAAAGCTTATTGCTTCCTGGTGGAGAGTCAAATGAGAGTGTTGATATCAGTTTAATATGCGTCTGTTAAGTATGAAGCTACAGCCAACAGTTGGTTTGGTTAGCTTAGCTTAGCACAAAGACGGGAAACGGCTAGCCTAACAAAATGCCCCTACAAGCTCCTTTCAAAGGTGTAAAAACACGTTTCCCCACTTTATGGAGGTTTTGTGATTTTATGTTGCCTGTGAGCAGTAGCTTCTTGGAATCTTCGCTGGTTGCCTGGCAACTCCTCAGAGCCAAGAAATAGCCTGGCCCATTACCCCCAAATAAAATGGTAATTGTTGTTTTTACACTTCAGTTCATCCAAGTCTCTGCCAGAGAGCAAATACGCTTATTCCACAAAAATGCTGAATTATTCATTAAGTTTAATTTGTTAGTTAAAGTATTTCAGGAATTGTCTTTAGAGGGTCAGCTGACCGTACTGATGCCGTTCATTCTCCTCGTAAATGGATTTTTGTATATAGCACAGGAGTCATTATATTTCTACTACTGCGCTGCCTATAACTTCCACTATCTATTATTTTCCTATAAGGACCAGTACTAAATCTCATGTTTGACCAGCAGATCCGGTGCTTATGCCTTAAAGGAGCCATGGGTAAAATGTAGATACCTGCTCCAAATAAATAGTGTGGAAAGTATTTCACCCCTATACTAAATCTAAATTTACAGTCATCAGTTATATAAAAACAAAAAATAACAGAAAGGTAAGAGTTAAGAATGAGTTGTTTGCTCGTTTCTGCCACTTTGGCTTTAATCCAATAAACAAACACTGTACCTTCAAAGTGACAAGCCCATCGGGGCCACATCGGGTAATTCATAAAAGACACAACGGGTAGAAGTCTGGAGTTGTCTAATCAAACTGGAGTTGCTTGGGAAGCATCTGCTCATGGGAGGCACAGTATAAATAATCAAAGATTCAAACTTGACGACAGCTTTTTCACGAAGCTATTCAATACCTGGAAGTGAAGATGATGTCGTTGATGTCTCAGCGGTTGTTGTGGCGTTACCCGCAGCTGTCGAGATGTCTCTGCCACCTTTGAACAGAGTGATCAGAGTGATTCTTAGTTCTCCTCAAGCTCGGACGGGATAAAAGTGATTCGTCAAGCTGAGGAAGCAGTTCCTCGAGAAGCATGCGGCATGCACATAATCCATTCACGTGCTGTGCCTAAAAGGGTTTTCAACTTAATTACGCGCAGATCGGCTTGTTCAGAGACACTCTCCTGTACCTTGTACTGAAGGTGAGACTGTTGGTGTCGCACTGGTTGTGACGGTTTTATCTCTGTGAGCTGTGAGTGTGGCAGACGGATCTGTAGATGTGGACACTTCTGTGGAAAATAATCATTGTCTTCAAATATTTGTACTTTAAATGGAAGCAGTGGCGGCTGGAGGAAAATGTTCTAGGTCGGGCCATCCTATCAATTTCAGCAAACATCCCAGAATGATTTAATGCAAAAAAATGAAAGTATCAAACACGCATTACTACTTTGCAGTTAAATATTTAACGTTTATTCCAACACGAAAAAAAGCAGTAAATAACACTTATATAATATAACATGTTTATTTATTGAGATGCCCCTATGGACCTTGTTATAGGAGGTAAAGATCAGGAGAAGTAAACATGAAGTGTAATTATGAATACTGATGTTAAATTAAGCTATGATGAGTTTTCACTGTTAATTTACCATCTCAATTACATGTTGATGCCTCCATGACCAAGTTAAGCAGATGAGACTGAGGACAACTATGTAGAAGAAAAGATGTTCACTAATATGCCTAATATGTAGCTTGACAGAGTTCTCCATGTGCGTCCTGGTGTTCTCATGTTTCCTTACCTCCTCATCCCTCACTCCCTAACTGTCCGTGCTGGATCTGTCCCCGTTGTTTTAAAAAGCTAAATAAGTTATTAGCATGACGTCATGCAGCTAGCCAAACCTGTCAGCTAGTAAAGAAGCTTCGCATGTACTGCTTCACTTTCCCACTAGTCTGCTGTCTGATTGTGAGGTCAGGCTGATCTGATATCAGCTCTTTGGCCTGCAGAATCTCCGCCAAAGTTCTCCTCTCAAACGAGACCTGGAGGAGTAGAGCTCGCACTGGCGTTCGCGCTGGCACGAGCTCATCTCATAGAGAGATAATTAAATATCAGTAATTATCTCTCTATGAATGTATATACCTTGTGCTGGAGGTGTAGATGTTGGTGCTGGCACTTTTGTTGTAGTTCTATCTTCTGTTGTCACACCTATGAATAAGAAAACTACTGAATTTATCTTGAAATAAGTACCGTTGATCATTCATGAGATTGGTGATGGAGCATGCATATATATATATATATATATATATATACTGTATATATATACTGTATATATATATACATATTAGTTTACATGCAGAATGTAGCCGTGCCATGCTTCTTGTTCAGTTAACAATTTACTTCCCACACAAGCCTGGTGCCTCGCAGTGTTCAACCATCCGCTTGTAGAAAACTACACTCAATGTGGGTGAAGGACGCATGACCATTGACCAACTCCCTAAAGACAGGTTGCTCTTTGGGTCAGTTGACTGTTAAGCCGTTAAGGAGGGTATAAGTGTGGCAGTGACAGTAAACAAACAACTTGGAGTCAGCACAGACATGAATGGTGAATAGAAAAATCTTGAACACTTCATAAAAGAGCTGGGGTTAGTGTCTAGAGAGGCTCGAAGGCTGCATGTTCAGTGATTAACTGACTACAGTACATTACAAACATGTTATTTGTTTGGTTACTGATCTCCCAAGCCTGTGTTTATTAAGGATCCCATTATTATTTAATACACCCATATGAGGGTATTGCTCTTGTTCTTCGTTTACATTTCAAATAATGTGCTTTAACTGGTGAATGCAATACTTTTCACCCTCAAACTCTCACGTAATTCATATCTGAATGTCCTTGAACACACCATCCTGGATAATTGAGAACAGTTTTTCTCACCCAACCGGTCTAGACAGTTGGTCGCCTACACAGAGCCAGGTGTTGCCCAAGGTTTCTACCCTTTAAATGGGATGTTATTCTTTTCGCCCCAGTGCTTGCTCATGGGGGAATGTTGGGTCTCTGTAAATGATAAAGCTACGGCCAACAGCTGCTCTTTGTGAAAAAGTGTCTCTGATTACTTCTGTTTTGATTATACGCTAAACACAATACAATAAATTAAATTTCTGTGGATGGAGTGTGCTTACCTTGGCACGCGGGAGGCCGAGAATCGTAGTCACGAGTTTCGCTGCACACAATGCTGTCATTCCCAACGAGGGCGTATCCTTCGTTGCAGACGTACTGTATGATTTCTCCGTATTTCGGGTCATCTTCAGAATCCCACGAGTGTTTGCCATTGGTCACTGTACTAGGTTTTTTGCACGTTACAACTGAGGAATCAGACAAACAGGTGTTTCCACACGTTCTTATCACAAAGTAATTTGGACTGGAAAACAAATAATCCATATTTTTGTCATATTATGAAATGTGCTGCTAAGTCCGAGGAAAGCGAGGAAGAAGAACGTCACAAAGGGGCAAACAAAACCAGTGCTGCATCAGCATTTTAAAACGACAGAAACAGTCTTTTCAAAAATAGCTTTTGTTGTCGGAAACCATTGTTTTATTGCTGCTGGTTTGGGCTTCTTGAAACACAATACAAGAGACACTTACTTTTACACCTGGATTTTCGACTCCACCCGGTCGCATAGCACTGCCTGTAGCTTGTTCCGATGATCTGGAATCTGTTGAAAGATGGAGGGAAATAAAGCAGGACTGTTTATTTAAGGAGAATTGGATACAGCCAAGGTTTTGTAATGCAACGGAAAGGTAATTTTGAAACTGCATTCTTTAGGAGCTAAGTCAAGAACTAGGTATAAACAATTACCTCAGTTTTGGCAAAAGAAAAGCCACGTTTCTAATCAGTGAAACCATAACGTAAGACTTTATTGTGACGGCTCTATCTGTCTTTCCAGACTATTTTGTTTTCTTCAGAGACCTTGACTTCATCTATGACTGTTTGCCAGCAGCCCTTTTTGGTCGACAACTGTTGGCAGTACAGCAAAAAGAGATGCTTTGTATGTATGTAAATGACATGACTATGTACTGAGGGCGCCCTTTGTGTGGTCATTGGAGCTGCTCCATGCCGACTCTTATTTCAATACATTTATTTTCAAATGTAATTCAACCAGATAGCAGTGAGCTTTTATATTTATACTCACCCTTTATCACAAACTACTTTTATAACAGCACCGAACAGGGTACCGTCGCTGGTATTAAAGCTCATATTGGGCTGAGGGCTAGGGTGACCACAGTCTCTCTCTGTAATGCAAACACAAACAACAGAACATTGCTGCTGGACTTTAAGGCATGCGGTATGAACTCCAAACACACTTTGATGAAGGTGTCAGTAATTAAAGAAGACAGGACTCACTTTTGCAGGAGAGATCTGGTTCATTCCAATTGTTATTGGTGCAGGTTATGGTCCCAGAGCCACTTTCAACAACAAACCCATTAGCACACTCTAAAGTGACGACCACACCATCTGGAAAATCATTCATCAGAAGTGCTTCGTTGGTTAAGACAATGTTTTCCCTTGCCTGAAGTTTAGGACAGTCGGCTGGAGAAGAAAAGAGACAAAGAGGCAACCTCAAAATCAGTCGATAAAACAGTTCACCTGAAAATCTGTAATGCGATGAAATAAACAAAAATATAAAGAAAATGTCAGATTTACAATTTAGGCTTTTATAGAGATGATACAATACATGGGATAATGTCAAGTGTACTAATGCAATTCTAAACGTTGGTAATCCATTAAAAATACTCGTCAGATTCTCACTTTCTAATAAAACATTAAGTCTGTAGTTATAAATGTTAATACATCGTTAATTAAAGGCTTTTAAATGTCAGGTCTTCAGTTATAAATGTTAATAAATCGTTAATTAAGGGTTTTTAATCCATCAGGTTTGCAGTTATAAATGTTAATAAATCATTAATAAAGGATTTTTTAATCTAGCAAGTCTTTTTTTGGTCCAAGAGGTTCTCCATAACCTGATCAACTGTGTGTACAGTCTACAGTCTACATTGGCATCTTCATATAATGGAGTTGTCTTATCTCTGACTAACAGACTATTTCTTAACTATTCAGGGAGTGCAGATTAATCTCTAGCCTTGACAGTTCATCTCATGCCCTTGGATATTCATAAGGAGACAAGAACGCAGCAGGTCCCTACTATTCTATGATGTAGTCTTATTCACTCAGCGGTCACTTTGTTAGGTACAGACCTCCCAAAACATTCATCAAAGATCAGAATGTATCAAAGATCAACATTCTTGAAAATGTGTAAATTGAACTATTACTGAGGTCGTAGTTAAAGGTGGTGTTACCTACAATAGGTGGTGTTAGACTATAATACTGAAAGGTGTTTCTAATTTTAGTTCTTTCCATTTAGTACAACACTGACTCTGACCCCAATGCGTAAACATGTTATTAAATGAATTAAAACACCTATAGGTAAACAAAAAAAAATTAAAACAGGCACCATACAAGCGTGCAAAGTGTTGTAATAAAGTGGATACTGAGTGTATAATAATATTGTTATTTGTTAATGTTTTTTACTCAGGGATCTAACGGAGTGAATTAGTAGATAATTATTATTTGTAGATAAAAACGTTTTAATCAAGGCATGTATAAGACTAAACAGTAAGGAACATTTATTTTTCTGTGGAGTCGACATGAAATGCAGGCTGGCTGTATTAGCTGGAACTCTCATGTGACTTGGTACGTTGATAATTATCTAATTAAGCAGACTGCGAGGGTGATGTTAAACTGACCTGCTGCCTTCACGACGAAGAGGAACAGTAACAGCGGAAACTTGACTCGTCGCCGTCCACAGGTGTCCAGTAAAACGTCCATGCCGGGCTGCAGAAGGAGACTAAAGATCCAGGTTCTGTCCCTGTCAGTCCGAGTTCTCCAGAGACGCGAGCCGCTCCGCTGCCGGTCTACAGTGGTCCTCCCCTGAACGCACCAACACACTACTATCCATTATGTGTGTCAAGTTAACTGCACTAGTTAGCATTGCAGGAAATGAGAAAAATAATGGCCCTCTTCATAAAAGCAGTGACATTTTCCCCCAACACATATATTTAATCGTAACTAACAACAAAAAAAGTACTATTTAATTACAGAGAACACACATTTCGTATTAATCTAAAACATTAACGTATACATATTAATATACACACATATGTGACACTCACCTGTAGGTCTTCTTGTATTCCTGTAGGGTTGATTGGATTTTAGTTTAGTTTGTTTTCATTGTTTTATTTCTTATCTACCTCTTTATGTGTCCTGATGCTTGTTTAGCGATTCAACTAGCTGTCTGGCAAAAAACAAATTGTCTTATTTTGAAAGGCAAAACAGGAACTTCAAATTTTAAAGGTCTATCTTGACGTTCCACCGTGTGGCTAGACTGCAGGCACAGACAGAGGTCTCAGAGCGATCAAAGACCTGGAAATAAAATCGAGGAGATATTTGAACAACTGATGGTTAAAAGAGGTGAGTTTTCTTTTGATAGCCAGTAGTAAATAAACATTACTCCCAGTATGTCCACCAGTAGGAGCCGCTCAGTTGTCCCTCCTCCCGTAAGAAGTGGAGACGTCTCCTCAAATGTGGTGCAACGCCAACATTGGGAAACTATGGGTGTGTCCTGGAAAAATGGGGTTATCCCCTCTCCGGGTCCTCTAAGGGGGAAACCTTTAACTATTCTATTCTGTTATATTCAGTTACAGACCTACACGTTTGTTAAGTCTCACCAAGGGGAACATGATACATATTAGAATACTAAAATTTCAATTCATGCGACCGTGGTAAATAATAATACTATTACTTGTACTACTATTGCTACTAATAATAACAATCAAACAAATAAACAAGAAATACGTCTGGGATTGTGATGGTGAGGGTTCATAGCAGTTTACACTATGACACAGAGCCTGAGACACTTTCTGAGGTTTGGTTATTGGTTCTGAGGTTTGGGTTATTGTCTGACATTCCACAGTTCTTCAGCAACAGGGCTGTGCCTCATTGCCTCACACACACTCACTTGGGTCAATTCCAGGGGAGTTCACTCCACCACCCATTTTCAACCATACAAGTTTGTTGACAGGGCCCGTCTCCATCCTCCACCCAGAGTTGCCTCAGAAACACAGACGGAAACCATGACAAAGTTTAAAAGCCAGTGAACCAGTGAGGTAACACCAGGATAGGGGATTTGTTATTTGATTAGGCACATTGAATCACTAGAAAGTGGGATATTAAAAGAAGCCTGAGGTCTCACTGGTCTGCATACTCAACCTGACCTAAAGCCAATAAAAAGTGACCTGTAAAAACGGTGTGGTTTCCTTTTAAGGCCATCTAAAAAAACAGCATTAGTTGGTAAAAAATGCTGCTCCAGTGAGCAACTTCTCAAGTTCAAAGCCTCCGAGAGCTGTGGCATGGCCTGCTCTTCTTATCTCCCCAAACACCCTGTCCAAGTAAAAGATTAAGACACCTCCCTTCTTCATCAACCAACCCCAGAAGAATGCATCTGCTTCTCTTCACGTCAGATAACGAGAAAGAAAAGAGGCTGCCACCCAAACATTAACATCTGTCCAGCTCACCTGCTGTTCTCACGCTCAGACATACCAGGGATGTGATGTAAAGAGTAGCAGGATCATAACCTTTTAGTCCACTCGTAATTTACATCATTACACACATCTTTATGACATGAGGGTATCTTACAAAGGGCTTGATTTTGGAGAATCTTTCCCCCTCTGAAACTGCGTGACCAAAAGTCTTCATATGACTTAGAAGTTTGCCTTTCCTGCTGTCAGATATGTACAATAGATAATGATCTCTTCCAAAAACAACTTCTGATGCCCTATAAGAATCTTTATTTGAGTCAAGACATGTTCTTCACATCTGAATTGATGTGTGCACGTCTTCAACCATGTGCACTAGACACTTCACTGTAAATCGCGACACCTGGTGGTGTGAAACATGAACTGCATCAAAACCCCAAAGCTCTGACGAATGAAGGCGAATCAAGACGCAAAAATCATGTGTTGTTTACTTCCAGCGTAAAACGTGACTCAGTGCAGCAGTTTCTGCGTAATTATGCAGACACACACACACACACACACACACACACAAGATTATTTTGCTCAAACGGTAACTCAAGCCATTTGACATGTTTACATTGCCCATTATTACTGCACCATTTGAAACATAAGAAAATATGTGTTGTATGTGTGTTTGATTGTGAATGAAAAAAAAAGTGAAGAAGTGCTGGTTATGGTAGAAATGTGTTTAAGATAACTTATTTATATATGCTTACACCTATAACTTACAATAAATCTAAGCTAGCTAACAGCATCTGCTTCTTACCTGTTTAGTTTATGGTTGCACAGGCCGAAACTAAGAAATGTATCTTTTATTTGAATAAAATCTGAACCATATCTGTTCTTTTGTTCCACATGAATGCAACAGAATGTGATTGATTTCAGACAGAAACGGCAATAAAAAAACATTTGGGTTAGAGAAGCTTAAAACTCAGATCTTCTTCTAAAGCTGTATTTCTGAAAACACCGATAGTGTAAAATGTCAGGTCAGAGACAATAGCTCTTTGCAGAACATTTACCTCGGCTATGAAATAATCCAGTTCCATCGTTTCATGCCCGTTCCTGAAACAGACCATCAAATTTCTGTAATTTTTAAGCACTTCAAGTCAATTATCACTCCACACGCAATTACCAGTCCTCTGCAGCCATTAAGGCTGCTCTTCTACGGCCGTATCAAGTTCTGATTGACCGGGCCGCTCTCATTCAAACCGGGGTCAAAGTGAGGCCACGAACACGATGGAAGTGCTGAGGGTCACGCAGCAGTCATTCACAGATGCATTGTACTTCTCCATCAATGAAGCATTCAGAACAACTGTGTCAGGAACCTTGATTTAGAAGTTCCCTGCAGCTGATCAACGTTTGACTAACAAAAGCTACAACTGCTTCAACAACTGACAAGAACAAACATGTACTGTAGTATATGACAAACAGCTTTGGTGTTTTGCAGCGACACCTATTTCTAACTCAGTGTCTGCCATTCGGTCGTGTGCCTCAGCTTCATTTGTGTTCCCATTTCAGATATACGACCCCGTGATTCCATGGCTGCTTTTGAAATATGGATATTTAATGGCCATGACGCACGCATGGCATAGGATGCCTCTGATCTTTCTCTTGTAATTGAAAAAGCGTCGTCTTCGTGCAGCGAGGCTCTCTCCGAGCTCTGCTGAGAAAAGCAGTCGGCTACCATGACAACAGGAAATCTGCCATAGTAACAGCGGCTCATGCCGCTCTGACATATGAGAGGACGGCATCGTCGGACTGCAGCGAGAAACAAATGAATCGAAATATGACACCTATACATGATTACTCTGTGAACAATTATGACAGAAATAGAATGGCATGGTTTTAATTAAAAATGTATAATTCATGTGTATTTTATTTTCAGTACAAGAGCTATACCCGGGAAAGTGTATTCCAGGGTGCTGGAAAGGAGCCTCCGACTGATTTTACAAACCTCAGATCCAGGAGGAGCAATGCGCATTCCGTCCTGGCTGTTGAAAAGTGGACCAGCCTTCACACTCACAGGGCTGTTGGAGGGATCATGGGAGTTTGCCCATGCAGTCTACATGTGTTTTATGGACTTTGAAAAAGCTTACAACCGTGTGCCCCCCGAGAAGTCTTTTGTGGCGTATGCAGCGGGAATATGGGGTATAGCTACGAGCCATCCAGTCCTTGTGTAGCCAAAGGGAGAGCTGTGTCCACGTTTCCAAACACGTTTCCAGTGGGTGTTGGCCTCCGCCAGGGTTGTCCCTTGTCATCGATTCTCTTTGTGATTTTCACAGACAACATCTCAAGGCGCAGCCGAGGGAAGGAGAGCGTCCGGTTTTGGGGACCTCAGAATTGCGTTTCTGCTCTTTGCAGATGATGTGGTTCTGTTGGCTCCAACAGACCGTGACCTTCAACATGCAGTGCAGTTTGCAGATGAGTGTGAAGCGGTCTGGACGAGTGTCAGTATCTATAAGTTTGAGGCCATGGTTCTCAGCCAGATCACTGTGGCTTGCGCCCACCGTTTGGGAGTTAGTAACTGCCCGAAGCAAGGGAGTTCAAGTATCTCAGGGTCTTCTTGTTCATGAGTGGTTGGGGCATCTGATCAGTATGCCCCCTGGACGGCTCTTTCGAGGTTTTCCGAGCACATCCAACTGGTAAGAGGCCTCAAGGTAGACCCAGAACGTCACTTGATTGGTTATATAAATCACCTCGGGGTCCCCCAGGAAGAGCTGGGAGGAGGGACGCGTGGAAATCCTGCAAAGCCTGCAGCCTCTGCGGTCGCGGATAAGTGGAGGATACTGGATTGATGGATGGATGGAAGAGGTCCAGAGGGTGATTTCAGTAAAACTTTATTTTTCAGTGCATGAACGGAACACCATGTCAAGGTCATAGTCTATCCTTTTCAATTCATTTTTAAATATTTTCTCTTTCTTTACATAAAAAAATAATGGAGCGATTCTATATACCTCTATTCCCCCCCCCCCCCCGAAAGAGCACTCAGCAAGTATTTATAAAGGTGCTGTACAATGTACAAACATTTACATCTACTGTTCCAACAGAATGTAGAAGATACCACAAGGATTGTTTTTCTAATGAAGCGATGCAAGGCCACAGTATGATACAGAGATGAGTTAAAAAAACAAAACAACACAGTCAAAATAAAAGCATAAAGGAGTACAACAGTGCAGGGGTCATACAGTAAAAAGGGCACTATCTGACTCACCAGAGAGAACTGCCTGTACCTGACACTCAGAGTTGGATTTACTCAACCAACCACTATTACTATTGCACAAAAACCTACCACAGATTGGCTCACAGCGCATCCTCGAGTATTTTTTTTAACCTGAAAACTCCCGTTATACAATCACAGGCTCTTATCACAGTCAATCACAGACCTTAACCATCATGTACACCATGTTTGCTACTATACTTGTGTTCCCTGAGCTCATCTGAATATCTCTTAATCTCATCAATTGTATCAGCGAGTTGAGTAAATTAAATTTTCTCAGATTTTTACAGCAGAAGATTCAAAAACTTGGCACCAATTGTTTATCTCAGCTCAACAACCCTAAAAATAAGTAAGAAGTTTGGATCTCTGTATACCTGTCTTACATCAGCAGCATGCTTAATACCTCAGTAAACCATATCGCTCTCTAAGCTCCATCATCCTTCAAGCTACCCTGTCAGATAATTATACAGCAGGATTGACAAATACATACTATTTAAAACCCTCATTTTTCTTTTCCCCAGTACTCAGCAAATGTAAAAGCATCAGGGACATGACTCACAACTTGCACGTTATTACATAAATTGCCATGTCGGCCTTAAATAGTGAATCTTTTTCTTCTCTTTTGAAAAAATGAATAGCTTTATAAAATAACATTAACAATAATAATAAAATGGCATTGGTAGCAAGTCAGCATCACAAATTAAATACAACTCATGGTCATTCTGTTATGCTACGAGGGCAGATGCAGTGCAATGGAATTTCAATAGATATTTAAAAGTTAGAATCTGCAAAACATGACACATTCAAATATATATATATATATATATATATTATTTCACAATGAGACACATTTTGAGCGAATGCAAACATTTGGTACAGCGGTTTGCACGTTACCTATACATCTCATGAACTACAAGATCCGTGGTAATTCCTACCACTGAAATACAGAGGTGAAAGGTCAGATAACATGGGACAAATCTTTGAAGTCTCTATCAAAATGTGGAATGGCTTAGGTACAGCTACATATACATATTAATCTATCATCTCAATAAATTACACACTGGTTGGTTATCATACACATGGTAAACAAGATCTCAAACCACAAGTTTCTGGTCATTTTAAATGGAACTGTTTGTACGGAGGAGAGTCGTATCTGTAACCATAGAACAGTCTAGAGTCCCCGGGTAAAGTGAACGCTTGCTGGATTGTATTAGAAATCTGCCTGGTGTTGAGAATGAGAACTATGAAGGAGAAACAGGGATCATCCTCGGCGATGTGCAGAACACGTGCAGTAAAACAAACGGAAGGATCGACTGCATGCAGTTGAGCAAACGCTTATGAAAAAGAAGAGAGTCAAAATACCCCGCGATGAGGCCGAGAGCAAAATTAAACCCGAGATGACAGTCACACTTGGTGTATACTACAGGCGAGAGGCCTTTCTTTGCATATGGGTCATTGCATTGTAATGGGTGAAGCGCTGTTGGTCGTCGTCGTCGTCGTCGTTCCACAGGAGGCTCCCAGGATTGGCACATGTATTCACATTTCAAAATGTCTTGTCTGGCGAGGCCCCCGAGCATGCCGCACATGCTCAAGTCCCGCGCCGAAGAGGCTGAAGCAGCGGACAAGGCGGAGGGGAGCTGCTACATGCCGTCACGCGTTGTTACAGGACTCCCAAAAAAGACCTAAAGACAAACGTGGACATGGTCCAAAGGTAATAAAAGTGGCACCATGTCGCACTTCTCTGTTTTATGGAAGAACTCAGAAAAACAATCCGCTGAGGGTGCTGCTAAGTATTCTTAATATTCTATCACAAAGGGTCACGAAGGACCTCTGTCTTGGAGAGGATTTTGGCTGAGCTGGGCACTTTCCAAGAGCCGGGGCTAATAGGTCCCTTTGGGCTCTGCGGGGTCCCTGGAGAGCTGTTTATGGAGGCCACAGAGTCTTCTCTACCACTGACTTCTTTGGAGTAAGAAAACGTGTCTTCTCTTCCTTTGGCCTCCTTTGGTGAAACTACGGAACCTTTTCTACCCCACATTTCTTTAAAAGACAACAGTGATTCTCTTTTCTTGGTGGTTTCTTTACTTGTGTTCCTGTCTTCTGTGGATTTGTACTTCCCATTAGCATCTATCTGCCCTGAGTCTTTACCTTTACCTTTCTCACCCTCTCTGACTGTATGAGGAGATGTCCTGTGGGAGTGAGATTCTCCCGCCACCCTTCTTTTGAAACTTTCTTGCTCACGGACAGGCCTGGTCTGCTCTACTCTGCCTTCCATCTCCCGCCTTCGTGAATGTCTCCTGATCTCAAGATCCCCCCCTTTGCCGTTTTTCTTTTCATGATCCAAGCTCTCCCTGCTGGAAGAGTCTTTTAATCTCCTCTGAGGGCCTCGTTGATGCTCTGCCAGCTGCATTGTCAAAGCCACTTGCTCTCCAGCTTGAGGAGACTTCCCAGGGCTTGTGGATCCTGTTTTTGTCTGCGTCTGAGACATCCTGTTCCTGCTCAGTGTTTCTTCCTTTGCCGGACTCTCAGTCTTTGTGGGTCTGTGATGTTGCTCTTTGGCTTTAGAAATCGTCTCCCCGGTTTTCTTTGGGCTGCTTAGCTCTCTGCAGTCTTTCATGGGCCTGGTCCTCCTGTAGAAGGTCACATGCTCAGGGGAGGCGGAAGAGAGCCTTTCTACCTCTTCGTTGGTCCACTCACCCTTCTCCTCCACAGAACTTAAACCCCCGCGGATACGGGGCCTGATGCCCCGTGGAGAGATGTTGCTCCAGCTGTGGGAATGTTTCAGTTTGCCGGAGAAGGGAGAAGAAGCGAAGGTGGAAGCCCCGGTGGGATATGGAGAGGACAGTGGTGATGTATCAGAGAGAAACACCTCTCCGGAGTAGCCTGTGGGTGAAATGAGTTTTTGATCGTGTCGACCTGTAAGAGAAGCACACATTTTACATGGAGACACCGTAAGGGCGCACAGAAATGAAAAGCTCACACACAAGATACAGAAACTTAGAGAGAGAAATGAGGAAAAAGCAGATTATACTGAGAGGTTAACACATGTGAGAAAAAAGGAGAATTACCAAGGTAAAAGAGAAGAGGCCAATAAAAGCAGTGAAGATGTTAGTGTTGATGTTCAGTGTAGTAGCACACAGTAGAAGAAGTGGTACTACCTGCATCAGGGGCAAGAGAAGAAGAGTCAAAAGCAATTAGATGGTTAGAATTGAATGAATAAATAAAAAAGTCAATAAAGAAAGTACATTCAAATCAATACGGGCAGCATTCCAAAGTAGGTTCCACCAATTAACAAACAGATAAAGTCATTATCATCAGCTAGGTGTTAGGATTTATGGATTCAACATGTACTTAACTACTGTCGCTGGCACATCCCTCTAAACACATTTAGTAAATAAATACAATCCAGTTTCTAATTTATGTTTTATTGTAAATGTGAATTGTGGCAAAGCCAGGCTAGTTGTTTCCTACTGCTTTCAGTTTGATGCTAAGCTAAGCTAAGCGGCTGCTGGCTGTAGTTTCATATTCAACAGGCAATTATGAGGGTGATATCAATCTTCTTGTTAAACTCTCTGCAAAAAAGTGAATAAATGTATTTCCCACGCTTTTCCTTTCAGGGGTTTATAATGAAACACTGAAAATACCTCTCAAAGAAAAGAAATGATTATATGTCATTAATACATTATAATTGTAAATTTAATTTAGTCAACTAAGTGCTAATGTTGTCTACTATACTATCCTTCATTGTCCCAAAATAGGCTTTAAATTGAGCAATAACCTTCGAGGCACAAAGGCAGCGTGTATCAAATGGTGAACCAAAAGCTGAGAGGAAAACTTGAATTAGTCTGTTCTGTATGTTGAAACTCTCATTGAATAAGCTGCGTGTATACAGTACGTACTGCCATCTTGAGCCAGGCCCGCCCCAGGTCTCAGCAGCAGTACCACTTTGCTTCCTCCAGCCTGGATCAGTTCAATAGCCCGTGTGTGGGAAATGCCGCGTGCCGGCTCCCCGTTAATCTCCACTATCTCATCTCCAACCTGTCAGTAACACAGAAAAAAACTATTAATATACAGAGACACATCCAATCGAAGCTTAGCATACTCTGCTGTGCGTGCATTCACACTTTCACTCAAACATACAGAATTGGTATGCTTTCACACACATACTGTACACATCAAAGTATCTCAAATGCATGTCACACACCCATACACACATACACACACAGCTTTGTAATACCCTGGAGGTATCCTCTATTATTGGAGTTGACAAAATAACTTGTGTGTAAACATGTCAGTCTGTTAGGATGGAATCAGTTTTGACATTCTTCTCCACCCTCGGATGGGCAAAGCTACGCCCAGAGATCACAGTTTGGCAAGTCTTAGATTGATTTCCGCCAGGAGCTTCTATTCTGTTCCCTCACTGAACCATCACCCCTCTCATTATAATAATCATAATAATAATGGTGTGATAATTTCATCCCAATGGGGATATTCAAATTCTACTGAACCTCTTCCACGAACAGAAAATCTACAGGGTAGGTTACAGCGTGACCCTCCTGGAAACGGTCAGTGTCGTACACAAGCCCACTAAAGATGGATGGACAGATGGATGGATGGATAGATGGATGGATAGATGGATGGATAGATGCACAGACAGACAGACAGATAGATCTCAACATAACTGGCTAAATGCTCTCAACATTTGGTGCGGGTATTCATTGTCCAGAGAGAAAGAATCTTAATGATTTTGGTGACCCCCTGACCTTTCTTGTAGCCCCACACCACAATCTAAATGTGAAGGAATTCCACGTGCATTCCTCAAGCTCAACTGTGCACACAAGATGCATCATCTTGACATTTTAATTTCAATGTAATACTCCAAACACATTCATGAACCCTTGGGGGTACTGACCTTAGGTGGTAATGATCCCATGACCTTTCTTGTAGCACCCTGGAGGCAAGCTTTACGCTATTAGCCCCACCACTGTTAAGATTCTAAGAATAGCAAAATTGGCAATATGTAGCTCACGCCATCCAGTGGGAGTGACACAGTAGTGCTTTAGGCGTTTTGATGAAGTATAATCCCTTCACAGAGTGAACTCAAACTTTCCACAGGTCACGGGGTTCAACGAATTTGTTTACAAAAAAAGTCACAAATATTATAAAAAATATCAACAAGTAGAACTTTTAAGTCTCTCAGAGTGTCCAATTTTTTCAGTTTGTAACAACAATGACTACCAAAACAACTGTCTTCCTCTGTTCAGAGTAGATATGAGGAAATTATTAAAAAGAATAATCCCAAAAAAAAAAGTGATGGACATTTGAATAAAAGAAGCACTCACATGGATCCTGCCGTCCAGCTCAGCAGCTCCATCCTCAGCCAGTCTCAGGATGTACAGGCCCATGTTGTACTCTGTTCCCCCTCGCAGACTGAAGCCAAAGCCCCGAGGGCCCCTTTCTAACTCCACTGTCAGACAACCCTGCACAGCATAAAGATGACACTCATTAATACGCGCACATACAGACAAACAGAGACATGCGGCGACATTCACGCTCAAATGCACAAAATATATATATAACAGCAAATATATACTTATATATATATATATATATATATATATATATATATATATATATATATATATATATATATATATATATATATATATATATATATATATATATATATATATATATATATGCTTCATGAATAAATTCCGTGATAAAAACATTTTCATTCAAGGCACAGTTTTCTTTCAATCGAAGATGTCTTTAAAGACCCTTTTTTTAACGATTGACTGTTTTTTGTTCGTCTGTGTCTGTTGAGTACAAAGTTGCCTCTAGATTAGTGATGTCTCGGAGTCTGGATCATTTTCTATTAATTAGAAATGCCATTAGTGATCCCCAGTCTTCTCTGAATGGCTTCATTCTTTGTTTGTATTGATCGGAGAGTAACATCATGTGAAATTCTAATTGGAGAAGGCAATTTCTGAAGAAACTGCAGAGTGAATGCCATGGTGGTGATGGTAACTGATGTGTGACTCCTGGGTCAGACAGTTCATTTCATGGAAATTAAATTGAGGCGCACCTCCTCAAGCCCCTGCATTCTTGCTCAAACACTGAAAGTCTGTGATGATGTAGATTTCTTTCGTTTGTGGAGTCAAAAATGTGAGAATGAGAGCAATTTCATCCAGACATGTCTGGTCTTAGTTTTCATGCGATGAGTCAATGCAGCAGCTTTTGGACACTAAATTATGTATGAAGAGTGACAATTGTGAGACTGAGAGCAAGTTTCTGATTATTCTTTGGAAGATTTTACAGCTCTTCCCCACTCACTCACACACTCACACACACTCACACACTCACACACTCACTCACACACTCACACACTCTTGTTTCTGAACATTCCATTCAATACCAAATAACGTAAAAATCTGAGGTCATTATATTGAGTTGAATGAATGTATGAAAGATGTGGAACCATAGAAAGTGAATTGGATTCGAACACACTAGCCAGCTGTCTGCAAGCTAGCTAGCTAGCTAGCTAGCTAATTCCACCATGCTGTAATGCTACACCGGTTACAGAAAATGAGCTGTCCGTTTGTTGTTACTGAATTGTTGCTTTCCTTCGCTGTGACACGAGTGCGTTTCATAATATAACAACTCCACTGCTTCTTTTTGTTGTTACCGCCAAACCTCGCCTCAGTGAGTCTGCAACGGAAGCCGGTTTCGTTTATACGTAAGTGTAGCCTGCTGCAACGGTCGCACTGGCTACGGTACATTTGACCATCCTGCTACGTTGATTCGAGTGGGAATGTCCGTACTTCACAGACAAAGAGTTTTAAATTCTGAACTTCTCGTCCATTCATTCGAATGCAGAAAACGTGGAATATTTATGAAAGTATGAAAGGTAGGAATGATAAAACTAACAGTAAAGATATCCTCACTGAATCAAAGAATCAGTTTGAATTACGTCTCTACATTGGAAAATTGGAGTTGAATGACCAAAGATGTGGTGGAATAATAATATAAAAAATGTAGAAGAACACAAGTGCTTCCAGAATTAAAACCCAATGAACGCAGTATGCATGAACTCACTGCATTGTATGGAACAAAAAAGAGCTTTATGTTATTGGGAGAGGGTGCTATATTGTAAGCAAACAAAACATCTTTATGTTTACGGTCATAAAGAGGAACATATAGTGGAAGGAATAAGAGGACTTTCTTACCTGGTTGGGTCCTGTCACACACAGCGTTCCCTGCTCACTATGTGAAAGAGTTCTGTGTTCAGACCAGTTGACTCCGTCTCTTTTCTCTTCCAGGTCCAGGTTGTAACTAAAAAAACCCAGATGTATTACTGCAGTAACACATGCAGTCAACAGTATGCTGCAGGCCACAAACACAAGAAGCCATTATGCAAAACTTAAAATGTAATTTAATGCTGGATATTAAATAGGGGCTTTTTCATGTGTTGATATTTTAATTTGTATGCTGTATTGTTCTTTAGGGCTGTATGTTCTGCACTGTACACATTATTATCTGTTTATGTTTATTACACCGGTGTCTTTGTTGAGAGACATTTTCCCTCGTCGTTTGCTCTGGGGCCAACCCTCCCTCCTCCACGTACACACACTTTATTTCATGTTAAGTGTAACAGTGCTTTCATTAGAATTTGTACGGGCAAGAAGCATTCTATTAATACTACCATCACCATAACCATTTATGTTCAATTGTAGAGGAGTTATAGTTGCATTCCCTGTCAGTGTACACCCTCCTCAGGGCAAAAGTGGGGGTGGGAGTCATAAGTCAGAGCACCAGCGGTGAAGGAGGAGTTGGCCATTCCAATTTAGAGATAAAAAACATAAAGGCAGCACAATCATTTTCTCAGTATGGCCTAATGTGAAAGTAAAAATGTTTTATAAAAGGTACATGTTGGTCACTTGGGGATATTTTGTTCTTTTTAAGGAACAAATAGTGGGAGTTCAAATATTGACTTGCAAGATTGCCTTCATTCCCTTCTCCAGGGTACGAACCAAGGGCCAGCTATGCACTGGGTGGGTAGTTAATATAGTCACAGTAGAGTTAGTATGCACAAGATGTTTGAACAATTTCAAAGGTCATTTTCCACTGCTGACTGTCGGCTTTGTTTTTGTTTTTTTGTTGCTTTTACTGTAATTCATTTCTTTTGAGTGGGAGCAGATGCTTACCGTTCATCCTGCAGTGCGGACCGTGGTCCAATGGCTCTGTGCAGGAGCGCTGGACTTTGTTTAGCTGAACTGGCTCCGGATGGAGGACCCTTGTATTCTAAAATGAATTTTGACATTACAGCCATCAGTGTAAAAAATGCCAATACAATATATATATAATCCTTCTACAACATATTCATTTCAGCTAAAGAAAAGTTCATCATTTAATTCTCTTAAACAACCGGAACACAATTTAGGCTGCAACAATTTTGAGAATAATCAGACTTAGATATCCTACTAAATGCATTAGCATTACAGTGACGTAATATGTTAATTATTTGTATTCACTCAATCCTTTAAGAGGAACAGGGGCCCCCCTTCTTTTCAAATTTCAAATACCTCCATTAAGAACTAAATTCTTAATACTGTTACTAAAACATTCATATCTTTTTATTATGCTGATTGGTTTGATGGCTGCAAAACTAATTTCCCCCTTGCAGACAATGAAGTTTAAAAATAGAATGGGCCGAATCGATCGCAGGACCAACATCCCACTCTAATAACTGCAGAGACACTCACCATCCTCAGGAACCACAGTGAGGGTGACAACACTGCCGGCTTCCTTGATAAGCTGAACAATGTCGTTGTGAGAGAGCTCAATGATGGAGCGCCCGTTGACCGCCGAGATACGATCTCCGACGTGCAGCAGGCCGCAGCGGTCGGTGGGGCTGCCGTCAATGATTCGACCAATTTTGTGAGGAATAACTGAAGATATGGAGAGAAATGAGACATTGAGACCCAGATAGAGTGGGTGTTGAGAAAACCTTGAAATATATATATATATATATACTGTATATATATATATAGCTTTGTTCTGGTTTAACTAAATTATGTTTAATGTCTTGAATTTCTTTCAAGAGTATGTATCTGCTACAAAAGAGAAACACATCAATGTTGGATTACAATTTTAAATACAAACCAGCTAACAAAAACCCTGGTGAGTCTCCTTCTTCAGTCCACATATGACTGTCTAGCTTAAACCCAACTGCTACAAACTGTAATATATTATATCTTGCTATGACACCAGGAAATCAGGGATAAAGGAGTCTTTCTGCAGCTCAATGGTGACTGTGGCGTCCTTCAATTGGAGCATTGGCGGTCCTTGAGCGAGATACTTTACCCTAAATTGCTCCCGTAGGCTGTGCCGGCGGTGTATGAATGGGTATGAATGGTTAGGTAGTCCTGTAATAAACCATATTATGGTAGCCCCTGCCATCAGTGAATGGGTGTAAATGGGTGAATGACATGTAGTGTAAAAGTGTTTGAGTGGTCGGAAGACCATACAAGTACAAGTACCATTTACCATTACCATTTACTTTCTCCTATTGTCTTTGATGTGTATATACTGCAGCATTTTCTTCATGATTTTATGAAAATTAAGTTTTTGTGGGCTCATCCATTTTTGCACAAGTAAACCTTGTCAGAAGGACCAAAAACATTTCCATCTACAAATCAAAATTTCAAAGAAATGTGCTGTGTTCATAAAGAAAATCTGTGCTCATAAGGGAAATCTTAAAATGACGATGCAGGATCTGAGGGACCAGACTCTCACCTCCGTACGGCGGTTTACTCTTGGAGGTGAGGATGACGAAGCCAAAGCCCTCCGAGTCTTTGCGGTGGAGCGTGATGTCAAATGACTCGTGGTCCAGAGCGCTGGGCATTGGCAGGCGAGGTAGCTTGGGAGAACCGTTCACCAGCACTGGAGCCATTTCCTGAGCCTCTTCCTCCGTTGCATCTGAAATAAATGGAAACGGATGCAAACTAATTTGTGTTTGGTGCAACTCTGTATTGGTGTGTGTGTGTGTGTGCATTCCTGGTTTTTTTTATGAAGCCTTTTGGAGCCAAATGCGTGTTTATGTACAAGAAATATGCAAATAAAATGTGTCTTCTAACTGAATAGTATAACCGATGTCACCGTGCAGCTGTATGATCTACAGATTCTGGATGCTGAAAGTGGTTGCCAGTGGCTACCGGTGAGTATGTTGGCGGAGAGACAACTACTCAAACATTCTGTGCGAGGCCTCTCTTCCCTGAATCCATAACTGAGGCTGGGATCACTTGTGAGAAAACAAACAGCATGTCCAGTGCTCAGTTTCTCTGTATTCAACTATTAATAGCTACATCTATAATTAACAATCAGACAGCTGATGTTTCTGTAAAAATATAAAATGCATCACTTCTTGTGTGCCTTCTTGAGGATTGTTTTTCTCAGGAAAGCCCGATGAGACATTTGGTGTTTAGAGCAATATAACATTTTCATAATCTATACACACTGTAGGATGGCTCGCTGTTTATTTAATCAAAAAAAAGCAAAAGACCGCTTTTGTGTGAATACATATGAATGTATAAAAGGGAAAATTCACTCATTTTCAATCATATCCGTCTCTCGGAGAGCAGCTACAAAACCTGCTGTTCTTCCTTCCTCGAGTGACGTGACAGGCAAAGAGGCACTACAGAGTGCTACTTCAGTTTTAGTAGCTGCGGGGCGCAACGCCATTCAAAAGACGTCGTTGTTGTCTTTGCTTGGATTGTAAACTAGTTATGTTTCCATCAGCAAAATGGCATCCCAAAATATGAGCCACTAATGAGCCGCTGCAGCAGGGCGGGGAAAAACAGCGTGTAGAGCCGGGATCATTTCACATCTAACTTTGTGAATTAAGGATCGATTTCGACCAAAACCAGAGTTTCTGATTGTCGGAACAGTGCAAAGACTAACCAAGACGTGTTTGGTGAGTTTGAGTTAGCTTAGTGCGTTTTACGATGAGTTAACATGGCAATAAACCCCGTCTTAGTTCGGGGTAATAGAGAAACTTGAATTCAGAAGGTAGTCGCTTGTAATTTTCTGTTGAGGTGTAAGACTAAGAGAGCCATGTCAGATGCTGTTCTGCTTGTTACTCACTTCTGTAGATGACCTTTCTGCGTATAGTCAACATAACTTGGCCATTACGGGCAGCGTTGGTCATCAGATCCAGCACCTGCTTGTGCGAGCGACCTTTAACCATCACGCCATCGATGCCGATGAGCTCATCTCCAGCTCTCAGGCGGCCGTCCTTCTCTGCAGCTCCGTTGGGCACAATGGCCCCAATGTACACCTGGGGGAAAACATTCTGACAGAGGGTTAGTAGGAACGCAGAACTGAAGAAATAGATCATTTAATATTCATTAACGCATAAGAAATGAATCCGCATCAACAGCTTTCTTTATGATAGAGATTAAAATACTTAAAACATGCATACAAAGAGTGTTCTATCTACTTACTGGCTGTTGTGGACCTTCTCCTCCCAGAACACGGAAGCCAAAGCCTGTTTCGATGTCTCTCTTTAGAAAAACATCTATGTCTTTGGTGTGAGGCTCTGTGGATGAGGTGAGGGATCAAGGTTAAAAAACAACAACTTCTGAGAACATCTGATGGCGTGTTGGTCTTCACTTACGTCTGCTGTCCAGCAGGGCTTTGGACTTCAGGTACATCTCTGTGGCATCTCGTTTGGGGGAGTCGGCGGAGCGCAGGGTGCTCGTGTTGGAGTGGTAAGGCAGGGCCTGGGGGGCTGAGTCTACGATAGCATCCAAAGACTCTGTGCTGGCCGTCATTTCCTGTCTCTGAAGAGAAATACATGTACCATTAACACTCACATTTCTTTAAGCATCACTGTTTTTGAACATGCCAATTTACCATTAGATCGCACATCCTTTAGTATTCTCCTATGAAGGACATCACACATTTTATATATAGTCTCTACATCTCATTATCCCGGACCGACGAGGTGGCTGAGCATGTGATGGTGATAGATTATCAGAAGTGGCAAAGGTCACTTCACTGGCTCTTTTTTTATTATTATTAATTTCTTCAACATAGGCTGTTTCCCTTTACATTCCTTCAATTGTTTTGAAGGCTAAGCGATGAGATTTTAATGTCATTTAAAATCCACGGGAGGAACTACAGCTTTCCCCGTGGCAGGCCTATTCAGGCAGAAAGGGCAACTTCTTTATCTAAAACTCTGGTATTAATAATACCACCATATCTAAAGAGGCTCATCCATGCTTCATTACCATTGCAATCCCCTGACAATAGCCCTAAGAATACGAATACTGAAAGGAAGTAATTAAGATCGTTTTTCAGAGCAAACAAAAGGAGGCGCCCAGAAACATAATCAATATTCAAATGTATTGCTATCATTTAATTCGATGCAACAGAGGCTTTACTGGTTAGGCTGGAAGACAAAAAGCTCTGCAATTAAATTGCGGGATAAGTCCCCGAGGGGGAAACAATAGTGGGGAAATAGGAAAAGATATGCTTTTACTCACAGGCTTTAGACTCTTCACAGGGGACGTTTGACCTATAGAGAGACACAGAGAGACAACAGGAATACGGTCAGAAACTCAGAAAAGACTTGGAACGACAACAATCACTGAAGCACCGTTCCACCAGATGGCACTGCCTCTCTGACTGAGAAGCAGCAGCGGCGCAGCATAAAAATAAACCGGCTCCGAGCTGCTCTAAACTCAAGAGGTGTGTACTCACTAAAGAATGCTCCATTAGGAAACAAGCATCCATGTGCGATTAAAAGATACACAGGGAATATAAAGGTAGTACATGTGCTGGAGTGCTCACTACATAGTGGAAGCCCACTGCAGGGATATGGAAGCGGGTGAGTGCATTAGAGATTCATGCATATAATTCAATGAGCGATAATTCTCTTCTCCTCTCTCTCTCTCTCTGTGTTCGCTGTACAGTACACCCACACGTTCCATCGCAAGCGCTCAGATGGTTCCCTACAGATCATCTCTTACAGCCCCCTCCTCCCCAACACTCCCCAACCCCCTTTCCTCCCACTCAACTCCCCGCATTAACTGGATTAACAAACACTCCTCTGGTGCCGGCAGCCCTGTGGGGCCGGACCAACACTTGGCTTGATGAGGGGTTAATGGAGCCTGATGTAAAAGGGGAGACGCAGCGGCATTTTTCCGCTTCACTTCGAAAATTCCCAATCCAGCATCAGGATCATCAAAGGTATACAAAAAGGCGAGTGCAATAGGCACACACCTGAAACGCACCCACTCTTTTCCTCCCATCCTGTAGCTAAGCTGCACTCTTCTTCTGCTCAGTGATGCCCACCACACACACACAAACACAGGGATCCTCTTCCAAGCCAAAGGCCATTGTCTAATGAGGGTTAAATCTGGCATTAGCTCTTCGGTCGGGGAGGCTGGGTGAGGCTGAGCCCAGCTCTGCTTCTGTGGGGACTGTGGGGTCATGCAGTGGATCAGAGGAGTAGGACATGGTGATGGTGGCACAGCAGAGAGGGCGAGTGGGTGTTTGGGAGAGGAGAGAGGAGGGTTGGGGCGTGGCCACGGGGTGGAGGCCCCTTGGGACTTTCCCTCTATAGACATTTAGCCATGGCTCTTTAAGGGGCCATGGCTATAGAGGCATCTAGAAGTCCCCTGCACTCCGCTGCTGATCAAAGCCAATCCGGGGTTCATCGATTTACGCAGTGAATCCCCGGGGCGGCTGGAGATGAGGCATTTGAAGGGTGCCTGCCCTCCTCCCTCTCTCCTTTTGAATCAAGCACAGCCCCACGCTTATGTAATTCCCTCTCAGAATTGTAACAGACTGCGTTACGCCTCCGTGGGAGACGTCATAAACAGAGCCAGGGTTGAGTGAAGACACCCAGGAGGAATGCTTGAGACGTACAGTTTGAAAAAACAAAGACGCTGCAATGCGATGGCAAGAACTAGGGCTCAGTCGGATCATTGAATGCAACAGCTACGGACGTGCAGGTGGATCTATATAGCTAAAAAAAAAAAAGGGCAGCAGTCTCTGGTGTGGTGACCTACAGACCGCAGATACAGTGGCATCACCCGGGCTTTTACAGAACAACAGTGAGCGGTCAGCCCCCAAACAAGCCACAGCACCACCTCACCTCCCGTCAGTATCAGCACGCTGACCTCGCCTATACTAGAATGAGGAGTTAGATAACTGCAGACCACTGATTGGTCAGATGGTTGAAAATGTTCAGCGAGTTCCGCGCTGAAGATGACGTGACCGCAGTTTCAAGCAGGAGTCGCTTTGGCGATGAGCTGAGAATCACACCTACAGTGGGCACTATCCACAGTGGACAAACGAAATAGAGGGACCAGGACAGAAAGTCAAGTCGAGCTAAACCATGCAGTGGAAATAATTCATGAGACACACTGGCAGCGAGAGAAACATCACATGGTCATACAGCCATTCAGTCTTCAGTCAGATAGATAGATAGATACACAGACAGTCAGACGACAAACAGTCTCTCACCTCCTCGCAGCACCAGCACGTTAACCTCGCTGCCCACTGGCAAGTCTTTGAGAATGTCCACCACTTGGGCGTGACTGAGCGTTTGGACATTTTGCCTGTTGATCTCCTTGATGACGTCTCCTTTCTGCAAGCCACGGCACCACTGGGCGTCCAGGATCATCTTCACCTTCTGGCCCAGCGGGCAGTCAGCAATGGCGAACCCGAATCCTCCGGGCCCCTTGACCAGCGGCACGCTCACCAGCTCTGGCTGCAACATCCCCGCGGCCAACTCTCCCCGCTCCCCCTGCCTCCCGTTGGGCAAGGCAGCCACGACGGGCCGGCCAATGGCGTCCGTGGTGACATAGTGGAGCTCCTGAGAGGAGCCGTGGAGGACGTCGCCTTTCACGAGCAGCGGCTGCCCGTTGATGAGGGGCACGGCTGTCACCACCTCTCCGCCATGCAGGGCCTGCTGGGGCTGGGTGGCCGGTGGGGGAGGGGGAGGCGGGAGAGGGTCGTCGCTGCTCAGATCCACATCTGGAGGGAGCGGGTAGCCACGGCAAAGAACCATGTCCACATACTGGTTGATATGGATGGATTGGAACATCTGCACCACCTCTGGATGGGTTTTGCCCAGCACAGACATCCCGTTGATCTCAACAATGACATCACCTGAAACGGAAAAGAGAGAAATTGGCGGTGGAGTTTCTATTCTGGTATTTAATCCAGACATCACGTCTCTACATGTCTTATTCCTTCCTTTGTCAGATGGATCTTTCTTCTAAAATGTCCCTTTTTCTCCTCGCTGCTCTCTCATATTTTCATTTTGGCAACTTCCGTTACCTCTTAGTTTTCCTTTTATCCTTGTATTCCTTCAGTCTACCATCACTTTACTCCTGTCCCTCCTTCCCATGCTCTATTGTTGAACAGACCTTAACAGCACTCTCTGCCACAGCTACACGGGCGGGCGACGGGTGTAGATTTCTGTCACAACGTACCATTGTAACCATCACACAGAGCTCACAGCTGTTGATTTACCAAGGCAGCCGCAAGGCAATGGCAAGATCAGAAACTAAACAACAAAGCCATCACATGGCTTCACACCCACCATAATCAGTCTGCTATAAAACTACACCCTTGATAGAGCTAGCGTTGTTGTTATTATCTTGCTGAACTCGTGGGACAGTGTTAGGTTAAATAATCACTACAGAGGTCAAATTAATACCTCCAGATGCATCGTGGTAGCACAGCTGGTACGAGTTGGCTGCAAAATTGATTTGTTTGTAACTCCGCAGAAATTAGAAGCTATGAGCTCATAGATCTTCCAACCAGCTACGTGAGATTTAAGCATTGCTTTGAACAGGAATGCCCTTTCGGCAGAGCGTGTAAATCTGCAGAGGTTTCGCTCACCGGACGCCATCTTGTTGTCGTGGGCGGCAGGGCCGTCGCCGAGCACGTTTTTCACCTGCAGGAACTCATCAGTGCGGTCACCACCGATGATGGTGAATCCAAATCCCTGGGGGCTCTTCTTCAGCGCCGTGTGGTACAGTTCACCCTTCAGTTCGCTGGGGTCTGAAGTGAAGCCGAACGCACCTCCCTTACCTGTGAACAAAATGCACATGCGTGTTAAGTATGTGTGTGTGTGCGTGTTATGTAAGGGAATGACAAGCTTTATCAAAACACAAGTGAAATCTCTGAACAGAGCTCGACATCAAACGCAGCGACATAGGTTTAATAGATTCATATCTCTCTTGAAAGGCAGCAAAATCCATTGAATGTCGATGACACACATTATGTGTCGAGGATCAACAGTAATTAGTCATTTACAATTAACAGGCATGACGTTCATGCCTAAACTTGATAAACCTGTCACTAGGGACCTTTTTGTGCAACCCTGCAGAGAGGAGCACAAAGAGACAGATAAAATGACATACAATGTTAGCTTTAGATGCTAATTTACTTCACTGTTATGTGCTTCCAGCTAATACAAAACTATAGAGCAGAACAGTGACATAACACCTCTGACAGTGTCCAATTTAGCGCAGTGTCCTCCCTTATCCCCTTCCTGCTGCAGTCAGTGGCTCAGAAAAAGGGAGTTTTGTCAGGGTGGACTTTTTATAACTTGAGTAAGGATCAGCTTAAGGTCAGTGGCAACATCAATATGGACCAGCAGCATGGCTGTGGCATACGCTACACGCGAGATAACCGGCTGTCAGGGTCACACTGAATTAAACTGAGCAGCGTCCCTATCTGGCGTTGCTGTGGTATCAGCACTTTAGATCATGGACACACCATCCCCCCCCCCCCCCCCCACCACCACCACCACCACTGCCCCACTCTGGCCTGGACTGCGTTATAGCTTCAACTCAAAAACACTTAAACTGAAGCCAGCTGGTGACAAACGATGCACATCCCGGCAACTGTGCTGTATATTGACAGAATGCGATGTGGCGGTCTGTCTCTGGGATGCCAGAAATTTCATTATAGCTTAAGAAATGGTCCATCATTTTCTTTAAAGAAGATGTTTCTTTACATCTAAAGTTCATTGAAATGCAGCAACAACAAAAAAAACACTTACCTTAAAGACAAATAGGCAATACATAAAATATCACGGTAACACTTTATATGACGCCCGTGTCTACAATGCATTATAAACATATTTGTAATGCATTATAATCTACTTATAGCACTGCATAATTAAAGTTGAAACCACTCATAGATATTCATAATACATTATAACGTTATAAAGCATTTTATAATGATTTAGAAGGTTGTGTTTAATAATAGGGTTAGGGTTAGGGTTGGTCACCCAGTGACATTTTTCTTTGCAAGGATCATAATGTATCGTAATTCCCATTGTTGTAATATTTTATAATGTTTCTATAATGTCTTCTTTCATTTATAATCACTGTTGATTATGATGTGATTATATGTTACTGAAGTGGTTGTTGTTTGCGTACTTATTGTTTAAGTAAAGAAGTAAAGATATCATTAAATCCATGAGGCCAATATCACATGACGCCCATGTCTACGATGCATTATAAACATTATCATACCTATACATCATAGACATGTGCGTCATGTGCGTCAACAATAAATAAATGTATTTAGTTATAAGAATTCCGAAGAATGCTCCCTGGTTTAAAAACGTTTTAAAACATAAAATGAACAGAATTCCACTGCCACCATAGTTACAGATGTGGTTAGACTATTCTCTCAATTAGAGTAATAGTTAAAAGAACAAAGGTGATCTTATTCTATGTTTTTCTTATTGACAACAAATCCCATCAAAAGGCCAAAACCAACAATGACTCAGTCTGTCTTCCCAAATTCATTAATTCCTCCAGAAGATGTGAATATGTAAAAGAAAATTGTCATTGTTTTATCTTTTAAAGAGGCTAAAACAAACTGCTGCAGATTAAGCATAGAAATGCTCAAACAGTGCTGGGGACTTTTTTCAGCCACAATTGTTGCATTGGTGCATTGGTGAGTATTAATGCCATCAGGACGCTGCATGTTGGATTAACTCAAAATAATCTAGACTGTCCGTGTTCATGGGAATAAAGGAAAATGTCACCTAGAGTTTACTGATGTGTTTTTAACAGTTTTTGGACAACGGAGGATTAAGTGATATCAGGCTCGGGAAACACAATACTTGATCGGATCAATTCATTCTTGTTTTTTTGTCTATCAATGGCATTTGTTGAGAATAAGAACATGATAGAATGTGTGCTGCATGTGTACGCCTCACCTGAAAACTACCCTTCTGTGTATGTAAATATAAAGCTGCATATATTCCTCCAACTCTACCCCTTTATCTCCTTCTGTCGCACACGGGGATTGGACCATGGTGACTGTGCCAATTTCCATATCAAATTTTAAAGATCACAGCAGTGGCTTTCTATAGTTTGGCTGGAAAGTAGCAACCGCAACAACCTCTCATTTCCTTCAGTTTTAAAAACGCTCGGTACCTTTCAGAGGCGTGTGTGAGGAATTTAAATGCAGCCACTCTCACACTATCAACTGGTTCAGCGGTCATAAACATCCAGCACAGACATGGACGGCTGTGAGCAAGTGAGTGCAACTTAGCACAGTCAGTGTGGACTCCAGATGTCCACACTGTCACATGGATCAAGCAAAGCTCATTTACATAATCACATTAAAATTGCTTCATAAACTCAACATGGGAACACCATTTGACTGCGTGTTTGTGTGAGGAGAAACAGACAGAGGTAATGGAGGGCGAATGAGACAGGAGGAAGTGAGAGCGGTGTGTGCGAGCCTGTGCTTGTGTGGGAGAGTCCAAGGAAGGTCTCTGTGCCAACGTCTGTGGGCAGACTTTGAAAGCCAGAGGCAGACAAAGCCATCAGATCCACCGCATCAAACAGCCATGGTTTTTGATTTTTCCTCCTGTGTGACTCAATTGCGTAGTAAATCCCCAGAGACATTATTCAGCATAATTGGGAGGACATCTTTCTTACTACATCAATGGGAATGCACCTTGAACATCAGAATTCAAAAGCAACTGCTGTCGCAAGGCCAAGACTTGACTAACAGGGAAAGTAACGCACAATGTAGACAACCTATCAGAACAAAGCAACACATGTGGGCACAACGCCTGTTATGTTGGCTAGCTGACAAACACCGCAGCACAGCCTCCTTTGTAGGTTGAGCTGCAGCAACACCTCATATAAATTACGTTAGTGTTCAATAGATAAATAATTCTCCATTAATTAATTTGATCGGGGAAAAGTGTTATTTGGAATAAAAATGCAAGTCAAGTCACCATGTTCTTTTGCGAAAATAAGAATCGCTAAATAAGATTTATTCAAAATTAGGTGAGAATTAATCATTTATTGAATGATTTCACAACATGCATTCAGATATATAAGAGCAGTAATTTCCCTGATAAAAATAAAAAACTCCCGAGGAATCTATCTTGGAAAACTGTAAAAATCAGAATTATAGCCTGAGGTGTAACCGTCAACTCTTTCATTATAGCAATCGTCTGGCAGCTCACTAGGTTGCGTATTCGGTAATCAGGGCCGCGATGGCGGTTTCCTCAGTCCCCACACACCTGAGCAGAGAAATGTCTGATTATGCGTGCCCTCTCTGACGTGCTGTTCCACCAGCTGTTGCCACAAGCGCCGCTAAAAGCCGGCCTCCTCCCCTGCATTCCGACTCGCACTCCCTGAAACCCTGCCAGCGCAGCGAGCCTGTCTATCTCCACAACTGCAGCACCGTAGTCTACCATACATCCATTGTAATAAAAACATACTTAATTCATAGTGTTTATTGCAGGAGAAAAATTGATTGTCAATCGTAAGAACAGACAGCTACTGCAGAGCTGACAAAAACCTGTGTTGTATGAGCGAACCAGGGAAGAAAGTTTATTTTGTTTGAGGCTACTTGAAGGTTTACACGTTCAGCTGAACGTGCATTAAATGACGACACTCCTACTGCTTTCTATTCCCAGATAACAGATTTGTCACAGCACGCTGACTGAGGTGAAAGGGCTGGCCTCAGTACAGAGCATAAGCCAAAGTGATTAAACTATAAGTGCATGACTAGAGAGGACTCATGTTAGACTCATGCTAACGTCCAGAGTGATTTAAAGTGAGTACCGAAACAGAATAAGCTCAGTGAAAATGTTAATATTGAAGCCAAACCTCCTCCTCCATTCTTGAATATCATACGACATAGTGAAGTAAACACCAGGTCAGAAAATAATAATGATCATAAGTGAGGAAGGATCATACAAACAGCAGGAACAAATAGAGTCATACTTTTTCATTATCTCTGCCAGGAGATTATGTACGTGTGCGTGTGCATTTCGGTGTCTTTCTGTCCATGGCTAGTCTTGCATACATACATGTATCTATGTATGTGTATGTATGTAGGTATGTATGTATGTCTAGACGGGGGGCAAATGTGGGTTGTATTCATTCCATCAAGCATCACAGCAGTGGTCGTTGCAGACGCCCCTAAGTGGAGATCTGCACTCTACTGAGTGCACTTTTCTAGTTTCAGATGACTTCACTTTTACTGGAATTTCTTGTGGTGGTGTTTTTACCCAGACAGACAATGACGAGTGTGAAAGACAGAAAGCTGGTGGAAGTAATTACAGTTATACATGTACTTGCATGCCTTATCGACCGGGAGGGAGACGTCAAAAGGCAGAGTGTAATATCTCATGCTGTTTTCAAAGGTCACAGGAGCAGCGATGCTGGAAGTTTTAGTTCTTTTATCTCTCTCCCAACAATCCAAATGAAGAGGAAGTTGAAGTGGGGGACAGGTTCTGCAGTGTTGTTGTTACCTTGGGAAGGTGCTGCTGCGGCTTGTTGGATCGCAGCCGTCTCCTGGCTCAGCTTCTTCTTCGCCTCCAGGACCGGGTTCTCAAACTGGGTTTTCTGGTTGATGTGGCTGCAAGAAAAACAGGCTCATATTTAAGAGACTTACAAACACACAACACGCACCTCAGACTTTTTGAGCTTACTGCTCCACTTCTTTTATTTTTTTTTTTGCAGTTAATTATGCATGCACCTTTCCTATAAAGGAACTGTGATTTTCTAATACAGGGATGCTATAGTGGCAGCATTATAAATACATTCATAAACACAGCACACATAGCGTAAAGGCTGCCTTGCATTCTCTTTATGTGGGGGAACAACTATGGCTTTTAGCAATTTAATATTGTAGGAAATGAACCCCCCCGAATGCCAACAACTTCCTGTTCCTCTCCAACACGGTAAACAGCCTGTTGTCCCCCTGGCATACAAACCACAGCCATTGTATCATCGTGAGTTCATTTCAAGCTAAAAGACTGGCAGCTATAAGCTCCATCTATATGCCGTTGACTCTCCTTGTCCAAACAGTGAGCGCTGCTCGCTCTCTTGTCACTTATACCTAGGAGGGATCCTTCTGCAGTCTGAGCAATAAAACAACGCGAGTGTTCCCATTTTCTTTTCATCACAACAGATTGCTACCTCTCCTTCCAGCCCCCTCTCGCCTCCCTCCATCTATTCTAGTTTAAAGTCTCCCCCACTTCTCTCCACTGCTGTTACAATGGCCGTGTTTCACCGATTTCCTGATGGGGAGGTGGAAACACATTTTGCACACAGACAAATGCACAAACAATATGCAGAGACATATATGCGTCCTGCACGCAGCGAGATCAGGTCGGTGCAATGTTACCCGCAGAGTTTGATTTTGCCACCCACTGATAAACAACGGGGAGATCCTGATTCCGAATCTTCAACTGTTCTCCTCACCCGGGATACAACAACACGAGCTGTGTGCTGCATCCATTTGTTTATTTTTAGACGGTATTGATTTATGCCGGTCCACTGCGAATGTACACAGTGTAATGTGCACTCCTGATCCATCTGGTGAAATGCGTTTGTGTGTTATGTGCATCTGCGAGGAGCAAGTGGGATAGAACAATTTGCACTATTTGTGATAATGGCAGCTGGAGTGCTTTGAAAATACATACACTAATAAATCAATAAAACTTACTCGACGTAGTATGTGCCGTACTGCGGGTCGTCAATTTCCTCCCAGCCGTAGGGTAACTCTGCAAACAGAGAACAGCGTTGTGTTAAGTAGAGATGTAGAAAGACAGGGAGCATGCATTAAGACGACATTATGGAAGACAGAAGAGGAAGACGAGGCACGATGTTTAGTAGACAATCATCTGGGCATTGGAAAGCATTTAACATAGTGGAGAGGTGCAGCAGTGGTTACCAGTGTAGTTATTTTCCCCCTGACTGGGACATCTAGCATAAGAAAGTAGCCGTGAAAATGAGCCTACAATGATTTTGTGAACATTTCTGTGGTTTCAACAAGCAGGCCGGCTGGAATGGCCGATGTACGTCATGCCCCGATGAACATATCAGGCGGAGGGAGAGAAAGGAGAGAGAGAGAGAGAGAGAGAGAGAGAGAGAGAGAGAGAGAGAGAGAGAGAGAGAGAAGAGCTCTTCACGCACGAGAGAGCTTTGGAGTAGCTTTTCAGAAGCAACACACCAACTAGCATTCTGTAAAAATCCATTAAAACCCGTCTGGAAGGGTCTTACTCTTTCAGCCGAGGCTACTCTCTGTCTCTGCCTGCACTCAAGCCCACATTAACATCCTGGGGATACGGAGGCACGGCTGGGATTCCTCAAAGTAGACCATGGCTCCAGGTAAAATAGGTCATGTGACTATGAAGCTGAGGGCTACTCCTAGGTTACATGTCAATTCAAAGACAAAGTCCTGCACTTTTACCCTGGTTGGTTATTTGATTGAATGTGTGAAGTGATAGATCACGTAATGGTGGGCAGAGACAATCGAGGTATGCCCCCGTGTAAATACATGTGCAGCAGTTAATGGAATGACTGCATGCTTGAGTACACCAGCTGAGTAGTGCAGCCTACATACCTCCATCCTCGCACTTCTCAGGGGGCTTCGCCTTCTTCGCCAAGCGGGGGTCCAACCACGTGGTCGTCTTGGTATTGTGACTGCGGAACACAAACAGCAGCCGGTAAATATCAACAACGAAGACCGCTGCTGAGGCCTGTAACAGGATGTGCCCTGACAACCGGATTCTCCTCTGTGACATGCTTTGTTGCACAAGAGTCACTGGATCCATCGACACACATCTGATCCATTGGTTTACGTTCAGCTGTCACATTAGCGTGTTTATGGTTAGGCGGCGTTCTCAGAGTGGAGAAAAAAAACAACTCTGAATGAGAAACCCGACAAACTCGTTTACCCTCAAATGTGTTGAACAACTGGGGTGTGTAATCAGGAGGAAAAGCACAATGGTATTCTGATATCTCCAGAGACAAATGGCTTTGAGCCAAATATGAATAACACACACAGGCTTGCATGGACACATGCTGGCTCAACACTGAGTGCACCAACACATATATTATACCAACCTCTGAGAAAGGCTTGTTGACCCGATTGTTGTAAAATCAAAGTATTGATTGGTCTTCATGTTAGCTATGACAGTCAATGTGTTTATTGTTATGCACCAGTAAGTCAAATTCCTTCTATGTGCAAATAGCCTTGCCTTGGCATTAAACCGTTTCTGATTCCTTCTGAAACCCAAGGGTATTGATGTAGAATGTTTTTTTCCTGTCTAAACTGTCTTTAACAAGCCTCTGCTCAAGAAAGTATATATATACACAGTATATATTGAACGATTTTGTCAAAACGTGAGCAGCTCTTATAGCGCTTACAAATATCCCCATTTTCATTTTAACAAAGTCCATAGCTGATTAGGCACTGATGATTAACTGATGTCAAAAAGTGTATCTTAAAAATTATTATTATTATTGACATGAAACCGTTTAATGCGGCACAATAAAATGAGAGCAAATCAATGTGTCTTTCCAGTAGATCAGCTGTTTCAAAAAATACTCAAAGACACGTTCAAAGTCCCTTCAATCACCTCTCTTCAGCAGATCATTTTGACCATGTCTACATGCCTTACTTAAATTGGTGTCACGTGATTGGCTGATTAGATATTTGCGTTAATGAGCAGTTGAAGAGGTGCTACTAATAACACTAACCCTTTACAGTATATATATATATATATATATATATATATATATGTATATATGTATATACACTGTATAGGTTTAACCCCTTAACCTTAACCCATATACACATATACAGTATATAAACACTGTATATTGGCACAAATGATGACTTTACTCATGACTCAGTGATTGAGGCCTTTTGTATGATGAAGTGACGCCCATTGAAATCCACTGTGCTGTGTTTTTCCCTCCAAATCATGTGTATTCCACTTTTCTTTATTATCAACATTTTCTATTAACTTGTCATATTTGGAATGAAGGAAAAAATATTCCAGGTCAAATATGAAAATTGTTGAAGTTAGTCCAAAAAGAGAGAGTCGGGTCGGGGGGTCAGTTGAACTTGGGAAGTTTTATGTTTTACTGTATTCATATTTCACTTCCCAAAATGTTGCAATGATACAGTTTAGAGTCTGGGGTGATGGGATATGTGGTGTTTGTCTACATTCAGTCAGAAGTAGGTAGACACTGTTCCAAACAGATGTCGCAACTTCACAACTGTGGGCCCTCTTTGTGCTCGTGTCACTCCTTCTTTGCCCGAACGTGTTGTTGATGAGCTGCTATTTCTTAATCACTCAGCAATGAGTAAATGATGTCACATGCAGATCACAAACCCATCATTACACACCCAGGATCAAGCCTAACAGTACTGATTTGATACTAACAGAAACATTCATCTGTGTTTCATTATGCATAAAGCAGACAGCAGTAAATAAAATGCTGTTTTACATCAGCTGTACAAACAACACATCCATTTTTAACATCACATCTTACAACATACCCCGCTGCAGTTGTAAGATGACATGGTTTACAACACCCTAGTCGTCAGTTGACCTAAATTCCCTTCTTCATCAGCCGGCATACACACTGTGTTACACCTGATCCAGCTAATAACATATATATATATATATATATATATATATATACCTGAAGCCTCATCTTACTGTTACGGCTTCTGTCATTCTATATTTCTGCTATTGTAATCAACTTTGATTTATCAAAGAAAGGGCTAACTCATTTCTCTTACATAGCTTTACTCTAACTGGAGTATGTTGAGGTAGATTTTGGCAACAGCTTAACAGACAATTCATGTTAGAATCAATTAATCGTTGAGGTCTTTTAAAGGTAAACAATTGCTGATTTTCAACCTTATCTTTATCTAGCTGAGAGGGATGTAGTAGAGTGGCAACCTCCAGATGAGAGACGAAGCCATCACGGAAGTGCCCCAAACTGCTGTTCCTCAAATGGCCACTTGAGCCTGGCTCCAAAACGTGAGTCAATCTTCATACATCCCCATGTTAAAATGCCGCAGAAATAAACATGTTTACAGCCTGGTACACATAAAACAGTTTGTTCTCTATGGCTGATCTCCCCATTCCCCGGGGGGATGAATTTTTATATAACGTTTAAATATTGACACGGCTGCTTTGAGTGACAGGTGGGTGGTCGCTAGTACCAGGTCGCTAGCTGCTAGCGGTCTCCATACCACCACACTTGGGCCCGCCTCAACTCCACCGACAATCCACCACTTTGCCCACTTTTAGAGTTTTAGAGTTAGGCTGTGTTGTCACATATTTTACAACAGTCTGTATTCTTAAAAGAAAAAAATCTTCCCTTTAATGGCATTTGTTTGAAATAAGAAAATACTAAATATTGCCTGATGTATACTTTTCCCTCAGTAGCCAGTTTCTTAGGTACAAAACGGTGAATCCTCATATTGGAAGAGGATGGAACCTTCAAACGTCTGGCATCTAAATGAATTAAATGCTCACTAAAAATAGTGATAAATTACAATTGATGTTTATCAATTGGTCAGTTGACTAATTGTTTCTGCACCAAATGGTCTCACGACCCGTGTGTTGTGTCTGTCACTTACTCTATGAAGTAGACCATGCCGGTCTCAGTGTAAGCCATCTCCCAGTTAAGGGGCAGGGGCTCCAGGCTGTCATCGCGGGGCAGAGAGCTCCATGTGCGGAAGTCCATGGAGCTGCTGGACTGGTTGTAGCTGGGGACTGCTTTTCTCCAGTCTGCCCCCTCTTTGTGCTCTTTATAGAGAGAGAGAGAGAGATAAGAGGAAAAAGAGGGAGAAAACCGAGCAGAGTGGATGGTTAGCCTGCAGGAACACCTCTGCCCTCCTGTTTTCATTCGTGCTGTAGGGGAGTGAAGGAAGAGCTGTGTCGCTCATAGGATTTGCATGTGATGGTGTGTGTTCGCCAAAGGGCTGTTTTTGCATTTGCATGTGCACACAGTGTTAATGCTTATGCATATGTACACGTACACTCCCTGAGGGTTGCAACGACAGAGGCATGGACTCACATTAGAAAGAGCCATTTGAGCCTAAGGACATTTCTGTATGATAACACTGTACTGCTGCTCTTCACTTATACACTGTTGCTTTTGTACAGCCACCCATTAATGAGAACCTGGTCGACAATGAACATGAAACATACAACAAAGGCTCTCCTAATTCACTTAGCATTTCACACCTTCCCTCAAAAGACGGGTATAAAGGGATGAAACGCGAGTTATTTTCATCCCGTTCTTTTGTGCAGCGCTAACCTCCTCACAACAGAGGATGATGCTGAAAGATGTTTTGCATGCCACGTTTCTGGGTGAATTTTAGATTGAATAAATAATTGCTGAAAATCCAAACACAGAGTCCCATTTGCAGCATCCAAAACGCTTTTTTTCTTTTTGCCTCTCTGATCAGAAGCACACACTTTATAATTGATTTAAAAGGCACAAACGCACAGATTGAAGGCACATGTGTTTGAAGAGCCAAGTAAACACTTGGAGAACCAGTCGGAGGGCAGAGCCTGAAGGAGAGCTGAGGTCACCCGGTTCACGGCGGGGTGAGGGCCCACTCAGCGATACACGTAAAGAGGGACTGCTGGGGAGAGGGGCAATGGTGGTGGTGGTGGTGGTGGGGGGGGGGGGGGGGGTTATGATAAGGACAGTCCGAGAAAAGACGGGGCAAAGCTGCAGTCAAGAGTTGAGAGATTTAGAGCTCACATTTTCCATTAACCTCTTTTTTCATTCGAGCATAACTCTGCCCATCTATGGCTGGTCTGAGACCACTCTGCAACAGCTACGGGCAGTCATTTGTGACTGGTTTCTTTCCATAAAAAGAACTCCTGGATGTTTGGGCATCATTCTCTGTTTGATTTCAATCTGACAGAGCGTTTGGGTAAACAGACTTTGGATTTATGTGAATCCTTTGTACAGCTGAGCAAGCAGTGTTTGAGCCGTGACTGTCAAAACAATGTTTCATTCTGGAAATAAAAACACCATTTTCAGCTCGGACTTGCCTCCCCGTTAACTCCAACTCTCTCGCTGTCAATACCCGGGTATGGCGCACAGTATGTAACCCATTTCTGATGCAAGCGCCGTTCTCCTCGTGAGCATCAGAGGACAGATTTGTTCCTCAAAGAGCTGAGGAGGATGTCCTGCTTGACGTAGTAGAAGGTAACAAATAGTGACGGCATCGCCAGCGTATCCAGGTTTTGTCAGGTCAAATTTTTCAAGTCAGTTCTCAAACAGAGTTTGCACCGGTAGTTCAAAATTTGATCTGGGTGTGCAAAAACACTACAACCTTGAATGACAAACGAACGAGAAGGGGATGGGACGAGAGCTTAAGAGGGATGATCAAGCTGCCCAGGAGGGGAATCTATTAATGCCGTTTTATGTGACAGTACTGTAGTTTCCTCAAACACCCACTGGGCCCATCAAACGGTAAACAATCTGCAACCAGGCAAAGTCTTCATGTCTCATCAAACTGTCTCAGCAGACAGTGACAGCGACCTAACATGGCAATCCCACAACCAAAGGACAAACAGAGTACGGTCGGAATCTCCATTATTTAACATGACATTCTGTGCTTTGACGTTCACTGACCAGGCAGTCCATTGACCAGCGGTGGCCTCTCATCATCGTCTTCCTCCTCAGGGACCGCGCTGTCCTTCCTGTCCATCTTACTGACTGAGGTGGTGCGTTTCCTGGGGCCCTCGCCACCGTAGTCTTCATCAAACAGCACCTGATCCACCAGGTCCGGCTGCACCAGGTTGGGCTCTGCCGGCGGCTTCGGGGTCCCGTAGTAGTTACCTTTCAGAGTAAAAGATGGGAGGAGCAGAAGGAGGAGGAGGAGGAGGAGAATGAGAGAGACGTACTCATAAAATAGTGCAACCGCAAACAGTTAAGCAGCCGCGGAAAAGGCAGCTAGAATGCAGACCAGTATGAACGAAAAACGTGCAGTAGTGTGCCATGAACCGTATATATGTCATGTGAGGGAAGCAGAGAGATCATCCACCATGTCAACATCACTCCAATTCCTCTGATTTCAATCAGGTTCAAAAAACGAGTTCCCTATATGTCACACGCCAGCACACGAGGTCGACTTCTCACACGTTTCAGAGGTCTTCTTCCTCCGCACAATTTCCACGTCTCTGAACCCCCTGCTTTGTTTTCCCTCGATAACTGCACCACAGGGCTGTCATGACTCATGTAACATTAAAATTCCTTCACTTGGAGTTTGCCAGCAACTAATTACACTGATCATTGAATACAGCAATTATCTAAATCTCAGCTTGCTCTTTTTTTTCCCTAATGAAGAAAAAACCTTGTGTTACGGATTATAAATATTCAGTGCACTCCGTACGAGTGCAAAACTTTGTTAAATGATTTGCTAATTTAGCTCACGGGGTGATCCATCAATGTATGGCTGGTGAGCAGTATGTGGAACTCAATTTAGGTGTGGAATAAGTAATTATTCAACCTCCATTAGGATTATAAATAATGAGCATACTGATTTACATCCCTGCCATTTTTTACAATTATGTGTTCGCTAAATGCTGCTCTCTCTGTCAGATGTCTTCACGCAATGATATCAAATATATTATTTGCCAATTCATTAGTCGGGTCAAATATTTACTCAGTTCTTACAATAAGTGATGATATAAGAGTGAGCCTGCTCTGCTAAATCAGGATTTACAATGAGATTAATTAAACAACAGGGAGAGATGCTGCTGGGAAATAGGGGTTTTCAGAAATGTAATTAGCCTAAACTCCATTCCATTGGACCATAGTATTATGAACCTTAGATGTACTTAAGCATGAACATGCAGATGCTGTACTGTAAGAGCAACATTCATCAACTCCAGATCTTTTTATAGCTTGGTACAAAGAGGCAAAGCTGAAAACGCCGTGCATGCTGGGAGGAACAGAGGGCTCCGAGGAACGCACCACAGCTTTACGGCACCATACCGTACCACCACAACGGTCTCCTCTGATTAGGGAGCCCATCTCGAAGTGCTGCCTCTTCTCCTCAAGCTTGCCAACTACAATGCACAGCATACTGGGTTAATGCAGCTACGCTCAGCTTCCTCAAAGCAGCGGGAAGGTTGAGGAGGCTGGATGAAAGCCGGCCCCTCCCTCCTTGTCGCTCGACTCGCTGTGTTTACTAAGCGACACTCATCCGCATTTGTCAAAGATGGCTTCATTAACAGGGGTGGCACCACGATAGCGAGGAGAGATTGGGTCTGCTGGCTAATCCCCCGCCTGTCTCCTGCCGCACGCTGCCATTCATCAGCCAGACGCTCCGTCTGTGATTAATTACTTACAAACGTGTCTCTTGGCCCCTGATAAATGTGTGTCGCAGATACGGAGGTCTGTGAAAGCAGCGCATCGGTGAAGATTTGTGACGCCATTTGCCACTATAGACGGAGGGAGGCCTCATAAGCTGATGAGCAGGGGAGCTTGTCCGACGTTACTTGTGATCCTCGCGTCTCGCAACGGGGTTCATGAGCCAGGAAGAACTTGCGTGCGAGCAATTTCATGGTGGGGAAATCCTCTGCCGGTGATGACAAGAACTCCTGTTGTCAAGGGCACTATGCATGAGCTACCCAAGGTCACCAGCACGCTTTCATCTTGCCAAGATCACGAAACAGACAGCTACGCGGTCCCAGAGACTGACACACAGACCATCCACCCAGCACACCACACATTGCCACTCATGCATGAGTACTGCACTCCCACTCACATTCAATTTAATCTCCAGGTCTGTTTCCCTTCCTCGTTAAAATCAGACTCATTATCACGATGGGGATCCCAAAACAACAGATTTCGACGTGGATCTCGATTTGGCAGAATTTTGCATTCCCTTGTTAGCAGATTAGAGATGTCATTTACCAGAGAGGAAAAAACAAAAAACCTCTACGTGCATAACTTTATTTTCCTGGCAGCTGTCTCTCCAGTCTTGCACTTCACTGCACTCAGATATTCAGTTCTTGTCCAGGCTGCTCTGCTCGGAGAGAGTGACCCAACGTGAACCTCTGAGGCACCGAGACTGAGGAGGGACCTGAGAGCCCAGAAAGATGTGCTCCAAGCGCCTGGCGCAGATGGCTGATGTGTCTGCTTGGCAGGCGACCCGGGACCCTCCGGAACAACATGAAGCAGCCGGCATGTACACTACCAATCATAGAACAGCCCGGACCCACAGAAAACCGTCTAACCCTGGCTAGTGCTTATGCGAGTTGTGTCCCGACCTCCGATCAGCTCTTCCTGAGAGATCAACGTGGTCATGGATGGCAGGATGATTGATAAGGAGAGGGTGTTTAAGTTGACATTATGTGTACAATGCGTTAAATGACTCCCATGAAATATTTTCTAGGTAGAGGGAAAAAAAAAAAACGTTACACATGAACCATTAACATAACGAGCATTCAGACGAAGTCATTTGGGACTATTAGCGAGCCCATTATGATTAGCTAAGAATACCATTAGCGCAGTACCTTGAGTGAAACTCGCTTACTGTTCGCTTTTAAACTGAAGCTAATTCAGGAGCTCTTCACAGAAGAAATGCAACCCATGTGACCTATTACAAGAGAATGGTTGTCCTTGTTTATCTTCCTCTTTTTCAAAGAAATTAGCGAGGCTGCGCTTCAACCACAACCAAATGGAGTAAATCTCAGTCCTCGATCCAATTACTTCCTTCACTGTGCTGCTGAGAGATCAACCCCTCTGCCACGGCAGCCGTTGGTGCTGACTGGCTTTTAGAGGAAGAGAGGAGGAATTGGGGGGGAGGGCAGTCACTATCCGAGTGTTCAATTCTCTCTCGGGGATCGTATGCTCAAACCTTCCAGCTTTTGAGAAGCTAATCCACACATCTGCAGGCAGCCAGTCCTGCTTCCCTTGCAAGAGGAGGAGGGGGGGGGGGGGGGGGGGGGGGGGTTCCACCGGGAGCATGCCTCTATATCAACCCTTTCTCTCTCTTTATTATGTGCTCTTCCTCAGTTTGCTCTCCCCACGGTCAACCTCTTTATGAAGGTGTAAATCCCACCTGGCTTCAGCTCACAGATGAAGGACAGCTCGTGGGCGATTTGGCTGCTCCTGAAAGCTGATCTTCGAGTTCTTAGATCTGTTCTCTGCGCAAGTGCATACTCATACAGTTTGTGTGTGTGTGTGTTTTAATGTCATTGCTGGCACTGTGCTACAAGGACAAGGGGTGGGGGGGACGGGGGACTGGCACCTTATCAGGGATCAGAGACCGTTGGAAGAACCTGCCTCAACAAGTTAGAATTTGCACTTCGCGGTCCACGAATGCACATACACAAACTTCTACAAACACACACTTGTGCACACCCGTAAGAAGCGACTCTCACACATAAGGCGCTTTCTCACTGGATGAGGATTTGACTTTATCTTTTAATTCTCCATCCATATAGGAAGTACGAGATGCGGCTGAATGGGAACGAGTGAATGGCGCAGGGAAGGTCCATTGAGGCGACAAGAGGTTGCCCATCAAGCATTTAAGAAAAATCCCCCTCCTATTTCACAGCAGCCTGGATTTGCAGTAAGAAAGAACGAGCTTAAAGAGAGAGGAAGATTATCATGTTATTGCTATAATCATTGCGCAATGTGCGAGAAATCCCCCGCTCCAATCCCCTCATGACACAAATACACTGCGACCGTCTGACTTTCCAAGACCTTTAAATGCACGGCAAGTGCTTATGCTTCATTGTAGTCTAAGGTGTTAGAAATGGTAAATCCTTGGCCCTTCAGCTGTTCGCCAAGCTGAAAGATCCCTCCTTGTGTAAACTTCCTACTGGAAACAACATGACTGGGCTTGTCTACTTGTTGTAAACTATCAGTCGGCACTGACATGTTTACTGTCGCCAGGTGCAGTTCAAATGAACGTATATTAAAGGTGTTTTTAAAGAGTAAAGAGACGTTTTTTTTTTTAATGCTTTTGAAAGCTTTGAATTTTGATTGTGATGAAACTGAGCTTACTGGTCGTGTCTGTGAGAGGAGGAAGGTGGGCAAAAAGGGGAGGCAGATTTGACTAGTTTACATAAGGTCACACCGGGTCCAGTCACTTGCGTGCTCAGACTCTATTGTGGTCGACTGTATATTGTCAAGAACGGGAAAAGACACAAACGCATGGGCACATAAAAAACCTCAATTACAAACAAGCGCAAGCATACATATACAATACAATACATATATGAATATCTAGTCAACGCGTTTAATAGCTTAAAGCTATGGACACAGCTGGTGTTTCGGCTTAACGAGTGACCGTGTTAACGGGTGACTCTCAGAACATATAAGTCTCCTCGTAAAAGTCAATTGTAAATACAAACTCATTTATGTTTACAATCTACGCCCACCATTTACGGAAGTAACTGCAAGCGACCACGGCCGCATTCGGCTGAAAGTCAACAGTTAACACGGTCACTCGTTAAACTGAAACACCTGTTGCTCTAAATTCTGTATAACTTGAGTCTGCTGTTGGAATATCGATTCTGACAACCAAACATGCAACAACCAGACATTTAATGCTGTTAACAGTTTTAATTCAATGTTTATGGATGGCTGAGGGAAAAACGCCACTTCCGTTGCCAACATGCGCGTATGTGTTTAATGTTGGGCCTACACACAACATGTGTCTACAATGGTGGCTAAGGCTCTTTAATTCACTGTTTAGCACTGTTTAGGTGTACTCTTTGGTAAATGTAAGGCTTAGTTACAACCACGTCCTCATTTCCACAGTAAATCCAGTTATATTTAAATATAAAATCTGCATACTTCAGCGGCTCGTTCCACAGAGAGCGTGGAGGAACAGAACAGTGGAGTTCATCTGAAGTATCGCTGCTAATCTGACAGTCACTTCCAACGAGTCTTTAATCATGTCTCACTGATCAATGCATTTCTTCCTGCTTGTCACGTTTCTCTGGGCAGGCTGTAACTCACACCGACTGTGAACATCAAGCTCACAGTCACTCCATTATGGGGAGCTGTCAGTGTGAATGGCGCACATGAATGCATGCGGCCACACACGTGCAGATTTCTCATATTGTTAACACCGAGGTGATACTAACCATCGTAAGTCCCGCTCTCCAGTAGAAGTCCACTCTCCTCCAGGATCCGGAAGTCTCCAACACTGATGAAGTTGTAGTCCACTCCTGGCACCTCCGTGTCTCGGGGAATCCGTGTCGTACCTGGAAAAATAAACAAAAATAAAATGCACGGCATGTTTTAGGTAAGAGATATAAGTGCTTTGGGACGATGACGTTACATCATGCGACACGTTATGACTTTGGTTGTATTCTGCTTTTGTTGCGTCAAAGCCTTGACCCTGACCCGAGACACCTCTCATCCAGCTCCAGCTCTATAATGTTTCATGTTTTTTTGAAGAAGATCTTCAACTGACCTTCCTCGTTCACGATTCATGAGATGCAGAAGATCCAGTTTTGTAACAGTGTTTTTGTGATCTGTGCAAGGCTTTCCCAGAAAGAGTGGATATCTCATTTTGGAACGAAAACCCCAAAAGACCTTGGTGCCATCGTGTGAAAGATGGATAATTGATGAGGGCCTGCGGCGGTATTCATTTAATCCTCCATGAGTAACTGCAGCTACACGTCGTTATTGGGGGGCATCTTGATGTATCTACTGGCTACGGCTGAAATGAAGAAAGCAGCCGAGTAAACTGTGGAGGTGAAAAACGATCAAAGCGATAGGTTGTGTCACCTCCAGGAGTGGCTTAGGTTCACTGTCACAGAGGGCACCGTCAATGCAAATTACACATTCTGTACAGATTTTGCTCCTGTGGTGACGCCACAGTCTATTTAAACACTGATGGAAGCCCCCCCCCCCCCCCCACCCGAATTAATATCCACAAGGCGCAAATGGACACCAAATGATTACATTAGCATGAGGATTATGTAAACCATATACCATGAATAAATAAGTAGGACTGTTCTATTATTGCACTCAGGGCTAATTAAGTGGCGTGCCACCAAACTTGCGAAGTCCATAGAAATAACCTCGGCTGAACAGGAGCCAGGGCAGCAGTTATTTATTACATGGAAGGCTGAACAAAGCGCACAGCGAGAACCTCATCGGAGCTACATTGCACGGCGATGTCTGTCACCTAAATGTACTGCCGCCCGTGGTTATGGGACAGATTCACTCCCTCACTCTGCCGGTGAATCCTTTTCAGGGTCGTGGGGAGGACAGTGGTCATGAGGGCGGGAGGGAGGCTGAGAAACACCAGCGCAGGCCACCGGTCGATTAAAAAAACAAACTTCAAATCAACCTGACTTCAGTGTCAGGGGAGATCAGGGCACACGGAGGAGCCCTGCAGCAGGGATGAGATGAGATGAGTCAGAAGGAGATGGATCAGGGTCAGAGTTTAATAATTTTTCACGCAATTTGACCCTCACTGTACCTGCAAACAGCCGCTGTGATGTGACTATACATTACAAATTTGCTAATTCGTTCAATGGCATTTGTTGCATTGAAACCTTAAACAGCATATTCTAGTACAACTACAATGGGATTTCATCGAAATATGTTGTTGCATACCCTGAGTAACTTCTTGTCACTTGTATTGCCTGCGGCAATTTGCAGCGAAGCCGCTGTATACAGCCTGTGGTGGCCGAACGGCCTATTAAGTCACTTTATGTTGCCGTCCCCTTTTGTTTTTCCGCTCTCATATTTCCTCGCTAATTGGACGGCGACAGCCTTCTCTCTGCACCCGAGCAGCGGAGTAAAAGCAGTTTGAAAAAGAAGCAAAAAATACATCAGAGAAGCTTCCTTCCACAGTGCGCCTTGATATCACACCGCACTTTCAGCAGTTTGACATTGCATCGTGTGTGAGAATGCCAGCCTCTGCTGCTTCTCATTACCAACTTGTTTGCCTGCCCGCACTGGCTTTGGTCACTCAAAAATGTCCCCTGTAGCCCAATTACTTGAGCCACAGTTATGTACCTGCCAAATATCTCCCCAAACCATCATCCCAAATGTCACACTGATGTATACCATAAGCCTCCTATTGGGGATCAGTCGCTGACAATATAATGAGGGCTTGCTGAGCTTTGAGGGGACATCTGACTGAAAGCAGCAGAAATTTGAAACATGCTGTCGCACCATCCTTCCAAATACAGGCGGTGGCACTTTAAATATAGGCCTTCAAATAAACTGCTGGAGACTGCTCCTTCAAACAAAATGCTCAGTGTATGTTGGAAAAGGGAGCAGTCGATGCACTGCAGTTAATTAAACCAGACAAGAGGTGATGTGTTAGAAAGGCTTTACCATAGAAGCATTGGTGTCAGGATACAAAGTTATACATATTGGTTAATATATCATTTGTATTGTGCAGATGTTACAGCATTTGGAATATTTAGACATTTGGGGAAATGATCGAATCGCTTTCTTGCCAAGAGTTAGATCGGTGGATCGATACCGCTCTCGTGTCTCTGGACAGTAAGTCTGTAGCTACAGCCGGCATCAAGTGTGCTCAGCTCAGTGTAAAGACCGGAAACAGGACAAAATCTGCCCGCCAGCACCTCTAAAGCTCACTAATTAACATGTTATCTTGTTTGTTAAATCTCAGCAAAATCCAAAATGCAGAAAGGACAATGACGTCAAGAATCCAGCAAGTCACTTTGTGCAAAGAAATAGTCCTGCATATAACCCACCGTTTAATTATACACCGTTATTTTTCCATTTTCTCCAATTTTGCACAGGTTGAGATATCATTTTTCACCCTTTGGAGAAAGCCGGTTTACCTGTTTCCAGTCGTTATTCTAAGCTGAGCAAACCAGCTGTTTGTTGGCTGTTACTTTGTATTTACCGGGCAAACGGAAAATTTCCCCTAAGCAAACTCTTGGCAAGAACACAAACAAGCATATTTCCCCAAATGTCACACTATTCCTTTAATTTCATGGCCACGCACAGTGGTCACAGCCATGTGTGTCCGTCTATCCTGGACTGAAACAAATTGTCACTTCAGTCTTACAAGGTCTCAAGCCCGTGCACCGCTGAGACCTATTTTTCGAACCGTCTGGGCTGAGAGGATGTCACGATGGGAACATCACAGGTAGTCAGTCAGAAATGGCAGGCCATAAATTTAACATGGTGATTCCGTGCATAGTTTAATGTTGGGACTTTGCTGTTGAAATGGCGAGAAAGACATGGGGAATGAGAGAGAGGAAGGAGGATCATTACAAAGTCAAAGTCTTTTGGTCCTTTTGTGAAGTGTTCGCTTTTAAGATACCGAGGGCTCTGCCATGTGGCTTAGTCTGCTGTTGTTATGTTGTAATAACAGAGCACAGCTACTAACATTTAACAAGAAACACACAACGACTTCACACATGAATCTTCTACCATTATCTTAAAATCTAATATTAGCCAACTGAGGAAGAGAGGGAGAAGACGGACCATGAGGACAAGAGAGACAACCCGGGGTCTGAAGAGTGAAGCCAAAGCTGAAGCGCCTTAAACCTGCATTCTTTTTGATGGCCATCAGGGGGCGACTCCTTTGGTTGCAAAAATAATTCTGATTGTATAGAAGTCCATTAGAAAATGACCCTACTTCTCTCTTGATTTATTACCTCACCTACAACATTGTAAACATGAGTTTATGGTCTCACTCTCTAGTTTCAAGTCTTCTTTAATACAGCATGCTGCTCATTTAGTAAATTATGATCCCATTAGGAGTAAAATAGATCATAAAGCAGGGTGTGCTTTAGGGCGTGGCGTAGAAATGCCTTATTCAGCATTCCGTTGTACTTAGCTCCACGCATTTGTGTCACTTTTGGTTCCAAAAACGAAGATGGCGACAGCTGAAATGCTGAACTCGAGGCTTCAAAGCAGCAGTCCACAAACCGATGGGTGACGTCACGGTGACTAAGTTCACTTCTGATATACCGTCTATGGGAGAATTCGCTCCTGAAATAGTTGCAACGAAGCAGGCAGAGAGGTCACGGCTTACAGCTGTATGTGTCCATGACGTTTACCAATTTGGCCCTGCATGTCTGTGCACGTGTACCTGGCCAGTGCATTGTGTGTGTGTGTGTGTGTGTGTGTGTGTGTGTGTGTGTGCATAAGTGAGAAGGAGACTTTGAGTCAGATCAAACTCTTTCTGCCCATCTCTGATCTCAGCAGGGAGTCGAGGGACAGCGTGTGACCCTGAGCTCTTCGTCCTCTTTTAGAAATCCTCCTCCCTTCGTCCTCTCCACAGCTCTTGGGAGCCTCCTCCAGCGTCCAAATGAGATGAAGCCCTTCCCAAGGCCCAGTGAAGGAGACTCAGGGATTTACCACACAGAGACCGTAAGGAGCTTGCTCTCTTTGTCTCTCTGCTCATCACTTTTCTCTCCCATCCCTCCGTTACAGAACACACTCAATGCCTGTCTCTCTTTCTCTTTCTATTTGAACATTCTTCTTTTAGCTTTCATAACTGGCCTAAAAGTAGAAACTAATGCTTTCATTATGGGCCCCAAAGTGCTGCAGCTCAGCAGAACTGACCCTGTGGTGCTGTGTCGGACACACAAACAAGACAGCACAGATCAGCTGCAGTTGTGTGAGAGTACAGCAGTGTGGCTGGCTGGTAGTTAAGTGAAGTGGAGCACTGGCACAGTGACACAAACCGCATCTGCTAATCCTCTTGCAGTCTGCCTGATTGTCAACACATTTGGGATATAAATCCACCCTCATCAATATGTGACGTACAACACGTTCAACTGGCATACGACTACTCAAACTGCCTTGTGTACTTCTTCCAAAAGTCTCGGTCTCGCACAGGGAGAAAGAAAAGATCCCGTTTCAGTGTCAAAAAGCTGTCAAGCATGTACAGCACGTTTAGAGGGCGAAGCTATGGGAGCGAAATACCAGCAGTAAGAGCAGGTGATAGAGAGAGACAAGCCTCAACAAGCACCTTGTTGTGTGGCTTCTTGGTCCAATGTGGTTCAGTTTGGCCAGTTGTCTGCAGAAGTATAATTCTAGACAGACAATGCATGTAGAGATTATATGTTTGTGGACAATTGAGCAAGGCACACACATGAATTGATGCTCTCAAATAAAGCTGATGTCTGGATTTCAAACTTTGCATTTCAGAATAAATATGTGTGTACTGTATGTTACTGTAATTAATGGTATAAGGCTCAATTTGGGACCCACAGCCGCTCTGAATCAAGTGATACACATTGCAGTTCAAAAGTTGGGAATCAGCTTGTTATATTGATGTTTTTCGTCTTTCCTCCGACAATGACTATTTCAACAGAGACAAAAGGAGTATAATTCAGACACCAAATGCACATTTGAAATAGTTTTGTTCACAAAAGAAGACGAATTAAGTGATTAAAAGTTCTGTTTAGTTGATCCAGTGATTTCCAGCCTATAAAAGCATAAGTGACTCTAGATCATAAATAGATTACAATGGTGCATTTGGGCTCTTAAAACTTTGGGAAGCAGTTTTTCTTTGGGCCCTCTGCAGTCTACTCAGTGGTTGAATTGAACAGGTTATAACTGATATTCTAGCCCGACACTGACCTATTTCTCTTGCGACGCTTTACGAAGAGCTTTGCCAAAGCAACACATCTGTCAATATTCCAGCTGGTTATCGGCATTATTGTGCACTTGACACTGAAAAGGGAACTTGTTCCTATTTAAATCTCCAATTTAAATTCTTCCATCAATGACTGAAGATTTATTCTGTTCATAATCAACGGTTGCTCAGAGGGATCTTTGTCTCTTTCTGCCCTTTTCTATTCTATTTCATTATAGTCTGGTTGAACCATCAAACAACGTTTTGTTCTAGTACTTACAAAGCCTTCTTACAAAAAAGCATTTATTTGTAAAGAGGACTTTCTACAACCTAAAAGCATGAATGACAATTAAAAAACATGAAGTAGTCCTCTCAGTGATCTGAATGTAGCAAATCAAGCTTTTATGGCAGGCGATTGACCGCAGTGCATAAGGACCTTCTTCATGCTCCTGAATACTGATTACATTGTAGCTTTGATTTCTATTCGAACATCACAACATTATGACATTAGTATCGTTTGCTGCTTAGCAGAGTGGTCAATACAATACATTTAAACATACTTTTTTGCTTTTCTAGTTTTTCTTTTTCTATTTTTATACTTGTGTAACCAAAATCAGCTCAGAAATATGAAAAACAGAAAAACAAACTGAGTGAACCAACCAGTGTTTTTTCTTCTTTTTTTGAAAGGCAGGATAGGGTAATTGAAACAGAGAAAAAGTGAAAGTGAAAAAGAGAGGGTGAAGGATGGGAGACTGAAAGCGAGCGAATGAATGATGGAGGTGCCGTCACTGTGCGAGTCCCGGTCTCTTGCTCATTAAAACAGTAATTCAAGCCGGGGATTTAGAGAGTCAGTCTAATGCAGCGAGCCCACTGGCTGCTGATGATGAATGGGTGGTAGAGGAGTCGTAAAAAACCTCAACGACCGCCAATATTGTACAGGGGAAAAAACAAATTGGAAGCCATGTTTGCAGTGGTGGTTAAGATCAGGGCGTGTGTACAGGTGTGTGTGTGTGTGTGTGTGTGTGGAATATCAGGTTGTCCTTGGACGAGAAATCACTGAAGACTTCTCCATCCACTGTTACTGAGCTTTGAAAAGAGGTAGGTATATGAAATAAAGAGGGAGAGTGAGTGAATGAGGGAAACAGTCAAAGGAGGAAAAGAAAGAATTGGTGGTATATGAGGGATGTAAGAAATATATTTCTTCACTTCTAAAAAAAACCCATAAAGAAATTAAATATACATGAAAGGTAAGCAGCTTACTTCCTAAAAAATGTCACACTTGTGCATCCAAAGGTCTCCTCTGAACAAGACAGAGAGCAACTTCCAGCCCTCGGGGAGCAGAGAGCAGAGATGCTGCTTGTTTTTGACAGAGCTGTGCCTCAGAGTCTGTCGTCGCCTCAGGAGCAGTCGCTCTGCATGTGACTAAAACCTCGACTACACTCAATTATGGCGCTCCTCTGAGCAGAGACGGTCTTCAGCAGGACGTGGGAAATATTTAGGCCAAAATATCTGTGTGAACATCATCACAGTTTCAGGATTACTGGTACCGAGTCTTAGTCACGTCTCCGGTTTATGCAATTTCACTTCCACACGTCATCTGGTGCTTTACAGAAGTGCTGCAATATCTCTTTAAAAATGTACGAGAGCATCACAGAGGGGATGTCTTAAATTCAGTTACAGTTGTTCAGTCCCTTATGATAAATGGAATATAAATTACCAAGCCTTTTTAAGCTTATAATCATCTTTGCTGCTACTGTAATTGACACTATTTATACACAGACTGGTGCTGTTTATTTTGAGTATTTCCGACACAAACCTTAATCAGGATATTAATCTGCACCTTTACTGTACTAACAGCCGTTTCACTCTAATTTAGGTAATTTTCACGCTTTCATTTTAAAAGATTATAACATCCAAGCTCATAAAACCCAAACCCCAAAACATACAGAAGCGTCAGGCTATGAAGCGAAAAGTATTAACACTTTACAGATACAAAATGTTGTCTACAAGGTCCATTTCTCACTGCTGATTAGTTACAAATACATGAAAAGCATAAATTATCCAGACTATTAGATCAACAGCTGTTTTGCATTGTTTTTGCAATATATATTGCAATCAATGGACATTTCAATTAGGCATGAATTACCGTTACTCTGAAAGCGCACACAGCTGCTGTTCTGTGCAGTGGTTCTTGGCAGTCCACAGTACCAACCGTTGTATTTACCACTCCATTAAAGAATGACAGTTGCTAATTCTCTGAGCGGAATGTCATCGGGGGGGAAAACACAGGGTCCTTCAGGGAAAGAAGATGGTTTATACTGCGATGATACGGCGCAGAAGTAAAATAAGTTACATGGGGGTTAGGGAGATGTCCTTGATCGGGTTGCTATGGTGACACTGAAGTGTGTGTGTGTGTGTGTGTGTGTGTTGTAGAGTGTGTGACAGAGCACTGTGAGAGGATGAAAACGCATGAGTGCAGTGAGCAGCTGCGTGCGTTTGTGAGTGTGGAGTGTGTATACAGTCCTGTGTAGCGTAACAGAAAGAGAACACGAGTGGGTTTTCAGCTGTGTGACAGAAGACTGAAGAACATCCTCGTCGTTCCCATAAGGTGCTTCAGATGAAAACCCATATACACTGAAAGTAGGTTGTATACTGTAGGTTCCTGGTTTGCTTTGTGCTTGCAGGAGTGTAGTGAATGCGGTTGTGTACTTACAGGGGATGGTGCGTAGGTAGAGGTTGTCCCGTATGATCTGTTGGAGCTTGTGGTCCATTGAGCCCTTCTGAAACTGGAGACTGAGGTAGTGGCGCAGGTCCGTGTTCAATACTTTACCTGCAAAGACAGAGGCAGAGGCAGGAAGGGTCAATAAAAACATGGCGGTGCTCTCTCTGAGGGGAAGGAAATCTATCCAAGTGACATGTACTCTCACAAAGTGATCAATGCCACAGAGTTCGATCAAACTGTTGTTATACTAAGCGGTTACCCTTTCAGAGCATAGGTGTTTCATTTTCTGGTATTTTCACAGATATTGGGTGCTTAACATCATGATATGGATTCCATTCTGAGGGATTTTACTGCATTTCTATATAATTCAATAATAAATACATTCAGTTAAATTCAGTTCAAAAGTCGATAATGTAAAAAATGACGGAGGTCATGTAAATGTATTGTATGAAAAGTCGATAACGTATTTATCGTGCCAGGCCTAGCTCCGGGTGCATTTCTTCGGATCGCGTGCCCCTCGTTCTTGTAAGCAGGTCAAATAAATGAAACCCTCTCAAAGCCCTTTGGATAATCTCAAAACTCACGGTGATCAGAACAGATATTATTGGCACTCAAGGTTTTCATAGTTGCAATATTATCCACAGCTTTATACACGCAGTATACGCCTGTACGTACAGTGTGACCACCTGCTCTGTCTAGCAGAGAGCTTAAATCTTAGTTGATTCACCTTTTAATTCCCGTTTGATCCCTAAGGGGAGATTGTAGCTGAGGGGGAGGACGAAGGTTAAACAGATTTTTATAAACTCTGATCCTTTCTGTTAAATCCATTTCAATCATTAAGGGTAAATGGAGATTTAGTGTACAAGAGCGGGATATTTGGCCTAGAAACACTTTAGAATATGCTGTGGAAAAGAGAGCATGATGCTGGAGAAGAGTATTTTGCGTACTGAGTGAAGACAGCTTGTTAAAAACACCAAGAACAAACTGGACTGAGATGAATGCTTTGTCATCACTACCTCCGTTCATCTGAAGCAACAAATCTGAAATCCAAACTGCTAAGTGACAGATGATGGATGCCACACGCTCCACTTGTCTTTAGAGTTTCAACAATCTCACACAGGCCTTAAAAAAACTTTTTTTTACCAAAGATGCGCAATGCCGCAACCTCAAAAGTGAGGCGCCAGAGAAAATCTGAAAAGATTTCGCCTTTGCTCTCAACTCCCAGAAGCCTTTGTAAAAAAACAAAACAAAGCAAGTTCATGCAAAGTTTGAGGCAAAGGAAGACTTCAGAGTCGTCATACACACGCAGCGAAGAAAAGTTTTTCTCTGAAAGAACATGATGAGGAGTTTGGAAAACAGGAAGAGATCTTCGGTGTCTGTCTGCCCTGAGCTTCAGTGTGAGCTTCATCTCTTGACAGATGGGGGAGAGCAGGCTTTGAAACAGTTTGACTACAGAGAAGTAATCACTTTTTTCCCCATTTCTCTCCCCCATTCTCTCCCCGTCTCTCTTTCCCTCTCTGTTGCACACACAGACCAAACTCTGCTCAGCATGATTCCTCTCTGCATTGCTATATGAATACCAATCAGCGGGACTAAAGACGAGCTCTTGCCACTGTAGATGTACTGTATGAGCTAAGGGAGAGACGCACTTGACTACAGAGGGGTGATAGAATAATCATGAGCTCTAGGAATATTTCAGCAAGTTTTCTCAAATCCTCTTTTTCCTGCTCAAGTCGTCGACAGAAACCACATGTGACCACGCCACAGAGGTCCTATTATTTTGTGCTCTAAACTTACTCTTGCTCCCAGTTTTGGAGGCAGTTGTTGACTCACATCAAAATGCCCCTCATGTCCACAGGCCCCCGCTGCCATCTGACACCGTTTTAGGAGCAGTCCTCCCGACGGGCCTGGCTTTTCAGAATAAAGGTTGCACCATTCTCCGTCTGCCTGTCCAAAGAGGGCTGCATCACAGCTGGTCTCGCAGAAAAAAACAGACTGAGACTGGGGAACAAATGTCTAATCTGGCAACTTCATCTGAAAACTGTCCCAAGAATATTCTTTTTGTTCAAATTCAGCTCACGCACAAGGGAATTAATAGAGAAACATGGCTGTTTCAACAAACTACATATGCTTTCAGCAAGTGATGTAGCATCCAAACGAGGATTCGACACAGTTAGCTTCGAATCAGTAAAACAGCCTCATCTTCAAGCCAGAACATGCAAAGCTTTGGCAATTAAACCCCACAATAAATAAAATACATTCATCGATCATCAATCTGCTGGTTACCCTGGATTCAGGCAAAGCTAAACACATGTTTTGAAACTATATACTTTGAATTTCGTTTTCTTCTTTTTGTCAATGTCTTTTTCCTTTCCATGTCGTGGTTCTTCCTTTTCGAATTTAAGTGTCTTCAAATATATATTCTTTGTCTTCCTTAAGTGCTACGAGTTTCTTTTTAGCGGTTTTCCTTGTCTTCTCTGAGAGCTCAGGCTGGTACAGCATTCAATAATGCTGCAGGCCTGTGAAGCCCGTTGAGACTTTGCATGTAATACTGGGCTTTTTACCAGGTTATATGCTAGGTTTTGATCTTTTTTTCGTTCTCAAAACCTCCCTGAGCACCAGCCAATCACATCAAATATTACTCTACGCACGGGGCCCTTAATTGTAAGTTAAAAACTTTGCATTTGTGATGATGAAACTCTCTTTGATGATGAAAGAACGGTAACATCTTCTTACAGTTGTCAAGGGCTCGCTGTAGCTAACACACATGCGCACATCAGGCCCCGACCATCAGTAGCAAACAGTCCTCAGCAGGAGATGCTTGCGGCTGTATAGTAGAGCTACCAGGTGTGGATGTGTCTGACTGTAAGACAGTAGAGCCAGCTTGCTCAGTCACATTTCACTGGATAAATAAATGAAAAAACAACAACAACACACACATACACATTGGTTTGATCTGTTCATTGCAGTACAAGTACAGTGTGGCCTTTGTGGCTTCCTGGGTCCTGTCAGAGACTGTTAGTGAGGCTGTGTCACATCAGAGATCCTCATTCCTTCTCCCCACAGATAACACGGCTATTGTAGCGAGCCTCATTTTTCTGTGACGAGGGACTCAATGGGCTCTATTGTGCGCCATCGGGCAATCCACTCACTTGTAGCTAACTTCTCTCCCGCCAGCCGAGATGGTTGGTGGATTATGAGACAATGGGCACACAGATGCACTCCACCGCCTCTCCGACGTAGGAGCAAGACACAACGATTTCATTGATATTTACCCTATTTTTGTTGTTGTTTTTATGTCTCTTTGCAGTCATTTTGTGGTAATTTTTTGTATCTTTGTAGTTGTTTTGTGCACTTTGACATTGTTTAGGGCTTTTGTAGTCGATTTGTCTCTTTGTGGCCATTCGGGTTCTCTTTGTACTCATTCTGTGTCTCTTTGAGGTTTTGCCCCTCTTCTTGTCTCTTTGTCTCTTCACAGCTGTTTTGCATCTCTTTGTAGTCGTTTTGGACTCCTTTTAGTTGTTTTGTGTCTCTTTGTTGTCATTATGTGTCTCTTTGAGATGTTGGCCCTTTTCATAGTTGTCTCTTTAAAGCTGTTTTGCATCCATTTCTATTAGTTTTGGCCTCTTTGGGTTATCTATGTGTCTCTTTGTAGTCGTTTTATGTTGCTTTGAGGTCATTTTGAATCTCTTCCTGGTTTGTACGTGTATTTTTGAGCGACATGTTGTAGGTGAAAACCACGGAGGCCCGTTCAGTAATCCATTCATGAAAAATTATCACAATTTCTTTCATTACACACTTCATTCCACTGTGATTGCAGTCAATGTGATGGCAGAAAATGCCCCCTAATTTATCTCTTGTCAGTTATATCATGAGCTATATTCTCAGGCTTCCTCCAAATTAGATGAGATTAGACTAATCAAACGAGCGGGTCCCTTTAAGTGAAGCTGTTGCTTTACGCTCAGCTCGTCCACAGATCCTCTGCTCTCCTCTGTCATTTTTGCATGAAGTGACGGCAGAGGATATGTCAGAAAAGAGCAAGGTCGCCCACGGGAATCCTTTGGCAGCGCGTTGCCATTTCACCTGACATCAGCAGTACTGCTCTTCTCAAAAACTGGAGGCTCAGAGGAAATGTCTGTAGCGACGGTCGCAGTGCCTGGCACCCCTAGTGAAGCGACAGACTGTTAACATCCTCACTTAGACCAACACCTCACTCAGAAGCCACAGCATTAGATTAACACTCCAAGCTCAAGACATAACTCTCTCTCTCTCTCACACACAAGCACATGTCAAGCATCCGTTTGAAGAGATTTGCTCTGTGAATGTTATTATGCACTTGTTGAGTTTGTGAAAATTATTACATAAGATTGTAGTACTGATAACACATCATGTCATTTTTAACTGTATTGAGACCACTGTAAGCCATAAAAGAAGAAAAACACGGAACATTATTTTTTGCTGGCGCTCCAGCTTTGCCTCAATTTGTCTCATCTATTTTTAAACCAGTCACTGACCAGAACTCGTGGAGAAGAGGTTTAAATTGTCAATCAAATGTTTTGAATTTGAAAAATGACTTCATCTAGGTACTAATCAATTTGAATTGTGTTAATCTAAACTGCACATTGTAATACATTATTTCATTGTAATGGAATTACAAGTTAGAGTGCAAGTTTTCTGATCAGACAACTCTGAATAAAAATACCTGCATCATGCTTCCTAACCAAGAATACATGTGATAATTGAGTTGTTCAATGTTTTTGTGAAATACGCATTTTTGCTTTCTTGCTGAGAGTTAAAGAGCTAATTTTCAGGTTCATACTTGTATTTTGGGTTTCTACTAGACCGTGGTTAATGTTCAAAAAACACATTATTTTTCTGATACTGTCTGTCAGAATATACCTGTATTTACCCTCTGTCTGAAATACTCCGTTTTAGAGCCTGTCTCTTTAAGACTCCCTCGTGGAAAAGCTCAGTCTGCTCTGATTGGCTTGAGCAATAAATATTGTGCACCTGTGCAAGGGTAAAGTTCTCAGGCCGTGGTGGAAACAGGCCCACAATGTCCCCGCTAAGGCCTTAATAAGCCCTGCACCCTAAGGGAAACTTAACTTACATCCCCCAGTAAATGGTTGTGAGAGGCTGTTAGGGCTTGAAATGGTATAAATAAGACTGAGGCAGCACTTTGCTACGACATATGATGTTAACCTTTTGTTATGTCTCTGTCTTCCACGCTTCCAATGGTAACCCTGTGTTTGATGTCACAACACTGTAAATTGTGGGTGACTTCCTAAGGCAAAGTCTGCAAGAATGTGGACTGAGGGGCTCAACATGTCTGCGAGAGAGATCTAAAGGACTCCACGATTTGACAGTGGGACAGCCATAAGCCTCTCGGGGTACGCTTCCGCAAAAGTCTGTGATTGTGGAGATTGGGATTGGGCCAAACTCAGATGGGTTTGCGGTATATTCTAATAAACCTGCATGTGACATACGAAAGGGAACCAAATCTAAGTGGCTTGTTGAATAGCATGTTTTCTGATGTCGACAGCCCACAAAAACATTGAATGTATGTGAATAAGCATAAATCATAAGATAGATACCATCTACAATTTGTTATTAACATATTGTATGTTGTTTGTTTAATCCAAAACAAAAAAAGTTAAGAGGACATGTTCCTTTATAGGGGGTTAAATGCTGTTAAATTACTATTTATTGGCCCGGAGCAGTGCCAAGCCTATTGTTTCCAGTTGTTATGCTATGCTAAGCTAACTCTCCCAAAACTATTTCTTTAGGGAGCATTGCTGTGCCAGGATTTTTTTTTTTTTAAGTCTCTTGATCGGTCCCAGTGAAATGTGAGCAAACGCATGGTGTGTATTGTGACATTTCATTCTGAGGCATTCTCCCCAAGGCATGCGGGACGTCCACAGGGAGGTCATTAGCTCCGTTGTCTGTCTGTTAATTACCAGTCTTCAGAATAGGGAATATGTCGGCAGGTCTGCTGCTATCCCCTGACACCTTTCTCGGTGCACTATCACCTCATGGAAAGACTATAAAGGCAGGAATTCTACACATTTAGACAGAAGACGTTTGGAAAGTCACGTTGGTACACACGTTAAACTGAACATCTTCCTTTGTCTTTTTTTCTCTACATAATATATACCCGCGGGACATCCATGTACTGTGCAAGGAGTGGATCATTTTTAAGTGGAGGAGGAACAGATCTGTCAGAATTGACTTAATAGAAAAGGGAAGCTTTGTTATTTACTGTTAAAAGTAGCTATTTATTTTACAAACTCACTACTTTTAAACCCGTACACATCATTGACCTATTCGTGGGTCCGCTTTTAAAAACTTACAGCATGCTGAGAAGCTAAATATCAGAAGTCCCACAAATTAAACAACAAAAATACATTCTTTATAATTGCCCCCAGAGACTGACACAAGTGAGGATTTTTCTAATGTAATTTGGAAGAGGGTTGCACAATCGCGGTCACGGTTAAAGGAAACCAAGAAACAAACAGCGGCCTCTGCTTGATGTTTTGTTGACCCGTCCAACCATCCCTGCCTCTGCAGACTCTGTGGCTCCATGGCAACTTCACAATACTTCTTCATCAAGAGTCAAAATTCATACGGCCACTAGAGGGCTTTGTCACTTATATGTAAGCATATGTTATTTTGGGGTTTATGCAGTCATTGTTCACAAAAGGAGAGTCTCTGAATGTTGTTAAAAACCCACAGCATTTTATTTCAAATTAAGTAGAGATCCCAGAGTTTTTGGGGAAGTGTGTTTAAAATGATGGAGTCTTGTTGGTTTCAATATTTGACATCATAGCTTCAGTTACTCTGCCTCTCTGGATGCCTCTACATTAGAAAATTTCACCCCGGGCTATTTCTTACGCTCTGTGCCTTTAAATCCTTCTCTCTAATGCTCTGCTTCACCTATACTCGCAGACAGGCAGATGCTACTGTAGCCCCTCACCGTTGGCCTCCCTCTCCATCCATCATGTGGTGTAGGACAGGTCACCAGCGGCCTCTTCCTCAGGCTCCCCTCTTCCCCTGTGGCACTCAGTCAAATGAGGCCCCGCTAAGGTCACCACCACCTGCAAGACTCTCATCACTCTCCTGGCCTGACAGCTACAACACCCCATACCCTCACACCTCAACCTCCTCCATCCTGCTCTCTAACCTTGCAGCTTCCCGCGGCCATTTTAGGGGACAGAAATTGCCTCAAGGCACCTTTGAGCGTGGAGTTTAATTTTTCAGATAGCTGCGTGTCAGATCGGGATCCCGGGGCATCGCACCGACTCTGCTGATAGAAGCAAAGACTGTGAGCGGTGCGCGCCATAAGCCTGGCTTATAATCTCACACCTCATGCAGCACCGTCCGTGGAATTCTCTTCACTTATGTAACCGGCATGTGGAGTGTTACAACGGCTGGAGAGTTTCTGCATTAGAGGAGCGGAGCGGCTCGCCTGATTGGCCACTGTGTGGCTGCTTTGCCAGTCCGTCTGCTTGGCTGGACGGCTACAGAGCTATGTAAAGTTAAACAGGCATTGGGTCTCATGCGCCCAAAGCTCTCTCTACACTCTGTCACTTCACCTCATTTTAGCAGTCGGACAGAAGTCTGTCATAAGCAGCTTAAAAGCGTGAACTAAAAGGAAGAGGGACAAAAAAAAAAAAAAGCAGAAATGCTGCAAGGTGATTTGATTTGTTTTAGATTTTCTGATGTTGGCATGACTTCAGCAAATCATTCCAAGACGATGTTTAATTATTACTGACCGCATGTCTTTGTGAGACAGGGACACACACGAAGGCAGTGTGTAGACTGAAAGTGTGTTGCTGTTGTACCTTTAATAAGTAAAACCTCCACTACGTCATAACATGTTGGAGTGAAAATATTATATAGTGAATTGGAATGGATTATGCGACTACTTTATAAAAGTAGTATCTATTGTCTTTCATCACAATAAATGCAGCAGTGTAAAAAAGATGAAATGCCTTCCAACCAACACTGCAAGCCACATAGGTCAGAGCCACAACCTGCCTGACGACAAATCCCCCCTCGTATGATCATAGCATGACATCATTTCCAGCCCACTGATCTCACCAACACAGCTCACACAGACATCTGCCTCCGCAGAAAGGTTAACTAACCATATGTCCTCCACTCCTCTCCTCTACGCTCCTACACCCCCTCCCCCCTCTGTCCATCGCCACTCAGGAGATGGAGGGATGACCTTCCTTCCTGTAGAGTGAAGGCGAGATCAGCCCAACTCAGCAGAACTGCAGAGGTGGGTGGCGGGGGGCTGGGGTGTGCGAATTAAAGGCATCAACAGCAGGAGTGCCAGAGCTGCTGTGGCAATGTGAGGGGAAGGAAGAAGTCCTGGTCCCATGAGAGACAGAGAGATGGGGGGAGGTGGTGGAAAGAGAAAGGAGGGAGGAAGAAAGTGCGAGAAGCGTTGGTGAGAGGAAAGAGGAGTGTTGCCCTGCAGGTGCTGAGTCACGCCGACGCTCGATCTCGGGCTGTTTTCGCGTCTCTTCACTTTTTTGTTTCTTGATTCTCGCTCTCTCTTTTCGCTGTCTCATACTCCTCTACAGTCTGGCTCCTCTCCATTTCACATTTCTTCTTCTACCCTCTCTTTAATGAGCAGTCTATGGGCCATGCCTCTGTTCTATCATTAATGTGGTCTGTGCAGAAGGAGACAGCTGCAGAATGCAATCGCAGACACAGGCACACAAACACACTTCACATCCCATGCGGGTCCTCGTTTAGCATCCGGCTAAAAGCTCATAATGAGACAGCATTTATCCATACGACCAACGTTTGCACAACATTGATAGAAAAATACTGCACTTTGCTCTCATTCGCTGCGAGTGCGGAAGTAACAGTTACGTACACCTAAATCTGCAGAATTTGTATTCACTGGGGACAAAATTGGGAAAACTAGCAACAACATAAAGAGTCCACAGCCATGCTGATGGCTTTTTTAGGCCGATGCTAGCACAGTAGCAGTGGATGCTAGCACAGTAGCAGTGAATCCATTCAACTGTCAAGCAAATTTAAGCAATTTTTTGAAATGTTGCAAAAAAATAAATGTGAATTAGGCGCATTTCCATCAACTGGTTCGGAGTGAATAAACGGGGCTACAGCGTAGTTTGAACAGGAGTTGGTGCTATAGGATTGCATAGATGTAATCCGTCAGTAAACAGAGTAGAAGTAGAGGTTGTGAACCAGAAACAGAACATGTAGGCTTGGCCATCCAATTTACGAGAGAAAATGCTTAATTTAGGAACATTTTAAATTTGCACGTTATGGGAATATCTGAGAAGACAGATCAACAGTGGAAACAGCTGATCAGTAATGTGAGTTACATCAGAATTGATTTAAAAAGCGATCCATTTATTGCATCAACTCTTTCTTCGACAAAGGCAAAAAATACTTTAAGAGAAGTAATTTTGTTTTTTTTGCAACTGAAGAAGTTTCATTAATTTTTTTCTAACGAGAAACTTAAAATGTGCATGAAACAAATTTGAATGGAAACACTGCTTATGACAATGCTATAATGCTGATATTAAGCACACTATGCGTCACTGTCGTAGATTAGCGTGTCAGCATGCTAACATTTGCGAATTAGCACTAAACCCAAAGTTAGGTGGCTGATGGGAAAATGGCCGACTTTCTGTAGGCACTGGATGAAAAACAGAAATGATCAAAGTAATCAGTCCACAATTCATCCTGAAGGGGACATAAACATGAGAACCAAATCCATCCAATAGCTGCCGGGACATTTCACTCAAAACCACAAACGTCAACCTCATGGTAGCGCTGGAGGAAAGGTCAGGTTATCACCAAAGTCAGTAAGATTCATCCTCAGGGAACCATGAATGCCTCTATAGGATTTCATGGCAATCCATCTGATACTTGGTAAGATTTTCTGTCGCCAGATTGGCTACAAATGCAAGTTAAACTGCCACTGTGTGTTAAACAGGCCTCTCCTGCGCTATTTAACAGCAGGCCAGATACTTGTTTATGTATTTTGGATTTGACCGGCGTGTTTGATCAATAAGCATCGCCCAATTGCTTTCTCCAGACAAATAAATCTGTGCACCCATCTTGTCCTGTGCATGTTGTTTTGATTTCTGAATACTCCTACTAAACTGAGACAGCCTCGCTGGCATCAGAGCACTCTTGTTTGTTTATTGTTCCCAAATGAATCGGATTCATTCAGCTTTTCTTCCAATCCACGCTTTCCCCCTCTGGTCATGCGCAGCCTCTCGGCTCTACACCACTCAGCTCTACACCACTCAGCTCTACACCACTCAGCTCTACACCACTCAGCTCGGGAACCACCGGTGTAACCGACGTGCATTTCTTATTCGCCCCCTCTCTCCACTCCTAGCTGTTTCACATGCAAAATTACATCTGGCACAAATGCATGCAAGCACTGTTTCTACTGCGGAGAGAGAAATTACTTTTCGAGTTTAATCTACGAAAACAAGTGTGACTCAAGTGAGCCGTGTTGTTCCTCGCTCGTGGGAGGGTCTGGCTAATCCTAAAGTTTTTGTCAAATCGTGTCTCCATAAAAGAGAAGTCGTGTTTTTTTTTTTTTTTTTGCGGAGCAAGAACTCGGCCAGACGTATTCAATTATTGAAAGCGGGAGAAAACAGTAAGAAGGAGAATGTATTAGCCACTGAAATGAGGTGGAAGTCGACCAACATGCTGAGGCAGTCAGGAAGACACGAGAAAAAAAGCCTGGATCCTAATCTCCCTCACATCTGCCTCAGACCTAATGGCACGGCCTGTTTTTCTCCTTACATTTCCACACCAAGGCTGTGTGAACACAAGCAGCTCGTGCTAGCAGACACTGAGTGGGAAACGCAGCAGCGAGACCTTACACGGGCTCCACTAAGGGCCGCTTTGAATGCTGTTTACTCAACGCTGCGTAACAAAATCTGTGCATTACTGCAGCTACAGAGCTCATCCGGCATTCCTTTTGATGTTTAATGAGTCTGCAATGGGCCAAAAGAATGGGCTGAGTCATCCTTAACTCAAGATGGTCGTCGAGTGCCGTAGTCTGCAGCTTTGCCATTAATCCTGCCAGCCGCCAGGGAATGATGAGAGAAATATGGGCTATCTATCGCAGGCATCTTCCTCAATGGCGGCAGATAGGAGTCAAACTACAAAGTGCTCGTTAAATGCAGGCCGCTGCAGAGCAGAGGACGGGAATCAGGGGAATCTCTGGCTCGCTGTTCGTCTCTCTCTCTCTCTCTCTCTCTCTCTCTCTCTCTCTCTCTCTCTCTCTCTCTCTCTCTCTCTCTCTCTCTCTCTCTCTCTCTCTCTCTCTGAGGTGTTTAAGTGACTGACAGACAGACAGATAGAAGGTTCATTTTTATTCATTCAACCACACGCACACCCAAACAAAGATAAGCTTGAAATAGAAGCGTAATTGTTGCTGTGGTGATGAGATGTGCAAGCCTCGTTGTTTTTCAGACAGCAGCCGCCTCGCCAGATTTTGCAGAGGAAGAAAGAGAAAGAGAGCAAGACAGTGTGTGTGTGTGTGTGTGTGTGTGTGTGTGTGTGTGTGTGCCAGATGAGAGATAGTGAGGATGTGTGTGTGTGTCACTCAGCACTCTCTAGTATTGTGTAGATCATTACCGTATGCTATCATTAAAAGTAACTTCCCGAGATCTGGACGGAAGGAGAAGTCAATCTCGATGCGTTTGTCGTCATTCAAAGACTCGGCGGGGAACAAAAGGTGCAGCTCACCGCCTAATTCTACTCTGCAGGCTAGGACTCCTCGACCACTCTCTCTTTTATCACCGCTGCTTCCTGTCAAAGGGGAAGGTCGTAATATCTGCTCCGCCTGAAATGCCAGTGCAGCGGCTGCAATACCATGAATTTCATTGTCGAGTGAGCAAAGAGCATCCTGGGGGCAACAGGGCATCTTATGAAAGTGCATTGTGCTGAGAGAGCACGACACACACACGTGCGTTTCACCTCTTGCACACAGCGCCCAGTTATCCAACAGTCCTTGACAGTGATTATATCAGCTACAACACATATGCATGTATTTGTGATTTTGATAGTTTAGTGGTTTCGAAGAATGTTGAAGTTTAGGGGAGAAGTTAAGGCAAAAACATTATTACACTTCAACACTATTTTGCTTCCATAGTCGTCTTTATTCAGACAAGTAGAAAGAAAACATCCAAAATACGTATTTAGTTGTTTATTTCACAACATTTTGTATATTTGTGTCTGTAGATTTCTCCTAAATTCCCTAAAAGTTAGCATTAGATAATCCCTCATTTGCATATCTAAAAATAACATTTCAGAAAAATGCTTGCCCTTATTTGAGAAATCAACTGGGAAAGTTTCATGGTGATATCTATTACTTTTCAGTTCAGTTATTCACTTGTAAGTTCCTGCAAATGGACATTTGCAATACATAACCTGTAAGGCTGTTTTCTCTAAATGAGTTTTCTCTCAGACTCTGAGCCAGAAATCTTCACTTCAGCAGCTCTTACATCCACCAAACCTTCCAATTTCATCCTTATCTCTATTCTGAAGGATTTTACAGAGGGGATTGATCCTATATCATTCAGAGCCTGATTTATATACAGTAACAACTTATTCTCAAAAACATGGCGAAGAGGGATTGTTTTTTTATGGCTGTTGACAGTATTTTCGGATTTATTGAGTGATAAAAGGGGATATGGAAATCCCCCTTTTGAATGACACAATCATTTTGAACCTGGATTTATTCAATGTTCTCATTTCGGTTCTGGAAAATGTGTGCAAATTAGAACATATTTAATAAGATTACATTACAGTCATTTAGCAGACACTTTTATCCAAAGCGACTTACAATTCAGATTCTATCACACCGTAGGCACAGCTACGGGAGCAATTGTTGGGGTTAAGTGTCTTGCTCAAGGACACATCGACATGCGACTAGTGGGGGCGGAGCCGGGGACCGAACCGCCGATCAAAAATAGGATATCTACTGTTTGTGCTCAACACGACAGCACTAAGTGCTATCCATAAGATGTCTTGTTATGCTGATTTGATTGCAGTATTGCAGGGTGTGCCCATCCAATATACAAGGAGCCGTCATCATCCTGTGGATAATCATGCAAATTAAAGCCAGACTATGTTTAGCATCAAACTTTAAATAACACAGAAGAGGAGGAGTAAGAAAAACAAATGTTCGTGAAACTTCTTGAACATCTGTACATTTAATGTTCTGCAGCTTTGTGCATTCAGCAAATGCAACGTAATGTGCGGCTGAGGGAGCATTGAGGTGAGGAGTTCATGATGAGGTATCCGGAGGATAATGATGGCAATTCCAATAACTCACCTTCGCTCACTGCACACACCCACTCGCTCACCGTGCAGAATCTTAATCCTGGGCTCTAATCCTGCTGACTGAGAGGACCCAGAGAGCCATTTATAACAATGCAAGTCAGAAAGACGGCGGCACGGAATACATCCCCACGGTGTTTATGACAGGACACCCAGATTACATCGGCTCCGACACGGGGAAAATAACTAAAGTGGAACACAGCTACACAGCAGCCCATGTTGCTTTATGTTGCAAACTGCCATTACGCCTTTGAGTCACTGCCTGCCTCATGTATGAGATCCTGGTGATGCATTTGTCACAGAAATCGACGACCTGCACTGTGAACGGATGAACGATGCGTCGGCAATCGGCATCACGCCAGGATGTTACACAGGCAGGAGCGAAACAGTGGCGGAGAGACTTCGTCACAGGGGACAACAGCCCCTGCTGATTAGACTGTGGAGGTGTGTGTGTGTGTGTGTGTGTGTGTGTCTGCAGTCGGGGAATTAACCGCGTCACCTCCATCATGAGGCCACATTGGCTATAGCTGCCGTTTTGCAGCCGGGAAACTGAATGTGCTGCACTCCTAATTGGCAAAAGGCTGAAGGGAGTTTGAGGGATTGCAGGGTTTGGGTGCTGAGGGATGGAGGCTCTGTTGGTGGCTCTCTGAAAAAAAACTGTCTCAAGCTAAAAAGTAGCCAGACAGCTGGGAGCGCCAAACTTTCTCGGGCCCTCGAAACAGAAATGTTGCTCGCATATAATGTATGTATTCATGTACGTATGCACCCAGGTAGGGTCATTGTTTGACTGTGTTCCCTTTGCAGAGGTAATATGAGTTAAGCTTTGGTTTCAGTAGCAAACCTCAATATTTTGTTGGTATCGTCCTCAGCAAAAAGTATCAACTGTGAAAGTTTTTGGGCAAGGTTTTTGTGTGGCTTCTTTAGTTTGAACCACATTTCACTTTAGATAACTTCTTCTACTTTGATAAATGGAAGAAAAAATAAACTGGTTTTGTATTGTAGGAAAAAAACCATCTTCATATTTCTCAAGGAAAGATACTGAAAAAAGCATAATGTTGGTTTATTTGTTCTGAACCTCGGGGATAACACCGGCACAGACACTTTAAAGTGATAGTCAGCCCAAAGAGTGCACATGTTTTTAAGCTTCCTGACAGTGCATTGTTTTTACAATTCAATGAGTTTTCAGAGCGTTGTTGTTGTTTTTTTAACATTTTGTCTGGATAATCAAAAGATCTCGCTGAGGGCAGTTTTCAGAACTACTTTCTCCTTAATAATCCCCATTAAATTGTTGATGTGGGGTTTGTGGAACATCCTGAGTAAAAAAAGATCTTCCATAAAATTATAATCACCTTCAATGTAATTTAGCAGCGGATTTTCATTATCAATTCATCTGCTGAATATTTTCTTGGTTAAACAATTCATCCTTCTGCTTATAAAATACTTTAAAAAAAGTTTATCACATTTTTCCAAAGCTGAAAAAGACATTTTCAGACTGCTTATTATGTCTGACCAACAATCTTAAACTCAAATATATTCGCTCAACCATTACATAAGACTGACGAAAGCAGCAAATAATCACATTTGAGGAGCAGCTTTAAGAAATGACTCAAACAATGAATCGACTCTCATCCGAACACGTACACATACAACCAAAACCATCTGCATAGCTAGACATCTTAGAGGTAAGTTAGCAAATATGTTTTTTTTCGTAATCTGGGTGAACTAACCCTTGAGACTTGTTTCAATCAACTACCCTTTGCATGGATACTAAGCAAAGCGAGATAAAGAGAGAAAAGAGGAAGGAAACAAAAAGGATAAAAGTTCTCAGAAATCCAGTTGGCATATAAAGGTGGGGCTGGTGTGATACCTGCTGTGTTGGTTCTTGGGCTGACCCTCAACTCACTCGACGGAGGAGAGAGTCGTGTTTCAGACAAGGAGCGCGATGGGGGGGGGGGGGGGGGGGGGAGTACAAGAGGGGCTGAGAGGGGCCAGAGACGAAGAGAGTCTGCTGCAGAGGCCGAGGGATTTCTGCCAGTTGTGTTGACACTTACTAGGCGAGAAGTCAATGGAGAGACAAGCATGGAGGGTAAGCTTTGATATGTCTGTGGCTTTGGGGAAAGTTAGCTCTTCGACACACACAGACACACACACACACGCACACACACACACACACACACACACACACACACATACATACATGCTGTCAGGACAGAAGGGAGCATGAGTCAGCACACCCTGGAGTTGAACGGAAGAGGAGGCAACAACATGCGAGGAGGGCCAGAGAGGAGAGGCTGTTCGTGGTGGCCCGGTGGGGTCGACAGTCCCCATGACAACCTGGCTCAGGTGTGTGCCATGACCTGTTACTAACCTTGCATAGGTCGCTCACTACGAAGGGGGAGAGGCTCTACATGAGCATGAACAGCTCTAAATGCACGAATCATAAACAAGCATTTTTTTGGCAAGGAGTCCTCACATTTGGATAAACTCTAAAAGAGTTGTTGTTTCACAGTGTTTCACAGTGTTTCACAGCGCATCCATGAACTTATTATCATGACAATAACAGTCAATATTAGAGGATCGTGAATATTGTAAACTTTGAAATATAGAACTTAAAAATCCCAAAATTGTTGCCCATAAAATATTTATTACGCCATTTCACTGCAGCTGATGTCAACACACATCAATACTTTCATTCGTGCTTCATCTGTTGATCATTTCTCAGACTCATCAATTAATCCGTTCATCTGGAAAACGTCAGAGAATAATGAAAAATGCATGCCTGACTTCATGCTTGTTTGTCCAAAATTCAATTTACAACTATTACAACAACTGTTTTCATAACCTCTCAAAACCAGTGTCATTGCACAAGACAGACAAATCTATTTTTTCTTCCCCATTTGCACTTGGCCCAGTTCAAAACGCATGCAAATCCATTGCAGCCTGAATCCCTGCTCCGCAGTCCACAGTACACTCAACAACAACACATACATTGATTGTGGAAGACAAGACAACCTCAGGTATGTGCACGTCGAGCTGAAAGCAGCAGGGAGAAGAGGAGAAGAAAAAGAGACCACGTCTTTCCTGCAGACAAATTACGTAACAGACAGACTATGTTATCCCGACCTGAGGTAAGGCATCGCAGGCAGGATGTCTGCTGAGCAAGTGGATCATGATGTAACGTGATGGATCTCCAGGGAGACGCGGAGTGAGGATGTTGGGGGCTGCCATCTCTCAGACAGCAACCATGCACTGAAGCAGGGATGCGGGACAAATGTGGCGCACGCGCGTTCACACGCATGCAAACACAGCCGTGTCGTCATGTGAAACCACATGACTTCTCTTCTATTGCACTCCATTGCTTTTCTCATGGGTCGTTGTATATTTGGATTTGGTTGTTACCTTGGAAACAATCACTACTCCACTTGAGGTCCAAGAAATATATCATCTTTACACTGACGCTATACATACAGCATATAACAACTAATAATAAACTCAACCTGAAGACAATCACACTTCAAACTAATTAAATTAATTTTGAAATCAAAAATGTTCCATACAAAACAATATATGACAGATTTGTGACTTAACTGGACAAATATTCATGATAAAAATGATACTAAAATACCAATATATTTAAAATTTCATACCTGCAGATATCTTCAGCAAGAGTCAATTCACACACACGCATGTGCGCGCACACACACACCTTCCTCTTTCTACAGTAGCTGTGGTACACAGAGGGCAGACAGAAAATCCCCACTCTTGATTTATTCCAAACCTTGGACCTTTCCAATAGTCACATCCAGACGAGCGCTCGACACCCAGGATGATCACAGCTCTAATCCCCATACTCATGTGGGGTAAAGCTACCAATTGTTGCAGTAGAGTAATTGCTCTGCATAGTAATTATCCTCCATAAACACTGATGGCTACATGCCCCCCTGAAGAACCAGCTGTAATTATTTCCTTTGAAAGGGAATTTTTCATTGCCTTAAATGAAACCACTTAGTGGATGGTAACTTTTAAGGTTTTGCCGTTGTGCAATGAGGGGATATTCTTGTTAAATGGAGCCTAGGAAGGCTTTCCTTTGAAAGGCTGGCATTGGTTTGAAAGAGTGTGTGTGTGTGAGAGAGTGTGAGAGAGAGAGAGAGAGAAAGTGTGTGTGTGTGAGAGAGAAAGAGTGTGTGTGAGAGAGAGAGTGTGAGAGAGAGAGAGAGAGAGAAAGTGTGTGTGTGTGAGAGAGAAAGAGTGTGTGTGAGAGAGAGTGAGTGAGAGTGAGAGTGAGAGAGAGAGAGAGAGAGAGAGAGAGAGAGAGAGAGAGACATTATGGGAGGGTGGGAGGACTCGCTGTAGACTCGGAAGTGGAAAGCAAGTTTAGCGTCATTTCAAGGTTGCGGTGTATCCTATCCACCTGCAAAGCTCCATTGACCACATGGCTCTTCATGGGCTATAAACAACAAACTAACAATTGCCTGCTGGCCCACACACACACACACACACACACACACCTGTATTCATACACTGTAATGTAACTAATACCTCCCTCTAATGTATTCTGTGGTGGCAGCATGACGTATGCTGACACCTCCATATAAATCCTGAAAGCATAGACCAAATCAGACATTAGCCTCTGTCTAGCTCCAACAAAAGCACACTGGGGCCACCTTCAAGCAAATCCAATGGTGAGTTTTTAAAAAAAAGCAAGGATAAATCCAGCTGTCAAAGATTTTGCGTCGACCTGCAAACTGCCAGATTAAAATAGTCTCTGTGTCGACAAAAGCTTTGGCAATAGTCTGTAGACAGCTCTGCCACCCACTCTGCATGGTTCAACAGCACCGCCACGCACCGACCACGCGAGCCACCCCTCTACCTAAAGAGAGAGCACGCCACCCCCAAATCAATTAGAGCCGAATTATGCTGTTTGAGGACGCTTATTTATCTCTGCCAATATCCACAAGGAAAGACCGTAGGGGGTTTTGGAGGACAATGATTAATTTAATCAAGTGTGAGTGAACTTTCTCCAAAAATCATGCCGCTCCGACAAATAATCCGCTTTCCCTGAAACGTTTCCAACAGGATTAGCCCCCGAGGGAAGCCTGGATGCGTTTTACAGGGGAGAGAGAGAGAGAGAGAGAGAGAGAGAGAGAGAGAGAGAGAGAGAGGCAGAGGCAGAGAAAGGAAGAGAGAGGGAAAGGAAATAAATGGAGAGAGGAAGACAGATAGAGGGAGATACAGAGAGGAGAAAGACAGCAAGACAAATAGATGGAGATGTATAGAGGGAGGCAGAATCGACGGAAAGGTTAGAGAACAAGACACAGAAAGGGTTGAAAAAAGATAAAACTAAATCAAAATATATGAAGATAGATTAGTTTCAGTTTATAAAGGGGTGTGGCATGAAGTGACTAAATATAACCATTTCCTCCTGAACTTAACTTCAATCCTAACTGGACCAGTTGAGCTGCTCACTTTCCCAGCAGTGAGTGTAGTGGTCTGCTGTGTCAACTTGTGGCAAAGTGCTGCTGCCTATATGCTCCTCGGATGCAGCCTGTGTATAAATCAGTGGCGAGGATCAGACTGGGACAGACACACGACAGACGAGAAGGGTTTACATCTGCTGTCCTGAAAAATGTATCCCAAATGCAGTTTTGTATTTTGGTGTATTTTGACTTGACTTGGGGATTTTCATGTCCCGAGAGCTCGTAGAAACATTCTTGTAAACCCCGTTGTTGAATTGAAAAAGAATGCTTTACAATGTGAAAACAAGGCAGTTCTTCGAAATTCCTGAAAAGCTGACATTTTGTTTTTCATCTCACAGCAACATTATGTTCCCCAATCTAGAAGCTGTATCATAGTCTGGTGTACACTGTTTACATATAGCCAGGTCTACTCTGCTGCTATTGAGAACACCCCGTGTCGCTTTACCACGTCATTTTGTCTCCCAAATGCTCTTGTCACCGGCAATCAAATGTTATCAGCCAACAGAGTCGGTGTTATCAGCCTCATAGACAAGGGTCAGCAGGGGCCTGCTACACCTACTAGTAGCTTCATAAGGCCCTGATCATCTATTTACATGGTTGACCATCGATACAAATAGAAGAAGACGACGTCCACCTCTAGTGGCCTTAAAATGACCATAGGAGAACAGTATAAAGAGCAGCAGGTATCGGTCGGGAGGATTTTTTTGCCTACAAGACATGATCCACTCTACTCTGCCTCTGAATGTCTTACCTTGATATTCTTACCAATCTCACGATCCTGCGTAAACCTAACCAACAAAGGCAACTTACGTACTACAGGTTTCTCTTATCTTATCTTGAAGCTTCGCAATAGCAGGATTCAGAATTTAGCAGATGGCGGCAATTAATGGGCAAAAACAAACACTGGACTTTCACACAAGTGACCACTGCTCTTGTCTTGTGTGAAGCCAGGTCAACATTGACTTATTTACAATAGTTTTGCTACATAACATGAACGTAAAGTTACGTAAGTTAAGCTTAAACCAAACCACCGTTTCCTGGACCTAACCAGGTCGCTTTTGTTTCCTAAACCTAAAGTTTATTTTGTTTCGATCCACAACATAAAGTTTCTTTTTCACAACGTGATAGGTGCGGTTGACCAATCTGAAGCACTGATAATCGGCTGAGAACATTAGAAATGGATGCACCGTTTCTATTTTTGTTCTGTTCTTATTTTAGTCAATGCACCTCTTCTATTTCTGTAAACTTTCTACACTTATCTGTACTTATCTCTGTAACAACCAAATATCCCCCGCTGGGGACCAAATACAGGTTTACCTTATCTTATCTTAAAGGTTTATCTTATCTTATCTTAAGAAAAGAGATGAAATGAAGCCATATCAATGAAATAAATAAATGAACCTACAGAGTGCTTATAGGCAAATGATCCTCGAAAAGAGGCAGCATGAATCAGAATTTGCGGATTAAAGTTGAAATAGAAAGAAGGTGGAGTTGAGCTGAATTGCCGTCACAGCAGCTCCAGCAGCAGCTCGTTCAGTAGCCTACAAGGCGTTCTCACAATGAAAGCTACGGCGGTTTGCTGAATGTAACATTTCTGAATTGCATTGCAATCTCAAGAGCCTCCCAAAGCTTACGCAGCCCTCCAAAGTCAGCCTCTGGCCGGATATTTCGACTTCATATTTAAAATCTGCGTTGTGCCAAGCTCAAGGTTACAACTGCCAATGGGGGGGGGGGGGTGGCGCTGAGCCACACTGAAAGCTGTAGCCTTTGATTAAGCTCCTCTATTCCAAGCCTAATGCCCTGGCCTTGAATTATTCACCGAGTTGGTGGGGAAGGGTTGTGCATGCTACAAGCTTGCTAAGTGTGTTAGCCTAAAAAAACATAATGCAATAAAGCTCATCCATGCATAATGGATGGAGGACCGGGGCTGGGTGCTCTCTGTCGTGGGAAGACAGAATTGGAGAGAGACGGGATCAGAGGGACGTGGCTCAACGACGACGCTGCCAAATGGAGGCCGCAGTCCTCCCATGCCAGGGCACTCTCCGGCCACAGCCCCCCCCCCCCCCCCCCCCCCCTTCTATCTGCCGCTGTCTTTCTCTATCCGTCCAGCGGAGCTTTAGCGCAGCTTCTTTCAATTTCAAGGGAAACGATAAGTGGAGGACTAGACAAGAATTAGGAAGTCTACGAGGGTCAGAGCGGAGTGAGGACAGCCCAGGAAGAGATTACAATCAGGATCTTGAGTTATTTAGCCACCTTTTTGTCCCACCTTTTGTTGGTTATAATTAATTTTAATACACCAAGATAATGATCTCTGTGTCACATGATTGCATGCGGCGTATTGCGCAATCAACACCACTCTGGTTTTAGCATGCCAGCGCAGCTATTCCCTCCCCGCAATTAAGGAGCTGATTGTCCCTGGGGTGTTGCATGCGCGCTCATTTATCACTTCCTGTGTATATAGCGTCGCTTTAAAAGTCTTAATTCACACCTTCAGAATCCATCATACTCACTGTGAAGGCTTCACAGGCATATTCAACACATATCCAACACATATTCAAGGTCACACAGTCATCGAGAGGATAGTTGAATCAAACTCAAATAATCTCAACTCTTCATTTCAGTTGGATCATTTTTACCGGACATGTTTCAGTGCGCAGAGAAGAGGAAGGGATGGCAACGCAGGAAGTCTCAAGCCCAGCCAGGCAAAACTACAAGCATACAAGGCTCAGACCAAAAATGAAAGTCAGACTGGAAAAATAGGATTAGGATGACAAGTGATGCAGAGTTTTCTTGTTTTAGCTTAGCGAGCACTGAGCAACGTGAAGGAGGGTGTTATTTGCATGTTGGAGAGCTACTGAGGAGGCAGCATGTTGTGTTAATAAGCCAGCAGAGGCAGGATGCTACTCAGTATGCTCTTCACATTCTTCATTTAACTAAATAAATCAGTCTGACTTACAGCATTAGTGAAGTCGTGGCTGCGGTTCAAAAAGTATTCAGCTGGGACCGGCTCATAAAAATAGGCACAATTTTGATTTCCAACGCGGACATTGTGTTTGATACAAGTGTCCTTGAGGTCCTGCTCAACTTAACATAACCAGATCACTCATTGCTTTCGATAAAGAGCCCAAATTTATACACTTAAAATGCGACTTTCCTTTTTTCATCCTAATTCTGTTAAATTAAATATCCTGAAAGAAAAATAAAGCCTTGAAGAGAACCATTTTGTCAAAAACAGTCCCCCAGTTCCAGTCTGAAGGTCGGCTCGAAAAAATAAAAAAGGAGCCTTTTATGCACACAGATACAGTGTGTAAATAAACTGCTAAAACCAAGCAGAGTGCTGTTAAGCATGCATAAGCCCTTTGAATTAGTCTTCCTGATCTGCCTTGGATGACAGCCGTTCATGCAGGCAGGATACGATATGAGAGCATATCACCACAACACAGACTGTTCCCTCATGTCAACTCATCCTCTCCACACAAAAAAAACACAACTTTGGCATCGTTCGCTCATTTTTCAGCACCGCCACGAACACGGAAACTCCTGAAAGACGTGGAATTAATACTGTCGCTGGGCCACAACTGAACGGTTCTCAAGCGTTGTTCATGACCGGCTGTTATCAAGACATCCTGGCCCTTCGGTGTTTCGTCTTCGATGTTGCAACAGTAAATTCCCTCGGAGACACTTCGGAGCTCCTCCACTCGGCCCGTTCTGTTCACCACCTGACAGCATGTAAATGGCTTCAGGATTCATTACTCACCGTGTCTCATAAACCACGTCTCTGTCTTCTTCTTCTTTTACAGTTGACTTAGCATTGATGGTGCCGCGTTTAGAAACATCCAGCAAAACCCCTTGTAAATATAAAACTGAAGTGGAAAGCGGTAGATCGAACACAATGGAAGTGCTCTCTAAATCAAATATCAAGAGCTTATTCCTGTGTATTTATCAAGTTTATGAATGAAACAGATTATTGGCTCTTGTGTTCCCCTGCAGTGGTTCCAACAACAAACACAGACTATCGTACAATAAAAACAAATGAGTCAGTGTTCCTGAGTGGAGACGGTCTACATGTTTGGATTGAAGGGGTCTACCGGCACTCTTGCAGCAGGGACAAGTGGGAAGTGGGAGGAGGAACAGACCAGTCGAGTACAGAGCAAAAGACCACCAGTGTTTTCGCCCACTGTGGTGCTGATGCTGCCAGACAGATAGGGTTGCCACGGTGCCCGATTATGTGTCACCGACACTTGCGGGTGTGTGGTATTGGAAGCTGGTATGTGATGCTGGTCCACAGCTCGGGGGCTGAGGAGTCACACACACACACACAAAGATTTGGGTCAGTCGCTGTGTGTGTTCATCTGTACTTGTGCATTTCCACCGCAAAGTTATGCTTCTTGCGTAAGCATGTAGAGTAGCATTTTTAACATGTGGCCTTTGCATGTCCTCATGAGCGTGTGCGTGTGTGTGTACATCATGGCCTGCTGCGGGGCCATGACACCGCTTGTCATCTTGCCACAGCAAGAGCTCGGACGCCCTGAGAATATAGCTGCTGGAGAAGAAACAAGATGTCATGGTGTAGCAAATATTTATCGGCCAGATGCCTATTTAAAGAAGAAAAGGAAGAACGAGGCCCCATCTTCAAATTCCTGCTCGTCTTGCACCTTAACCATTTAAAAACACTGACATTCTGTGCAATGTGTCAGGAGCGAGGCACAATTAAAGTGTATCTAGAGTGGCGATCCATTAAAATGATAGCAGGCAATCTCGCAAGCCAGCAGGTGCTGTGGTCAAAGCGATTGACCTGAGATTATTGAGGTGTGATGCAGCAAGAGGGCTGACAACCTGCTGGAAAAAGAAAAGGTCCCCAGCAGAGACAGATTGTCGTCCTGTTCGTGTTTACTGTGTTCATAAAAAAAAAAAGGTCTCTCTTCACGGTCTATTGGGGGGGGGGGGGGGGGGGGGGGGAATGACTGGGCAGAGAGAAAGAGTGAAAACAACTGAGAGAAGAAGACTTGTTTATTCTCACACTGTGTCATCATCTGTGAATGTGTGGTTGTGAGGAAGAGGCGGAAACAGAAACTGACAAGAGTGCGAAAAACAGGCTTTGAACACAAGCGTATAAAGCAGATAGGATGGGTTGATCATAATGTTTTGGCCTGGGTATAATATGTGTTTTTAGCATTACATTTGAAATTTCATTTCACAAACTGGTGATCATATGCATGTCTGTGTAGCAGATGTTCTCTCTGAATGGTGCATGTGCCGGCTCTTGTGTTACAGTATGTGGGGAAAATGCATTTTTAGTATTGATGTTCATCTTCTGAACGTGTTAAAAGGAGCACCAAAAGTAATCTGCTGGTTTATGTGAGGTGCTTTTCCAATGAGTTGAAACACCACGTTCTCATGACCAACTCGTCAAATATGAGCTACGTATGCTCTTGGTAGCACTTAAGCGCCAGTTTTGAAATGACAGTTTCAGCTGGTTACATGCTTGTTTTCAAAATAAACTTCCCACCTTGGTTTACTTCGTTTTTAGGGTCACTCTGGTTTAGGAAACAAAAGTATAAGGTTAGGTTTTGGAAAAGATTGTGGTTTTGGTTAATGAAAGTATGTTTGTTCCGTACAATAAGTATGCTGGTTACGTTGCTGACATAAGTGGTGTTAGTTCAGAACGTAAGTTATATTAAAAAAATAGATAATTAAATAAGTGGTTTGACATGTGACACAAGCAGCGGTCTCCTTGGTGGTGAAAGTCCTGTTTGTTTGACCCATTCAAACTCCACTTCCACCCCACCCAACACAGACTTTCTTGCTCTTTATACTACGTCAGTTGCTCTTACCAAGTTATTGGGTGCCTCGGTACGTCGGTATCAGACATCTGTATTTAACAAGTTGGGAGTGAAAACGGGTTGGTTGGAACGCCTCCCAACTTCTAGACCGCAGAAATGGACCATTACAGAGTCGTTGATTCTCTCTGATGTGGTAAAATAGGCTAGAGTCTGTTGTGTTTACTGTAATCATACATTGAGAAGATGTCACGGTAGTGTGAAGAGTTTCATGTAAAGAACTTATGTTTACACTACTTCCTGCATGCCCTTATGGCATGTGTTAAATGAATGGCAGGAATGTGAATTAAGAGCAAGATACAAACAAAATGGGGACCTGCTCATTAATACATTGCTCTATAACTCAACTAGGGGTCAAAAACTCCACAGGTTGCTTATAAATGCGCGTAAACATGCCTGCTTCCATTAATGAAAGTGGTCTTATTAAAGCAGCAAAACATTGAAAATATGATTTAAAAAAAAAAGTAACAACAAATGCTTCGCCCGCTTACTAATCACAAGCTTTGATGTTACCAGAAGTGATGGCTTTTTTCACACTATTGCAACGATTCAAATGTTTGGACGGAGGTGTCAGGTTCGTGTTGATCGAGGCCGACTTTGGTGAGGAAGCTGAAGGCGTGAGCGACAGGTTACTTTACTCTTACAGACATGAGCTGTGTCCCTCTGTTGCCCGATGCACCCCTTCTTTTGGCATTGTGGCACAACCATGTCCGGTCATAGGACACGGCACATAAGCCTCAAGCAGTTGCCAAAAAACATGGCGGTGGCGGAAGAAGAAGGAGATGGCGGCAGAGGAAAGGAGTAAAGGACGACACGGCTCCTCGGCCGGTCGTCTGTCAAAGTTCGGCATCCTCGCACCCCCATCCCCTCCAGACTGTTTACTCTCACCACGACCGCAAACAACGCCCCCTCCCTCCCTCCTTCCCTCAAAGCCTCGCTCCTCCCCTCCATGACCTTCTCTCTCTAGCCGCCGTCTCCACTGCGAGGCAGATCGTCTCCATGTGATAGTGCAGCGCCATTGAACCGCTCAGCTTCCTCACTGTAACCAAATCACATTAATGGAATTCACCAAGACCAGCTACTCTAGCGGGATTGCCAGTGTAATGCATGGCAGTAAATCACATCCACTGAGTACATAGTGAATGATGGGAAGTCATTAGGAAGGAGTGGTCAGCCTTGTCGTGGCCCAGAGGAAATGACATTGGTCAAACTGGGCTCTCGCTTGAGAGGGAAAAGCACTCATTCAGAGAGGCTTATCTGAGACATTCTTCCTTAATTGGCAGTTAGCAGCTTATATGTGACACAACATAGAGCAGTATAGAGTATATCCTGACATTTATTCCTCTCCACATGCCTTATCGGAACTCAGCACTGCCAATGCAACACCGACGTCACGACAGGTCCACTCGCAAACCCCCACGGTGCTCCGCTGTCATTCATTTGAGGTTTCCTGCTGCTGACCTATCTCCTCACATTAAATGATGTCTGCTTCGGCACGCTGCTCTCAGAAGCACCAGCTGGCAGCGAAGCCACAACCCACAGTGCTCCATTGTTTATCATAGTTTTCTGCATAAATGCTTCGACCCCCTCCTTGAAAGTCAAAAACAATTCTGCATTCTACATTTGCACTCATCCTCCGAGACAGACGATAAATCACGGCAGTGAAGCATGCAGTACAACAAAAGGACTGCAGTGCTGCACTTTAACCCAGCCCAGTCACACAGCGGCCGCTATTGCTGCAGCTGGCCTCCTCCCCTCCTCTCCCGCTCCCTCGCCGTTGATTACAAGTGAAGAAACGTATGGGCTCGAGCTTGATCATCATCTTCTGCAAAGGCCAAACATGCCTCCTTCCCTCTTCTCCTCCTTTTGCTCTCTCCTCCACCCTCTCCACCTCCAATGCTCTTTACTCCACCCTCTCCACCTCCAATGCTCTTTACTCCCCTCCATTACACTAATAAGGCTAATCACCCCTCTGACTGGTGCAGGCATGGGCCTGGAGAACATGTCAGCAAGGGGAGATCAATGGACTACATCAAAGGGCTGGAGCACAAACCACCCCAGCACAGGGCCCGAGAGATAAGGCTGCTGCTCCCCTACATTTTTCATGAGATTATCCACCACTGTTCTGTTCTTGCCTGTGGTTTGAGTGCAGGGTGCTTTTAATGAGCCGGGCAGCACCAGATACTAACGCTGACGGCGTTAACCAACAGCTCGGGAACCACACGTGTGCAAACATGATAACGCACACGTGCACTGGATACGGGCATGCAACCACCAGTGCATGCATGATTGAGTTTCTGCGCAGAAACCAACAAACACCTATGCAGGCACGCTCATGTAGTTATTTCTACAGATGCATTAGAGGTTCATCCATAATAGATTAGTTGCCAATTAGGGGATAGTTTGCCGGTGCTAAAGTAGTGTTGAGGGCAGAGAGAGGAGAGGAAGAGCCGATCGCTCTGCCAGCTAGCTCAGCAGCGCACTTTCAGCTTCGTCTTCCTCATGAATTCGCTCTTCCTGAAGGCCAAACAGGCACTTTGCGATCTAAGGGTGCTCACTCAGCCTCGGAGGAGGAGCTGCCTGGCTGATGAGCCGAGATGAGAGCCCAGAAGAAGGAGGAATGCGAACTAGAGGCTAGCTTCCTTTAGTTGAGGGGGAGGAATGAGGGGATAAAAGAAACGCTTAAGCTCTCGCTCTGCAAAGTCTCGAAGAGGAGCAGGGATGAATATGTAGCCTATGAAGAGATTTGTAAGGGAGGTGACCTTTAAGTCCAACTAAGGTGTTAATTAACTGGGAGATACTGGCTGAAATGGGCTGGGACAAACGGACTTCACGTTCCATATGACATTTTCTTCTTATGTGGATAAAATAACTACTACTCCGACAAAAGTGGCTGTGGCTTCTGGCAAGTTGCACAAACTTAAACTTTTAAAGTAGTCTTTAGTGTACTGTACATGCAGTTTCTGTCGAGCACACTGAGCTCTTAATCAATTAAACCTGTCTGCCTAAGAACACAGAGGACAGTATAGTTTAAAAGCTGAGAGAAAATATTTTTCTCCCCCAAAACATCTCTACTAGAACAGTCCGATCTGGCTCACCACAGAGGTTTTGACTCACTCAAAACAACATTTATCATAACTCAGAGAAAATCAAACCCGACCAAAGGGAAGCAATAACACTGTGATTTTTTTCTAAATTAAATGGACTCGGGGAGACTTAAAGAGCTGCATATAAAGTATTCTCAATAACGCACCACATTTGCCTAAACTAACGGAATGGAGACAAAATCAAATAATAGGACAGTCTGAAAAATCCTTGGAATTTAACCATTGTTTAACTATATATAAACCACAGAAGTAGAATAGGAGTACGAACATTGAACTGCTTTCCGTGGTCATTTAGCCTACAAAACTTCAGTGCGGCCTTATAGTGAGGGGACGCAGCTCCGGAGACATATGGTTGGCTAGTTAGCTAGGTACCAGCCCACTATTTGGCTCATTTTGTGTAACCAATGTAGCATTAAAGCATGGCAGAATTAGCAAGCTACCTAGCTAACTAGCCAGTTGTATGCAAGTCAGCTAGCTAGCTGATAATGCTAGCTATCTTTGATGCTACATTGGTTAGTGATCTAACTAGCCTGGTAATTCCGTCAAGCTTTCATGCTGCAATGGTTACAGAAAATGAGCCGAACAAAGTTGTCACTCATCTGGCAACAGCAATGTGCTTATACGCAGTGACAAGAGAGTGTGGATGAAGCATTAGGTTGTTTGAATGAGGCTACTACTTCACTTCTTGTTTTAGTTGTTACTGGCAAAACCTCACCTCAGTGAGTCTGCGACTTGTCGCAAATCGCTTTAGTTTATACGGAAGTTAGCCTGCTACAATGGTTGCAATGGCAAAGGTACACGTAAAAATGGCTGCCATTTTGACCATACTGTTACATTGATTTCAATGGGAATATCCGTTCTACTCTTTTTCTACTTCAATGTATCAAACCTTATGTGGTATTAAATTAAGTGTAATTAAGAATAACATGTTTAGATGGTTAAACATATACTTTGGCAGCTTAACAGTTAAACAAGCACCTGAAATACTCAATATCCAAATCCAATGAAAAGAAAAATACAAACAACATTTATGAAACATAAACCAGCAGTTGCAGCAGCAGAGGGAGTAATGTTTTATTTCCATCTCTAACAATCGCAGAGCATCGCTACAGGAGCCAATCTTTTATACTCCACGACAGGACATTATTAACTGTCTCCCACACATTCCTCTTTTTCAGTCCTCTGATTTTCCACTACTGCTATGCACACGTAATTATTAGACGCATTTAAAATGAAACCCTCGCCTACACAGTAAAGAAAAACACAAATAGTTATTTGTCATGTCTCTTTTGCATATTAATAAAATGTGAGCATGTATTGCTGCAACACAATCAGTGTGAACACACACACACCTGGTGCTTGGGGGGGGGGGGGAAATTGCTGCTGGATGAACTTGACAAAATAACTGCATAATCAAAGAATTATCTAAGGATATATACAGCTGTGCCTGAAGGCATTTTCAAACAATACTACAAACCATTTTAACAGAGAAAACTCATTTTACTGTGTATTACCACTATGTGAGACAATTTTCCAAGCTTTTACTCTCTCCACTACTTCGCACAACGAGGCATTCTTCTCTGTGAATGTATTCCTTTATGGACATGGACCGCTTCCTCAGGGTGTCTAAATATGAAAATCTTTACCCAGGCTATAAAACTAAATGGAAGATTTCAGCTCAGTGGTTCTCATGTTTAACACTCGTATCAGTCCCTTATAGAATATTTAGGCTTCGTACACAGCTGGATGGCTCGCACTGCTGATCACAGAATATCATGTCTGTCAGGCTACTCTGCAGTTTCAAACTCTTAAGAGCCGTCTCTCTCAGTAAGACTTAAACCGAGTTTCGGTGAGGATCAGTGTGTGGAGCCCAAACACAGCTCTTAAAAGGGAGTCACGACAGTTGAATAGGGGGAAAAAATGGACTTTTGGTGAATTCAGAAGAATCTAAAGCTGTCAAATAAACACCTAAATGTGTATTTTGGATGTTTTCTTGCCACATGTCTGAAAGAAGACATGTTATGGAACCACAATCTTAAAATTGAGCAACTCCACACTAGATGTTGAAAAAGCATTGTTGCAAGGTTGAAAGGCTGACTTGCGACCACACCGTAGTATGATGTGAGTGTGGTTCATCGGGTCTGCTGCAGAGGTGACAACACCCAGCTGTGATGTGGTCTTGTACTACAGTGAGGGCTGACCCTTGATGGCAGCTCAAGAAAAGAGTCTCTGGGTGCAGTTCATTTTAAAGGAGTCCATTTATCATTGGGTGTAGTTATCCTGCACAGAGCTTCATTTGAGGACTGGCAATCACTGTATATGCAGTGTGTATGCAGGCGTGCCCACTGTATGTAAATCCTTCATTAGGATGGTTCCTACTTACCTGTGGTACTAAGAAACCAGAAACCCGCCCTCTCATGACATTTTACAAAAAACAAATAAAGAGCTGCTAAAAATCTTCATTTCTTTCTGAACCCCCAGGGCTTTAACTTTCTCACATTTATGCAGTGATGTAGAAGTGCTCTCCAGGGCGCACCGTGACATCACTGTTCGGTGTAGGCCTATTATGATAACAGATTGTTGTCGCATAAATAACTGCGATAAAATATATTGTTTTAATTTTAGACCATGTTATGCCTCTGAAGTACACCCTTTAAAAGAGCAATGAACTTTCCATTCTTTAAGAAATTCAGAATTGGAATGTGAAAATATATATATCCTATAAATAAATGAAATAAAAACGTAGGCAAAATTGTGCAATGCCAAAGTCGTATGATGGTAGGGAAAACCCTGCTGTTTGTTCTGGCATCATGTTGGTGACATTCTTATGTAAACAAAGACGTATGTAAACATAACTGACAATATTGAGATTAAGAGTTCGAGAAAGCTTAAGGTCATGCCCATACATTGTGCAATAATTTAATATAGTAATCATTGTGACAGGCCTAGCTGGGTGTGGTTACAGGAGCAACAGAAACATTTTCATTCATCTATTTAGTTACTTTTTATTATTCCCAATCAAAGTCAGGCCTTGGCCAATGCTTTTGTTTATTTATTCATTATTAATTTATTCAGATGCTGGTTACATATAAGTGCAGCATAACTGTATATAATTTATACTTTGTGTGTTTGACAGTCTTCCTAGCCATTTATGTCTGTATAATAGTTGTATGCTGCCTTCTTAACAATGCCTTTCTTCAAACAATAGATTTTAATCTCAATGAGACTTGTACTTGTTGGCTGAGTTGAAAATGTTAAAATGTTGAGCCCAACTGGGCAAAAGACTGGGAACACTGGCTAGTGTCAAAGACCTACAAGCATTAACATCTGCATAATTATATAAATGTTAAATAGCTATAAAACTGCAATAAGCTAAACCACCAGAAGAGTTCAGAGTTTAAATGTGTTAGAGAAAGGAAATGTTCTGCCTTTTTATCAGAAGAAAACACATCACAACATTGGGGGCATCATATTAATAAGGCATTACGAGAGATCATAGTATTCTGCAATATTGATTATTTATTAGACCCATATCCACCACTGGAAGAAGACTGAAATATGTGGCATTAACATACTATGTGGCATTGTTCTGACTGCCTTTCCTCCTCTCTGGTGTCTCTCTCTTTCTCTCTTACACACACACACACACACACACACACACACACACACACACACACACACACACACACACACACACACACACACACACACACACACACACACACACACACACACACACACACACACACACACACACACACACACACACACACACACGGGCTGCAGTAATGCTTCGGTCCTCATCATCACCACAGTGCCTTAAAAGGTAATGCCTACTCTGTGATGTCTCCTCTACTCAGCCTGTATATCTGTGATTTCCAGCAACTCGTTTCATGTGGAAATGGAGCCTGTCAAATCAGAGCTTCACACCCTGTCCTCCCTCTGAGCCGGAAAAACAAGCGCCAAGCATCGGTCAGGAAATAGACTCATACACCAAATATACAAGAAAACAATAGCACCACATGTACATGGAAGGATACACGCAAACAGCCGCATGCATCTGCATACAAGCACAACCTCAAAGCTGCACTGACAGAGCCGAGCTCGCTCTTTGTGGTGATTGAAAAACATTATCCCAACTCCTTTTCTGTGACTTAAGTTGAATGTGAATCTATTATTTTCTCACTCTGGATGCATGACCTACTTATTCGCACACACACAAGACAGACACCCTAACTGCCACTACAGCAAGGCGAGGCACTGTGTTTGTGTGTGTGTGTGTGTGTGTGTGTGTGTGTGTGTGTGAGAGAGAGAGGGTGTGTGTGTCACCTGTAAAGGGATGTTTTCCCATCTGTGAAAACAGAGAACAAGTACGTAGATGCCGCCCCCATTTCCATGTGCTGCCTGGGAGGTATGCAGCCGCTGCAAGCCCTCTCCTGGGATTAATAAATGTGCACACAGACTATATACCCACACAACGCACAGCAACACGCGAACACACATACTGTATATAATAAGGGTGCAAAACAAGCGTTGTCGTCAAAGCTTTCTCGCTTGCTCGTCACCCACAATTTTTCCTCACACACGAAAAAAACCCGTTAATGATTAATTCAGGGCTTATTTATGACAAAGAAGTGAATTAAAAAAGAAGAAGAGAAGAAAAATTCAACGTGAACATTTGTCCTTGACCCTGGAAACCAAAATGAGTCCTGGTGCACGTGTATATAGTGTGTGATGTAAACCGTCATTAGCGCTTTCATTTAGGGTAGGTTTTTAATTGAAAAATATATATATAATAATTCACTCTGCACGTACAATCCCCTCGTCACTGATTCAAAAGAAAATTATTTGCACATAAAGGTTAATAAGCACATCCTGTGCAGGTGACACCGACAGCTCTACTTAATTTAATACTTTAATACACCTGAGCACTGTGTGGTATTTGACAGGAAGAGTGTGTAAATGTACAGTTATGACACTGCTACTCCGCACTCTTCTTTTTCGCGATTGCTACCTGCAGTCCCACCCTCCTGCACCCTCTCATTTCCTCCTATCTCCATCTCCTTTTCACTCCCCCACCCCCGCACTCTTATCCCCCTCCTCCCTCTCTCTAAGCAGTGGTCCGCGACATTATCCATCCAGTACAACTCACAGGAGAGCCATATCGGCTGCCTGTCTCTGCAGGGACTCCATTACTTTTTGGCTGAATGTCTCCTACAAATGGAGAAATGACAGGAACAAAATGTCTGGTGTCTATTTGTAGTCGTGGCTGACTAAAACGGCACCTCTCACATTCACCTCTTAACTAACAAGCAATGAACCCTGCAAATTCATACATTTGCAGATCTCTGTGCACTTTTATTGTTTTGGCAGCATCGCCAGAGGGAATGACAATGGCTGCATAAAGTGATTAAGGTCAACTGGCATCTGGCCAGTGGTCATTCCTGTTGACTAAGCCCAGAACAACCTCCAAACACAAAGCTTCACACAGCAGTGGAATAATGTTGGCTCGCGGCTGTGTGGCTGACAATGCCAGACATGAGGTATGGCGGGCTAAAGCAGACCGGAAAGAAGTGATGGTCAAGTGTGGGTTCCCTGTGGAGACGGCAGCAGCCTTAGTGGATGATGTCAGGGTGGGCCGCTGACCACCCACAGTTTTATTTAGATTTAGAAACCTGGATGTCAAAAGATGCTCGAAAACTACTCTTTCCTTCATCTTAAAACCCAAATGGCAAACTACAAATGCAAACTGCACAACGTCAATCAACAGAATATATAACTTTATTTTCAAATCAAGATCCCAGGGTTATAATAACATTAATGATAACAACTCACGTCACTAGCGAGAGACAAACGAGTCATGTGACTAAAGACGCTAACGACTGTAAAAAAATAATAATTTTAGTTTTGCATCAGGTCGTGAACAGCGGTCTTCTAGCTGAAAAAGTCCTTGTTAGCTACATCCATCGACCCGACATGTGTGGACTATCACCAGTAGCTCTGTGTAATAAGGACGTGGGCCTGTTTACATTGGAGTTCGGTGCACATCGAATGCGCGCGTTATCGAGCGCCTCCGGGTGTTGGTGTCAGAGTTTGAGGAGCACTGACCAAGTATTTGACGCATGGGGAGTGAGAACGGCTTGTGATATACTGTATAATGTAGATGGATGGCTCACTGGCCCTGTGGTGGTTGTGATGCAGGGCAGGGTTAAAGCCCGTTGTCTCTGCATTGACCAACACATTCTTCACGGTCTGATTCATCACAGCCAAAGGGTGTGCGTTGGAGAGTTCCTCCCTATAGCAGATGTCTACGGAGATAGTGAGACTCAGTCCATCTGCCATAATAAATAGGATGTACTGTAGAGATGAATGTCTGTGTGTATATGAACAGGTTTTATTCTAGTCTGATTCAAACTGATGGATTGAATGTGTTCACTCGTCTGTGTGATCGTTCTTACAAGCTTACATCCAAGTTGGACAGTCAGCATCATAATGGATGACGCCTCAACCCTGCATGTAAAGGCTGCATGTCAGGCTGTGTGATATTACATGGTTTTTTTTGTGTGTGAAAGCTTTTCTATTACGACATGATCTGGCTCCCCCATTGACAGCGCTGTCCCTCATGTCGCGGCGTGCCTCGACAGTCGAGGAGGATTGGGGACTAATGGGTGGTCCTGTCACCTGCCTGCTGCCGTTTCTATTCAGCGGGCGTCCCATCTGGCACATGTGGTGAAGCAATGACGGCATCGATCAAAATCAGTTGGCTCCAGTTCACCACGGAGAGAATCACATCGACTATCATCTCCAGGTTCCCGAGAGAGGAACAAGTTCTCTTGGCACATTTTCAAAGTGAGTGTGTGGTCAAATCGAGTGAAGCAAAAAATACGCAGATTTTCACTGCGAGTAAGAAGGAGCCGTGTGAAGGCAAAAAAAAGCAGCATCTGGTTTCACCGTGATCCATTTCATCTGGAAGCAGCACAGAGCGTGCACATAGAAAAATTGGGCCAGTTACACATTGGAGACTGCATTTGAAACACAAATGCACGGGAGATGAGCTCTGCAGTTGCCCACCCCCAGACCCCCCTTCTTCCTCACAGACAGAGCGAGAGAATGCAGAGTCAACTTTAAGTAGGTCAGTGTTTTTACCCGAGAATATGACGAGATGAACCTACAAGAGCCTCGTCTGAGGGTCGGGAGGACAACACAGGCATATTGATCATCCCTCTGTGTCACTTTAAACGTAATCCTCAGTGATTTACATGGAAAGCCAGGCTTGCAGTATGGGTTTTTTTTTTCCACATGACTCAGAGGGAAGACGATAGCGGTTTCAATAACAGCTCTTGGAGTCCTCAACGCAGAAAAGCCCCGCGGCTGAGAAAGAGCATTCCTCGGAGCACCCGGAGGACCGAGTCCTTATTGGCTGGTGTATGAGAGAAGCCTGGGAATGGGCTTTTACGACTGTTCCCTCTAACCAAGTTAATACTGCCTTGACTGATGCTGGCAATTAAAGCCATATCTAACATGTATTATTACACAGCGGCGACCTCTTCCTGGCCCTTTCCACGTCGCAGCCGTGATTCAGTAATGCTGCAACAGATGTAAGTGATGTAGAATGACTGTTATCTGTCTGGACAACTAGCACATTAAGGGCAGAAAGGTCACAGAAGCATCATGTGTTCACGCTGTAGCCTGAAGGAAGGGCTGCAATAGAGCTTTGGTATGAAAGTCTGATCATCTCGTGCTGATGATCTGTTCAGTTTGTTTGATCCAAATAATGAAGTGTTATTTCTAACTTTTACAAAGTTATAAAAGAGTGCTTAGAGAAAGAAAGAAGATTTGACCACTTAACACTTAATTAAAGGACCGCACAGGGGTTTTGGCTGAGTACTAATTATTAGCTCTTTTTATTTTCTGAATGCATGCTGTGCAGTTCTGAGGCTGCAGCTAACAATTATTTTCATTAACAATTTAATTGTCGATTTGTGTTTTTTTTTTAGAAAATACTGAAACATTTCCCACACATTTTCAGAGAGCCGGAGTTGATGTCTTTTCTTGTTGTGTATTTTACAACTCCAGAATCAAAAATCAACGGGTTCTTCAACCTCCCAGGTGGTGATGGACCTGTTACCACGGCACTAACCTGCTTCAGTTAAAAATCCCCAAACTAACGAAGTAACGAGGACAATTTTACACCGATAGTTTTGAGTTCAAGATATAAAAAATAGCCAATATGGTCATATAATTAAATATTCAAATATCAAATTGTTTTTCTCGCTGCCCTGTCGCAAATGGTTCATGGGCCGATTACCGATGGACTGATCGTTCAGCTTGATATCTGCATTTATTTCTGTTCCAGGCATCCATTGGTTCCCACCAATTTTAATATAAGTATAAAAATCTACTCACAGACTTTCTTTGAGTACTCCACTGGGATAGAATACACAACTCAGTGCAGTACGGTGCATTACATAACATGTTACATTACATGTACAGTATTTATCATTATTGTTTTATTTTATTTTATTTATACATCTTTTTTTCCTTTCTCTGTTGTGAACACAAATTATATTATTATTATTATTACATCTCGCATTTAAACTACATAACCACATCACGTTGACCAAAATGAACACAGACTTGATGATCACTGGGAGCTTTCAACAGTCATCTACAATACATCATTTCCATTACTGGGAACCAATGACTGTGAGGCATGTCGGGGCAAAACATTTTCAAAACCACGGTGTCATGGTCTGCAAAATAGTTTGCTGTGGTGTTCAGTGTGTGCTCTGCAGTAAATGGGCAAAAAACATGAAAAAACGACTGGTATTATGGCCCTTTTCAATTCTATTCATTCTAAACCAGGGTTTTCATTGTGCTCATGCAGTTGGTCTTCAGTAGAGCATGTAAACAGCAATATAATCCCTGTCTTATGACACCAAAGAATAGCTCACAATGGATACTCAGCGACGCTGCTGGTGAGTGAGTGGGAGTGGGAGTGAGTGTGTGAACAAGCAAGTGCAAGCATCAGCATTCGGTAAAGAGGAGGAATGAGAGAAGCAGGCAGGAGGAAGTGAGGGGAGACGGCTAACAGGGAGCGACAGCACACACGCCTGCTGCTCAGAGCTCAGCCCATTGAAAGACAGATATATCTGTCTTTCAGAGGACAGCTGCAGGATGCCAGCCTTGTTAGCCAGACAGGCAGCAGGCTGCGTCCCAGCAGCCCCTGTTGCATATTCATTCAGTCCGACTTAAGGATCTGAATTCTGCGGCTTGTTGTGTCTCTTGGTATGTTTCGTGGACTTTTCTTACCGTTGCAAAGAAAAACAAGGAAGCGCATTTTGGCTTATTCAATGAGCCGGCGGAGAGGGAGCTAAACACACATTCCACACTCGCAGCTAATCACAAAATCAATGTGGTTTTCCTGTGTACACGCGCTTGAAGAGCATCTCTGATATTCAACTTGAGATTATTTATACTTCTGATATCGTTACAGCCTGCAGTGACTTCACGTCAAAGGAAACACCTGTTTGGCTCATTACACTCAGCTTTTCAGAGCTCGCAGCAATTGCACAACACTTTGAGGTATCGAGTCTTTGCTCAAGTTATTGACTCATACACAACATTATTATGTTTTTTTGTGAAAAAAAAACATTTAGACATTTTAAGTAAGATGAAAATGGTTGTAAAATGTTCCCAAGGAAACTACGGTGTGATTGGTTCAATCAGTGTGCTGTTTTCATTCCGGAAAAAATCCTATTCACTCAGCAGCTAGTATTTTCCAATGTTGCAACATTTTCATTGTCATTCCCAACTCTACAAATGACACCAGTTAGTCACAAATGAGTGGGCTGAGGGGGAAAAAAAAGATTTTCCAAACAATAATGTGCGCAGTGTCTTTGTATTCGAGCCCAGCAGCAGCCTCAGCGAGACTAAACACCAAGTTTAAACTAAACACCCGGGCCTTAACGGCTAAAAAGCAGCTCTGACACATTGCCTCAGCATCAAAACCAATTAGTTATTGGAAAATCTCCGCTGGGGGAGGACATAAGCCAGCCAGACTCCTGCAGATGTGTTCAAGAGGTGTTGGTGCACTGTGAGGCACAACAAGCTCTTCTCAGTTCACCTCTCAGCAGCTCCACTAGTTCCAGTCTTACCCCAGCTGCGTTATCATCAGCACATCTAATTAGTGCAAAAAAAAAGCTGTTGAAGTCACAGATGGGCTCAAAGTTTGCCCAATGATACTTGTAACCTGTCACACTCTACCCTCTCCCGCAGAGTCCCTATGGTGTGTGTGTGTGTGTGTGTGCGTGTGTGCGTGTGTGTGTGTGTGTGTAAAACGTGTTGCACATCTGACCCTGTGACAGGAACAAAGAGTCTTCTGGGCATGGACCCAACTTTCTCCTTATTGATGTGTTTCCACCGGTTCGTCCCTACATCCCCTTGTTTCTGCTCCGATGCCAAGGTCACGCTTGAACATACCATGAGCATGTCGCAGTTGAATCGGATGCAGCTGAAGCCAGCCGCCGTCTTTTGTACCGTGTGCCCGGCGCCATGAGACACAACAACAACAATAACAACAACAACCTGCGAGGAGCTCCCAGCATGCCAAGCTTCAGAGCAAGAACCTGGGCACGGCAGACGGGCCAGGAAGGCAGGTGATGGATGTGCTGTTGTTTCAAGGCATGTGGCGTCTGGCAGACCTTCTCTTTGCGAGTCTGTCATTCCTTCGTGCTTCGCGCGGCACAAGCACGAGCACCTTCCACGACGCACAAGAATGCTAAGCAGTCAGGATCTTTTTAAGACTCCCCGAGGTGGCAGGGCTACGTTTGTTTGTTAAGCCTGGCTTTTTTTTTTTTTATCTGAAAAGGTAAACAACTGCTACTTCACTAGGGAGTGTCAAAGAGTGTATATAAAAAGAAAGCAGATATGAAGAGAAAAGGGAACGCGAGAGATTGAGGAACACAAAGAGAGAGAGAGAGCGCAGGTGAAAAGAAGAGGAGAGGATGTCACTGAAGGACACAGAGTGAGTGACAAAACCTTATTGGATTTATTTGTCTTGCTCGGCTTCTCAGATGAATCTCATTTATTGCGGCTGACAGCGAGGGAAGTGCACATCAAAGAGGAGCCCGGCGCAGACAAATGTCTTTTTTTCTTTATAATGAACAAGAAGCAGGTCCACTTGTGGAAAAGCCAAAGCCAAAAAGATATGGAGCAAAGTCGGCACGTTCACAAAAAGCAGACAAATCAATCCTCATAACATTAAAAGACATTATATGGACTAATGGTCTGAAGCTGGAGAAAGAAACACAAACTGCTGCACAGACACCAAACCTTTTGGCACCTTGACTTTGGGTGTCATTCTTTGTGCGTCATTCTTTGTGCGACTTCCTGTCAATCGAAACGGCACCACATCTGTTTGTTGCATTGCAGTCATTATTTTCCCAGATATTGACACCGAAGAATGTACTGTGTGAAAGATCAGCTGGGGCTGGGTTTCCTGTCTCAAAGGTCCGATGGCCTCCAGGCTGAAGGGAGAAGCTGAAAGCATTCTCTGTGCAGATGGTTCATGTGGTGATGACTGCACTTATTGAATACAGCACCTGTGTATGAATCACTTATTTTATTGAACTTGAGTTGTATACTTTTATTCTATTTTACTTGTTTTTTTTAAATTAACCTAGTTTTTATTTCATGCTTTTCTCTCTTTTTATTTTCATATTTATTTGTCTTGCTTGCATCGGTCCCAAATTGTTAAATTTGAATTATTTTTGTATCTGTTGTCTTATTTTTGACTCATCTTGCACTAACCTGTAAGAAAGGCGCTATTCAAATAAAGTTTGATTTATTGATGGATTGCTTAATGCTCAATCCAAGGAACATAAATTGCATGTGCTGGGGGGCAAAAAGGAAGAAAGGAGCGAAGAAATGATGAAAAATGGAATATTGAGACATGTATTTGGGTGAGATGATCCCCAAACAGCTGGCAATGAACTAGCATTTGTTTTCCATCCTGCTCTGTGGCAGAGGAAGCAGATTGTCCTTGAGGACTCAACATAAATCAGCAATCGGCAGCAGAAGCAGGCTGTCAGCCCATGGGTCTGCCAGGGAAAGCATAAACTTAATTAAGTCCCATCTTACAAGGTGTGTGTGCACTGGGAGGCCTGTAATGAAAGCCTAATGCTGGCCACAAATTGGTCCAACAAGCAGCTAAAACGGATGCCTGACAAGGCACTCGTGCAGCCTCAGAGGGGGACTAGAAGATCTGGAGGCTAATAAAGAGAGATAAGACATTAAGGAACAGACTCCAAGATGTCCTCTCAAACCTGAGTTATGGCATGAAGCTACAGCTGAAAGCGGTGACGAGTGCTGCCTTCAACATCAAAGATTGTATTTTATTATGAACTATATGAATACAGTGAACAGGCCTTAGCTATTTACAATAACCACATCACCAACGCCTCATGATATTAAGAAGGTCATTTTTCTAAAATTGATATCACAATAATCTGACTCTTTGACCTAATACCAGGAATACTATTGGTGCTTTCACAAAATATTTGCATAATAGGATTTGTTGATGGATAACATCAGAGATGTGGATATAATGACTAAGTGGGTAAAGGAAGATGATAGAAGAGCTGGAACAGTCTGGTGAGTTAAGAACATTACAAAACCAGGAAAGAGGACTCGCTCCCAGCGTAGATATGAAGGGCTCATATCTACGCACAACAATTCTGAATTTCAGGGGATTATACACTAATGAAAACATATAGCTATGAATATTATATCCACTCTCTGCTCATAGGTCTCCCGAATGCTACACACTGGCCCTTTAAGTGATTTGTCGGTTGACAGAAAACTTATTCTGATAATCTACATTTGATATGTATCATGTGCAGATTAATTTATGCTCTGCATGCACTCAGTAAGGGTCCTTTTAGCGTTTCTACTGAGCGAATCACAGATTTGGGCAGAGAATATTATTTTAATGGTGGCTAGCTGACGATACCTATACAGAAATCTTAGCTGCAGAGGCTGAATCCATGATGAAGAAGCAGCTCAACATCACCAGCACTTTGTAGCAGCCTGCGATGCCAGCCAACTTGACTTACAAACAACCACATAGAGGGTCTGGTTGTCCAGGCAATAACCTTCTCATCTCCCGTGTGACCAGGCAGAGCCATCAGTGATCAGCCAAGCACTTTAAACTGTTCAATTCACCTCACGCTGGGGGCCGATCAGCCTGCTGTAACCTGGTAAACACCTGTTTAACATTCACTCTCAACCGCCGCCTCACAACAAGCTGAGCGCACAAGTCAGCTGGTGGCAATATTCAAACGAGACACAGGCAAGAACAAGCAAAACAGGCATCAACGAGTCAGAGCCAGTCCCAGGAATGCAGCCACGCAACAATTAGTCAAGAACAGAACAGCAACCAACTAAGTCTGTTTCCCAAAGACAGACACACACGCACCAAACGACAACGGCTTGCAGTAAAACGCACCGGAATGAACGTGTGGTTTGGCCACAAACGCGCACAAATCAAGAAGACTACTTAATCATTCTCCCTGCAATGAAAAGCCAATCAAACGTTCTGTGTTTTTCTGATCATTTTCCCCTTAACATGCCAGACCTATGCTCCAAAGGAAAATAGAGAGGGTGACTCAGCCCTGACAACATTACGATCCTCGTGATTGGCCAAAACACATAATCTGAGGGCAGTCAAGACCGAATCATTACAAGAGCTACTTACCGGAGAAGGCAAAAAGTGGACTCCGCTCACACATGAATCCACTTGGCCTCGTCAGGATCTCTACTACCAAAACAAATCTGTCAAGACCAAGGCTCCTGCAGAATCACTAGCCTCACATCAAACATCCAGACTCCCCAGGGTGCACGCAAGCATCCTCACTAACCGTCTAACAACGTTCTGAAACCGGGGCTTTCAGTTTGTAACCGAAATTGGAAATTAATCAAGTCAGTGTGCTGCGGATTTGACTCACTGCTGCGCCGATCAATGCCTTATATTACCTCCAAATCCATAACCCCTTCCATTTATTGACTCACAAGGTGTAGTTAGGCTTTCCCTTTTCCTTGCTTTTCCGAGCTTGGCAGTTAAATCACTAAACTGGAAAAGACCATAATTAAGATAATTAATTCTAACAATAACAGGACATAATAACTATCAGCCTCTCTTGTCTCGCCAGCAAGAAGGGCCATCTTTTTATTATCATATGAGCTCTCAGAAGGAATTACCTCGCTGGATGGATCATTTCATATTTGAGTTATGTATTCACAGTACTAATGTTAGTACAGTACATTGCTAAGCAGGCACCACAAAAGACTGCTGAGACATCATCATCCCCGCAACCAGAAAAGTTGCTTTTAAGGATTTATTTGCTCCACGGGGCTAATCTAGGCCAAGAAACACTGTTATAATCATTTTAGTGTAACTCCTCACATCTCGGCACATCTGCTCAGTGAGAATCGTGCAGTAACGCTGGCTAAATGGCATCATTTGCAATCAATAACAGTGTGTGTGCCGAAAGACAATTGCCTGTGTTCCTATCACACGAATAAATAAAAAATGAAGGCACTGCCAAGGAGGTGGAGTGTAGAGGGGGGGGGGCTTTGTTGGGTTTTGCAGAGAATTTAATGAGTTTCAGGTCGCTGAGCGGGAGCTGCTGCTGCATTTGTGACGGAGTGGGAAACCACTGACACCTGTTCAGGGGGAACGTAGATGTTGGCGATCCACAAACACCTGAGATTCATAACGTGGAAGCAGTGAATTCTTCTTCTTTAGGTGGCTCAGGTGTTAAAACATCAAATACACAGCAGCCCATGTGATGAATTTGGCGCTAAGACCGATGCAGCAGGTATGGGATAAATAAACTATGAGTACAGTATATCACACGGTGTGGTCTCAACACAGTAGGCAGTAACGGACAGAGAGTGAGAACTTAACTTTGTCCGTAACAACACATTCCACCGGCTCCACAGGTCGCTGAAGTGGCTCCTCATTCCTCTAAAGTGCAATACAGACTCATACAAACAGCAAACAGCACCGTGTTAGATCACAGCATCTGTACCGTCCTCCGTAGCTTTGAACCATTTGTCAAAATAAACGGCATCGCTGTCAAAACACGCGTTATCAATAGATAATGTGTTCTGATTATCACAGTGATAATCAGAGTAGAGGGCAGTGAGTTGTGCAAAAGCAACGCAGCTGAAACTTTTCCTATGAATTATTAAAATAAATATTTATTTAGGTCTGTAAGTAGTTCCACAAGCTGTTACTAATCTCTACAGTATGTACAGATATCCAAACATGCGCTTTCGGCACATTATGTGTAAATATATTTCGAATGTGCACAGTATATATATATATATATATATATCCCTCTGCAGATCTGTTTATATTGATTACCTCATTTTGCAAATGTGTCGAAGTTTAGCTCTTTTCAGATTATGTATCTTAACCAGCTGAACTCGCAAAAAAAGCATACCTCAGTTAATACATTATTTAACAGTTCCAGAAGTGGTCTTGTAATTAGCGAGCGATGCACACACACACACACACACACACACACACACACACACACACACACGCACACACACACACACACGCACACACACACATAATTAAGCAATTACCAGTGAGAGAAATGTATGAAGATGCCTCAACAAGTTTCCTCTGACTTACACTTGCACTTTTGAACTTTACGTTTTTTCTAATAAACGTTGGCGGCTCAAACTCTACTCATGTAAGTGTGATAAGGCTGCGGTTACCATGGTAACAACACCCTTCTTCAGATGTGGAGCGGAGGGAGGAGGCACGTCTCACTGTGTGATAGTAACCTCCGTATGGTAGAAGAAGTACAGCTGGCTGGTTTATTAATGTGTGTGGATTTAGTGGGACACAAAAAGCCGCCACGTGTGACTGAAGTGTTCATTTGAACGACGGTAAAGAATCAGCTTGCTGGGTCTCGTGTATTAAATCAATGAAGAACCCGACTGTGAACTCCACTATCGTTTGCTATGAGATTGATAAGAGGCTCCGAGCAAAGGCCAAGAGAGAAGGACTGCAGGAAATCCAGCTTGCGGTCTAACGCTAGTTGCCTTTTCATCTCAGCTGAAATGGAGCGGAGCTGTCCATCCTTGTTGTCAGGTGGATAGAAGTCTAATGGGGTAGATAACTCACTGGCGGAGTCCTTCACTTGCTATAATAAAGCCAAAGATCTGGAGCTCTTCAAAGCCTCAGCAACACAAGTAGCAGGTTATTAACAGCTCCTCCTATTAGAGCCCAATCAATTTAAAACGAGCTGGAAAAGAAAACTGGAGTCACGCCTAATCGTGCGGGCAGGTGATGATAAACAGACATTTAATGCCCAAGTATCATGAGCTGGAGGTGAAGAGGAGATATCCTGTGTGGTGTCAGAAGGCTCTTATCAGGACTGATTGGATTGAAAGCCAAAGGCAGCACACTCTGGAAAGTGCTGTTGACAAGTGCCGTAATAGCTTCAACCAAGTACTTAGTCAGACCTGCTGGCTGAGAGAATGATTAGTGATGATGGCGGTTTGCTTTCCCTGACAGCGTGATCACTTTTGTAATGTAGGGGATGCAGAGGAGCTTTATCAGAAATAAGAACGGGAGATCACACGATATCTCTAAGTGATTGGTGGCGACAGGACACGGGGGCGGAAAATTGAGGAGCATGCTCTTTGGAAAACCCATTTATTAATAATTGATGGAGAGCGTGTTTGTAGAGGTAGAGCCGACAGAGAATACTCTCCTACATTTTGAATGTAAATAAAGTACTTAGGGAAGGGATTTGTGCAAAGCAGTTCCTGAGCTCAGTGAAGCTTCTCTTCAGCGTGCATTGAAGAACTGCCTGGATTCAGTTCTGTCAGAGAGGTCTTGTTCTCGCCGATGGTCTTGATGGTGAAGGAATTTGCCATAATGCATGTCTGGAATAATGTAAACACGCATGAGAAACGAGTGGTGTCAACTTTGGTCGTCATTCTGCTCGCTGCTGGAGTCAGCGCAGACTGTGTTCTTTTTGTATTCAAATTCACTTTCTTTTCACAGCATTACACTTGATTCAGAAGTTCCAAAATGGCCTCTCTTTTACAAAAAGAACATTTCCTTTTTAAAAAGTTGAACCTCCCACATGGAAAAGCTCTTTGCCTTAATCAAACTCGCTGACCAAAATAGGCGGCCGCATTTAAATTCGAATGAAGTGTTCCGGCTAAAATGTTGTCAAGTAAATGAGCCTTTTAGCAGGTTGTTTCTCCAGTGCAATTATGGTAAGGAGAATTTTGGCTCAGCTGTGAGACAAGCCTATGTTTGACCTTTTCACAAAACAATTTCTCAGGCCCGCCGTTCGTTACTCAGCCTCCTGGCACCTGTAGTTTTACAGAAAGGGGATATACTTAGCAGAGTCACTGTGGCAACGGCAGACCTCAGCTGCTGCACCTGTGTTAATCATAAGAAGATGCTTTTGCTCAAATAGAATTACAACATCCTTTTCTGGTCCTTACGTTCACCTGAATACATAAACACACACACACACACACACACACACACACACACACACACACACACACACACACACACACACACACACACACACACACACACACACACACACACACACACACACACACACACACAAAGCTGTCAGCCTGACCATTCCCAGCTGGCACAGTTTCCATTTGCCCAGCGGCCTCCATAGGAGGATTTTTTTTTTGCCTCTGACCAGCTCATCACAGACAAGGGGACTTCCTCGTTCTCCCCACACAGCCCGCCGGTCGCAGCTCGCCTCTGCCTAATGAGATTATGCCCGTCTCCTGGAACATCTACTCAAGAGGAGATGGGACCAATTAGACCGCTGTCGGCCCCAAAGAGAGACCATCACCATAGCTGTGATGCGTCAGCCTCCCAAGTAATGACAAACATGCTGAAAGAAAAGAAGAGAGAGCTTGTTTACGATGTGATTGGTCAAGCGTGGTCAAGGTTGTGTGCTATTTCTGTTGATGTAACGAAAGGTTTTATAAAGAGACTCCACTTGAGTAGAGTCAGAGCAATAAACAGTGGCAGACCCCACTTGATTTGCAGGTAGGGGGGCCCTTAAACTGGACTGAAGGATGAGCCATAAACAGAAAAATAGCTCCTTTCTCAGTCCTGTGGAACACTCGCATTCAGTGGAGCTTCGCCAATTTGGTCTTGACAAGTCAGTAACAATATCTTTTCAATGAAGCCATTTCTGGAATACCAGACCACCGTAGAGGTCATCATGAAAAAAAAGCAGATCACATGGGAGGGATTGAAAATAAAAGTAAAATGTATTGTGCTGGATTGTTCATACTGTCGCACACACAAAAACAAATGTATCCGCTTAATGTAGATCATTGGTTACATGCATGTGCTTGCATATTTCGATTTAAAGAGAGATTCTCATACTATTTTAGGAAATACGCCTTTTTGCCTTCTTTTGACGAGTTAGATGTGAAGCTTGACACCAGTCTCATATAAGTGTGTTAGGTATGGAACTTGAGTCAGGATACCATTAGCTTAGCATAAGGACAGCCAGTGGAGACGCTGCAGAAAAGTGCTGGGTGAAAAGAATAGCCGACAGATCGAGCCGTTTCCCTCTGTTTTATGCTAAGCTAAGGTAAACTCGTTCTGTCCCGACTGCAGCCTTCTTGACTCTCCCTTTGTGAGAATTTAACGCCTCCTGTGTGATGTTTCATGTCTAATGTGTGTGCATAAGTGAGTTATATTTGTCTGCAGATGCTTTTTTAAATTCATATTTCTTCCCCACACACGCTGCTTCCACTTCACATCTCTGCCATGAATAATTTGGCTTGACTTTTATCCAGAACAGAGCCTAGTACATAAAGGTTGGACTAACAAAAGCCACACCATATCAGAGACAATTAGCAATCGAATAGGATAGCACGAATCAATTCTGGAATTGAAAAAGTTTGAAAAGTCAACCGTCACTTTCACATAGATAAGGTTCCATTTGAGGGATTCAAATGTTTTTGAAGAAAACATTGTAAAGCCTTACAATTCAAGTTATGTTGAGTAGCAAAACTGAAACAAAGAGATGACTATAAATAGATGTGACAGATAAGAAAGAGACAGAGTGCAAAAGTCATCAGGATGTGTGGAAGAGAGACGCAAGGAGAATAAAGATCCTTCAGATCACAGAGAAGTGCTGAAGACTCGTCCGTTCACCGGCAGCTCATCAGAACTCAGCTCCACTTGAACAAGAAGTTTACAAGAAGAGGATGTAGTCACCGTTACGTCACCCATCAGTTTGTCGTCTGCTGTATTGTAGCCTCAAGGTTGGCATTTTGGCTGTCGCCATCTTGGTTTCTGGCAACCAGAAGTGACACGAGAGGGTGGAGCTAAGTACAACCGGACGCTGAATAAGACATTTTTAGGTGACCGAAATGTTACAGTTACCTTTCATGAACTTAAAACACACTGTGACAAAAACACAGACTGGGTAGCCCCGTCCTAAAGCATACTCCGCTTTATGGTCTATTTGACTCTAAATGGACCATCATTTACTAAATGAGCATCATGTTGCATTGAAGAAGACTTGAAACTAGAGATTGAGACCATAAACTCATGTTTACAATGTTTACCGAGGGAATAAATCAAGAGAGAAGTCGCGTCATTTTCTCATAGACTTCTACACAACCAGACTTATTTTTGCAACCAGAGTAGTCGCCCCCTGCAGATCATAAGTGAGAAAGTTTACGGCACCTCCGCATTGGCTTCACTTTTCAGAAGCGGGTGTTGCCTCCTGTGTCGGACTGAATTACAGCCCAGTGATCAACATCCTCAGTTCTTCTACATTTTATTTTGGATAAAGAGCTGGCTTTCAGACGATTTGTGGAGCATAAGTTTGCGGGTCCTCAAATAATCAGGCAACAACTTCTTCTATGTATTGGTAGCATGGGGCGAGTCAATCATAGAGTGAACGAGCTGGAGCAGAGTTTGTAGAGGATTACTTATTCCCCTAATTGATCGATCACTGTGATTGTCAGGACACCTGTGGCCCCACGCTCTGGTGCGGCGAGCACATCCAGACAATCAGACAATCAAACTCAAACCAGTGCCTCCAGAAAGACACACCGCATGGACGCTAAATCTACACAGTGGGTGTAGAATTAGTGTGTGCTGGTGCGTGTCTCAGAGGAAATGTGTTTTCTGATGAGACTAAGTATGTGGTAGAGGTGTGCGTGCCCTTTTCTTTGTGCGAGTTTCTCTCACCTCCTCTTGCTTATGTGCTTATACAACTACCGGGATGCATCTCCAGTCATGTTCTCCATCCAGGTTGTCTATCTGGTTGCTGTCTCTATCCGTCTCCCATTACCTCTCCACCTCTCCACCGCTCACAGCCCCGGCTTTGCTGAATAGCCGATACGGGCTCTCAGCAGAACCGTGTCTGGCTCCAGCGTAACGGGGCATATCTCTGCCTGCTCTTCTTTGACCACAGACAGCACTCACAGCCCAGCTGCTCTATTCTGAGCCGCATGCATGGCTAGTCTGTCTGGGAGAGACAGATAGTCCGACACAACACTGCTAGTGCTGCTGCCTCTGTGACGTACGAGAGGAGAGAGCTGCTGGAATTATGAATAAAAACGAGTGAACTCATCCCTGTTTCTGTCAGACAGTGAGACTGACGGAAATAATGGCAAAAATAAATTGTTTTTAGCATTATCTACCAAAAATGTAGTTTTGCTTTAATACACTGTAGTAGGGTTATACTTTTACTTTTAATTAATGACATTAATATTAAAAAAAGATTGGTTTCAATGATGTGATCCCTGCCGGTGTGTGAATGCATTCTGTTACCACACAGATAGTCACATTTCACTTACAAAGGGAAATATTAGGCTCATTTTCAGGCTCACACATTATGTAATTTGGGTTTCTCGTACAACATGTCGTACAACATATGCTAGCTAGTTAGCAGTTTCAGTAGATATCTCTGCGACACAATACATACACGTCTTTGACATAACGTCAACACTGTAACCTCTTCACATTCTGCTGATTGTTCTTGACTGCAATTCGGGCCAGATGTTTACGCATTGCACCTTTACTGATGAGCACAACCTTGAATGGCTGGTCCCATAGCAAAGGTGGAAGTTTCACTTGTTGCATCTAATGAAGCCTACTCCATCACACGATGTTCTTATAGCGTCGGCTTTTTCAGGCGTGCCGAGTTGTCGACACTTTTAGCTGCTCTGGAAGACAAAAATAAAGCATCTGAAAGGTGATGTAATAAATGTTTGAGAGCCTCTCAGTTCAGGTGGTTGTTCTCTCTGTACTTCACGGCTCCTTTGGTGTTTTTCAGCCCCGCGCTGTTTGTTTGATGGCGCTGTTCCTCAGCTCTTATGGAACCAGTCGGGTGTCCAAATATCTCTGCGAGTGTCGTCTCCGTCCTGTAGGGCATGCTGGGTATCTATGGCAACTGCAGCAGGGACAAGAATACTGCGTTTCTTTAGCTCAATTTAAGGACACCATTAAAGGAGCTGTAGCCCTGAAAACAAAGAGGCAATTACAGTTCTCTGTGCCCCACTTGCTCTGACGACATGTGTTTTGGTATCATGAGGAGATTATGGGCCGTTGTTTCCGGCCTTTAGTGTATTATGATGTTTTCTGTTGTGCTCTTTGTTGAATGTAAGCAAGCTCTTGTTCTTGAATAATAATAATTTGGTCTTCCACGATTCACAGTCCCATTGCTTCTGTCCCTTCAAATTTGCTCAAAGTACAATATTTTGGCTTCAAGCTCTGGATTTCTGCCGCACTAAGTCAAATACTAGAGAGACATGCAGTAATATAGTAGTAATATAGTATAAAAATGTTTTTTCCTCCTCACTCTTAAGATACCGCAGCCAGAGTAGAGAGGTTTTTGAGCTAAAAGCCGGTCACTGTAACCAAGCCGAGCAAATCTCCTCTTATGGTATTAAGACGTTAACCTAGTAGCCAGCTCTGGGATGTTATCATGGGATAAGCAGATTATAGCCGCAAATATCCTCGTGTGCATTAAAGCATGCACCGTACAAGGTGGATGTTTTCATGATGCAATGTCGTACAGCTGAAAGAGTCATCACACCAATCACTGCAGCACAGCTGTAGAGCTGATGATGAGAATGTCTCCTCACTTAAAGCTAATTTCTTTAAGATAATTAGTAAAGAGAGAGGTTTCTTGATTAACCCGCCAAACAAATCATACAACAACATTTTCTCTGAATTAGTTAGTGCGGCAAGACGTCGTGGCTGAACAGATCCTGCAGTGAGTTTGATTTACAACTCGACGCGGATTGGATGCGTCGCTGTGTGTTCTTGTGTTAAAGGGAACAGGAAGGGGAGAGTCGTTCCCTTTTCATATACTTTGACACTAAATAGCCGGGACAAGGCCCGTCAAAATCCCCTGTGCTGTCGGTGACAAGGGGACGGAAGTCGGGCGTCGAAGTGACAGGTGTTTAGCTTTGACTAGTGAGGCAGGAAAGTTGGACCCCTCAGGACACGAAGAGGCCTCCTCGACTACATCAAGAGAAGTGCTGACACAGAGATAACAAGGAGAAAGGCTGACCTCAAGAGATATGGATCCGGAAAAAAATGAAGATCAAAAGAGTCATACTGATAAAAGGGAAACAAGGAAACAGCAGCTGGTGATTCTGTTTACTAGTATCAGAGAAAACATGACAATGGCTTTACCTATTGATTCAGAGAGATGCTGCTGATTCATCACATCACACACATTAGCTCTCACGAATCAAACATGCAGTAGGGCTGGGCAATACTTTGTGATCATATCAATATCTTCAGATGAGACTCTTCTTAGATTTAGAATATTGTAATATTGATATTCCCTTTTCCTACTTTTAAAGGCTGCATTTAAGAGATGTCATTTTCTAAACTTATTCGACTGTTCTAGCTGTAAACAAACGTAGATATTTGTGACCGTCTGGTCCTTGTAGCTCCTGGTTTGCTAGCGTTAGCTCAGTAGCAACATGGCTACGGCTCGCAGCCTGGCTAATGTCTAAAGCAAGAAACAACTATAAGAATCACAATTTGAATCAGAATTGCATAGTGAAAGGGAATATATAGGGAACCAATAATGATAACAAGTTAAAGCAAATAAAATCAGTAACAGGGTTCAAACTACTAAAGAAATACTCAGATGCTCATAAATTGAATGTGGACAGATGAAGTGGGGATCTTTCTTCAACGTTACTGTGGTTTTAGTTCAATAGTCCCTCCAACATTGGACTAAACAGACCCACCTGATATGACTGAATCAGACTGTTGAAGCTTCATTTCAGCTTTGCTTGAACTTTGAAGAGAATTTTTGCAAAGAAGAAAGGCTGTGGATTTTGTCGCCCATCTCTCACATCTCCACATGCCCGGCATGAAGGTGTGAAGAGACCACACCTGCCTGAAGGACCTCAGCTGGACACTTGGCGCCATGGCAACAGTGACAAATCAATGAAATTACAATAGTGATGCTTTCAGCAGGAGAACGGAATACCAGCACGAGGGAAGTTGATTGACAAGGGACCCCCCCCCCCCCCCACACACACACACACACACACACAAACAAACCTCCAGGGCTCCCACAGAGCCAGTGCAACCATCTCTGATCTTCTGTCTCCAACATTGACTAATGAGCTCATGATGAGAGATTTACCAAATCACAGCTTGTCTTTTCGCTGCTGAGAAATCAGGGTTGAACCCTCAGGCTCTTAACATCCATAAACACATTACTGAGGAAGACAATGCAGGAAAGAGGTAAAACAACAACAAATAACTATTCATGTCATGGTAAAAAAAAAAATTAAAAAAAAGATATCAACTTATCTTTCACACGCCAGCAGGTTCACATTTTCTATATTAAACTATGAATTGTTGGTGATGTCGTTGGACGATAGATGGAGACACTGCCATTGTTATCTATGCTATATTTTAATGAGTGCCCTGCTGCCTGTGTAATCATCCCTTTAATCTGCCCCACAGCACTTATGGAGTGGAATTTAAGACATTTAGTTTGTGAAGAAGCTCAGCCGGGTGCCTCCTCTAAGCGCCCAGTTTTGCCACTTGCCATCACACACACACACTGCGCACACACACATACACACACACACACACACACACACACACACACACACACACACACACACACACACACACACACACACACACTCTGTACTGTATCTCCAATTCTTCCATCCATTCTTCCATAATCATCTCTCGTCACGGATCTTCCCTCGCCATGACCGGAGGCCTACGGCATCTTTATAATCTGATCCTCCATCACTCTGTGGCTGGTCCGTGTGTGAGGGGGTGCAGCCTGATTGATTGGGATTACTTGACTTTTTTTTCCATTTAAAAATAGCTCTGCTGATTCAGACAAACTAGTCACATCGATGTGTGTGTGTTGGGGGGGACACATCACAATTACTCAGTAAATAACAGCTTATGTGCTCCAGGGCTGTTTTAAAGAGGGGTATGAGGGAAGAGGAGGGTGGAAGAACAGATCTTTAATGGTATGAATGGTGCAATAACACAATGCATGAGGGAAACAGTTTACCGCATCAGTTTGACAACTAAAAATAGCGCTGCAGCTAACTCTTATTATCATTTGTGATGGCCCTTTATTGTTTTCTTGCTCAACTTATTTATTTAGTGTATAAAACTAAAAAAATAACAATAGGCACCGATCACATCAATAGAAACAGAGAATGACGCAAATTCTCACATTTGAGGAGCTGTTTGGCATCTTTGTTGATTAACGATTTGAACAATTAAAGTGATTATTGTAATTTTTGTGATTGTTTTTGTAAATTAAATTACCAATTAATCATGTAATCACACAGCACCAAGCAAAAACAACATGCCTCCAGAAATCAAACAATCATATCTTGCGTATACAGATAATTGTGATTTTCCTAAAAGGTTTTTTTCATCTTCTAGCGTTTCTTCTTTTAAATTACTGCAGTGAAAGGACTTCACTCGGTACCAATTAAACTAAACTTTAAGGAATCGTTTTAAATGAGGTGAGTTTAACCAGATGGTCGAATTGCCTGAAGTTTAATTTTAAAAGTTGCTATTTTAGAAAACAAAAAAGAGTTAGAGATGCATAGCAGGTGACACGCTAGTGTGATCTCACCCAGTTGTCACACTTCCCCCCCAGCTTTAAGAACAGTTAACAGTCTCAAACTGAATCCAGGTGAGACATGTTAGTGATCTTTTGCTATTCCCAGTGACAGCCGGTGACAGAGGCAGCAGGTGAAGGCGGAGACACCCTCCTCCTCCTTAGCCTCCTTTCTCAAGGCGTGCACGAGAAGAACAGGTGAGTGCAGAGGAGAGGGGAAGGTTTGGCAGCTGGGGTCCTAGCAGTCTTTTCAGGCATTCATTATTTAGCCTGTCTAAAAATACATCAGAGGCTGCCTCCCCCCTTCCAGCACATGGTGCATCTGAATTTCACAGCATCCGGCTCTCAGCCGCTCAGTCTGATCTGAGGAGCTGCTTGATCTACTGTACATCAAGGCAACGCATGTGCACACAGACGCGCTAGCGTAAAAGTGTCACGGATGCACAAAGGAACGTGTACATTTGATCAAAACACCAAAGAAAGAACATTCATACGGTGACGTTTTTACAATAAATTACAAGCATGGATTAAAAAAAGATGCACATTTCTCTCATACTCCAAGTCTGATCCATCCAAAAGCTCTAAAATCCATTGCGCAGGTCTGCTAATTTACACCAACAGCACGGCCACGTGACAGTAATTAGTACACAAGCAAGCACAGCTCACAACACCTCGTGAAAATGAGCTAGGCGAACCAGATATGCCTCACAGGCAGCGTCCTCTTAACACCATGTGTCCCTGATGAGTTTCACATGCTGCCTCCTGTTAGGAAGCGCTCTGCGTCTTGGGCTTGTAATGCAAGACGCAGCCCATGAAATCAAACATCTAACAGGTCACAGATTGGACGGCGCTCATTGTTAATTGCATTGGGGAGAGAATGTCAACTTAATTATTTCAGCCGGAGCTGGAAATGATTCCTTGCAAATCTATTAGACACGTATGCTATGCGAGTCATGCACTGAGTCTCACAAGTCAATAAGCAGAGTGTCCTCGAGGACAGAGGAGCAGCTCTAACAGGCCAGCTGTGATTTAGACGGCCAGATTAAAATGGTGAAACGTTAAGTCTGGTCTGATTATGACTGAGTCGATGTTCACGCACATATTTAAGAAAGACTTATACCTCTGGTTGTACTAATAAATAGACTCATGGCATGTTCATTTACCCACACATTAAATAGTTAGAGCTGAAACAAAAGCTTATTTGCATTATTGATTATTCTGTCTCTTTCTTATTTTTTTTTGACTAATTGAATTATCATTTTGTCTATGAAATATCTTTTATGAAAATAGTAAAAGAAAAAAATTATAAATTATAAATGCCAAGTCTTCAAAATTTGTCTGACGAACAGTCCAAAACCAAAATAAATGAAATTCACATTGATATAAAACAGAAAAAAAAACTGCAAACCTTCATATTTAAGAGGCTGGATTGAGAACATATTTTTGCTTAAGACATGTTTTAAAATCAACAAATACATTTAATATGATTCATAAAGATTTGCAAGGGACATTGTTCACCTTAAAAAAGGGTTTTTGGATGAGTGAGACGTGAGCGATTAGTGATTTTCAGTTTGGTGCAATTGCCTCCAAGATCTCCCAGCAGCTCAAGCGCTGCTTGAACCAGAACTGTGTTAGAAGACGAAATAAACAGATCAATTCTGCGTTAAAGCACCTCGCAGGAGAGGCCCTTATCCTTCTACACTGCCGACACAGATAGTCTGTCTAGTACAGCCCGACACTATGCAAATTGGCATTTCACATCTTTCTGTGCAGTGAGCGGTGTGTGTGTGTGTGTGTGTGTGTGTGTGTGTGTGTGTGTGTGTGTGTGTGTGTGTGTGTGTGTGTGTGTGTGTGTGAGATGTACTGCAGACATCATGGCAAAATTCACAACTGCAGAAGAGGAAATCCTCATTTATGCATTTATGACAAAACTCAGCATTATTCAGTATAAAACGCTGCACAACAATTGCAGCCGTGCCCCAGTTATAAGCAGGAGCTGATGGGAACACAGCTTTGAGGGAGGTAAAGTACTGGCTCGGGAGAAGGGACCAGGGAATGGAGAAGCAGACTACTTCAAAGACTGAATGTGAGCCGGTGGCTCAAAGCATGCTGATTGTACGTGATGTGAAATCTACAGCAGGATCTTAGGAGCCTGACAGAGCAGATGGAAATGAGCTTTTTCATCACTGAAGGATATATCTGATAACTAACAAACTTTGTGAGAATCATATTCGCTGTAAAAGCTGAGGCTGACGTAGTCCCGATACCTGGGTTCTGGGTCTCATGTCTGCCTCACTGTGTGGAAATGACTGAGATCATTGTTTTATGTGGAAGGCAACATCAGGCTTGACTTAAACAATACATACATACATATATGCACTAAATCGGTATTCATTAAAATAATGGATTACTATAGCCAGTTGCCCCCTTGTCGTGGAGACTCGATCCAGCTAATTCAGTCAGTATTAGACTGATATCAGTATCGGTACATCTCTACATTTGAGGTAGCGTTCATGAAAAAGAAGGTTGTATATTCTCAGTGTTCTAAATGTTTTGTTTGTAATACAAGAAGGATGCAGTTTACTACTTTAGAACAACTCGGACTGAATCAGGTTAAATTATAAAAATTCAAATAAAAACATAACTAAAATATAAAAGAGGCATCTAATCTATGGTCTGCCTCCACGTTGGGGCATTTTGCAAAGCCAGAACTATCAGCATGTGGCGAAATAATGAGTCAGTGTTAGTGTTTGACAATTGTATCTCCACAGTAACCTTCAAACAGGCTGTTTGATTTTGGATCCAGTTCCAAATTGGTAAAATTCCCGGATTCATTGAGCTCTGAAAATCTCTCCTCGCTCTTCTTCTCTGGAGTTCTCTGAACGTCAATCTGAGATTTTAAAATTCTAGTTTTTTTAGGCAATAACTTGCCATTTAAAATGTTTAACAGCTTACTCTGAAAAGCATTTAAAATCATTCAATCGGTTTGATAAGATGCTCCCAAACCCTAATGCTTTACATCTCACCGGTTTATGTGTAAATTGTGAATGGATCTGCTGTGACACGCTGAAAATGCACATATAGCCTACTGTACATTTCCTGGAGTACATCTGTTTCCCTCATGATGAGAAACCTTCAATGCAGCAACAAAGTAGTCTAAAAATAAAACACTGCTTGAAGAAATGTAATGTCTTTGGTGCTGGTAGTAGTGAAACGTATCTAAGAACTACACTCAAGTACAACTTTAAGGTATTTTTTACTTTTCTTAAAGACTTCCATTTTATGCTACTTTAAACTCGGACTTCGCAAAATTTCAGAGTGAAATATTGCAGATCAAAGGTGCTGAATACGAGGTTCGGAACATTTGTATTGCCTCTCAGTGGCTCTGCAGTAATAAGAGATTAAATGATCAGTTGATTAAAGGAACAGTGTGTAGGATTTAGGGTGATTTATTGTGAAATGGAAGGGAATATAATATTCACTATGTTTGTATAGGTGTATAATGACCTGAAACTAAGAATCGTTGTGTTGACTTTGTCTTAGAATGAGCCGTTTATATCTACATACGGAGCGGGGAGTCCGTCATGTTTCTAAAGTGGCCCAGAACGGACAAACCAAACACTGGCTCTGGCCAGCAGTTACCTAAGGGCCACCGTAGTTCTGAGACAGGCTTTGAATGGGAGGCGTGTTCAGTTCAGTTGGATGCAATCTGCAACCTCACCACTAGATGACACTACATCTCACACACTGCTCCTCTAATCAATCAGTTGATTGACAGAAAATTATTCTGATAATCAATCAATGTTCAAATACTTTTCTCTGGTTCTAGCCACTAAAATGGGCAGATGCTCAGGTTTTATTCCCCTTTAGTGATAGTTAACTAAATAACTTTGGGTTTTGGACAGTTAGTCTCGTGTCAGACATTTTAAGATGCCACCTTGGGCTCTGGGAATTATTGAAGGGCATGTTTCAGTAATGTCTCAGAGCAAAATCGATTATGAAAATAATAATTGTAAGGAAAGGATCTGAATACTTCTTCCAAGTAGACAAACACGTGGGTGCTCCCCTGTTCTGGGAAATGACACGCCTTGGATCTGGAAATACAGGCTCAGAGAGGAGCAGGTATAGCCAGAGGTGGCTCACAGCCTCCCTCTGAATCAACAGTAGGGCAGCAGCAGCACATCCAGTTATCCACCTCCACTCTCTGTTCCCGCACTGCACTCCCGTCCGGCTCTGAAGCAGACAAGGGACTATTTATCTCTGCCCTCCGTTTCTGTCAGCTCACGGCACACATGTGGGCATGTTCATTCACCCACGTACACACACATGCACACACATGCGCACACACAGCTCCTGATTCCATCTAAGTAAGCACAATGTAAGAATGCATTAAGAGCTGCGGGTGAAGAAAAAAAGAAGAAATACAGTTTTCCTTTTTCCAGGCAATGCTTGAGTGATCTACTCCTCGACTCCAGGGCAAGTGGTTCGGCAGAGACACATACCTTAGCACAGCTCCCCGTGGCCATTTGAGTGTGTGTGTGTGTGTGTGTGTGTGTGTGTGTGTGTGTGTGTGTGTGTGTGTGTGTGTGTGTGTGACTGAGAGCACAAAACATTTGTGTACAGCATGTGTGTCTGCATGCATTGCATAAAGGGCCAGATGGGCAAGAGAGAAGAACAAAGCCAAATGAAAAAGGATGATAGCAGAGAAAAGAGGAGAAGAAGAAGAAGAAGAAGAAGAAGAAGAAGAAGAAGAAGAAGAAGAAGAGGTGAAATGGGGAGAGAGGGCACTTGGAGCGGCAATGCTTCAGTGCCTCTGCGGCCTGCCACCTCGTATCACGGAGCATCCACTGACAGCTGAATGCAGGAGAGCCCAATAATAGAAATACTCCGGTCTAAGCGCCTGTATGAAGGGGAGGAGCTCCTGCGTGCGAGCTGATGCGTAAGGATGGCTGGAGGTAAGCCAGGGGTCAGCCGTCTCGACGACAGCTACCCATCTCAGTCCGCTGCTACAAACAAGCAAAACCCGACATGAAGTCTGATTCATCCCGGTAAGGTCGGTTAACTTTTTTTTGGGTGCCACAGAGCACGCTTCAATTCTGTTGCTATGGAAACTTGAGCCTGCGGTCTTATTATCCAAAATGGCAAATTTGACCGCTTTACCCGATTTCTTTTACTGTGCTTCTGCTCCGTTTCTGAATGTGTTGCTGGTGCACGAACAAAGTGTTTCTGAATTAAGGAGATCTGATCTGAGAGCAGTTGACAAGGCCACATTATCAAAATGTCATTGACCTGGCAACAGCTTTCAGAAGAGTCCATGACTATGTTTTCTATCAAATCATAACAACTACACCTTCTGCCAGTGTTTGATATCTAGATATCCGTTTGGGTAAAGGATGAATTCCCACACAGGCCTATCAGGCGCAGGGGCCGGTGCGGTTTAGAGTCCCCTGCAGCTACAACCTTTCTTTTAAATGACTGTTATGTAAACCGATTCTTGATTTACAGTCAAAGCGCTCAGTTAAATCACCCAATTACTTTTTGTTTTGTTTTTGCTCATGAACCCAAACCCAAGTCTTTTAAACCAGTCAAGCCAAAACTAATTACGGCCCGGAGCAAACTCTTTCATTCTACAGCTAAACATACACTAAAATATGTTTCAGAAAACATTTGAGGCGAGAGATACAATGCAGTAGCAGAATCCATATTTGATCAGAGCATCCTATAGTTTGATTGATGCTTCACAGTGATTGACAGCTGTGATCGGGTGTTTCTCTTTAGGTGTGGTGGGATCTTGCGAAAAACATTAGGAGCGCAAAAAGGAGGCAGAGGAACCTGATTTTGACACAGATTATCATGTCTCATGTACTACTGTCTACTGGGAAATAGTGATAGTTTGAGCAAATATGTCAAAAAAAAACTGTTGCTAGCTTTTAAAAAGAAGAAATGACACAATCTTCTTTTCAAAAATGAAATGTTGAATTCCTTAGAAAGAAAAAAAACACATCCTTGAAAGCCAATTCAAAGCGCTGAGTTGTTGTTTTTTCCTGTTACAACCTTACTGGGTCTGGTATGATCAGGGGCTTATTGATTATGTTTGCATATCTTAACTAAATTTAGACATTAATGAGTGAGTTTGCTGACTATTTAATGAAAGATAACTCATGTCACAGGTGTCCTTGAGGTTCCCTATAATGGTTTATATAGAGTCCTCTAGCGTACTATATCGGTGAAGGGGATGTTATGGACTGCCTCTCTCTATCTGTCATCTCCAGCATGAACAAAACACTGAAGCTGCCGAGGTGCCGTCTCTAAACAACAGCAGCACTTTACAGTTACGGCTAACCTGGAAATGTCAAAATACAAGTATACTGCAAGCAATGTGGCTCTAGCACACGGCGGATCCTTTGACTTGTTCGTGCCCAGGTTTCATCGTCTCACACTGCAATCTCTGCACGGTTTTGGTATCGGAAATAATTGGACGTTGATATTCCGAGAACCGCCATGTGCAGCATTTGATCTAAGCTATCAGAAAACAGCATAACTATAAATGATACATGAGTATACACATACATGTATGCATGCTATTTTTTCCCTCTCCTTTTCGCACCCTTTCATGTGATAGAAGAGGTAAAAAAATAATAAAAAATGCAATGCAGTGTGAGGCAAGGTGGGGTTAGCGTTTCAGGCAGCGGCTGACGTAAATCGAATGCAGGTAGCGGTAATAGGCTGCTGGGATTCTTCCCATGTCTGCGTAAAGCTATTATAATAGGCGTCAAAGTGAACGCAGTGATAAGAGGGCATCGGCTGCCGCTGGAAAATGGAATCCAGCTCTATCGCAGCTACAATTGCTTTTCAGAACTAAAACTGGAAGCCTCAGTGTGAAATCCACCACCACAATATGACAGTATAATTAGCCTGACAAATTCACATCCGGCTGAATGCCCCCTCAAATATATCAAGATGATGTTGGGTAGCAGGCTTATGTCTGAGGGGAAGATGTTTCGGGAGAGATTCCAACCTGTTGCATCAGGGTGGAGTTTATCTATGACAATGGGGAACATGGCTGGTGTGGCTGGGTGGATCTGAATACCGATGCCTTAATGACTTTACAAAACAGGACGAATCCACCCACTCTGTGCACAAAGGCAGGCAGTGCCTTGTAGAGCCAGCTTGTTCCTCTCCACACCTGTCGTTCGGGCACGTTGTGGAATTCAACTACCAGGATAAACGTTCAACATGCAAATCTATCACACACACACACACACACACACACACACACACACACACTTGACAAATAACCCGGGGCTAGCTCTGTCCTCAATGTTGCAAGTCATATGCAGTGTCAAGTTGTAGCTCATATCCTGGAGGAGAGATGAGAAGTAACGTGATCACTCATCCATGTTCTGCTCAACAGCATGCATAAAATATCTGACTTCATAAGAAGGTGTGTTTGTCAAAGCCTCGGTATTTTAAGAGTAAGAATGCATCAGATCAGCTGTTAGTGAATAATGCCACTAACATTATAAAAGAGATGGATCAGTTAGAGAGTAGCTACAAAAAGGGGGACGATTACAGGAACGTTAACACGTAACTCATTGTTATATATATTATATATATATATATATATATATATATATATATATATATATATATATATATTCATGTATTGCAGAAAAACAATGGAGCAGCCATAACAAAACTAAAGAAGGGTTTTACAAAATGTAGTTGTAACCAATAAAAAAAAAAGAAAAAATATGTTGATATTTATCTTGATTTTCACTTGAAGTACTTAATTAATGAGATAGTAGAGGTGATCTTTCAACACCAGACTCCTCAAAACCACAAAAAGTCAACAACAAAAAGTCTGCTTAATAATGCATATTGTTTCAAACAAACTCTACTCAATTTACACTGCAAAACATCAAAGATGTCTCTCCGTGTGAATAACTAAACCCACCCTTCACAGAGAACTAGCCACTTGTGTTGCTATTTAAAGCAAAACTTTACTGACAAAGCTTTGTAGATGAATATACAACTGATACTTTGTGTACAGAGGAGCTCTTTTTTCTCTCCTCCGTGGCGTATACCAGCTAGACCATGAAATGAATTACTCTAATAGCTCTTTTTTCTTTCCCCTTTAAAAGGTCAGCAATTAAACCAACTGGCATGCATTTATCCTTGTCCTGAGCGAGACAGATGAATAAGAAAATAAAGCAGCAAACGGGTGTTTCCAAACCGTGCTTCTGGCTCAACTGGTTTTCATCTCTGCATAGGTGCAGCCACATGCATGCCACAGAGGTGTTTTCAGCCTGTAAAGCCTTACTCTCTCCACATCAGCCTGACAAGCACTCGTGTCGTCCTCTAGTCCCGTAATCCGGAGCTCCTCTCTGGCCCGTCAATGGGCCTGTCAGTGAGCAGCATCCCTGTCTGGCTGGATGGCTGAATGGACCGATAGATAGATGGACAGATAAGTGGTTATATTCGCCTGTGTTCCCCCCGTTAAGCCCCATCCAGTGCAACAGCAATCCAGTCTATTCACACAGATCAATTTTTGCTTCTATGTGCAGGAGTAACAGAATTGGTTTGGTACGTGGCTGTGAGCCTGGGACATTGCGTGAGAGAGAGGTTGCCACACAGACTAATTTCCTGGGCCGCATTGTTCCTTCAACCTGGCATCCTTTTGCTGTTACTACAATCAAAAATTCTAAACGGCAAAAGGTCTTTCCAGGACGTCCGACTCAAATAAATAGAAAATACATATCTACAATGCTGCTCTGTAAATGGGATTTTTATCAACAGCATTTTTTTTGTTTTGCCCCCCCCCCCCCCCCCCCCCCACAAATCTCTCAACAGGAGAAATGTTTTGTTATGTTGATGAGTTTTTGTGCTTCAGATGCTCAAAGTGAAAAACAAATGAATAAATGTGCTTGAAAATCACAACACAGATTTTTACTCCGTCTTACGGTGGATGCTTCCATCGCCTGACGCATTCAACACAAATTGCATTTGTTGAGTGAGTTTGGGATTTTCTAATTAATTTTGTCTGCAGGGACACAGACAACAACGATGTAACTTTAAGTACATTCATGAGAGCAACATTGTCAGACTATAGACAGCGGGACTCTTCAAGCAAGAGTGCTGCTGTGGTTCTTTTTTTTTTTTTATATATATAAGGAAACAATATGAGCTTTCCAGCTCATTCTTCCTTGTTAATTGGATATCATATGAAGTGTAAAATACAATAGAGAGGAGAGTACGTAATTTGTGATTCACTCGCAGGCGAGATTCTATTTCCCTTAATTTAATAATGTGCAAAAATCTATCCTCATAAGTGATTCCATGCATTATTGAAAATGACAGCAGCAAACAAGGAAAGGATGAGTATGAACATCCATTACACAGTAATGCAGGGAGCTAAAAGTCTCATATGAATCATCTTTTTCAGTCCATGTTTTAAATGAACTTTTAGAAGCACCGTCTCTGCTGCCCTCCGCATTACAGCACCTAGGGTTTTCTGTTTTATTAACTGTTCAAATGTCAACCTGCAGACAGCCACAGTCACATCCACCATAACAACAATACCGCTAATGTCAGACTTTCATTTCAAAGAAAGAACACCGATCATCCTACACAAGCTGGGAAAGAAACCTCAGCTTGACGGACAGGTGGACCGCCTTTTACCAACTTCCACCTTCACCTCATCCAAACCAACAGCTCTGTGTGTGTGTGTCTGTACACATTGTTGTGTGTGTGTGTGTGTGTGTGTGTGTGTGTGTGTGTGTGTGTGTGTGTGTGTGTGTGTGTGTGTGTTTTTGGATTTGTTTGTAGGTCCCTTCATGTGTAGGGGCATGCCAATGGCAGGGCTGCTCAGCCAGGTATAAAAACAGCCATCCAGACAGACCGGGGCTGGGGGTCAGAGTCGGCCATGTCAAAAACACAAACTGGCTGAGTCTGTAATGAACCAGAGGAGAGAGCATGATGCCACACTGCATCATCTGGCCTGCAGCGCCAAAGCACCGCCCCAAACCCCTGGCATGAAACCCAACTAACCTGTCGAGATGGTAGATAACTATGTTATAGGCTCGTCACGGGAAAAAGCACCAAAATGTGGAGATTTCATGTATTTTAACAGCGTTCACAAAAACGTTGAAGTAAAAACGTTATTTTGACAGCTATTTGTTGCATTTCTGTTTTATTTGTGATTTATTAGGAAAATAACGGACTTCAAACAAACTGGTTATTGTCATTAACTGTAGTAATTGTTTATAAAGTTCAGATTAAATGAAGATCACATCCCCTGATCATTCTGTGCATCTATTTAACAATTTATGCAAAAAGAATATTTAAGATATTCTTTACTTCAGTTTCATTGGGAATTTAAGCAAAAAATCCAAAAGCCCTGCAGCTTCTCGAAATGTGAGTTTTCTGGTTTCCTAAGTCTTTAATGGTGGACTGTTGGTTTAATGGTGGACTGTTGGTTTAATGGTGGACTGTCGGACTGTCGGTTGGACAAATCAAGTAATCTGAAGATGGAACCTTGGATCAACAAAACAATCGGCAGATAAACTGACCAAGAAAATGATTGCAGCAGTAAAAACATGAACCTTTCAGGAACCCGATGCTGCATGTCAATCAGATCTGAGATCAGATCTCCAAATGAATATACAGCAGTTATGTGCGACGACGACTTAAGTCCCTCTGCAACCCAACAGGGCCTCGACTCGAACAGACGACATGAGGTCGGACGGAGTCAACGGATCGGTATCAAAATTTCAGAGGTAAAGCCACAATTTGTGAACACATCGCAGACGATGCGTATTAAATTGCAGACGCAGACCAAAAGTGCAACAGAGCAGAGGACAGAAAGTCCTTGAACAACGTAAGGAGGGAGGACTGCGCTTCTATTGTGGACTTTTACCGGCCACTTTCGCAGCTCAGCCGGGATAAAAGCCCGTCAGCAACACCCGCTTGCATGACACACACGTGTTCTATTGTGGTGATGCCGACAATGGACCGCCACTCAACGCACACACCCACCCAACGTACATTTGATATTTAGTGTAATTGCAGTGATCTTACTTACTTATTTTGAAATGCAGATTAATCAAAGGACTTGTATTCCAGAGTGAGAAACTCACCTTCAAAGCTCTCGCATATTGTTAAGCACACAAACAGGAAGCGGCGCAGTCTGGTGTCAAACTGGATTTAATTGACGACTGTCGCTCTTTTAATCCGCTCTATGAAAACTTTCTCAAAAGGCTTATTGAAGCTGTGTACCTCAGAAACAAACTTGTATTGTTTGCTTTTAAGTTGAGTCGAGGAACAAACAAATACTGCGCTTTTCTTTTTTTTTTTTAAAACCTGCTTCACTTGTTTATGGGAACTTGCTTGCATCAGCTCGGATCCTGTCGATGTCAGCCATTGTTTATCTTGGTGCATTGAGATATATGTTTTTTATAAATTGTAAATACCTGACTCATCATCCTCATTTAACCTTGCATGCTGAGGCCGGTCTGCTTCCTTGGACCATGCGCAGGCTTAGTCACTGCTTATGCCATTATTTATAAAGGCCACTTTGGGAAAATATTTATGAGTCTGAATTAGTCAGAAAAGTGGAGCTCCAGATAGTCGGAGACCCGCGATTCATTGTCTTTAAAGCTTAAACACTATGAGAAAGCTTTCGTGATCCCCTGGGAAATAGCCATGACTGTCACATCTAATGAAGACTTGTACTCCAGGTAGTTTGCTTTTAATGCAGTTCCATCCCTTCTGTGACTCTCTCTACGTCCACTCTTTAAGATGTAATGCATTTTATACTTTTTTTATGTTTGTTGTTTAACATTTTTGAATTCACCTGAGAATCTAGTGCACAGAGTAGAATCAGAATTAGTCACTAAACTTTACAAAAGAGCCTTTTTCTTTCAAATCAGCTCGTCTTCATATATGAACTGATAAAGAATGCATAAGTTATACATAAGAAATGAATTGCAGTTTAACATTGCATTTTAAATAGACTGCAGGGATTTGACCTCAACCCTAAAAAGTGCAATCAAAGAGGAATGAATCAGTTTAATCACAGCAGGGTTGTAGAAATTCACATTTCAGGGAGTAGCGGCGGAGATTTGAGTCAGAATATAGATAGCAAGATGGGAAGAAATACGTTCGAACCAATTCCACTCCTTAACACTAATATGATGATATATTTATATTTCATCACTACCTTAATTAGTAGCATGAAAGCATCATAATGCATAACAAAAGAAAAATCAGATAATCCACAATGAGCAATGAATTCATAATTAATACCAATGCAAATGAATTCCACATTTAAGCGGCATAAGATCAGAAATTAGACAGCAATGACATGACAATGACACTGCTGCCGGCCTCCTGGCGTAAGCCGAGCGATATTGCCAAGCACGCAAACACTGGCCGAACAAGTCCAAGACATCAACTCACATTATGCATATTAGTACGCGCGGCGAATCTTTTTAATTTGATAAAGTGAAGCAGTAATTCCCCGGCATCTGCACTCTCAAGAGAATGAAGCCCTTTGGGAGGAGACGCTGTGGTTCAGAGCTGCCATCAACGGGGACAGGAGGCTCCCGCTTCTACATTTAAAGTGCAAGTTTGAGGTCCAAACATTATTATTCACTCCAAAACAAAAAAGAAGAAGAAAAGGGTAGCGGAGTTAATAACCGAGCAGATCGGAGTAGGCAGAGCATTGTTAGCTTTTAAATAGACTGTTTCATCGCACATGGCTGCGCTGGATACATGGTGAGGGTAGCAGCACACAAAAACTGTTACACCGCACACGCCTGGTGAGCCTTCCTCTTCCTGAACACCACAACTGTATATTACACAACGCAGTGAATCACAGCTGCTAACGACCGCGGCTCGTCCATCTGTCCCTCCTCCGATGCCCTCCCCTCCATCAGTCGGGACGACTGTGTGAAGCCGTCTGTAATCACATCAGGCAGTGACTGGGTGACTGGGGCCGCTCCATCCAGCCGTCCCTCCATCCCACTGTTAGCAACATCTGCGTCATGTGGAGAACCATGTGCATGCTGTGAAAGAGACAGACTAATGTGTGTGTGTGTGTGTACAAGAGAATGTACAGCCCTCCATTTATAGTACACTAACTGTGTTGTTTGGAACAGCCTGTGATGTCTGCGTCACCTTCATAATGAAGGAGACGCCATGTTCAAGAGGCACCCTATGATATGAGGCATGAGAACATTATGAGGTTTTATAATACCCTCTACAGTGATGTATTGTTTATTCGGTCATTATAAAATTATACTCCGGCATTCATAAATAATTTGTGATGACCAAACGAGCGGAGATTAATAAAAGCTGCAATATCAAGCAGCGTTGTTGCAAAGACGGCTTGAATAAAACATCACACGCATCCATTTTCAACAGAAAAGGGCAAATATCATCAGATGCTGCTGTACACTGGATATTAAGGAAAGAATGTCGTATCTTATCAACCGGCTGAACCCAAAGGGGAGAGTGCAAATTACATGGGAGGAAAATAAAACAGGAAGAAGAGGAGAAAAGGACAAAAAGGAGAAGTGGAGAACAGGATAGAAGAAGAAAAGAAAAGAGAAGAGGAGGAGAGAGAGGAGGAGAGAAGTGCATGGTCATCTAGAGTACATCTACAGATTTAGCAGGGCCTCCACACTGTGCCCCGTGCTTCACTGTCATTTATCATCGTGTCATTACTGAATCAGAATGGAACAAGTCGAATCTAACAGCCTCACTTTCTGGGGCAGTATGTTACAGGGGAAGCAGCGCAAAGTCGAACAGAAGCGCACTTAGATTATCTCCCACTTGACGGAGAAGCACAAGAGAGGGCGCATCGTGGAGATTGGGTGCGCCGAGATAACCGCGACGCGCAGAGCGCCGCAGCCTCTGGGAGCAGACATGGGTGTCCTTTAACCAGGGCGAGGAGCGCTACCTGGTTAAAGGGCTCTCCAGCCACTCAGATCCCCCGCCTGCCACAGCCTGGCCCGATCCATCCCGCTTCGACCCTAATGTCTCATCGGTATTCAGTGACATGCCCGCAGCAAGCGGCGAGGGGAAAGCTTGGCGCGGGCTCACCGCCATTAAGATTCTACAAAGCCAGCCGTTCCCCTGCCGCCATGGGCACACAGAGAACCACACAGCCTAGGAATAATAATAATAATAATACAAAAAAGAAATAGCTGGGGAAGGGATGAGCAGAATAGCTAAGGCCAGCCCAAGAGATTTCAGTGTCAAATTTCAAAGCTCTGCTATCCGTGAGGGCAGCACTTGGGTTCACTGTTCACACTGCAGAATCAGCTAATGAAAATTGCATTCTTCGAGTGGCTAAATCACCAGTGCAAACGCATAATCACACAGGCCCCACTTCCATCCCACCCTCAGAAACAACACCGTGACCACTTCATGATGAGCTGGGTTATTGGAAAGCCTCCCATCATGAAACTAGAGAGAGGCAGCCACCCCCACCTCACCGGCCCATCACCCCTGCCGGTTTATGTCTGCCTATGAACCCCCCCCAGAATCCTAAACTGCTTGCTAATCACCCTTTGAAAGAGCACACTAATTCAGATGTCAAGGCCCATTACCTGTGAGCTGTCTGGAGGTGACCTGAGCCTCTATCTTGCAGTGATAAACACCGGTTGGAGGATAAAATGCACATCTGGATAATAGGAAAGTGGGGGAGCGACGCGCTGGCCAAGTGTGCGGTCGTTGAACGCAGCTGAGCGGGGGCTGCGGTGTGCGGCAACCACCGTTGCATGAAGACGACGTCCTTCAAGAGAGCGCCGGGTCAGTCAGCCGCCGTATGGCTGCCGTGCTCGTGGTAAAATAAACAAGGCGCTCAGACCCGAGGAGTGACTCCTCACCAGCCGTCCCCTCAGATCTCCTCTCAGGCACCGACAGAGATGAAAGCTCAACCAAAAGACGACCCGCAAAAAACACCAACCTGTAAACCCTCTCCGATTCAGTTTCACATATGGGTCAGGATGTGACTGATGCACTCAGGAGAGAGAGACAGGAAAAGAGCGGGAGAAAAAAATATATATATTAGGGGATAAACACTCGTATTGTCAGCCGGATCACATACAGAGATCTTTGGGGGATTTTCAAGCGCCTGGTAAGATCCTATTTTGACGATTACATATTCACGGGGTTCTGTGGTTTCCAGGGCATACAGCGATAAGACTAAATCCATTTTTTTTTGTGCTATTGCACTAAAGGGGTTGTGTGGCCGGTACCTGGACAACTACACAACTGTATTGTAGATATATCAACACATTTAGAAAAGACTGATGAATGAGACATTTCTTTCACAGGTTGAAAACACGTAGGCCCCATTTACTGTGTGATGAAAATCATACGATATTACTATAAGGTGTTTTTTTGTCTGTATACACTGTGCTCCACCCCCTTTTAAGGCTGTAGTTCACAGGAGGAGGAGCCTCTACCACCAGAGTGTGCACAGGTGTTCTGTATACAGTGATTGGGAATTTGATTTGTTTGTTTCCACACCTGCCATTCCAGCTGAGCCGTGTATGCTCTGATGAAGGTCCGTTAGACGGAAAGGTACAAATAAAGTCTTCTCTGCGTGGATATCTATTCTACCAGTTTGAGCTTTTTGATATACTTCCAGCGGCGGTTATCCTGCATTCACAGGCGGAAAACACGACGGACCGCTCACAGCCATGGTTCCGGGCAGATAGGAGCAGAGGTCGCAGAGAGAACAGTGGGTAATGAGGGCAAGTAGGATGCAGGTCAAAGCAAGAATAACCGCTTTCTACAGCCATTACTCCTCAGATATCAGCAGTGAGACCCACCCCCAGCTAAGAATTTGCCTCCACTGCTGGAGCCATATATAAAACAAATAAGTGATTTTATGACCCCCTAATAAATTCATATTTACTGGGACGGGATTAGAATGACTTATTTTTATCGCAATATGAGCGCTAACAGGCATTTAAGACGACAACGCGTCTTTAATTGGAACGGGGACTGAAATCCCACTGATGATAAGAAGAAGAAGAAAAGAAGGAAAATCACAGAAAATTCAACATGCTGCAAACACCCAAACGTTATGTGTATGCTTTGTGTCCAATACTCCTGTGAGCTATAGACAATGCAATTAGAGATTTAATTCTCTCATGTTAGAGATGCAGCTTCCCATAAAGAAGAATAAATAAGAATGGAGTTGGAGAGATGATGTTGCCCCCCCCCTCCCTCTGTGTCTTCCTCTTTCACACTCTCTCTCTCTCACACACACACACACACACACACTAAACAATGCCACTGTGACCTGTGTCCACCTCACTCAGCTGTCTGGGTATGTGAGCACCATAATATGCCCTGAACAGATGCCTTGCAGCTTCCAGTCCTTGTGCCGTCGTAAAAAAAAGCTCCGTAATTTCTTTTCCGATGCTAAAAACGCTTCTTTCTTTGGCCAAAGGATAAATGACGTGAAGGATTTCCTTCCAGTTCAGTGAATACACACGGGGGCCTTTGGAGGATGAACCCATTCACGCTCAGTTTTACAACCCTTTCTTTGCTTGTTCGTTAGCAGAATTCAGCAGTGGCGACCTGAAGAGACGATAGAAAGACATGGTGTGCGCTTATCAGAAAGTGCAATTCATAGATGGTTGTTTGGAGTGCGCTGAAATTCAACTGGAAATCATGGTTTTGGAGTCTTTACGCACCTCTGCGTCACCGAACACATCGACCGACATCCATGAAGCCAAGCTGCACATACAGTTCACATCTACATGGCAATCATCACAAAACACTCTTATAATCATGTTTCAGCTCCAAACCACCTCATCTAGCGGGCTGCATCCGCTGCGATCCTCGCAGGTGCCGCTCATGTGTGTGCGGAAAGAGCAGCGCATTTCAGATTCGAGTGGGAATAATGAGAGTGCTGGGGACCGGGAGGAGTCCTGCTATGCTTTGTGACTGTAGCCTATACCAACAAACACACTGCAGGGCATGAGAGAGAGTGGGCTCCCAACAGGATGCTATGGGATGTTGGCAGCTCTGCTTTGCAATAGCATTCTGGGAAACTGCTGCAGTATTGCAATGCAATGCAAAAAAAAAAGAAGTAATTATTGCTGTTCTGGAGTCTTGATATCTTACTTTGCCAAAAAAAAAAAAAGTAAGAGTTGTTTCTCAAGCAGATCGACATGAAATTCAATAAATGAAGTTGACTCCTGCACCTTTTGCTGATCCTATTATGTTAGAAACGTTCCCACAAACAGCAAAATGTTAGATTTATTTAATCCTTACTGTCCGCCAAATGTCCTGGGAATCCATGAGATCAGGTCAGGCAAGACAAAATGTGATTTTAGTTTTAATTTAAATTATGTGTTGGAGATGGACATTTTGCACAGTATACTTTTAGGACTGTGTGTGTGTGTGTGTGTGTGCGGTAAGGCAGTAGCACTTCACTGCAAGGCTGACAGCTGCCTCAGGCACACACAGGAGATGCTTGATGGGAGTCACAGAGGACAAACAAGCTGTACATCAACAAAATGCTTTGTAGGATGATATAGCGAGAGGCCAAACACATACAAAAAGCACGGAGTGGTTACAAAGAATGAAAGAAAAAAGGACGGAAAAATATCCATAGCCTCCTTTCCACCTATTGGAATGTATAGCTGGGGTATTCTTCCTGTCGATGGCCAATATTACAATATTGCTGAAGCGTTTCAGCGATGGAGAAAGTGTGTTGGTAATAGTTAGTCAAGTTTTCTCTCAGACCACTTGAATAACAATATGCTGAAAGGTTATTATGGAATTTTTGCCGAAAATGATGGCAAATATAAACTGCCTACCCAAGCCTTATCACAAGTACTTACAAAACTATGCATGACACAGCTTTTACGGGCATTTGTGGGCCCGACATCACAAAGATATTTTCGACTGGGTTTGGTTAATTTAGGGGCCTCACACGTTTTTTTGCAGAGTAAACGGGGGAGGGAGCATGGACAAAGACAAGCTGAGAATATATACCGGGGACGGAAACACACTAATTGCTAATTGTCATGCTCTGATGCTGCGGCAACATTCTTGCTTTTACAGCTTGACAGTATTTCTCAAGTGCCCCTGTGCAGCACAAACAAACCCCCGCTGGCTGCTGAGCGTGGTGACACGGTGGCGTTAACAAAAACAGGGGGGGCTTGTGATCAAGTGTTGTTTATTTCTGTGTTTTTCTCATCTTAAAACACAGGTAGGAGTTCAGTATCACAACTGTCAAATACAAAGCACCGGCTTGGAGTAAGCTTGGTTTCCAGGTCATCCTCATAAAACAGTCTGTATGATATCTTTTTTTAAATGATTCTCATTTTCCCTGCACTCACCTACAAAATGTCCAGCAACACAAGCGATCAGTGCGCCTGCGCAGGCCCCTTCGGGTGCAGAACCTGTTGTTTAGGCAACAAGACAACTTGGTTAGGTTTAGGAAATGATCATGATTCGGGTTTTTTTTTGTAACTTAAGCCGTCAGTTAAATACGTAACAAAAATAAGATAAAAAAGGTCAACGTTGACTTTTGTTTTTCACGCCGGGCACGAACAGTGGCCTCCTGGGTGATGGTTCTGTTTGTTTGAAGGTGGGACAAACACAGCAATCTAAAACACGACCCGGTGCTTTAGGAAATGGTCAGCACTAACATATATTTGCAGTTAATGGACTGAAATATGCAAAAAAAAACACCAGTACGATTTAAGTTGAAGCTCTTCCGTATAGAGTAAAGGCACAGCAGAGCTGTGGGAGTGTAAAACAAATGCAGCAGCAGAGGAGAGCCTGATGCTACACTCTGCTTTTATTTCATATAAGTGCCGAGTAGAGGTTTGCCATATACTCTGTGTTACCTACATTGTTAAATATTAATAAGGCACAATAAAAAATTCACCGCCACCTACAGTGAATATTGTGTTTACAGTAATCACTACATGTCTGTTTCTCTTTATTGTCTCACCAGTTGGCACCAATAAGATATCCCTAGAAAGCATCATCAGGATGGTTGTAGACGACATAGTGCAATTAAAATCACAAATAGGGCGCAAACGTAGCTCCATAAGCACCAAACTGTCAATAACCCAATAGCAGAGCAGCAGGATCAGTGCCCAAGCCTTAACAGATCATAGCCAACGTCTTATTGAATCTGCATTAAAAACAATCTCACTCATAATCACTTTAAATTACATGAAAAAAAGAAAGAAAATGAAACATTAAATTCATTTGTTATGAATTCCGTGCCAAAGGACTTGCGGCGTACGTGATGTGACGGCTCTCCTGCTCCATTTCACTGATTGTCAGAAACATCTCTAAGGCGAGAGAACAGATGTCTCGAGTTATTTGACCGGGGCTCTCTATGCTGTTCTATTCCCACTCTCACTCCCCCCCCCCCCCTTCTTTTTTTTGCAGCCGACGACAAATCTCTTTGCAGTGACAAGGCATCGCCTGTCGAGAGGATGATTCCATTGAGAGGCACTTCCTGATATGAGAGGTGCATTAATGTGATTAACCCACGCACACTATTGCTGTTTGATACGGGGCTTAGGGGCTCATGTCTGTATTCTTCTCTACTGGCATGATCCACAGGTAATAGAAAGTACGATGATGTGTGGGCAGGAGAAGGCAACTCAAAATATAATCTAGAGTGGGAAAGTGTTGCACTGGGCACTTCTAGGGCCGGGCGATCAGGCCAAAATCTCAAAACGATATTCCCCGCAAATATTTCGCATCAGATTTCATGAGAAATTTGAGTGAGCGTTATCATTTAAAAACGGCCCAAATTATGTATCATGATATCTCGGTTTATGATTTTATCGTGGATCAACATATTGAATTATTGCCCAGTCCGAATACAAACTCAGTTAGGAAATTTGACTATAAAAGTTCAAAAAAGGTAAGAACAAAACCTGCCTCTGAAAATTACAGAAAAAAGATGAGTTATGCCGGTCTGCAGACTTGATATCTCCTCGTCAGACAACTTTCAACTATTCAAATCAATAAAGATAAAATCATCTTTCATAAGAGAAATGCTATTATCCCAACACCCCGAAGGTGTTTGAATATTTCAATTAATTACCTGCGATCCGGTGACCTCAGTTATATTTCACGACCATATTAAATATCATAAAACCAATTCCAACTGTCTGACAGAGACAAAACAGGCTGTAAAAGCAGGGCTTGTATACATTCATCCATTCATGTCGAAAAGGCAAATGACAGCTCGCTTCACTGGCTCCACTGTGTGCCGCACTGAGAAATGATTCAACTTGATGCGAGAGTCGTCGTCCATTCAGCTGCACACAAAACGGCTACAGGTAGTATGTATGTTTTGAGTCCACAGGGACCGAAGCTGCAAACATATGTAGGAGGCACAGGAGAAAACTGAGCGGCAGGGAAAGGGATTCTGGGACGCCATTCATGAACCTTTTCATCAGGCATCTTTAGCTGGGGGTATAGCGGCAGAAATAGATCCCTCCACAGAGCACAGAGCTTTTAATAGAGGCATCTTCCCGGCTTAATCAAAGATACCAGGAAAAATGGGCACATTCACCTCGCTGAGTATTGTGAAGTCTTGGCGTGGGCTCGGTGCGAACTTCTTAATTTCAAACGGTAACAAGGTATGTAACCTACGTGAGGATGAATGCGTGCGAGAGAAGCCTCTTGGCAGCCCAGAGGGAACGTACGATGCGCCAGAAGCAGCAGAAAAGTAAGTGAAGTGCTGTGTGCGACTCTTTCAGCTCACACTCCTTTCGATCAATGGCTGAGATAGATAATAGCCTCCATAGAGACTTGCATCTTACATCCTGTCTCTCTCTATCCACGCCTCAAATCCCCCATTTCTGCTTTTTGCATCTCTGCACACTCTCCATCTCTTCCCTCCTCGCTCCTCCCAGGCGTCAGCAGCAGCAGGAGGAGCAACGTGGGAAGCCCACCAGCTCCAGTGTGGGCAAGGTGGGCAGAGCACAAGAGGATCCTGGGAAGAGCACCGGGCATGGGGGGGGGGGTTATCTGGCAGACCCAGAGAGACTGTCCGTGGCTGCCGGGCCACCGACATGTCACCGACATGTCACCGTAGATTCCCGGGCCTCCTGCTAACAGCTGATCCTCGAGGCCCACCGCCTCCATCAACGTGGAGAAAATCCACTCGCTAACTCAATTATGCAAGAGGTGTGAATTAAACATGAGGCTACCACACTGGAATGTATTCACACACACACACACACACACTATGTAATCATACAATGTAACAACCCATCTGTATGCGGACGCCAGGGGGGGATTTGTGAGGCAAGCAGAGCACACGAAGAGCTGATCCACGCTGGTTGTAACATCACACATGACTGAAACAGAATATGGACGTCGAGGCCAGACAGGTGAGAGTGACAGCAAAGGAACAGGTAATGAGAAATTTTGCCATCTTTGCCACCTATTACTTCCCTAGGAGCTTTAAAGGGAGCAAAAAAAAAAAAAAAAGCGAGCCTCGTGTGGGAGTTAAGCCTGGAGCCAAAGGCAGAGCCGATTTTCTCCCCATCTCTCTTTATGCCTCTCTATCCCTCCGTTTCTTTGTGTGTGTCTCTCTCTTTCCTCCATGCCCTTTATTAATCATCCTTGGTTAGTGGGGCAGAGAGCGTGGTGTTAGGAGCTCTGGGGAGTGTAGAGCCAGGAAACGCGCACGCACACACACACACACTTGCATGTGCATTCACACTAATGGACTCATAAATCTCGGCAAATATTTTGCCTTTCATCTCTTGTTTGCTTACAAAAGATATCAAAATCAATAACATTTATACAAAAACAGAAAGAAAATGCAGGGTTGTATGCGTATGACCACACACACACACACACACACACACACACACACACACACACACACACACACACACACACACACACACACACACACACACACACACACACACACACACACACACACACACACACACACACACACACACACACACACACACACACACAGCTGATCTTCAGGGATCCTGGCCTGACGTTTCTGGGACTCAGCTGCTGCTGCCGTGACCTTTTTGAACAGTCTCAGTTGTTGTTGAGACAGTCCAGCCCCAGCATACAAGCACAGTAATGGCCATCTCCCTCCCCGCCACACACAACTGTATCTCCTCAGAGCCATTAAAACCCTTCACCTGAGCTACCTCAGCTCGGGCCACAACCCGAACCAGAACCAGAACCAGAACCGCAGCAGCAGCTGCAGCAAGCCATCACAGCTATTAGAGCTCATTATCAGGGTGTTTGGATGTTGCAGCCAGCATCCTTGGAGAGCTGGATGGTAGGACAACGGGGTAAGGTGCGGCGAAACCACTCCGGCTTCTGCAAGCCAATGGGAAGCACAGTAGACTGAATAATGGAGGGTGTAATTAGGCCTTATTTCTATGCATGTAAGTGCACTTACACTGGAAGGCTCCAACTGGGCTACATGCCATTATTACCATTATCACTATCCGATCTCCCTGAGAAAGCGGTGAGAGAAATGTCCCATTGAGTTAGAAAAAGAAGAAAGAAGAAGAAACCATTTTTATTGTCATATACACATACACGAAATTTGACCTCTGCATTTGACCCATCCCTGTATATAGGGATGTCTCGGTACAGTAGGAGGTTTACAGTAAAACTCACTGTATTCACCTTATTTTTAAATTCTATTTTGCAATGTTTTAGTCAACTTAAGTTTGACATGTCTGTCATATCACAGGGAGACATTTGAACCTATTGCAAGTTATAGGAGGAGGGAGTCACTGATGTGATTTGAATTTTGATTTGAGGACGTCTGTCTTGAGATGAGCACTAATAGGAGCCAATGTTTCTCTACATCACTGGGTGTGTATCACCATGAGGGGGGTTGTGTTCGGTGGATGAAGCTTGTCAACATCTTACAAACAGAGCTCAGGTGACACAGCAGTGGTGGGAATAGGGGGGGGGGGGGGAGATAGGGGACGCACCTGGTTTCACCGTCTTCAAGCGAACCGGCTCCGGAAAGTGGCGGATGACAGCCAGGGTGTCGCGGTTTGTAAGTCCACTGACGGGCGTCCCGTTCACCTCCAGCAAAACGTCCCCGTAGTAGGGCAGCTTCCCGACGTGACACACCAGCACGTCCAGCTTCATCTGGCCCAGGTAGGGGAACTGTCCCAGCTCCGCTCCTCCGAGGACCTCCACCACGGAGCCAAAGTCCCCCAAGTTCCCCCATGACACCGCGCACTCCACCACTTTACCGGACCAGTGTTTCTTCTTCTTCAGTGTCCTGGACATGGTTACTCCCTTTTACGAACAACTAGCGATCAAACTGGTTACCTCGGTTTGCTGCTGTTAAATGAACGCCAAGTGACGCGGCCTAATAAACCCTCCTGAGTTATTCTCTCGACCTTCTGCTGCAGCTGATGGGGATTTCATCTTCCTGCCATTTGGGAGGCCGATTTTCACCCCGTGAATCCGCCGCCGAGGTGCGTCATCCCACGGGGTTTGTGCGCACAGTTGCCTGGGTTGCAATAACTCCGAGCGCTCCTTGTGCGTAAAAACAGGAGAGTTGAGAGCGGCGAGACGGTTAAAAAAAAAAAAAAAAAAAAAAAAAGAAGGGGAGCAATTCAGGTTTCACTCTCTGCGACGCTCCTCCGGCACGGTACCCGCGCTTCGCTTCGTCTCCCCGGGTCCAAACAAAAATGTAAACAGAGTATTTGTCACTCACTCGGCGGCGGATGGTGGAGCGTCTGCCGCCGAAACGTTGCGCGTCAACGAGAAAGCCCTCATACCTGTGGGCAGGCTGAGAATAGACGGGGCGGCGGCGATCACCGGTTGGCGGTTCCTGCGGTCGAGATCCAGCCCCACGGTGACTGAGCCGACAGACATCTGCGAGCGTTTTGTCCGCTACAGGTTTGAACACACCTGGCACCGCCAGGAGAGACGTTGCCAAGCTCCCGAAACGCCCCCTTTTCTTTCTTTTTTAAGTCTCAGCAGCAGCAGTAGCGTTTTGTAGACGCTCACTCTGGCTCCATCCTCCGGTGTGCTGTGGTATTAAATACAAATCAATATAAATAAAGCACACACTGTCCAGTAATGTTCACTGTAATTTATTGTCATTTTAGTCATCTGCATTTGTTTTTTTAAACATGTCTTGAATATCAGGCAGAATGCGTGTAACAAGTACGACTAGATAAAAATACACAGAGCATGTAATGCTAATAATAAGCGCGCAGAACAAATTCCACCTCATTCATTTGCACAGAGTGAGGTAAGTATTGTTGGGGTTAAACGTACATAATACGCGTCTCCACAGCGCCGCCTACCGACACAATCAGAGAGATCACAACCATGTACTGCTCCACTTCGCCCTCCTATCACTCACACTTGCATAGCTACACAGCATCGCGCTCGACTGCCTTCTACCGCATTGATCCACTATGCTCGCGCTACAATGAGTGTTAAGCGTTCATTATTACTAGACTGCTGTCTTTGTTTTTCCAATTGTGTGTGCAGAGAATGCTTAAAAGTAGCTTTAGTGTTCATACATGTATCATTAGGTCTGGTGCAGAAAATCGGACCTTTTTATTCGAGGGGGAAACTCCCATAGATCTATGTTCAGACCTAAACAGCTCCTGGCCTGAGAGCACATATCTAATACAATCTCATTAATGCGATACAACCGACATGTTGGATTCATGATACAATGATACCAGAACTGGATGAAAAAGCCAACATGATGCTAAATGTACGGGGTGTTAAAGTGCAAATTAATTAAGCTTTTGTAAATATCACTTCATCTGAGGAGATTCGTGGCGCAGTTTCACAGCGTGCTATGAATGATGCAGTTTGCAAAAAAAAAAACACCCTCCGATACAGGATGATGGATTCCGACAATATGGGCGTGTTGACTCACGGGACAGTCATATGTTAACGCCGTGTAGTCGAGTTAATTAACTTTCCAAGAGGAAGCGGGGAAAACACACCGTCTGTAGTATTTATGAAGCAGCAGTACAGTTGCTGTTCTCTGGGTGTGATGCATTAGAAGTCTGTGTTTAAGTACTGAGTCGCCACCCTGAATACTTCATCGCCTTGTGGAGGACGATTAACAATGCCATCGTGTCTTTGATGGGGGACCGGGGACCCAAACTAACTGCAGACTCTTCAAAAGGCTCATGCGCAGTCAGAGTCAACTCGTAGCCAATGATTCTACTGAGGTTTTATGTTTATAGGGACTTTTAAAAAATGGTCCTTTTTTTTTTTCTTAACGTCAAGACTGATGATGGACTAACAGTCTTTTAAGGCCCATATTAGCAGGCTGTGTGCAGGCAAATCCAGATTACAGATGGCTTGGCCTTTTTAAAATTGTTCCATGTTGTGTGCCCAGAAATCGTGTTGTGGTTAAGACCCCCCAGCGCCTGGAATTACATGCAACCTAAATCAAATCCTGCAAGAACTCTTTCTTTCAGCCCCCCTACTGCCTGTAAAAAACACACACACAATATATGTTGAAACATGAGCAGTCCCTGTTTTTCTCTCTTATGTATCGTTGTAAAATCAATGTCTTTGGGGTTTGAACAAACCAAACACTTAAAATATGTCAGAGAAAGACCCATCAAGAAAATAATCGACAACGAAAGTCATCCCATTTCTACTTGAGGAGAGCGTCGAGGCAGACGACCACAATCCAGGCCAAATTATCAGAATTCGTGTTTAATGTCAGAGTAATGGCTACGTAACAAAAAGGCTCTTCAGACATGCTTTACAGAATGTACAGGTAAACAAGGTCCCAAAACAATACGACTGAAAACAAAATGCAAAACTTCAACAGAAAAAGAAGAAGAATAAAGCAGCGTTGGATATTGCCGGAGCATTTACTGCTTAACTTTGGTATAAAGTCAGAAAGGACGTTCGGAGAATAAAACAATGCTAATGCACATTATGTTATGCTGTGTTGGCAGAAACTGTTGAACAGTGAATCGACACGTAGCTCCATTAGGATGACTTATCACTGCAAGGTGTTATCTGAATGTCTCTATCGGTCAAAGGGGGGGATGAAATTGGCCAACAGTCAGAAAACGTCAAGAAAACAAAAATGCTTTCATCCGCAAATCATATCTGCACGCACCACTGAGACAAAACATACGTGTAGTCCATTTCAAGCAGCAGTGATACAAAGTAACAATAATTTGTATGTCCAGGATACATTTTGTGACACTACACAACCAAACATTCGCTCTATAAGATGAACTTTTCAGCGTTACTGATAGTTCAGTTCATTCTCAACATTACGGAAGTGACAGCAACAAAAAAAGGAGCGTTCACACTCCGCCTGTTTATTAGGAACCCCGAGATAAAACTAAGGCAAGCAGACCTGGAATAAATCAAACCCTCATGAAGGTTTTGTTGTTGAAACGGTTTGAGAAAGGTGTGGCCTCCCCTCACTGACGTTAATGGGGTGGACAAAATAATAGAAGCACCTGTCAAACCCAAAAGTATACAAACCACATCCTTCCAAAATGACCATAAAATGTAATCAACACCTCTCTAAAACTATTTTAAAAACCTGAACATTGATGAAGGTTGGATGCATTACAGTACTGCGTTCGTTTGATCAAACGGCCACTGAGTGTAATTAGCATTTTATGAGTCAAAACCAACGGCAACTTAGGAGTGCAATAATCAAGGAGGATTTTTTTTTAAGGAAAACTCATCGCACCCGATTAAACAAGGCCACGTTCTTTCACGTGAGAGGCATGTCCAATCTTCAACTCTTCAAAGCAACTTAACAGCCGACATGTGGAAACAGAACAGTTTGCTGAAACTGGCAGCTGCTCGTCTCTCAGTGAGGAGGAAAATAACCTCACCTCAAGAAGAGGTGTTCATCTCGTTACCTAAACAAACAGGTAATAAATGCTGACTCAATAAGGACTTAACATGAACAAGCTTAACATGACTGCAGCTCACGTCTCAAACCTCTCTGCAGATGGACTATAGGACATGGAATTCAATAGACTACCAGCCTTATGTACACGTACATATATGTATAAAATAACACAATACATTCTCATGTTTCACAGTCCCAAGTGAAAACCTAGACTTAATCAATACCTACGGAAGGATCGGGAACGTTTTGAGATAAAACTGTGATGATGATAAATCCTCACAATGTAAAAAGGCATGCACACTGCATAATAATGTTTACCACCGTTAAATTAAGTGCTGTAAGATATGATAAGGGGGGGGAACCCAATCAGTGCATACATATACACACGCCATAATGTCACCTGACTGACGTTACTGAGAATGCTTGTTAAAAAGGCCGTCCAATAGACAACCATTCAAAAACAAATTGCCAGCAAAACCATGATTGTCACATGTGCACAAAAATGTTACGCTTTCTCCCCAAACAGCTCATCATTGTGAAGACATATAAAATGAAGGAATTAGCAATCGACATAGGACAAAAACAAGATTGGATAAAGACGATATAGGCTATATACTCATATATATATATATATATATATATTCATAATATACACCACATTCTGGTGTCAATGTCTCTGGGATTTGTATAGCAAGATACCAGACGGCATAGCTTTGAGTCAGTCGGGATGGCTGTGGGAATGTAGGGCGCATATGTTTTCAATGTTCTTTCCTATATCAACAACCACAAACTGCTGGTCAGGGAACTACAATCGGCACCCGTTTAAACCTCCCTTCTTGGAAATAGGTGGTTTGTCATTTCTAGTCACGTGAGCTGCTCCAACAGGTGTCCGTACCGGGAATGATGAGACAAAACTGCCAGCGTGACGTGCGCTGGCGCAAAAAGATTTCAGCTCCACAGCAGCGGGGACGGAGGAGAGAGATCGCCAAGACTCCACCACGCCTTGGCGTTCTTTCGCGGCAGCATCCGACATGGCTCTTTAAAGCATACATTCATAGCCTTTCTCTAGAAAGAGAACAAAAAGAGTGGAGGACGTGGGAGGGGAAGGGTCAACGAGGAGGTAAATCTAATCGCTGGTCCATTTCTCCAGTCTGATACGGCGGCCGCTCCACAGTGATGGAGAATGTTCGTATGTCCTCTTGAGTGAAAAGGGGAATGTAAACATACAAGAGAGCATCTTTGGCAGAATGTGAGGAGTCTCTTTGGAGGTAGTGGGTAAAGGGAGGGCGGGGTGGGGGAGGGGTTGCAGCAAAGGGAGTCAGAGGCAGAACGTGGGTGGAGGTGGGAGGACCTATGTGGGAGCAGGATGCTCCTGAGGGTTAGTCCTATCAGAGGCACTTCTGTGGTCCTGTGTGCATCGGCCGGGGAAACAGTCCGCCTCTGCTTCACTCGGGTCCTCTGCCCCGTCGGCAGTGGACGTCAGAGGAGGCGTCCTGTGTACTGTCACTGGGTGCTGCGACGCGCCTGCTTGGGCTTTCGTGGACGGACCTTCGCCTTGTCCCCAGAAGGACCTGCTGAGATAATCTGCAAAGACGGTAAAACACAATAATTAGATGCCTACATATTATCTCCCACCAACTGATTTCCAACCAAAAAGATTGCAAGATTTATAACAAGCCACAGAAAGGGGGGGGAAATGTTAACAGGAGTTTTTTCTTAAATAGATTTTTCAGTAGCTGCAGGAGGGAGAAAATTCAACATGTTACCCAAAAACACCTCAGCGGGTAGGACATGATAGTTGGCACCTAGACAAGGGATGGCGCCATCACCTTCCTCTATTAGGTAAAATGTCTCACCATTAGCGTAGTGCTCCGGGGGGGTGTGGCTGCTCAACCTTTTGTCATGAGAGGTGTGAAAGTTGGAGGAGTCCAGGTTGCTAATGAGGCTCTCCAGTGCCCGGTCCTCGTGCCGGGCCTGCTCACCGAAGCTCTCCTTCAGGCCCGGCAGAGTCTTGTCGAGCGGGTCGTCCTCCCCCAGATAGGCGTAGGGGCAGTACTCCCGCGTGCGAGAGTAGATGTTGGCGTTGTCGTAGCAGTCGGAGCAGATGACCAGCGGGCCTGGACCGCCACCTGGCGAGAAAGAAGGAGCGTCTCGATAAAGTGTTCCTTCCCGGTCGCTTGTTTTGCCAAGCCTCTTCCAGACCACGGCTTCAGTTTAAGACTCGGCCGTTGACCGACAGTTGATATCATAATTCCAAAACCCTTCAGATACGAAGAAAACTGAACTCTGAACTGAACACTAAGAAATAAATAAAGAAATAAATAAAAACACATAAGTGCTTGTCTGTAGCTGACACTGACCTGTGGGGAGTCCAGCTATTCCCTCACGGGGCTCTCCAGGGTGGAAGCTGCTCCGGCCAGTGAACAGAGAGCCAACCCTGCAGTGCAGCATGCCGTTCCCCTCAGTTTCCACCTCATTTGCCGTGTCTCCATAACACACACCTAGGACATAAATGACAATAGTCAGTGACCTCATTTTAAAAAGGATCCGAGCATGGGAAGGTCAAAAACCTTTGAATCCTGAAAACTCACCGTCTGTGCCCTTGTGGACGTATCCATTGGAAAGGGGAGGCATGAGCTGCTGGTGGCTGCCAGCCTCAGAGTTACTGTAGCCTTCCTGAGGCTCTGACAAAGTACCCTGAGAGGACAGGTAGCTGGGGATGTCTGCTGGCAAATTCATCTCATCTGGAACAGACAGAGACACGTTTTGTTACACGACATCGAGTTCTGTGAACAGGGTTCATCTTTAACGATACATTCCCAACACTCTTACATGCTCTGAGGCACATTTTTATGACCTTACTTTCTCTTAAACCGTTATGTGTCTGAACTGCTGACCTGTGTTGCTGATACTGTAGTCCTCGCTTTTCCTGCGCATGTGATAGATGACAATGACCCAGACCAGCGAGGTTCCAACCACACAACACACCACCACAATCACCACGATGCCCACGGTGGTCCAGCCGTCCTGGTCGTATCCCGTGCCCGTTTCGCAGTTGGGCGATGGCGAGACGCCCAAGTAGATGTGGCCGCGTTCTGTTCCCAGAGTATTCGACATGATGCAGGTGTATTTCCCGGCATCGGCAGGACCGGCGTCGACGATGATAAGGAGCTGGTTGGCTGCAGCGAAGAAGTGACGCTCGGTGAGCAGCAGAGGCCCGTCGTCTTTGGTCCAGTTGAGACGGGGGGCGGGGCTGCCGCCGGCTATACACTGAAGTACGGCGGTTTCACCACGCGCCACTGTTCTGTCTTCCAGCGGCCGCATGAAGGATGGAGTTTCTGGAAGAGAAGATTTTTAGATTTAGTAAGGATTATCAGTGGCAAGTGTTCAGGTGGACGTGTACGAGGTCAAGTTGGTCATTTCTTCATGCTAATGTTTAAGCCGTTGTGTGTTTAAGTGACTGAGTGAGTATCTCTGTGTTTGTCCAAGGCAAATCTGTCATACGGATGCAGCTAACCTCATAATACTTTGGGTGCTCATGTTGCACACGGACCTTTCATTAAGAGCTGTGACATAACAGTTGTGTCAGAAACGCTCCATTCAGCCAGATTCAAGTATCCTCCGTGGACATAATAAGGGTTGCATTTACATCGTCGTCAGTTAAAATTGCAGATCAGCAAACAAAAAAGGATGTGTGATGAGTGTCAGACAAAAACGAGCAGCCGATTTGAGCGGAGTGACTCAGCTGAGTAGTAAAACATGGTGTACATGCTCTGCAGATCAGATGGGCAACTCACCCAGGACGGTGAGAGTCGCGTTTGCAGACAGGCTGCCAGCTGCATTTTGAGCCGTACAGCTGTACACTCCCATGTCTTCTGTCTTCACGTTGGCGATGAAGAATATGTCATCGTCTGGCATCACATGCATCCTGCGCTCCCGGGCAGCCGGGAAGTCAGTGCCTCCGTCCTTCTGCCAAGCAATCTGGGGTGATGGATGGCCTTCAGCGGCACACTCCAGCCTGGCCATGGTCCCGGTCCGGATCGTCAGATCCATGGGAGTCTTAAGAAATGTTGGCAGCTCTGGAAAGAAACGACATTATCATTAGTGGGACAGATAGATTACAATGATGTGAGCCGTACCAGCACCTTACAGCTTCAAGAAAGCAAAAGACTGCAAGAGACAATCGTATGAGCCCAACTGATAGATATCACAGTCTTTGACAAAAACATCCTCACCGTTCACAGTGAGCTTGGCCCTGTTGGAGTAGTTGGAGCCAAAGTGGTTGGAGACCACACACTGGTAGCGCCCCTCATCGGTGAAGTTGACATTGAGGCGGTGCAGCACAGTGGTGTAGATCAGCTCTCCCTCCTGGTACTGGGCGTAGTTCTGCACCTCTGCATCGTACAGCACCTCCCCGTCCTTCCGCCAAGCTGTGGTCATCGGCGAGTCACTGCTGCTGGACGCCACGCAGCTCAGGGTCACGTTGTTGCCCCGCATCGCCACGTACGTCTCCGGGTGGGTTGTGATCCGAGGCTTGGGGAAATCATCTGTGGAGGGGCGGGGACAGAAAGCGTGAATTTTTTTTTACAGCAGACCTCTTCACTTAAAATGTAAGATATTAGTTGTTGTTCAACATAAAGTATGCCAATACAGGAAGAGCAACATGGCGGTAGGCTTGGGCCTCTATTGGGACCGAACAACTGTCCCCAGTGTTCCAGACATTTTGTGCAACTGGTTATGAAGCCTCTGAATAAAACTTCCTTGAGCCAAATAATGCTAATAATCTACAATAAAAGGAAAACTCAATGCCCCTTCCTGCCTTACGTCAACACTTTCCAGTACCTATATTGGATCGGACCGGGAACCGTACAAGAGAAATACAGAGAGAATGGGACTGACCACAAACAAACTGTTCCGGGCTGACGGACAGGACATTGTGACCAAGTAGGCCGGCAGGATGAGCACAGACAGCGGAGACAGACTGCTGGAACTGGCTGACAGTCAGCCAGGGCCCGAGCCACTGCATGTGACAGTCACACAGCAGGCTGCTCGTGTTCAGGACGCTGAGAACACAAAGGTGATGGAGGAAGCGTGAGATGAGTCAGTTGTGAAATTAGTTGGACTCTGCTGCAGAGATTAATGAGGACGAGATGAACCCACTGAACCAATGAAGAGGAATTACAGGATGAGTTGGTGAACATTAAAGATGGATTTGTGATTTACCCTTTAAGAAAAGAAAACATGAATTTACTAATTTACCTAAATATTATAAAGAGGGCAATTATCTACACCGACAACATATCACGTGCTGCTTGAGTAACATTTGCATCAAAACTATTCATTACACACTTTTTCGATAAAAGGTTTGAATAGATTCACCCAAACAGACGACCAACGACCAGAATCCTATTGGCCTAAAGACCGTCTGGGGTGAATTGTTGTGTTGCCAAAGCTACTGTAAGCTATTTCATTGAGTTTCCTTGTAGGGACATGCTCTGAGTGAATTTGAGTTCCCTCTCCATGTAGTATGTGTATGGCTTCATTGCTAACCACGCCTCCACAACCACATTTTAATACACGTAAGCCAAAAATAACCCTTAATTACGAGGGTGTAACCATTATGTTCCTGTAGCTACGTTATCGGGCAAAGCCAGTTTATCCTCGCCAAGTGAAATAGAGCTATATTCTATTGAAGCCGCAGACTCATTAATAACAGAATACGACTGCTGTCACGGTACATTTTCTGGGTTTGACAGCCGCTGGCGCATTTCGTTAGCCCCTGCCTGAGAGGCCCTCCTAAGATGGGCTGATGGAAAGCTCAAAAAGCCAACGGACATTTCCACCGTCCTCTCTCACAGGCAGGAGACACAGCCGTCCTAATGACGCGGATGATGCTGCTGCAACTCAAAAGCGGAATCACAAATATTTGCGTGACCAACTGCACTAAACAAACTAACGATTTGGTAAGACAGCAATCCAATGACTCAGCAATAACACATTTTTTATTCCTTTTTAATGAAAGCCACATTGTTACATGAGTCAAAGAAACAATAATAACACGGCTTCCAAATGTGCTCATGAGAGCTGGAAGATTAATTCAGTGACTACTCACAACACTTTGAGCTTCATATGGGACAACGCCTCGGGGTGTATCGACATGATGCCATTCTTGCTGAGGTCCCTGCAGAGTGGACAGAAACATGGATCAGACACATGTGATTTGATGGCATCCAACTTTACAAGCATAAGACAACAACAGGACAGTGGTATCTTTACTCATTCAACAACAAGAGATCCTTCTGAGACACACGTAGAACTGCGGCTTTACTCACAGGTGCTCCAGCTCCTCCAGGCCCTCAAACGCTTTCTTAGTGATTGATTTGATTTTGTTTCGCTGTATGATTCTGTAAAAAAGAAAAAAAGGTCACATGAGAAAAGCTTCAGCCAATAAACCTGCTACAAAATTGGGACGTTTCAGCAGCCTTTCAATGCCAGTTAGAGGAAAAGCTGATTAAAGAATCACATTACTCGCCAGAAACGTGGTGAGCAACAACCTGCCACATTCCTCTAAATACAAGATATTTTACAAGCAAGGATCTTATATTAAATCAGACTTATACATATCTATATGTGTACAATCTGAGTGTCCTCACAGTGTGTTCAGCTTCTTCATTCCATCAAACACACCGATGGAGTCTTCAATGGCCCAGGAGATTTCATTATTGCGGATATCTCTGAAAAAACAAAGAGTGACATTTACGATATTAAACAACAACATCACATCCCCCGTCTGTGTAAAGAGATCCACATTATTTCCACTGTGGCTGTCGGTGGCAGTGACTCTCATATTAGACCTGAGACACCATCCTTCCACGGTGTGTTACAGTTCGCTGCCCCGGCGGTTCCGACGAGGGGACACTAATTGGCTCTGTTTAGCACTGGGACAGTTCATGGGTCCACTGGAAACACAGAGAAGCCTTGTGTTTCCCCTGATGGTTATGGGCTCTTTTGTTTCTCTTTCCTCATGCTTGGCGACCTCTGAAAGAACTTCAGCGCTCTCCCAACTCCACGTCTCCCATGAAAGCTCCGAGGATGGTCAAACACTCCCAAATATAACCCCTTCCTCGTTGCAGCTCGGCGGCTTTAAGCGGAAGTCTGCGTGGCAAATGATGACTCAACACCTTCCTCTCCTATCAACATGTCTTAGCTCGCAGGTAAATGTGTGATGAAGACGAAATACTTGCTCAATTAGGCTGAGATTCTGAGCTACAAAGTATTTCCAGAGCTTTTGTGGTGGTGTTAATATGGTGGTTCATTTGCTTTTGATAGAGGAGACCCATTAACCGCTAACTAACCGGAAAAGAAAAGAAAAACCATGTGAAATAAAAGAGGCTCTTTCCTTTTACTCTGGCGCTCCGTTGTCTCAGTGAGCTTTGACGCATGATGTCAAAGCACTATATCCATCCAATTTAGATCTTTGTGGGGGGTTGTAAATGCCTTTTATTTATTATTTCTGTTGGCTTCGCTGAAGTTTATTGCCGCATTTCGATCAGGTCACGGGCGCTCCCTATCGATCGGCCATCAACCGTTTTCAGCTGGTATTGTTCTAAATAGTTTGATCGTTGGTCTCTATAAAGGCCGATCAGACGACGCATCAATTCTGAATTTAAACATCTACATCACTCATTTGTCTGCTTCTTGCCTGCTCTTTAACTCGCCCTGTGATCGACACTGCACACACACCTCCATATTGTAAATGGTAAGTAAACTATGTACAGCCACGCAATGTATTTTCTTGGCCCTGATACGGGGTGTATTAATGCAGGAGGACATTATTGTAAAAAAACATTAACTCCCATTAACTGAATGAACAGAGTGGTGCACACGATCCAGTGGTATCCAACACCAAAGAAAGCCAGAGCTGCTGTTTTACTGGTTGAGCGTATCGCTCAGTAAACACTGAAATGTTGAGCATCATATTTGCTGATACTATTTCATGCCTGCTTGATGAAATATTAAAAAAACAAAAACAAACAAACTCAAATCCCAGACCAGAAGAAGCCTTGCTCCACCCACACTAACAAAAGATTCTATCAACCTCTGGCTCAGTGTGGAGACCAGTTTACTCGCCCACGCACAATATTACAACAGCCTTCTATCCAGTAACACGGCTCACGTGGAAAACATGGACTCAGCCCTGAGGGCGCCTTTCAAATATTCAATGTAGATGTGTTTGCTCTGGGTAACAAAGCTCCCAGCGATGTAACACCTATGCGTGCTTCAACTCATTTGAAATCAAAGTGACGCTCACAGTGAATGGCAGCACAGAGGACACAACACCAAGACGTACTGGATTCTATGGAAACGACACAGTGGGTGCTTTGATCTCAGACTACACATGACACTATGACAAACAGGATCTGAACGCAACAAAGACTATATTAGAGGATGCAGACAATTTCTACTGTGGACTACTTTAGACAGAACTACACATGAAGAGTGAAGCAAACACAGACCTACTGTAGTTAGCAGCCTTCATAGGAATGCACAGAGCCAAGAACATGTCAGGAGGGTTATATTTCGTATACTGCGCAATATTACACCTGTTAGATCAAATAGGTAACACAGATTTCAGACAGATTTCTCCGAGTAGCACTTACAGGTTGCGCAGACTTGCCAGGCCGCTGAACACTCCCTCCCCCAAATGGCTGATGGAGTTTTCTCCGAGGTTCAGGCTCTCCAGGAGACCTAATCCAACAAAAGCTGTCTCCTCAAGTCGAGTCAGATGATTGAAGGACAAGTCTCTGCACGAAACAGAAATATGAGAAAGATTATTGCAAACTAATTCTGTATTCAACACCAGTCTTGTACTGCACATTTAAGAATAATACTCCAAAATGAGGCATTTTCACAAAATTGTACAAAAAAAAAAAAAGGATGGCGTACATCCACCAGAGCCAAGACAGCACTGAATCAGCTCCAGACACCAACTGTACTGCAGCAAGATAACAGTAAGTCCTCTGAGCACACAGAATGGACTTCAGAGCCCAGGGAAAGAAAGTAAAAACTCCTAGCTGCGAGGGGATTCTAGCTATGAAGCAAACACACTCACAGTTCCTCCAGCTTTTGGCAAAACTCCCAGGCGTCTGGTCGGATGATGCCGACAGCATTCTGGCTGACCCGCAGGACGCGCAGCATGCGCAGTCCATACAGCCAGCCTTTGTTGACCTCCGTTAGGTTGTTGTGCTCCAGCTCTCTGAGACAGAGATGGGATAAACAGAATGGCATTAACAAAAAAACAACCGTGATTACATGAATTGCTTTGACAGGTGCATAAAAATACTGAATAGGTTGTGAGGTTTCCTCCTACTTTTGCGTTTTTCCCAAACAACATTTTGTGCATTTACTGTAATCTTTGTAGCTTTTTCAGCACTGTTACACAATTCCTAAAGCACCAACTGTCAAATGTGACTTTAAAGAAGAATCTACAACACCAGACTTACAGTTCTTCAATGTTGTTGAGTCCAAAGAAGGCTCCATCCATGAGCTTCGTGATGCCATTCCTCTGCATCTTCAGTGACCTCAGTGAGTCCATCCCTTTGAATGTCAGACTGTCCACGATCTTGATCTTGTTACGCTTCATTTCACTGCAACGAGAGTAAAGACCAGCTTCCTTCAACCGAGTACAGTTATACCCAAAGAAACCAGAGCCATTGGATTTACCCCAAATTCATCCGGCTTTAATCCAAAGATGTGTCTGCCGAATATCAACTGTTAAACTCTTGACAAATTATTTTAGTTTTTTGCACTGTAACGCATCATGCGATACTTACAGGAACTGAAGCTGTGGAAGTTTGAAGACTTTGGATGGCAGCACAGCTAATCTGTTCCTGTTCAGCTTCAGCACCAGCAGGGAGCTGGAGATGTTTTCAAAGCAGCCGGGCTCGAGGACGCTGATCCTGTTATTACTCAAATTCCTTTGAGATAAAAGAGCAGAAACATTGGAGCCAAAATCAAGAGGGAGAAGACTGTTTGCTCTGTAGTTAAGTCTGCTGCATGTGAATATCCACATACAATAAAGATGCTTACTCAACAAAATCAAACTTATCAAAACAAGGTGTCTTCTGCGCTCAGCCAGAACTGCTGTCATGATGAAAAAAAACTGTTAAATGAAGAGGATTACTTACAGATATTTCAGCTGCATGGAGGGGAAGGATCCGACTCTGAGCTCTGAGATTGAGTTGGATGTCAGGTCCAGTGTCTCCAAGGAAACGTATGGCTGCAGCTGATGCATCAAAAGTTCTGAGATCCGATTGTGGACTCTGAATCATATAAAAACAATATGACCGGTATTAGTTTTCTAAGTCATAATGACGCAGAGATGCACAAGTCCAACCTTTTTAAGTACCGTTGCCTATACGTGGGCTTTGGGTATTGGCGGACACCAAGTACCGATACGATACCAGCGTCATTAATAAGCTGCATGTCTCACTGTTAGAACTGGCTGGGATCATTATTTTACGTGTGAGGCAACATCGCTTTCCTCCTTTGTTAAACTAAATGTCGATAGACAGTTAATCTTAGACATAGAAAAAAATAGTAGACCTTGTTGGCGTAGCAAGTGTGAAATTCTTCCAAACAGCTGACATGTTGTTATCTCTCTCAGCTATGCAGCCTACTGGCGTGCTGCTGAAGCATGACGTAGAACGCACAAGTGTAATCAGACGTAAACATAGAACCGAATAGAATAGAGCGGCTCCATTGTCACCAATACCCGATATAGGTATTTGACACGGGATCGGTCCGATATCCGCTATGAGTATCGGATCAGTGCATCCTTTCTGAGTACTACATGTCTACGGGATACTCAAATCATGTCAACATGAGGAAAGACTCATATCTGTTGCTGAGTTACAATAGACAATACCTAATGGTACCGTATGTTTTGGTTTCACTGTATTTGCATACAAAACATAACAAGGCATCAAAAGATTGAACATTTTGAATTCCTCCCAAAGGGTCTTAACTTAAAAAAAAATAAGATGTCTGTGTTTACTTTTGTAAATAAATGTTCAGCAGTATTTTATTCTTTGAGAGAAGCATGTAAAGAAAGAAAACACAAAAGGAGGCGTGTCTTTAGGAACAGAAATTCAAATCTGTTTTAAGTATTTGTGTGAGTCGTGACTGGAGAGGCGAGACAACATGATGGGGCGTTTATACTTACAGTGACAGCGACGTGATATTTGAGGACACATCTCCGAGAAAGGGGATAACAGTCAGTTCGTTGTGATTCATGGTGCTGAAATGAAATTGAACACAACATTAGTATCACGATAAAAAGTCTGAAGTTGGAAATAATCAGCTGCGGAATAATTGAAAAGCGCGCAATAAATAAAGAAGATTAAACTCCTTTCAGCATCGGGCAGATCATAGATTATACAACACGTTCCCAAAAATTCTGAGCAATTTACCCACCAGGGCTTGATATTTCTGTTCAGTTATCAGTTTATTAACGACCCCGAGCTAAAACTACAAACTTCTATTCAACAGCCAGGCAACAAATGCTACCAGTAAGAAGGTTGTAATATTTTGTAGAAACATCAGAAAGAATGCAATGCTAACAAACAGCACAACAAACTACGACCTCCAAAGTGGCAACAAACCTCAGTCAACACCTCTCTGGACTGAACATCATTGCCTTCATGAATACATTACAAAGCTGTTGTATTGCATTGGTTTTAACTAGGTGTACCTAATAAACTGACAACTGAAAGCTAATTCTGATTTATATTTCAGTCAGAGTTTAAACGAGCAATGGATGAATTCGTTTGCATGTAATAAACATTATTTTCAAATGTTCCACTGATGCCTTCATTATGAAAACAAGGAAAATAACTGTTACGCCATTATCACAACGTTGTGGCCTTAGATAAGTGGCTAAACTACATCTAAACGGGATAGCGTGGTGTGTTATGATGCACCCCTTGGTTGAGCAACAAACCAGAGCTGTGGATTCAGTGAATGCCACACATCTGCATCTTAATGTTTGTGTACTTACACTTGGGTTATCCCGTCCGGTGGGTCCCCAGGAGCCGTCGACAGCCTTTTCCTGTTGCAGTCCAGAATACGGACATCATATTGTCCTTTTGAACACGAGCACGGAGCAGGACAAGACTCCAGAGCCCAGGCACTCAAACTCAGCAGCATGAAAACAAGGGCCGAAGGAATGGGCCAGCCCTCCGCCATTTTAAACGTCTTCCCACTGGGGGCTACGTAACGTTAGCTACGTGGCTAACTCGCTAATCTGGCACGTTAACTGCTAATAAAAACCACCATCAAAAGGTTCCTGCAATTTGATATCAGTCATATGAACACATACTTCAGGTTCGTAGTGCCATGACTCGAGTCGGAACCGTAAAATACATGTTTTTTCCAACTTGCGTGAGACATCCCAGCAGAAATGTCTCCCCTTCTTCCCAGTGCCTGGAATTCCTTCCGCTCCAATCTGGACAGTGGATACCCTCCCGGAGCAACGTTAGCTTATGCTAGCTCAATGCTGAGCTAACTTGCTCCCACAAATACACCGCTTTCCACCACACGACATCGGTTAAAGTCCACGCTTGGTTGGCGTTTGATTATATTGAGTCATGTAAAATAGTATCTTTGCTTAACCCGGTCTGTTTAAAACGACTTAGAAATATTGTATCCGTCTTTCTGTCCCACAAGAACAACAAAGCGCATTGAGCTGGTGGCATTGGATATCCTAGATCCCGCCCCTTTCCAGCATGTTTACAGTTATTCTATTGGTCTCCACTCAAACCTGTCAAAGACTTGCAACAATTTGATTGGATTTCTGTCCAATATGTTTTTGTGGTAGCCTTTAAGATTTCAGAACTGCCCGGAACTGCCTTAGTATTTCATATCCTCGCGATTACTGGTGGTCATTACCGCGTTATGCCTTTTGAGAGAGAAAAAACACATTTAAAATGTTTTTGTTGAAATGTATTTGTGTTTACATATCAAACTCACAATGCCTCTTTGAAATTTATAAACAATGCTATTGAGTTATTATCAGAATTATTATTATTAGAACAAGAAGTAGTGGTAATAACGTAACTTTATTCATGCATCACCTTTCAAAACAATGTGACAAATTGCTTCTCTTGGGAGAAAAAAATAATTCAGCACACCAATTAAATACATTCAGGCAAATAAAGTACAGAAAATAAATACAAAGGAGAGTGAAATAAAGTTCTAAAAAAAAAGACGTTTTGAGGGGTGAAGAAATAGTATTTTGTTAGTATTCATATTTTATCTGAAAGGTATACTGTGAAGGAGTTTCCTGAAAAACAATTAACAGACTTGTAAACAAAGTAATCCCATTCATTCATCATTATGACCAACTAGAAGTGTGTGGCGGTGACTGTATTTACAGAGACCATGCCCTCTGCATTTCATTTCTCCTTTCTTATTATTTTGTTCAGGACGTTTCTGGGCATCACACTTTGGGTGGGAGGTGTGTAGCCCTCCGCCTGTAACAGCATCACACAGGGGAGACTGGGACTTTACAAAAAGGTAGCGACCAGTTGCTGTATCCATCGGTCTCCTCTGCTCTCTGTCTGTCATGGATGTGTAAAGAGCTGCAGGTCTGTGTGTCTGTTTGACCGAGGCCGGGGGTGAGCAATCCAATAAAGCAGCAGCATCCCTTAAACTGGAGAATTTAATGCATGACTTTACATAATGGGCATTTTCTTTCCCACTTGCTGGCAATTGAGCTGTAAATATGTGCCTCAATAGATCTTGGCTCCCCTGTCTCAGTTTACAAACTGGAGATGCATTCCTGGAACAACAGTCTACTGTTCCAGAAGCCCTTCATCAGTCTGAAGCAAACAACAAGCAACCATGTTTCAAGTAGTTTCCTGAACCAAATGTACCTGGTAAAAAGTGTCTCCGTGTTCTTGGTACCTCTTTGATGGCACACCTGAAAAAGGTAAGCCGAAATGTGATCATTGATTGGATTGAAGAGTCCCTGAACAAAAACGCCCAGCTAAACATATACATGTTGCATGATGAGAAGGAGGCTTATCAGTCGAGCCGCTTGCCTCAGCTGTGAAATGTGGGGTTAATATGGCCCTGGGGACACCTACTGTTGCTGGGACTACCACTGAAGCGTTTTTTTTGCCAGGTCTGTCTGTCTTTGGACAGATTTTGTAACAGCAATAGCATCAAAACCCTGCAAAATGAAAGGTCATGAAAGGTTACAGGTTACAGTCAAGATCAAAATTAAGGTTGAGTTTGACGGTGGATGTGGTCGGAGCAAGGGCGCTGGAAGTAGGGGGCAGGAAGTGGGGAAGGGGCCATTGGCCCCTCACTTTACGCTCTTGGAGCAATTTGATGTCGTGGCCAGTGATCCCATCACCAAATGGTTTATAGTTTACTTTTGTTGTACTGTAATGCAGCCCTGGAGACATTAAGTATCCCTAGTGTTGAATTCCATTTCATGCCACTCTATACTACTTCACAACATTTCAGATAGATTTATACATAAAGAAAAAAAGTACAATTAAGGCTTATTAAATACAACACATTGTTTAAGATTAAGCTGCTGGTTTCCAAACTTTTTGGCTTTTGACCTCTCACAACAAAGCAGTGGGAAGTTGGGGCCCCTTGTCACTTTTCAGATTTCCTGTTGCAGTTGAGTTGTAGTTCCATCAAAGAGTCATTTCCACTCTAAGCTAAGTCTTATTTAAATAACCGTTCAATACCCAAAGAGGTGAAATTATCCATTATTTCCCAAAACAAAGTACATTTAAAAAAAGGTGTAGCAGAACTTAATTTTTTCTTCGTTGCTTAATCACCTTATTACCTCCCAGAGTGATCTTCTGACCCCTCTGAGGGGGCTTGGCCCCTACTTTGGGAAACACTGGACTATGTGGAATATATGAACAACACCATCATCCCAGAAATACTTCAACCCAAACACTCCCAGCTCACTGTGCCAGCCTCCACCCGTCAGTGGACACAAACTTCCTGACAGACAGGACGCAACAGGTGAGGCTGGGAAAAATCACATCCAGCACCGGACTATCAGCACTGGCGCCCCCCAGGGATGTGGGCTCTGCCCACTGCTCTTCTCCCTCTACACTAATGACTACACCTCAGAGGACCCAACTGTTAAACTCCTGAAGTTCGCAGACGACACAACGGTCATCGGCCTCATCAGGGACGGTGATGAGTCTGCGTACAGACGGGAGGCTGAACAGCCGGTCCTCTGGTGTGGTCACCTCAAAACTGTGGAGATGACAGACTTCAGGAGGAGCCCCCCAACACTGCCCCCCTCACCATACTCAACAGCAGTGTGTCTAATGTGGAGACCTTCAGGTTTCTGGGATCCACAATCTCCCAGGACCTAAAGTGGGCCTTCAACACCATCTCGAAAAAGTCCCAGCAGAGGGTGTACTTCCTGCGCCAGCTCAGGAAGTTCAACTTGCCTCAGGAGCTGGTGATTTTGTTCTACTCTACCATCATCCAGTCTGTTCTCTGCTCCTCCATCACTGTGTTGTTTGGATAGGGCACTAAACAGGACAGGAACAGACTAAAAGGTCTGCAGAGAGAATCATTGGTGCCAGCCTGCCCTCCATCCTGGACTTGTACACCTCTAGAGTCAGGAAACGGGCTGGAAAGATCACTGCAGACCCTTCACACCCTGGACACAACCTGTTACAACTCTGGTAGGCGCTACAGAGCTCTGTACGCCAAAACCACCAGACACAGGAACAGCTTCTTTCCACTGGCCGTCACTCTGATACTGCACTATTACCACCATTTGCACTATCACCTCAATTTCATTGTCATTGTTGTTGTATAGGTTTATGTTCATATACTTTTGAATATACACTTATATTTATATTGTACATAGTCGTTAAATGTTTATGCTTACCTCTGTTCTACTTTGTTGTCCTTGTTGTTTGTAATTTCTGTGTGTTGAGAGCACTGTAAAAACCGGAGTCAAATTCCTTGTATGCGTTCGTATACATGACCAATTAAGCTGAATCTGATTCTGATTCTGATGTCGGTCACAGGGACAAAATAGGCAATTCCAGTGGTGGGCCGTCAGGGCCAGCTAAGCCTTCTCTGCTGGCCTAAACAGAATCACAAAGTTATAGCTATTTTATAATTTACTATTTTTTCACAAATACACTACATGTATTATATGTTTTTTCCCATTAGCTTATTTTCTCATTGCACAGCTCCTGTCTTCCTCTGTTGCTCTGCTTCCAGCACAGCTTGTTTTAAGGAGAGCTTTTATCCAATCAGATTCAGCCCCTATGTCTCTATGTAAGGAGAGAGGCCCGATGCCCGCTAGAGAGCCTTTGCAGTTTAAGTAAATGGGGACGATATTGTTGATTGTCATAGTCTTCAACCAATCAGATCTTTAGTTTGACATGTTGGGCGTATTCTTTGACGTGCCACTGCTACCCAGGTAGCCTGGTAAGTACGTCAGCATTAACGTGCGCCGTGATTGGTCAGTGGGCCAGCGCGTGACTAATGTGAAATTTAAGGAAGCTGGCAGAAGTTAGTTGGAGATGGAGCGTTTGTTTTTTTACATCTGCAGTAACGTTACTACTGTTAATTTGTCTATCGTGTCGTTTTTATGAATAATATTTGAATGGCTCGTGCTCTTGTGTGGTGGAATGCGTGGATCCGCTGCAGTGTTGCTGGATTGATGTGTCATGCTTTGTTGTCATATGAATATATGTGACTGGTTCTTATGACTTTGTTGTTGTCATTGTGTTAATTACGTTGATTTGACTATGCATTGTCTGTTAATGACGCAGCGTCCCGTCATGCACGGATTCATGTATCTGCACCGTAGCTGTTCAACTGTAGTAGGACAGCACAGAAGGCCCAGGTATAAAATGCACGGCCGCCACTGCCATGGTGTAATGGTTAGCACTCTGGTGCTAACTATAGGTGGTTTCTGTTTTTTGTTTTTTTACTTTCCATATTTCTTTTTTACAACAATAGGATTTTGCATACATACATTTGAACGTGGTTTCCAGTTTCCAGGAATTGAAAGATATCAACACATAAAGACAATTGTTATTGAAGCAAGAAGCGAAACATAATATTTTAAATATACAATCATATGTGATATTTTCCTTCTGTAAATTGAGTTATTATGGGCAGCCTTCATTTTTGGAAGGTAATTCTAATAAAATTGTGTTGCTAATACTTCTGTAGCTCACTTTTGTCTTGCAGGACTGGCACTTGTAACAAAGTACTTTCACATCGCTGTATTGGTACTTAGTATTTGACTACTTTGACATGATGTTATGCAGATTATGTTCATCGTGTTATGATTTGAGATGGGACGGAGGCAGAGCCCTTATGTGTCCTTGTTGTATACGTTGATTGTCTATCATTATTACTGTATATGTACTGAAATGTTTGTTAACCTCCATGTGTTGTGCCTGAGTATCTCCATGAAAAAACGTTGAAGGAGTTTAGCCTCTAATTCAATTTTGCAGAAAAAAACAATATTGTGCGCCTCTTCACTCCTGCGCATGCGTGCGTTCACAGCTACAATTATAACAAATAGTGGTATGAGATACTACGAAGCAATTGTTACTACGGCTGTAGTTACTTGTTAATAAATGTGCCAACAGTAGGCTTTCTGTGAATATTCCCTCTAAGTGATTCAATATAAAAGACCACGCCAATACAAATAGAGTGAATAAACAGAGAGACAGACGCACAAGAGACAGCACGTGACGGGATAGGAGACGGGGGTGGGTGGAGTAGGGTTGACAGTAGACCAATCAGCGCACACAGAGGACTAATCCTACAGGTACCTGCAGCCTTTGTCATCGCTTGCTACTGTGTGCAAGTCCAAATCGGTCTGCGTCCTCGCGTCCTGGTAACGGAACAGGTTCAGGGCATTTAGTGTCAGCAGCCTGTTCAGCCTGAGCGTGTCACACACTGCGGGAGGACGGCAGTCATGATTCACCCCCGGACTCTCCGAGTAGATTATGACCAAACTACAGGCGTTGTATGCGTGGTCGGCTCGGAACTCAACGTGAACCTGAACAGGTAGGCTCTTATTCAACGCGTCGTCTCCCGCAGGACTCATACAGATCCATCTGGACTGTGTGTGCGCTGCAAATTGTTCGGACATTTTGGGGAGTTTATACTTACAGAGTGATAGATGTCATATTTATTCTATTATGAAAATGTTCGAGTTTTCCCCTGGAAATAGTATTTTATTGTATCCTTTGTTAATGCTGGCTTATTGCGATTTACACAGCCTAGTGTGTCTCATTCCTTATTTTAATTTGTGAAGTGGTCAACAGGCAATCAGTTAAACAGATGGCATTCAGAGCTATTTAAACAAATATATATATATATTGATGTAGGCTACTTAAAAAAAGAATAGATCCCCAATTTCATGAGACATACAGTTGGCCTACAACTATCTAAAACAGTCCTGCATAAACCCTACCTCCATGAAGTTTATGATACAGCTACAGTACAGTTTTTGTTGAAACAGTTTTAGAGAGGTGTTGAGTCAGCTTTATAATCATTTGTGCAGCTAGTTACAGTTCTGTGAACAACTCTGCCCTATTTATATCAATGAGGGTGGACTAAGTATGAAAAGCACCCCTTAGTATAGTGTAATACAACTCAACAGCAAACCAACCAAAATGATCATGAAGTAGGTAATTCCTAATAAACTGGCAACTGGGCGTATAAGAATCCCATTGTTAACCCACATCAATAGAGCTGTGGGGATGATGTCATTTGTATGCAGATCCTTAGCATTTAGTTTTGTACAGTGGAGACAGTCAACAGTCCTCTATTGTTGCTGTCAGGAGAGTCTTTGCTGTCCCAAAGAAATGTAGGCAATACGTTCTGCCAAATGCCAGCCTCCACAACACAACAGAGCCCGGCTTGATTACAGACTGGACAGAGTGGGAGACTGGCACACCCATTCTAGAGGCCTTGTCATGTAAAGTGAGCCTGTTTTTAAATCATAAAGAATGGGTTGGTCTTGAAGCCACAGGCCCCTTTCACAGCAGTCTTTGAGTAAAGACAGGTTTAATAGTATAAATAAATGATGGTCCCATTCTATTTAGTCTGTCACAGCCATTCCAGTGAGCCATGCCAACCTAAATGGAACAGGGCCAAACTTATTCCTATTAATAACACCGGTGTGTACAACTGCAATGACGTGTCCCAATTGGCTGCTGTGAAAATGGAGCTGTTGTTGCCTGTAGTCGTTCCTCCTGTACATGAGGAGATGCTGTCCTAACGCGATAGGAATGTAAGTGATGGGGGAGATAATCCACTAAAGCTAAAACGTGGTCTCGACAGTTCAAGTTGGTCAAACCAAGTGTTTTTAGTGCAAAATTCCCTTTTTGTAACTCTCGGGACAGTGTTTTCTTGCTGAGCTGCGTTAGAGGGATAGTTTTACTAAAAATGTTTTTGGAAGATAACTTGGTTTGACAAACTCAGACTGCCGACGCCTCAAGAAGGGAATTTTGTTCCTCATCACATTAAGAGATCTATTCACAGCCAGCGTGGACAGGAGGAACAATTGCCGCAACTGATACGGGCATGTGACTGCTTTATTTAGACATCGGCAATAGACCAGTGTTTCCCAACTGTGTTTCTGAGGACGTATACTTTTTTCATTGCAACCCAGTCCACGATAGGCCTCATCTATAAATCGCGAGAAGAGCGAATTTGTTCGTAAATGACCGTTCCTGACCACCTTTACTGCCATTTCTGAATCACCTTCTACTATCTTGAACAGATAAACCAGCCATTTCGAAGATATATCCGTTTGATAAATCACCACTGACACTTGGAAAACCTGAGATCTGGTGGTATGTGTGTCAGGTGTCCTCAGGCAGAATGCATGTCTCCGCATGAGACAAATTCTGAAGTGTGTTTTGTGTGAACACACATCATCCTAATTTGCTCATTTAATAAAACAGTATGTTTATAAATCACTTTGCTGTCTTCCAAGCAATAAAGAATAAAGACTAACTTTATCATGACTACAGCTGCTACTTCTTCTCTACCAGTCACACAATTTGAGCTTGTGGCTTGTCCCTATGCGTCAATTCTCTCCCACATTTGTATATCAACAAATATCTGCTCCAACACACACACACACACACACACACACACACACACACACACTGCAAGTTTAATACAGTCTCTGCCTGCTTTGTGTAAACATACATACATTCTCTTGTTCTCAGGAGCGCCCCTCCCAGCTCCAGGTTCTTCTCTGTGAAGTGCACCTACAGTGTTCAGTACAGCATCAGCTCCTCACCTCAGCAGACGTCCCACCTCTCTCCCATCCCTCTCAATGGAAACTCGGTACTGCTCATCCGCATGAGCCGTGCCAGTCAACATGAAAACGATAGCAAGGTAAAGGAGGACAGAAGTGCAAGTTTTCTGATTTCCATATGTGCTCAGGTAACAGTTCCAGGAAATGAGCCGCTTATTAATGACAAAATTCACACCCAGCAACATGATTCAAGTTAATACGAAGACAGTCAAGATGTCCTGGAAACGGTATTAAATATTTGCTTTTCAGATATTGAATATTAGTTTGATTCAGAGCCTGAAACCAAAACCAAAAATATGCGGCTTCTAAACTGAATTTGTCTGAAATCGTTGGAGGATGTTTTTTATGATTGAGAGTAGACTTTAACCTCAAAGCATTTGCAGCGTTTGCTTTTTTGCTTAATGATTTATCACTTTTCAAATAGCCAGGGGAGACATTCCCCATTCAACGGAGCTCAAGAGCTTTTTGCTTCACAATATAGTACAGCTCCTAATTTTCATTCATGCGACTTTAAGATTTCACAGTTGTCAACTGTCATTTCGTACAACTAAAGGACTTGTGCCTTCTTCTTATAAGCTGTCTGTCCGCTACTATGGGGAGAGTAAAGAGGTCTTGGGGAGAGCAGTCCTGCACCTGACAGCTGTTGGTGAGTTAAAGCGAAATAAAACAACATGCACTTTTGTTTTTTATCATAACCAATTATTTACTTAACCTTGTAACTCTGAATTGTTCTTTTGTCAGCATAATATCAACAGAGCATTAGTGGTGTGTTTAAATGCACATCAAAAATAGAAGAAGAAAAAAAATCATCAAATACACAGAAATTGTGAGTCTTGTAGTACAACAATAGCTGGATACTTTGATACTATTACTATAGTACTATTACTATCTGCAATGTCTGCAGAGGCACTCCATGATAAACAAACTGTGTCTGTCACACAGAGATCTCTCTGGATGTGGATGCTGACAGAGACGGTGTTGTGGAGAAAAACAACACTAATAAGGTGAGCTCAAAGTCTGACAACTAATGCAGGAGATATTTTCTCGTCTTTTCACTTTCTGATAAACAATAAAGTGTAACAAAGTGAATAGGGTTGTAATTCTCATCGCAGCATTTTAATCATTTTAAAGTGCCTACTGTGTACTTCAGATCTTTCTATGATTGTGTTGTTTAAACAAGCATTATTGGTTCAATATTCTCACGTATTTCATGAGTTTGATAAGTGCAAGTAACAGCGCTGAAGACAAAGATTTTCCAACAAACTCCAAAAAACAAAAATGTATGTGCGTCTGGTTTGTTGAAAACTTTTTAGGGATCCTGGAAATGGGGTCCTAATGGGCATGGAGCCATCCTATTGGTCAACTGTGACTCAGAGTGGGCTTACAGGAAGAAACCAGATCGTGAGCAGGACAGCGTCTCCAAGGTGTCAGGTAAAAGAGTACAGCCTCGTTCACCACTGACTTCTCTCTTGCTTCCCTCTGACTCATCAACTTTTTCACAACTGTCAGCGTTAAAAGTTCTCTCATGTTTGCTTTCGCAAAGTCAGCAGATTAAAGTGTTGATAGGGTAAGTAAGTTTGATAAAACTACAAACATAGAGAGCTCTGTGTGAGTGTAGAAGGTGGAGTTGATAAAGTAAGCCTCTCAAATGACTTTGCAGTAGACAAACCGGTACGGCTGAAATTTGATCACGAATCCAGGTGTTATTTCATTATGTGTGGGTGAGTGCTTCCCAGTAGTAATGATGAATGTTTAGTCTCAAGCACATTGATGTCATGTATCTGTGGCTTGTGCTTTTAAAATGACTCTTTGTGGATGAACAGATCTGAAGGACATGTCTGTCATGGTGCTGCGGACCAGAGGCCCCGCCAAGCTGCCAGAGGGCTACAAGCTCACCATGCACATCTCTCAGGGGGACGCGGAGAGTGTCAGAGTCTTCAGGTCCAGAATCTCTCAAACGAAGAACAATACACTGCGTGAGTAAAGAAGAGGGGTGAGAAAGCCCCCGAACGGATGACGTAATTCAGCTGGTTCGTCGAGGCACTGTGCTGGTTTAATCTGTTATCTATAAACCTTTTTTACTAGCGTTATTTTTTTTCTAATGAAGTAAACGAGCCTTGATTCTGCTGTTCTTACTTTAGCAGAGAAACTCTTCTACAAGTACTTTGTGAAGGACTATCCGCTGGTGCTGAGCAGTGAGGTCCTGTCCCAGGAAGTGCCTTATGTCGGAGGAGCAGCAGAGATGACCTTTTATGTGGAGGGCCTCAGGTTTCCTGACCAAGACTTCAGTGGGCTCATCCGCATCAACCTCAGTCTGCTAGAGCCCATCGCTACGGTAAGACCCGCGGCACGGCATCCACAGTGTTACACAGCTTTATTTCATCTCCTGCCATGAGTTCCTTATGCTGCTTAATTATCTCTTCAACTCAAACTGTTGATTCTCATAAAACAATATAGTTTGACGAGAAAATCTTAAATCAAGGGCCACTTGCTTTCAACCACATCTCACAGCCTTCCTTTGTTGAAAGCTCCAAACAAAGCCAGTAGATGGACTTTGAGATAAGATTTATTGAGGTCAAACTATTTCCAAGGTCAAGAATCAACTTTCACACCCAACAACAACAACATAGCTGAACTCGCCATATTTTGTGAATTAAATTGAAGTGGATTTGTTTCCTTAAAAAACAAAACAAAGGTTAGATCAGTTTTAGGTCACAGTTTTGTGATGTTAGATGAGATTTTTAGTCAAATGACATTACAAACAGGACTCTGCAGCCTCTCTCATGTTTTGACAGGGTCTACCTGAGACGCCTATTTTCACAGACACAGTCGCGCTCAGAGTGGCACCGTGGATCATGACACCCAACACCCTCCGGCCTGTCGAGGTGTTTGTCTGCAGGTAAGAGGAGACTGATGAATAATAAAGACGATGGTGACGATATATATGAGTCAACTGTATGTTACAGTGTTACACATTCCCCTTCATTTTAACTCCAAGAAAATGTAGCTTATAAAGCTTATAGATGACTTACAATTCATGTTTTCTCTTTGCGGTTTCACGTGTCATTCATGATTTTCTTTTTTAGATTAAAATCTAAATTCTATTATATTTAAAATTCCTAACTAATGCTTCTTCTTCCATTGTCATCTTGTCAGCACGTCCGATAACTACCAGTTCCTGAAAAGCATGAAGAACCTTGTTGCAAAGAGCGGGTACAAGCTTAAGATTTGCCACGAGTATATGAACAGAGGAGATCGTTGGATGCAGGTAAGAAAACCAAAATGTGTCTCGTCCTGGAGAAAAAAGAGCAACAACTGACAAAATGCGCTTCTTAGAAAAATGACGAGCCAAAAAAAAACAGTCATGTTGGAAAACACAGCAATAACAGCGTCAGCGGATTTCACATCAACCGCATCATGGGAAAGAAAACTAATCATTCACCCCGAAGTTACATCAAATATTGAAATAGAAAAGACAAAAAACATCAGTAAAGTTGTTATTCAAGAAACTCTTCTTTCAGGATGAGGTGGAGTTTGGCTACATCGACTCTCCTCATCACCGGTTTCCTGTTGTCCTGGATTCCCCTCGAAATGGAGAACTCCTGGATTTTCCATATGATGAGCTACTGGTGAGATTCAAATTTCTCATGAATGGTTTGCAGATACAAAAAGCTTTCTGAAATGGAAAAGCTCTGATTTTGACAGTACAAGGCTGTTTTATCTGCTGAAGGGGAAAAGTATTAAAGGCGTGTTGGATTTTGTGACATCACAACTACTCTTGAGGCCAATTGTGGTTCAAAATGCAACTTGCACAAAGTGTGATGAAACCTCCAGACATACACTGAAAACAAGTAGGAGATATCTTCTCATCCAACAGCTATACGTTTGAAATGTTGAGCTGTTGTCTTGAAACACGTCTGGAGGGGATCTTTAACCACCTCCATGTCCTCAGGGACCTGACTTTGGCTATGTGACGAGGGCGGCCCAGAGGAAAGACGTGAGCAGTCTGGACTCATTCGGTAATCTGGAGGTTAGTCCTCCCGTCACTGTGAATGGAAAACACTACCCCCTGGGCAGAATCATCATTGGAGTGGCCTTCCCCACGTGAGTTTGTAACAGATCCAGGGATATGTTCCTGCCGTTGTGGGGTAGCGCAGGAAACGGAGCATATGGCCGAAGACTGGTGAACTTCACTTGCGTCTCTCTCTCTCTCTCTCTCTCTCTTTCTTCAAAGGGCAACTAAAGGACGCAACATGACCAAAGTAGTTCAGGACTTCTTGTGGGCTCAGAAGGTTCAGGAGCCCATTGCCTTGTTCTCTGACTGGCTCTATGTCGGCCACGTAGATGAATTTATGACTTTTGTTCCTGCACCTGACAGAAAGGTAAATATTCCCTTTTGAACAGAAACCGCTAAACTGAAATATCTAAATAGTTCGAAGGCAGGAAGCAGCTAGCTAGGCTATGCTGTTGTGTTCTTTGTGGGATCGTATAAGCCCTGAGGACAATGAGACAGACAGTGTTATCTTTGTCTCTTGTGTTTCCGCGCACACAGGGCTTCCGGCTGCTGCTGGCCAGCCCAGACGCAGGCTACAAACTATTCAGAGGCTTACACAATGATGGACACGGACAAGCCAAACTGTTTGAGGGTAGTTCCCGTCTTTAACAATAATATCTGTAAAAAATCAACAATACAATGTGTATCTTAGCAATCAACAAAGTGGTATCATTCTTAACACACTTCCCAAAAGGTCTGGGACATGAAGAACCAGTAACAGTGGATGAGATACTTAATGATGGAGGTCTCCAAGCTGAAAATAACTACGTGCAGGTGAGTGGGATTGCGGGGTTAGACTCAAGTCCAGAAAAGATGATAAAAGACATTTTCAAACTGTGCAAATCTGGCTACCTGCTGAAGATGTCCTGTAATCAGGAGGCAACCTCCGGGTCTGAAAAGTGAAGTCAATGCGGAAATTCCTTAAACTTGCATTCTTTCTAATGGCCATGAGGAGGCAGCAACTCTGGATGCAAAAATATGTGTGAATGTATATAAGTCTATGAGAAAATGACTCTACTTCTCTCTTGATTTATTACCTCAGTAAACATTGTAAACATGAGTTTAAGGTCTCAATCTCTACTTTCAAGTCTTCTTCAATTCAGCATGATGTTCATTTAGTAAATTATGGTCCATTTACAATAAAATAGATGGTAAAGCAGGGTGCGCTTTAGAGCGTGGCTACCTTGTGATTGACAGGTCGCTACCAAATAATTAAAATATCTTGTTCAGCGTCTGGTTGTACTTAGCTCCACCCTCTCTTGTCTCGTTGCAAAAAATCAAGATGGCGACAGAAAAAAATGCCAAACTTGAGGCTTCAAAACGTCCGTCCACAAACCGTGAATACCCCCACTTTTTATAGTCTATGACTGTTATCTGCACATTATGGCAAAAAGTATGTGGACAGCCAGACGTAACACTTGTACCTTACTGTTGAATATCTCATTCCATAACTATGGGCGTTGATATGCTGCTATAGCAGCCTCTGCTCTATGTGAAGGTTCATTCACCCGGCTGCTTTGCCACTTGTATTGAAGCTCCTGACAAACAGCTCTTACGCTGACGTGTTCTCCAGAGGCAGTTTGTTTTCTTTTACACGCCACGTGCTCCAGCACTCGACGGCCTTGTTCTATGAGCTCGTTTTCTCTCCTAGATGTTTGCACTTCACTGTAACAGGACGTATAATTTAACCCGGCAAATCTAGCAGGTAAGACATCCTGGAAAGCATCCTGTGACAAAGAGCCACGTTGAAAGCTACTGAGCACTTCATGTTTTCCTGCATGAGTGCCTTTCAGCAATGGGTGTGACTGTGGCAGCTGAACCTACTAATAAGCAGGCGCATCCACATACATTTGGCCACAGTTTACTTTTTGTTTGCAGCAAAAGTAGCCTGAGCAATGATTAACTGGAGCACTAGTACACGACATACTGTTACATTTTACTGTTTGTTCTGCTTGTACTGCTTGTTTGTAGATATAATGACAAATAATAAAACACCTATGCCATATTACGATATCCAAAAACTAAGATGATATCTAGTCTGGTATCAGGATATTGATATGATATTGATATGCTCTCTCACAGAGCTGCGTCGACTGGAACAGAGATGTGCTGAAGAGAGAGCTGGGCCTGGACGACCAGGACATCATCGACCTGCCTATCCTCTTCAAGTTAGTGGTGCAGGATGAGGAGACCGAGTACAGAGCGGTGGCTTACTACCCTGACATGGTGTGTTCTGGCGTAATGCTTTACTGAGATCATTTTCAAATTTGAGAGGCATCAAAGCACTCCAGTAAGTAAATCTGGGAGTTTCATGATGCGTCGCATCTGTTTTTACAGGTGAACATGATTGTCTTGGGGAAAAACCTGGGCATCCCGAAGCCCTTTGGGCCCAAGGTGAATGGGCGCTGTGCCCTGGAGGCCGAGATGTGCTCCTTGATGGAGGGCCTGGGCCTCAGCTGCACGTTCATCGACGACTTCGCCTCCTACCACAAACTGCTCGGAGAGGTGCACTGTGGCTCCAACGTCCGCAGGGAAGCATTCGACTTCAAGTGGTGGAACGTGGAGATGTGAATGAGAACTGAACAGTGGGTGGAGATGGGTTAGAGAGGCTTTCAAAATACTAGATCGTTTAATAAAACAACCGCACCGTGACTTCATTTAAGGTTAGAAGTAGGGCTGGGCGGTATACCGGTTCAACCGGTTTTAATTTCCTGTACGATATGAATTTTTCATATACCGTCATACATAAATGTATGTTGGTACATACAGGGTGATAAGAAGCTGTACATGGAGGGGCTTAGGACCCAGGGGAATGTAGGTGAAGGAAACAGGAAGTGACGGAACGGAAGACACGCCACACAAACAGCTGTTCACCGCTCGCTGGCCGGTTGACCGGCAGGTTCTTTTCGGCGTTAATTAATTAATGCTTTAACGCGAAAAAAAAATACTGTGATATACCGTGAAACCGCCAGAATCTTACAAAATACCGTGATATGCATTTTTGGTCATACCGCCCAGCCCTAGTTAGAAGAGATATTTTTCTTGTCAAAGCCTTACGTTATCTCTAAAATCTTGAAAAGCTTAATTTTCTTTCCAATCATTTTGCAATACGTGCCACTTTTGTTTTGCTAAATACTTGCACAGTAACCATCAATGTATAAAGGATTCCCCCAGGCATTTGATCCATTATGCATTTTCATCTTTATTAAACATTTTCGTTGGCTTTATTTACGAAAAAGGATGTAAAGCAATATTTACAAGATTTGAACAAGGGCTTCAGCAGACTTTGACAAAAACAGAAATACAATCATTTGAATCGAGCACACAGAAGATTCTCTCCCAAGATCTCGTTGTCTGGACCGGCCGTTGGCATACAGTGCAAGCACAGTTAGATGAATGGTACCACACAGGGATGTGCTATAATAATACAGAGCCACAAGAGGGAGCACTCCATCTACTCAAGCATTTCCAGAGTCCAGAGAAAAATCACATCTTTCCTCAAATCAATTTGAAAGGCTGTAATACACATACGTGTAATTATAACCAGAAAAAGTGCATCTTTTCTTTATTTGTCTGTAGAGTCGGATACAAAATGTTGTGATTTGTAGCTATTAACAGTTTGATGAAAACAGCATACGGACTGTTTTGCATTTGGTCCAGTGTCTTTAAACTTGTTTGTACTTTCACAAATAAATGCTGTCTTTAATTCAGTGTAGACAATGAATCTCAAGTGCGCTTCAGTTATATCACTGAAATAAACTCCGTGTATCAAGTCGATTCCTTCGTCACAATCTGAAAATGGGGGAAAAAAGCTTTTCCGCTGTTTCAGACTCAGGTTTTTCTGCGGTCGGGAGTCAACACAGTATCACCATTCATTGTGGCGGACATGTATAAATAAATACACGTCTGCCTAGTTTTACATTCAAGCCAGCTGGCGAGGCAGTGCCTTTAAACACGACCCTCCCTTCAAAGCAGCTCACAATCATCAGAAAGGCAACTTCAAGACGAGTCACAGTGTAATTCATATTCAGCGAACAAATCGGGTCAAAGTAACTTTGAAAATGTAGTGCTTCGGTCACGTACATAGATTACACTTTACAAATAAAGTAGGAAACTGTGGCATTTGGCTCTCTATCGACAATGTGCTGCGCTGCGTCTGGAGATGTTGGCTGGTTTTCTCGACAAAACACAAATCACGGGGACAAACACCTCTATGTCAAGCATGGCACCAGTGTACAGAGGACAGGTTGGTTTTTTTGGCAAGCAGATTTACACCATGCACAGTACCATTGTATACACACACACACGTCAAATCAACAAGTGGTGTGTGACAAACAGTATTTGGAGACAAGGGTCCTAACAGCAGGATCTTGACATGTGGATTGAGGATGCATATTGCTGGTTGGGGGGGCACTACAGGAATTACGCTTTGTATTCTAATTATAAAGCATCAATAAGTTATGTTAAAATATTTTTATCTACAGACTTACTGTGGATTGAATTCTTCAGAAATTCAATAACGTGGTATATTTCACCCACCTATAGGGGGAAGGACGGATGCGATCACAGCCACCAACAACAGCATCACAGATGTGCCCCTCCATCAAAAACGACAGATTTATCGAAGCTGTCGTCAAACACGACAAATATCCACTGCAGAATACTCAGAACAAGAAGAATAGATCGTCAGTAAAACACAAAAACGTGGCGCGGCAGGCAGCCACGCACACACACACACCCGGTACATCAAAGTGAAAACCCATGTACAATATCACAGTGGGATGTGAGGTTGACATTTAAAAATACACATCTTTCTCGAGTGCAACTCTCCTCTCTATAGACTGTTTTACAAGCTAAACAAACACCGGTTGTTTGATCGGTCTTGATCCCCCCCCCCCCAGTTCAAATCCTGACCTTTTTAAAAGAGGACACACACCATTTGAGTGTTTACAGTAAGAATCAGGTTTCAGAGCTTACTGGCAGCCAGACTTACTCTGCTAAGCCAGCTGACGGCTGACGCTCGGTGTTGGCGCTGCATGGGAGGGGTGGTGGTGGTCTCTGTTCCTTTGCTTTGAGCGTTCAAGGAGGGTTTCCACATGGAGCTGGAATGAGGCCGATAGGTAGGGACGTGTCCATGGAGCTGGGTGTCTTGTCACGATAGGCAGCAGATCCAACGCCAAACATACAAAGGAAGATCTGTCGGTCTCTTGATCTGGCTTCTAACTCTGCTCCTCTCCTGCGTCAGTGGTGGAGGTCACATGCCCTTGGCTCTTTTCTTCTTTTTTTTTTGCAAAAGATGCCTCTTATGGGAATGCTGAGACAAAAGAGAAGACATCAAATAAAAAGACATATCAGGGGAATAAGGGGTTCAAATGTGGCAAATTAAGAAAAAGGAACAACAATCTTTATCGGCATCCAAACATTAAATAGCTCCAAGATTATGTCACCATTATGTCTCACCTGGAAATGGATGTCAATGCTGTAATCAAAGGAGTGTGGCTAACAGTCCTGCATACATAAGAGACATAGAAAGAAGATGGCAGTTAATACCAACACATCAAACTAGTGCTGCAAGTGCTGATCTGTCTCGTTTGGTGGCGTACGGTACTGATGATGGGCACCAGTGCACGCTAGTTATGAAGCATACACAAACATCATCGTATCGCTTTGCCAAATCTTAAAATAGAGACAATATACAACATACATACAGTTATCCTCATTGCATATCTGTAAAAGTAGTGAACATTTGGTCTTTCCACTCAATAAATGACTCAAGCAATCAACGAGGGGAAACATTCCTTCCCGTGACTTCGTGCAACACGGAGTAAAGCCAGCTGAGTGTCACCTAATGCCGGTGGCAAGCGGTTTGTCTCACCGATGAGAACTTGTGCTCCTGCGAGGGCCGCTCTGTCTTGGGCCGGCTGTCTGTCCCTTTTGGCTCCGACGTCTTCACTCCGTCCGGCTGCTGCTGAGGACGAGACGCTGCTGGAAAGGAGGCGACAGATGCGTGGCCGTCATGGGTAATAAACTCAAGCCCATAATGCTGCCAGCTGTAGTCTAAGAAGGATATCCCAGCATGCAAAAGATTGAAGGTTCAAAGTGAATCATCAGGGATAGAAAAAAAAAACTAAACATGCAGGACGACAGAAGTTGAGTGGGAAACCTATAAATTTGTACTGCTGTTCTCTGTAAGCATTGTAAACTTCATTAATGTAGTAAAAGAACAGTTTGCTAACACAGACTTCTGGTGTTATCAGTGAGATGAAGTGTATCATTCAAGGGTGCGTCCACATTCATTGTTCGGGAAGCGGAGGAGGTTATTCTCACATCCGCCCCATCTAGATTTCCCCCAGATAGATATGTGAAACGGTCAACCTTTGCAAACTTGCCTGTTTTTTCACACCCTCAGGCCATCACTGACGCAGTAATATGACGCTTATTCTCCCAAACTCACCAGGATAAGATGCCTGACTGGTACTGCACGCACTGTCGTCTGCCGCAGAGCTGTACACAAACGACTCTCCCTTGAGTGGCGTAATGCAAGACACAGTTTCCTGTAGGAGGGGAAAAGGAATTTAGAAGTATTTCCCTTTTTTTAACCAACAATATATATACAGCATAACAGCATAATCATAACCACAGCTCTAGGCTACTCCGTGACTGTATTTGCATTTCTCCCTTTTTTTACCTCCTTTTTAGATGCAAAACGGTGCAAGTGAAATAAATGGATTAATTACTGTGCAATAGATTTTGGACGCCTGTCATTATTGGAATATAGTGAAATTCATCAAACCAGCTTACATCCTTTGTTTTAATAGTTTTTGGGAACAGAATTATCCCCCCCCCCCCCCACAGTGAAAATGTGACAAATATTAAATATGTCATCAGCTGCCTATTGTTTGGGCTCTGGGGAAGTGGCATGCATGTATGCACTTTCATTATTGCGTGGCATCTCTCCGCGCGTCTCCACCCACCAGTCCAGTGTCGTACTCCTCGTCTGCCTCGTGCTCCTCCACTACGCTGGCAAAGCTGCTGGCGTTGGAGGAGGAGCGGGAAAGGTCCTGAGCCTCGGGGATGGACGGCGCCCTGCAACACATCGCCAGACTACACACCTGGGTCACTCTGACCACACACACACCTGTGGTCTCCAGAAGCCGAATTCATTCGGGCAGCGGAATAAAACTGGGTTTCATTTTAGTATTTATTACTTTTCCTTCCAAAAGTTAATTAATTCTTCATCTTCATTTCACAGCACCTCGGGGTAGCACTTTCAAGCAAAGTGACATCAGTGTGTTTGCATCTGTGCCAGGTAGCGTAAATCTTTTAAGCTGTTCCGTAGTTGATGCAACCCTCTATATTAGCTCTATCTAGGGCAATACTTACTATATGTCACAATATTTTTAAAATAACCACAATAAACAAATGGGTTCAAGTGCAGCCTTTAAGACCCAGTAAAAGCAAATTAAAGCTATATCGTGCAAATACTATAACCATTTCTAGAAACATATCTCGTCTCATATTAGCTTTAGTTTGTGCATGTATATCATTTATTACTGTATAAATAATCTACGTAATAGTCACCTGTTCCTGGCAGCAGGGAATTCTGGAGAGCTTTGATTGGAGGAGTTGTCTGATTTGTTTTCCTGTGAAAAGTGTGTTCCCTCCAGTGTCCTCATGGTGCTGGGTGACACCTCTCGGCTTCAGGACAGGGATGGAGATTAAAACGTGTAAATACTATACAACACATTCATCTGAACATGCGTTGTAGTCTGAAGAAGGGGCCCTTCAATGTGTTTTTTTAATGTGTATTATTGTTATAAAGCATGAAGGATATTTAAGAATGCTTATAACTATGATTATACAGTGCTTTGAACATATTATAATGCATTATAAGTATGTTTACATGGCGTTGTACACATGGGTATCCTAGAAAGTGCAGCTGAGCTTGATACAGGTTTAAACATTATTTAGCATGTGGATGATATTGTTTATTCTGCTGTGCCAGTATTCCCACTTAAGTTTCAGATTTCACAACAGAAAATGTGACACTACATCTGTCAGTTGTTTGTTCTAAACATTAATAAGCCTGTGCATGTTAGCTGATGCACGCATGCACTGCACATATCCTGGGCAACCCAATACGTTCCTGCGCTCATGAAGCACAACAAATACAGTAAGCCATTGATAATTTGAGCCTCTTCATCAAAACTGCCGTCCAACAAGAGCTTGTCTCTTGAGAAGTGTCTCTTCTAATGGCCGACTTCCTCATTTTAATGCCTTGCTTCCATCTGTTGCAACACAATTCTCTCCTCACTACCCACTCGCTGCTGATCCGCTCTGCTCTGTCCTCTCACCTCCTCTCTTGGACCTCCTGGATGTTCTCGATGCCAATGGCGCTGCTGCGACGGGAGCTGAAGGGCCCAGACTTTTTCCTGGTTGGGCTTTTCCCAGGAATGATCAATGACTGACGGTGAGCAGGAAGAGAAGAGTCAGACACACACACAATATGGGGGTAGTGCAACCATTACACAACCACAGCATTAACTATATGCAGTTCATGACACGGTAGGAAGATGGAAGTGGAAGATGTTCACATGTAAAAAACATGCTGCGAAATAAATTATGAACTGATGGCTTAATACATCCTCGAATGACATAATAGTCCATGATTCTCTGGGCTTCTGGCAAGAAGTGAATTATTAATATACATATTCTCTCATAAAAAGTCTTGCCAAGCATCCTGTTTGGTTTTCTACGTGGCTTTTATTTTAAGTACTCAGGTCAGACTGTCAAGTTTATTTGTTTAAACTTCAAGATGACTGGTACATGCTTCTAATTCAAGATGCAGTATGATTCATCAATGGGTGACTGTGTAGAAGAACATACGTGGGAGTCGAGTTAACATTTTCTTTTCTGAATTTCCTACTTTTCTCTTTCAGAGTTTAAGAACACATTTAAAAGTCAAATAAAGTGTAGGAATTCATGCATGAAGCGCTGTATGAATGCATGAATCCGCTGCGAGGGAATAAATTATCTGAAAAATCATCTGCCTGTAAAAAACACTTTACTTTACAGGCAAGATTTATTAGATATAGTAGCTATAACATTCCTCAGTCCGAGATGGATCAATTCTCTTTCAGCCATACTGTCATGCATGAATAAAAGAAGGTTAGACTACTGCATGAATGAATGAATGAATGCCAGAAATTAGAATTAACACCATAAATAAACAAACATGAATATCAATACGTGAAATCCTCTCACAGCCACATATTTTAAACTAGAAACTACTGACTGCACACTTTATGATTACTAGACATTATGAGACAAAAGCAAAGTTAACAGCAGAGACAGTAAACAAGAAGGGAGAAATATACATGAACCTCTTCTATTGTTCCTATCCCTATGGCGCTGCCTCGGCGTCCATATTTACTGGGACTTTTCCCTGGAACAAGCAATGACTGAGCCACACAAGGCAGGGCCAGGGAAGCACAGAGAGAGAGGAGATGGTAGATTGGAAAAGTAAGGGGGGGGGGGGGGGGGGGGAGAAAGGGAAAGAACACATCATGAGATCTCATGCACAGCACAAAGAATTTTAACAGCAAGGTGCATAAGAGCTTAAAAATAAAAGAGCTTGCAGCGAGGCCTGACAGGGAAGACATAAAAGATATTGAGGAAATAAAGAAGCAACAGCAGACTGGGGGCCCAGAACACAGCCGGAGATGGAGTGCCACCGAGGTAGCAGGCATGTCGGCAGTTTCTGCCCTGAGGGTTACAGGTTTGTGTTGAAGCATTTAAACAGGAGAAAAAATGGGCAAAGAGTGCTGACAGAATCCAAAGAGATAGCTTTTAGCTTTTCTATGAGTCATGAGTTTCAGAAATAAGGTCCATTTTGTCCCAATTCAAAATACTGTCAGCAACCGAATCCCAAAACTGCAGTGAATATTAAAAGAAAAAAAAAAAACATAGTTAACCCCGTCCCTGGAAGAGACACAAACAGGACGGTGTGCTCCTTCCATTGATGGAATGTGCCATGCATTCTCTGTATAGCACATAACACATGCACATAATACAACAAGGCTGCGGAAAAAGGTTGTAACGTTTACAGGAGGAAACAGTCATGACAAAAGCACAGTGCAGAGGGAGGGAGTCTGGGTAGTCATACAGCCGGTACACTGAGCTCACTTCATGACTCAGGATAGAGACTGGACTGGGGCTCACAAACAATCTCGCACCTCGCATTGACGGCTACTAACAACATCCTACATATCTAACTGTCGCTCTATGTGGTGGTGAAGAATCTCTCAACACGTGAGAATGAATGAAATGGAGAAAATGAATTATGCTGTTAATTTTACGAACAAAACAAGAAAAACAGTCAGTAGAGCTAGGGTTGGTAATCTTGAAAGAAACATTATCATACATTTGTTCAAATTTACCTCGACAGCAATCAATAAATTAGAGGCCCTGAGAAAAAAAAGAGGAAAAAATATGTGGCTGTCGTAGGACTGTAATAAGCACGTCCAATCGTTCCATTCACACTCATTGCTCGTCGCCGGAGTTTTCCATAAGCTGCTAGCTTGACAGCTGTGAATGCTGACAACAGCAATATTCTTTGTTGACGTTCATTATGATGATTTTGGGGGAGAGGCTTTGGAGGGAGGCCTGAAGGGACGGACTGTCAGTGACTTTCACTGGAAAAGAGTTGGCAACCCTGGGCATCATTTTGTTTTTTACTATTATTGGATAATCTATCGCACTCTCGCTAGTTTCTCAATATTATCAACCCTAGCTTAAATGGTAACACAAAATGAGCCGTCTATAAAAAAAAGGCAATCAATAAAAGCCGCTTTAATGAAAAGTAAGAGTGAATTCAAAATGTCAGGAATGAAAGCAAGTGCTTCGATGATGACATACTGGTGATAGCGATGCAATGTGCCAACAGGAGTTATTTGCTAAAGTGCTGCATATAAGAAAGAATAGGGGTTAGAGCAGTCTGCTTCTATCCTGCGAATGGGGTTAAATATAATGTATGTGTTAGGTGGGCATCGTGTGAACCAAGATGGGCTACTTACAATCCCTGGGTTTTTGGGGCTCTCTGCGGGATTGTGGGTAAAGCTGCCACTGTGACTAGTGGAGACTGTGTGTGACTTCTTGTTACTGAGGCCCATGGCTTCCATAGACTGGCTTCTGCTGCGGATGACCCGCTACAGAGAGAAACGAGGAGATACTGTCAGTGGATCCACTTTAATATTTTGTGGAAACGTAGCACACTGACCGATTTTCAAAGCAATATATACCACATGTGTGGGACTCTACGCTCAAACTAAATTCTATTTATATAAATTAAGTCAATTTTGAAAGTTGACCAACATGTACATGTTAGTAAATACTTTGCTAATACACAGATTGGTGTAATTTTCATTTATATTAGATATTCTCAAAATTTGGTGGTAATAGGCCTTTTTTTAAATGTCAAAATAGAAAAAGCTAAGATGTAGTTACTAAAATTAACGTTGGCTGAATTCCGTTTAGTTGCATCAGTTTTCGGGGCATCGTTGGCATCGTACATTTCTGCAAACCACGAGATACGTAGAATGTGGACTTTTTTTATTAATACGTTTCATATCAGCCTCGTCTTAAACTTGCAGGAACGCACAATGTCACGTGGTTAATGGTGTTAAACGATTGGTTAGGTTTAGGCAACAAAACTACTTGGTTAAGGTTCGAAAGAACATCATAGTTTGTGTTAAAAAAATTATGTAACAACGTATCGTAACAGCGTATCGTAACAGTGTATCGTAACAGCGTATCGTAACAGCGTATCGTTACAGCCTATCGTCACAGCCTATCGTTACAGTGTATCGTTACAGTGTATCGTATCAGCGTATTGTAACAGCGTATCGTTACAGTGTATCGTATCAGCGTATCGTAACAGCGTATCGTAACAGCGTATCGTAACAGCGTATCGTAACAGCGTATCGTTACAGTGTATCGTTACAGTGTATCGTATCAGCATATTGTAACAGCGTATCGTAACAGCGCATCGTAACAGCGTATCGTAACAGCGTATCGTAACAGCGTATCGTAACAGCGCATCGTAACAGCGTATCGTAACAGCGTATTGTAACAGCGTATCGTAACAATGTAACTCATGTAAATAAATAACCACGCTTAGTGGATTTTCTTACGTAGCGTTATGTAAAAAGCGTAACTTCAACGTTAACTTTTGATTTCACACGGGACACAAACAGCGGTCTCCTGGGTGGATGTCCTGTGTTTATTTGAACCATCCACCATGACCCCCATCTGCCCTTAGAGGACTGTTTCTCTCTTGAAATACTCGTTATTTTACCAAGTAACTTTCAATAAGGGACACTCGATACACTGCACCACTTGCTCTGACCGTGGCAAACTGTGGTTTGCAGAAACCTACGATTCTTACATTTTTCCTGGTGACTGGGTTGCAGGTCAAATTTAAGCTGTCAAAAAGGCCTGTCATGAAATACTTAATATGTATTATAACCATATTACATTTGCATGCGTTTCATGCAATGTAAAAAGTTCAGAAAAATGTCAACTTTTTATAACAGCTTTGCTCCAATTGGCCATTATTTTGAAACGAAGGTCAGTATGTCATGTTGTCAGTATGACTACATACTACAAGTGCTAATATGTGTGAATATTTTGGAATCAATGTGTTAAATCTCAGGACACAAATGTGTGTATATAGACATGCGTGTGTATTTGTGTGTGCACATCGTGGTTTGTCCTTACATGTGTGTATGCAGGATTATTTTTGAACACTCAGGGTTAGTGCAGGTCAACAGGCAGGAGGGAGAGGCTGCGTGAAAGAAATGTAGCTTTACAGAAGGTCAGGGAGAGTGTAGGCTACGCGATGGAGGAGGATGAAGCCGCATCTCTTATTCTACGTATATTGTGGGGTTTTATGTTATGGGAGGGGAAGATGAGACACAGTGTGAGCAAGGAGGACAGTTAGACAGAGGCAGAGAGGGGGAGGTGGAGTGGGAAATATCTGCAGATGTAATTTGTGGAGGTTTGAGGGAGAAAGAGAAAGGCTGCAAGGTGGCTCTTGACAGAGACCAGATTTGTGGGCAGGAGTATATTCATACAGAGCTAGTTTGTGCTTGTATGGAGAATAAATGGATCTAGAGACAGAGACTGAGACAAAGGCGGTTATATTTTCTGAATTGGAAATACAGAAAAGATGGCAGAGAACCAGTTGGTGACGCAGAGACGAGAGAAAAACAGCGAGGAGAATGTTGCCCATGGGGAGACATGCAAACTGCATCATCAGCTCCCTAATGAGGGGTCATTAAATAGTTCATCAGGCACACACAATCACAGCTCCTATACCGCCGAGCCCCGGCGGCCGGGCTACGCTCCGCCACCCTAATGGTCATTGATGGAGCACTCAGTCAGAGGAGGTGTCTTTCATACACAGCGGGACGGTCCACCCAGCCACATAAGCACACCATCGTGTGAAAACACCCCGAGTTCAGCAGCCGCAGCCAAGTGAGGAAATCAAATGCCACAGAGGACTGGTCCTTTGAGATAGTGCAAATGTTCTATGCTTTGTTTTCTCATGTGTGAATACCCAGAATCCCAGCCAAGAGACAGAAAAAAGAAAAAAAAGCATCATAACCATTCTCTGTCATGCATGTGGAGTTGCAGATTAACGGTGCGCCTCTCCAAATGAGGGACGCGGCTGTACCTTGAAGGATTCGAAGAAGCCTCCTCCCCCTCCGGCGGCCCCGTTCTCCAGCTTATCTTCGTCTCCACCCAGACCCATCATGGACTGGCTGTTGATGTGCACCTCCTCGTACAGAGTCTCCAACAGGGCTGAGCGCGTGCGCTCCTGACAACAACAACAACAGTCAGCCTGCAAGTTCGAACCCCACACACATACACACACACCATACAAGCATTCACACTTCTATAATTCAATTCACATTGCAACACTTCTCACCTCGAGCTTGGCAAACTTCTCAGCCTTGCAGCAGGCGTACTCTGCATTGATGAGCTTCGTGAAGAGGAACTCGCGGAACTCGGGCCCCTGAGGAAGGTAAATACAGAGGACAGGCGGAGAGAATGAAGGTTTATGATGTCTGCTTGTAAAGGGGAATTGAGTTTGTGTGACTGCTGACCTTTTTGAAGATGGCTGGGTCAGGCAGAGCAGGCCCGAAGAAAGGTACATCATCCCGCGCCGTCACGGACACCTGGAGGAGGAAGCAGGTGAGCACAGCCTGTGACACGCTGTGATACGTGATGCACAGACAAAAGCTTCCGAATAATGAATGAGTGAATATTTAAATGTTTTTTTTCCACTATCAATACAAGTTTCTTGATACGTTAGCGGTCTTTGTAACCAACCTTGTAGGTGACATTGTCCGTACACGCGTTCTCCACCTGCACCACCACATACGCGTGCAGGAAGTTGGACTGGATCATGTCTGGAACGAAGGGCGTGTTCTCCTCCTGGAACATGATGGCTACAATGTCGTTGCCTATGTGTCTCTTCCTCTGCAGCTGGATGGCACAGAAAAACAAAAACTAACAACAGCAGAAACATCTAAAATGACCGGTTGGAGCATCTCAAACGCACGCCCGACACCGAATCACTTCCAGGAGTCGCACTGGAAGATTTACTGGGAATAAATATAATCTAGGCAGAGAGGTGGACGGGACTAAAATCCAACAGTGCTAAGGGTTTAACAGCTATTACAGCCACTTCTTGTATGAAGGGTGCTATACAAATAAAGTAAATATATATTACTGTTATTATTATTTACATTTGATGTAGCTTTTGACAAGAGTAGACCATTTTAGGCCCAAGCATTAAAAGGCTGTTGATGATGGGGAAATTAATGAATCGGAAAGCCAGTGGAGGCACTGCAAAGTCAAACAAAAATGGATTATGATTCTGCAGATGGCTCGTCACTGCTGAATAGCTACATTTTGTTGCCAAAATGTGGCCAAGTGTCCTTTTGCCAAAAGGACACTTGTGCACTTGGAGGACAGAGTGACTGTGCCAAAATTTTACATTTGTATCCAAGCAATGCCTTTTAAAACAACTTAGTGTTGCCAAGCAGTAGGGACACCTACTTCCTCTGCTTGACACCTCATAGCCTTTGGCTAGGAACTCTTATTTAGACAGCTAAGATGTTACCATAAACATCAGAGCAGATATCCGTAGCTTTTTTTTACTGTTTTTGTGAAAATTCATCAAATTAAAAATATGACAAAATATGTGTATTTAGGATTTTGCAGCAGTTGGGGCGAATATCCTGTTTGAGATGTGATAAATACTGTCCCAGAAATGTTTTCCTTTCAGCAATCAAATAAAAACAATGCGAGTAGATATCAGGATGTCAAAATACATTCTGCTCAGTGCTCAGCAACCAAAATCATTCCTGTTGAGAGGAAGCAGATATATGAGGGTTTTATAAGTCAAACATAGATGCTCAGTCAAAAATGTTCTCCGTGCAGATGGTCTTGGCCAATATAGACCCAGCTCCCATGGTCCTCCTCAGTAAACACCGTGGCACCTGCGCTGCAGCAGCATGAGCTGATTACCCTACGTCAGCCATCGGGCTATTTAACACACTAAAGTGCAGACATTTAACAAAGCCACTTCCCACCTGTTCGCTGCAGTGTCAGCTGGCACGGTCTCAAGAGTTGACCAACTGTGTGCACAGTTTAATACAGCGAATGTTTACCCTGGGAGTTACAGATTATTATTCTCAGTCTGATTGATTTCCAGCATATGTCTGGTAAAGACAGACTGTTTGCTCACATGAGAACAATGAACCATCTGTTTCAGGCCTTGGCTAGTTTTTTTTTATAATATGCTTGTCATAGCAGCCAGAAACATGCCCTGAAATATTATGTAGATGTTTTAAATAGTTCAAACTAAATGGATCTAACACCTCAAATATGTACGACAATGTGCCAGACTGTTTTCCTTCATCACCAAAAAGATTCTTATTAGCTATCTATTGCTAGACATCTGCAGTGCTTTTAAACACAAGTTTCACAGCATAATGACACACAGTGAGGATCCACACAAAATGTAGTGCTGTTGCAGATGTGAAAAACGTCCCCTTGCCAAATTTGTAGAAATCATCCAGTTCTAAATTTGGAAATCCAATTTGATAGACGTAAATGAGCCAAAAGCGAAGTCCTTTGTGGAGAAAGTAGCACAACCTGACTATATTTTATGATATATCTAATGATGACACTGTATCGCTAAGACAGCAGTGAAGGCTGAGAGTGAAACAGGACACATGTGGCTGCAGAGGGATGATACTGCATCATCGCTGGGCTTATTAGCACTTAAAAACGAACTCAGCCGGCGTGGGGCCGGATTGAGACACTTGACATCTGTTAATGCCGAACATCCGCTCAAATCGGATCACAGTCAATCAGATCTGGCCACATTAATTCTTCACTTTCTCCCGACTGAAATAATGCCATTATGGTTGCACTTTGCCTCCTTATCTTGAGTTCCCTCATGAATCATCCCATGTGGGTGTTGTTTATCGCCTCTGTTTCTCGGCAATATGGACGGTCTGTGCAGGGTTGCTGTGGTAACAAAGTTCAAACCACTTGTGGCGTTAAAAAGCAGCTTTTGGACTAATGTAGCTTACTGCAACACTTCATCACAGAGATGAAAGTATTCAGACACAAACCAACAGCAGACACACTTCAATTCCAGTAGACGACACTTGTGGAAATGGTAAATGAAAAAAATATATTTCTCAAGGACATGAAACCTGCAAATAAAAAAAAAAATGATGTTTGCTTTGCAAATGTTCTGCATATTCTAGTATAAGTAATAAGTAAATAAGTATAACTTACAAATACGTTTTTAGATATTCGTCCTCTTTTGTTAAAGGGATAGATAGATCATTTTGTGAAATAAGTTTATTTGCTTTCTTGCCAACAGTTAGTCAAAAAGATCAATACCACTCTCACCATCAGCAGCCGGATAGCTTAGCTTAGCACAAAGACTGAAAACAGCTCTGTCCAAAGGTAACTCTAAAGCTCATTAATTACCATGCTATTTTTTACATTTTGGTTTTAGTACAGATTAAATAAACAAGATGACATATTAGTTTGTGAGTTACGGTGCTGGTAGGCAGACTTTGTTTCCTTTGGACAGAGTCAGTCATTCCCTCGTTTCCTGTATAAAATCGAGCTCGCAATAGCTTCAAATTTACCATACATAACAGTCCTCATCTAAATTTCAACAAGAATGCAAGAATGTCAAAAAATTCTTCTCAACCTTACTAACCACCGATTTAAGCTGTTGCAGATTCAAATGATTCATCTTGCTTCATCAACATTAACTTAAAAGACCTGACCCTGACACGTGGAGGAGTCGCAAGGAGAGGCCTTTACAAATCAGTTAGTGAAGGACATTGAAAACACAAATTAGTTACCCTGATAATTTATCATTGTACTGTTACTATACCTGCTGTGAGTCTCCCTCGGTGTAAGGCAGCTTGGTGGACACATGGAACATAATCTCCTTATTATGGAAACTTGTGTAGATGGATTCTGTCCCCGTCTGCCCGTGAGTGACATCCAGCCCGCCCCGAAACCTGAAGAAGAAAAGGAGAGAAGGGGAGAGGAAATTTAAGGGCAGAAGCACGAAGAAGGAGAGAGGATGACAACGGATTTTGGAGAGAAGAAAAAATGAGAAGTTAAGGTGAAGAGAGGATTGAGAGGAAGACTGAGAGGAGACAAACAAAACGGTGGACAAGTGGAACATAAGCGCATGCTCTCGGAGGACCCGGCCCTTCCACGCTCATCCATCATGGAGGGAATGCCAAGGGCGCTTCTTCTGCCTACTCAATCACAATGTCAGCAACACTGCAAATATCAGGACATTCTAAATCGCCTCTTCAGGGGTTCATTTGAAGCCAACTCTGATCAATAGCACTTAAATCTGCTGCTGAGGAAACTGAAAGAAATCAAACTGAAAAGTGCCCAAACCCTCTAAAGTCATGAAGCTCAATCTTGTGGCCCAGAAACTCCAAGAACTCGACAAAGGAAGGGCTTTCTTCCATGTTCCCGAACAGCTCCTCCTCTGATGTCTGCGTGGAAGGAGCAAAGTACATTTTCAGGAGGAGTGACACGTGACTTCAAAAGCAGAAGATTAGCAGTGGTATCTGTGGAACACACTCACCTGGCCAAACTTTTGATAAATAACACCAAACTTGAAGTTGTTGCTGATCACATGCTCATCAAAGGTGACAATGAGCTGTGATGCCTGAGGACGAGAAAACAGAACATTTTCAGTGAGGTTCACGGAGATGCGATGTTGGCGGATAGCAAGAGAGTTCTATTTGGAAATGAGGATTAGTGCCTATACCTTTGGGTAGAGGACAGGATAAAACCGATCCACATTGACCTCTTCACAAACAAGCTGTCGGTGAAAAAGAACATTCATCTTTTCTCACTTAAAGGCTAAAATACTTTATTTTTTAAACAATATATTCTTTGCGATAATAAATGCCTACCTTGGCCATCTGAACCACATTGGGGAACTCGGTAAGGCAGGAAATGGGAATGACATCGTGGTAAGTTTTTAGCTTTGTGCTGAAAGACAAACAGTTTGAAAAGTTAAAACGCTCACTGTTCAAGCAATCCTTCAGTGTTTTCTTTCTTTGATGTTTAGCATTCAAATGAACTGCCAATTCAAAGGGGACCTTTCCTTATAATTGCTTTATAATTATTCTTAAAAAATTATAAATACTTAAATAGAAAATACATTCTATATGTAAAGTACTTTTCTGGACCCAAAGCGCCAGATAAAAACTAAAACATCAGGCGTAAAAGCACATAACATTGTAGGAACATACAGTGACAGTGAGTTTTAAGAAGTTCCTTAAAACTACGGAGACTGGGATATCATTCCAGAGTTGGAGAAAGTGCAGCAGACGGCTCTAAATAATGAAAAGTTGGGCTAAGCCCACGTGGACTGGGCAGCTAGCAGCGGGCCTCCAGCAGGTCTGCACCTGAACTGACTCAACTCCAACTCCGACAATGAACTCCCCTTCAGCAGCTTCTACTCCTTGCTTTTAAAGAGCAGCTCTTCCTACACACACACCAAAGTTAATGCATAATCAATTGGGCAGTCGAATAACAATCATATGTAAAAACAACAAAAACAATCTTCAATCATTATTCTAATTGTCTTAACATATAAATATTAACACTATAAGTTGTTTGGGGTATTTAAAAAAAACATTATTCTCTGAAACAGTAAAAACTTCCCAGTAGTCTACTCAACATGGTACAGTCTGAGTTCCCTCTGCTATGAAGCCCATTGGAAGCTCTCACTTTCTGTTCGCCAGTTTGGATCCATGACCATATGATAAGCAGGTAATATGGATGGGAGCTCATGCAACATACATTTGGTTGATTGAAGTTTCACACAACCAATAAATTAATTTGAATGGAATGTATTAATACATGATTTGAGTCGTTATTTAATCAACAATATGAATGATGACTGTGTGCATGCTGACCAGAAATGACTTGTTGAGTGTTAGCAACTTAGCATGCTATACCCTTAAGTGTTTACAATGCTAACATAACTGTGCCACAGAGGCCTGGGCAGCACAACTTAGCAACGCAACATGGACTACAGATGCCCTGTGGCAACACTGCAGGATGCAATGAATAAAAGAACTGCAGAAACTTGAATGTATCTGGTCAGTGTGCCACCTACACTGATAGGAACCAAAAGAAAACCAATAGAAGGCAAGTCCAGCTTATTTCCTTCAGTAGTAACCGAGGGTTAACTCACCACTAATGCTAAGGGGCACATCAACAATTAACTAGGTGGTTTACAGGTTACGTTTAACAAAAAAAGCTCCATTCACAACAAGCACATGCACTGTGTAGTATTTGCTCACGCTGTGGAAGCTGGTTAAGAGCTAAGGGTAACGTAAGCCGCTCCGTCCTGCTCTCTGTTGTGTTCGAATAACTCCAGCCTTTTTTACTTAGTAAAAGTAAAAGTGAAAACATACTGAATAAAAACAGGAACAAATATGTGAGGCACGAAGTCAAACGGGGTTACCTTGGGACTGACCTTGCATTTTTCCTTTTCATTCTTACGTACGGCCTACTCTTACTAGATTCACACTGCAATCCACGAACAATATTTCTTCACTTTTCAATATACTGCTGTGAGTGTTTGCCTGAAATAGGCACAATATCTATGTAGCCGTCAAGTGCATATTCAAGACCCCTTTAGTTTCTCGTTTTAAAAGCTGAAAGCTTTAAAAAAGTCTCAGCATTTTCAACTGATGGAGCTGACATTTGCCTGAAATCAAGGTGCCATTTAACAAAAACATATATATTAAGAATTTTAGTGGTTAATCTGCCTCAGTTATAATTGTAAGCAGAAAGCTGGACAGGTGTAGCAACAGTAACTCAGAGGAGTGTGGCTCTCATAGGTCCTAGCAACCTGTGATCCTTCTGTGTGCTTAGGAATATAACACTTTTTACAGTTTATAGATCTTTAACAGCTACATTTAAAAAAAGAGATTCTGACTGGTCATCTAGTTGTCTTACAGATGCTTTAGATGTGGACAGTGACTCTGACTACATTGAGCGGGGGGACTGAGTCTGACTTGGGTGGTGGGGTGACTGTGGGTGGTGCCCACCTGGCGGAAAACATCAAACATCACTATGTGAAAAACGTTGTGGGCTGAGTGACTGTTGCCTCGCAACATACTCATCCACTCCAAAGCTCCATTAACAAAGAGGGAATGCAGCTACTAAAATCTGGAGTGGAGCCTCTCGGGTGCTAAAATGAATTCGCAGGTTATGTGGTGTGCACAGTTCCGCCTCGCTCCCCCTCGTCTGTCTTTAGCAGAACGTGAAGGAGTGGAGGACTTGGGTGAGTGGGCAGGTGGGAGGAGTTACACTTAGATAGTGTGCTAAAAGTTGAGCACTTTGTGGCACATTTTTAAAAGTAGTTTAAACAGCGGAGCTTGAAAGTTTACGCTGTGCCACACAAACATATTTTAACACTTCTATTTATACTCACGTTATTACACAACTCCCAAACATAAATGACAAAAATATCTATTGAATTCTGGCGTGTGTTTTGTTGTGTTTCTAAGGACACTAAAGCAGGATCTTTACAAATCTGCAATTGTCTTACTGGAAACACTTTCTATGACGCCCATAGTGCATTTTAAACTTACTTAAAATATTGTTATTATCTACTTATTGCACTGTATAGTTAGTTATAAGAATTCATAAATATTTATGATGCATTATAACAATAATCACTCACTGACACTTTTTGTAAGGATCATTGTGTAATATAATTTCCATGGTTGTAATATTTTATGCATAATAATCACTGTTATAAATTGTCATGTAACTATATGTTACTCTAAGTGGTCATTGTTTGCTTTAAGTAAAGTGAATAAAATTACTTTTTACTTTACTTAAAGCAAACAATTACTATTTGGAGTAACTTATAATCACATTATAAACTTAAAAAGGTAATTGAGTGACCTGCAATTATAAAGTAACATGATACTTGATCTTATAAGTCATTATGAATATGTACAAGTTGTTATAACTATAATTTTACGGTGCTAGAAGCCGATTATAACATATTACAAGTAGGTTTATAATACATTGCATTAATTCATTTAGTTATTTAAACATTTAAAATAAGAAATGACATGCTATTTCTGAGGTGTTTATCGTTTGATAGCTGCATCTCACGAGATAAGTTTTTTCACCTGACTGTGACATAAACATTGGAGGCTTGATGGAGCAGATGTCAACCAAACCAGATGTTAGGAAGCCCGTTCTGAGATTGAATTCAGACAGCAGGGTCAGGCCGTAGCGTATTTTCCTTCTTGTCAGCAATCAAGAAGGAAAATACATTTTTAAATTCAATGAGGATTGAAAATGCTCTTCTTCCTCTGTGTCATTTTTGCCTGACTTAACACAATTCTTGAGCAAAAAAACAACAACAACAACTTAATCCATGTGGAACAGTGAAGTCACGAGTGAAATACTCTATATGGGATGGCTCTGTTTGGGAACTCTATGAGTAAATGCCAAAAATCACTGCATTACATGGACATCTGAAGCCAGAGTTGTTGCAGGTTCAACGTGAGAAATCAGCCATAGAGAGAGAAACATAGAGAAGGAAAATGGAGTAAAGGAAAAGAACAATAGCAGAGGTATCGCAGAGGAGAGGACTGTGATTAAGAGCTAGGGGACAAAACAGCACTAACGGGAGAGAAAACAGGTCAGTTATGAAAATAATAGGAACTGTACCGAAGCATCAAGCGCAGATGCTCTTGATCCCCAATGACATCGTACTTCATGGAAAAGACCAAGTGGCCCAGGGCAGCATCCATGGTGTAATAATTAAAGTGCTCCTGGGGGCAGATAAGCAGAAGACACTTAAACGCCATGATGAATACTCCCTCAGCAACAAACAACAACAAACTGCTATAATAAATCAGAAATGGAAGAGGGTAGAGACAGTAACTTTCTTCTATTCTCTTAATTTAGGAAAGCAGTGTCCTTGAGGAAAAGGTGTGAAACAAGGTACCATCTTATATTGAACACTCAACTGCTTCGGTGTATGACAGATATACAGTATTTACAAGTAGGCAATTTGTTTCAATTCAATTTCAATTCAATTCAATTTATTTTGTATCGCCCAAAATCCCAAATTTGCTTCAGAGGGCTTTACAATTTGTACACATCCAACATCCTCTCTCACATCAGTACAGGAAAATCTCCCCCCAAAATACCCTTTTAACGGAAAGAGTATCAAAGAGTAGAGAGTATCATTTCAGAGTATTATATAACATAATATATGCAACATTTAGTTGTGTATTTACTTCATTGCTTTGAGAGAGAATACTAACGGTGTAGCAGTAAAAGTGAATGGTTTTTCAGGGGATTGCAGACTTTGATGTGAATGTCACAAGCAAAGAGTGGAAACAGTCTCTTCATAAGGCCAATATGTTGCTCTGTGTGCCTGAAACATCGCCCTGGTAGTTGTAAAGGTAACTGAATGATAGATAACCCAGACACAAACTCTTTTTCTTTGCCTTCTTTCCCACTAAAAGTCCTCTTTTTGTCAACACAAATGAGCTCTGGCAATTAATACCAATTTTCAAAGGCAGTTTTTCGTACTTCATGTTCTGAAATTGATGCAGAGCACTTATATCAGGCAAGTCAATTTAAGAAGCCCAATTGTATACGTCAAGATGCTGTACAAGACTGATTAAATCAAGATCGATGGCTGACTAGAAATGCATAAAACCAGATCCCTTTTTTCCCCATCCTCACCTTGCCCATGAATTGCTTCCTGTAGATCTTGGCGGTGCTGTTTGTCTCCAGTTTGACGTGGGAGGCAGCACAGGGCGGTTGTTCAGCCTCTGGTGGGTCTTTGACCTCATGGTTGGTCCCTTCGATCCAGTAGCCTCCAAACTGGGGCAGCAGGATGAGTGGAAAAGGGCTAGTGCGACCAAGAACCTGACAGCGATGGACAGTGATAACGGTGAAAAGAATACTGATTAGTAACTAATAGTCAGCATGTCGCATAAAACACTGCATTACTTTCATTGTTGCCGAATGTCTGCTTTGTTTGACCTGTTTAAACCTTTAGCTGTACAGTGTCTGACATCTATAAAATGTTTGATGTGTTGTGTGAGTTATTTATGCAGAGAGTTACATTGCGTGTACCTCATGAACGCTGGGATAAGGGATGTAGTCCTCTTCTGTCTGTGGGGAAGGAAACAAATATGAGTCAAGCTGACAAACAGACGCTTCGAGTCACACTTACGGTTTTGGGTCTTTGATGGGAATAACAATGGGCATACGCACTGTGACAGTATCATCCTACTTTCTCAGGGTTACTTTTATCATCCGGCAAAGCTTGACAGAGGCCAAATTAGCAGACTTTTCTGACAAATGCCTGGAATTCCTCTTTAGCGAGTACATAGCTCTTTTTTTTGTTGGCAAGAAATGTATCCGAGGCCCACTGCTCTCAGTGTTATAATGTGCTAAAGGTGTACTAAGGTGCTAAAGCCTCACAGTACTCACACGAAAAAGAGACAACAACACAAGCTTTCACTTGGAAAAAGGTAGGGGCTTGCTTCCTGCTGCATATGCACATGTTGGTGTGAGAGAAGCAACATTTCACGTCTTATTTTACCATCTGATAGCTGTGTTCAGTTAGTGGCTTTCCTCTGTGATGTCCGTTGCAAAAAAACGTTTTGTGACGACATGGTGCAATTTACTTTTTTTGGCAAACTCACTTTCCTTCAATTGTAGATAGTAATTTTGTCAATTTCCCAAGAACATCTTTTAACAACCTCAGCAGAGCATGCCTGGTCTTGCTCCATTACAAGTTATATCGGCTATAGCAGAAGTGAAAGCAAGAGAGCTTTTTTTATACTCAACTAATTTAAGTCTTACAAGAAACACGGCCATTATTATGGGCGTGGTAGAGCAGTAGAGGAAAAGACAGAGGATCAGAATCCTGCAGAGACGGTTCTATCCATTACACCATAGGAGGATACTCTGTAGAACCTCTCATAGGGGGTTCTTGGTGGAACCTTTAAGACATTGTTCTGGGTGGAATCTCGAAGACAAAGTTCTATTCGGAAGCAAAATGTGTTCTCTTATGGGGTCTCTGAAGAACCCTGCATGGTTCTAGTGAGCACCTTTATTTCAAAAGTGTTAATACAAGTATTTTATGCAAACTACAAAACCACATTATAAATATTCAAAGTATTGTCATACAGCGTTTTTTTTGCGAAAAGTCAATTTCAGCTTTTTACATACATGCGGTCTTTTCAAATTAAACTTCAGTCTTCTCAGGAAACTCAGTTAGGTTTCGGCAACAAAACCACTTAGTTAGGTTTGGGAAAAGATCGTCGTTTGGGTTCAAATAAACACGACTTCCCGTTTCACATGGGGAACAGCTGTATCCTGGCACCCGCCCTGTGTGTGCGCTTCTGTGGTCTTTATACTTCCTCGTTCATGACTACGTGGATAAAATACGAAATCATTTCATGGGGTATCTATTATTTTTGTCATAGCTACGAATGCTGACCTATTAGAGGAAAGCCACACTCTAACCAAGTTACCAGATTCTTGTCAGTCCACGGAAATAAATGGTTTTATGTTCTTATTTCAGGTGATTACCATCTATTGCGCGTCCTTTGTGACTTGACCTCAGACTTCCTGGTGAAAGGATCTCCCAGTCTTCACTGCCAACCGGATTAGCCCGTCTAGGTAATAGGACAGTTTAGGATTTTGCAGCCCTATCCTGTTGAGTTCCGAACTCAGCCGGTGAGCATCCTAAAGCCTGTCTGACAGCTGATAAGGACAGGTTTATAACTCTGCCATTGCGGATCCTTTACTAGACTGCGGTCTACGAGGAGACGTGAGGATTTCGCAACTCACTTTGAGGGGGGGAGGGAGGGGGCATCTCTGCTCATCCATTCTGCAACCCTGTAGAGAGAAAAATGATGTGATACTGAGGGAACAGGTGGAATATCTACAAAGCAGGTTCACACACCCGCAAAGATAAACACAGAGACACATATGCGGAAACGTTTTTCGCTTGAAATTTGTTGTGCAGCAGCATCGAGTGAGATTATTCTTTGTGACAATAACTCATGTTTACATAACGCAAGCTCAATCACCAGATGGGCCACAGAAAGAGGAAGTAAAGAGGAGTGATATCTTGGGGATCATAGCGAGTGAAAAAGATAAGCAGAGGTCTGAGAGAACAGTGTAGATATCATTAATCACAATTCAATTTAAGGCCCAAAAAGTGCCAAAACAGCTGCATCTACTCTATCCATCCTTGTTTTGCTGACTCATAACTACTGACAGTTCCCAAAGCACAGAGACAGATGAAAAACAAAGCATTCCTGATCAGTGGCCTCTTTGTGTGGAAAACCCTGCAGCAAGAACTGAATCCTATCAAATTTAATGCGCCTTTTTTTTTTCCAGGACTAAGGAAGATGAATCAAATGGAAATTGGAAATGCTTTCATTAAATTCATTCTTTGGAGACTGTTCCACTGCTTCTGTTTTCTCTTCCCCTCCCTCGGTCCTTTTACTTGTTGGAGAATATGCATCGCTACTAACAAAATATGCTACTGTTGTATGCAACTGTGTGCTGTTCATGGGGTTGACAACCGAAAAGAAAACACCAAATGAATATGGTTTGAATCCCCCCGAAGTAGCTCAGAAACACTTTGTCTACTGTGATATTATCACAGTAGACAATAACAATAGTGTTTCAGAATCCTGTTAAGTTGACCCTGACACAGCAATGCCAAAGTTACAAGGTCAGCGCGTGAGATATTTGACATCAAAAGGAAGAGAATTATGATTCAGTTAAAAAGGTGAACGTGTGGATGCATAGTATCAAAGTTACTATATTAACGTATGTTTAAACTGTTGTCTCACAGGCTTATTCAGAATATAAGAGTTGAACATCACCGGATACAAAACAAACTACATTCCTACAAATCCATATCAACATTTCACACATCTGGTGACGCAGACAAAACTACACCGCTGTGAAGAGAAAACACAAAGGCTTTGTTTAGCCCATTCAGAAGCATCAGGTTTCTAACGGCAGCCTAAGGCTGTCACTGCTGCAAATACCACAAAAAAACTATTAAGGGCAAAGAGAGGGATACATGGAGACACGCATAAAAGTGTTGCAGTAGCAGGGTTGTGATATGGAATACAGAAATAGCAGGAAAAGCAGAAAAACTTGAGTCTCAAAATAGAAGTAAATAGAAGTTTTATGTCCAAAGCGAGCGGAATTCTGAGAAGGCCCTTTGATTAAAGTTTGGCAGGAAGAACGGACGAGCCCGGGGACCACTTACAGTACCTGCATCCTCTCGATCATGGCAAACAGGTCCGAGGTCTGGGGAAGAGAGTTGACAATGATCCAAAAGGGGACATGGGTTTGACAGTTGCGTTGATATGCTTTCCCTGCAGTGCTCACTTATCCTTCATCGCTGCTCACTGCAAAAGCTGTCTGTGCAGTCTCAAGACAGGAGACCTCTTCTTTGACTCTCTGACACCCTCTAAGCCCTTATTTAACTACGAGTGATCTCCTCAACGCATCCCCCACCCCAGTCTCACTGAGGCTCCATTCAACTCCTGGAGAATCCTTCCTCCACGCTTGAAGACAGACTGTACACAAATAACTCTGAGGGGGAAATGGGCCTCAAAGCTCCTTGTTGCTTCTCTCTGTTGCTACAGCCAACGTCTCATCTGACTGCACGCAACTGCCAAATTAGCTGGAAGGCACTGGGATTTTTCAGTCACATTAATGTGTGGACGGGACAATATTTGACCTATCAGATAACAGGCAGGCAATGTGAATAAGGCAGGAATTAAAAATAAATTGACATTCTGGCATCTGGGTGCCATGTCAGTCATGGTGTAATCTTGATGTTTTGGGTCCAGGTGCACTGATGTGCTGCTCTCTAGATAAATTCTGAATTTATAATTACACCTCGACCATGCACAGGACATAATTTGGTGTCCTGTCCAATTAGCCAAGCTACTGGTACAGGTGAATGCAACACCCTGAGGCATGCATTTCTCATCTGCAGAGGCCACGTTACGGATGTTCAGCAGCTCCAACCTGAGACGAGGAGGATCGCAGCAGCCCTGGCGGCAGTACTCGTTGTGGGGTGAGCCCTCCGCTCACCATGTAACGCAAGTGGACTGAAGTGCCAAGTTGATGTTTCCACATGACAGCTTAAATTTACCGAGGGCACCGCAGGACGTGCGAAACACACACGCACACGAAAACCATGTGGAAGCGTTTACGTGCATTTTCTCAAGTGCAAACCTACTTAAAAGGTGCACATATCACCACCCATAAATGCACACTTACTCACAAACACCTGACACTGACCGAGTAAAGCCAAAGGTGCAGCCTGGAGTCTATTGTTGAATGTGAAAATAAACAAAGCCATAATGCAATTCAACTTGGGAGGTACGGCTCTCCTGTCTGCAAAACAAACATCAACAAACATTGTCTCATGCTGACCAGATTATCGGTGAACCATACAGCAACCACATCAGTGCTGAATCTCTCCTGAGAAAGATGGGAAGCAATGCACACCTGGATTGTGAAGGAGCCGTTTTAGTGCAGCAGAAGGACTAAGTAGACCCAATATACAGTATGTCCTAATAGAACATCATTTTCTAATTGTATTTTGCATGTCATCATCAGGTTAACTTTTTTCTTTTAAACATGTGCTGTACGCAGTTTCTTCTCAAACACAAACACAGTTAATTTCTATGGGGCTAAAAACAGATCCGAGAGCAGTGGAGCATGTCTCTATCTGTACAATGTACAAAAATCCAGTCTACTGTCCTGCAGCACCAAACACATTATCTATCTGTCTCTAAGCTACCTTAAGAATGAAACAAGCAACAATAACTAGAGCGAAAAGAATCTCTCACTTCCAGCAAGTGAAAAGTACTCACATCACTGAGGCATCGTCTCTTGAGAAAAGGCTTACTGGGAGGACTGGTGAGCAGCCCATCCAATAAGGCATTCTTAGCTATCCTGAGATCAGTCATCATTCCACAAGTATACGGACGCAGGCAGGCTGACAAGAGCGAAGGGTGTCGATGTCACTGTCAGCCACAAGGAGAAAAGCAAGATTGACAATGACACTTCACACTCAGTAGTGGCGCTCAGGCAGCAAATGGGAGAGAAAGCCTGACGGCTGGTAGAATCCATACATCTGTGTGTGAGGTAAAAGCATGTGCGTGTGAGAATTTACCTTCCTTCCCCTTTTTTTTTTTTTTTTTTAATGCCTGCCCCCACCCTCCCATGTACACACACAGCTATTCAGTAGGAAGCCGGAGGGAGGGAGGAACGTTTCTCCCTTCTCTGTGCACAACTATCTTCTCTTTGTAACGCGCACACCCGCACACACACACACACACACACACACACACATACACACACAAGTTCTCTTTTTTGTTCAAAGTCAATACGAGACTATGCTCTTCCTCTTTCCCTTCATCTTGTATTTCTCAAGGTTCCCGCTCATAACAGTTCTCCTCCGCTCCATACAGAAAGCCAGACACACACATGAAAACGGGGCAGCACGGGCATTTCTTTTACCTCCAAGGAGAGACATTTCCACAGATTGTACACTTTATGTCACAGCGCATGGTGAGAAGTAGGTTAATTACACCCGCAGTGCTTTTATAGGTTGTAAGTGCTGATTATGAACTATTTCTGTTCAAGCACTCAGACATATTTCCCTCTTTTTTTTTTACAATCATTGCTTAATAACATAAGTTGGCCATCATAAATAAATGAGAAACATTGATTAATGAGTGGTGCACTCTGGGGTTTCCACATGAAAATGCATTAGGCACTTTTCACTGCATCATGTCCAAATGTGAAAGCTCCAAGTATTATCGCTTCTACCAGGGGAGATATGTGAGACATGTGAAGATGCCACAGCCTGATGGGGAGGGGGGGGGGGGGGGGGGGGGGGGGGGAGACTTAGCAAACCTCAGCACCTACGAAATCCCGTGTGCATAGTTAAGTACTGGTATGACATGAGAGCATAACTATAAGGGAAAAACAGAGGAGGAAAGGAGAGATTAAAATATGAGGGAAGCACTGTGGGATGAAAGAGGGGAGCTGTCGTTCTGTGAAAGCTGAGTATTTTCTGTGCAGCTTCCTCCATCGGGCACACTCCCAACATCAGATATCAACAAACACTGACCTACTTTAAGAAAAAACAAAACACTGCTGAAAGCTTTCACGAGGACAGATTCTCCCCATGTATGTTAAGCATTTTTCATTTGGCAATAGAAGATAAACACTGTCAGCCAACCGTCTGCATTAATCTCGATAGGAAGTACATGAGAGGCGGAGAGGTTACATGGTTTGAATGAAAGTGCACAAAATGCAGATTTTATATGGCCAGAGGTAACATTCAGTTGCGTAATACAGGCAGCTTGGTCAGTGGCCTTACGCTCCAAACTATAACGCTCTAGCGTCAGTTTTGAATGTGTCGTTTTTGCACTTGTCACTTTCTGCTCGTTACATGCATGCACTGTTTTTTCAAACTAAACTTCTGTTTTTACGGGGAATAACTTGGTTAGGATTAGGCAACCTTGATTAGACTTGATTAGATTAAGAAAAGATTGATGTTTGGGTTAAAAATTTTAATGTTTGTTATGTAGTATAGGCTACGTAGTAATGTTACGTAACTTAAAATAAGTGAACATTGACTTTTGGTTTCACACGGGACACAAACACCAGTCTCCTGGGTGAAAGTCCTGTGTCTCGGAAACCAATCATCCACTCCGACCTCCTCCCAAAGCACCTAATTGCTCTTTATACTAAGTAACTTGACTTCCGTGGTTATACTTGTCTTTTCAATACGACTTTTGTCATCTGATCCTTCTGACTGTCAAGTCTGTACGCTTCAAGATCGGATCTTGCTCCCATTGGTAACCCATCAGCTAGACCACATGCAGAGGTGGACTGGCTCAAATTGAGTTCAGATCTCAGAGAAAATGAAATGGATCATCTCGCATCATCTTCTTCTCCTGAGTGAGAGCACAGGAAGGGGAGGAAAACCGGGACTGGAGTACAGCTGAGACCCATTGTGCAAAGTTACTGCTGACAAAAACCCAACATTTGCTGATTTGGCTGCTTCAAAATAAAAGCTTTTAAAAAACTAAATAAAGGGGGACTTTTATTGTGAAGAATTTATAGGAAATTGTGTTTATCACAGAAGTAGCGGAGCTTTCTGACAGGCGGCAACCTCCGGTTCTGCTGAGTGAAGCCAATGCGGAAGTGTCTTAAAACTTGCATTCTCTCTACTGACCAGCAGGGAGCGACTCCTCTGGTTGCAAAAAGAAGAACTCAGCTGAGTTCTGATCATAAAAGTCTCATTGAAAAGACAAGTGTAACCACGGCCATAGTTTGACGCATAGGGCCGCTGAACCAAGCTGCTGTATTTGAAGAGTTGGGAGTGAGAACGTGTTGCAGCATCACAATGGGGCTGCCTTTTAGACAGTCTAATCGTGAGGTTACATTTCATTACTGATGATCTGTTTAGTCAGGTCTAGACGGGCTTTAGCTGATGCCAAAGTAGGATTTGAGAACATTTACAGAGCAAAGGTGAATACTAATTCCATGCTTTCCTGATTATCATGTATAACAGTCACATGATGGCAAATGTGAGGGAGATACTAATTTCTATTCAGATTCACACTATGAGTACTGACATAAAGCATACTGATTGGGAAGCATCTTTGGTGAGTGCGACATTCTAGCTCAAGCTGTTAGAAAAGTCAAGCCGCTGTTGTACTGTCCAGCTTGGTTCTGGTGACGACAGCATGTGGTGTGATCTAACAGAACAATATGTACAGAAGACGACCAAGATCAGCACTAAACGAGTGAAAGGAAACACAGGTTTGACTTGGAAGTGTCTTGGCATTCAGACTTCATGTCCCGCATGTCTTTTAAGCTGCTCACGTTTCGTCGACTGACTCATTGATCTGATCAGACTGACTTGGCTGAATAGAACATATGAGGGGTATTGAATCCATGAACCATAAAGTCCAGACCTTTCTACTCAGTCTCCAAGCTGAGGAGTGAAGCTCTGACTGCACCACTTCATTAACTCGTCACAGCCAGAGCCCCATTTGAATTTCCATGGACAAATTGAGAATGATTTGCATCCAAAGACATATCCCCACGCCTGCTCACTCCACAATCCCTCCGTGCTATCTGGGTTTGCCGCATCCTCAAAGGCAATACAGTAAAATGGAAAACTAGACTTCAAAGAGAGTCAATCAACGGGCACAGAAGCCTGACATTTCAGCCAGAGAAAATCCATCGGGGTCCATTCATCAGGTCTGGCTTCAGAGAAGAGCCTGACCTTGCTGCAGCCACCGGGGCCTGGGAGACACAAACTGAGTTCACACAGATGGACCCCCGCCACCACTTCACTGCCTCAGACGAGCTGGTTGATTGCCATGAAGGTTAAGGTCTACAGAACTGCTGCTGGGTTTTCTGTCTGCTGAAGCAGATCTCCTACTGTCTTCACTCTGGCAAAAAGTAGTGAGTCAGTTCAGACAAAGAGGAGGCACTGCAACTCTCCCTCGATCATCTCTTGCATTTTGATTAACATCTTCTGGGCATTTGTTTGTGTAATGAATTATTAACAACTGCCTATCAAGGACTGAAAGATGAGAGGGTTGAATAAATCAATAAAACAGCCCTCCATCAATTTAGCATTGCACCTATATAACCTTGATGGCTTCACGATGGACAGTTTTTAAAAAAGGATCAAAATCGACGCAGCAGAACCAGAGACATCATCTTTATTCTTTCCAAGCATTTTTCTTGCATCTCAAAACCTGGCGCCTACGTTACCCACAATGCAACGTAACCAGCAATAGTTAATTCAAGTGTGTTATATGAGTAAAGGCTAGAGATGAGAGCTGAGGAGCGGATTACAGAGGTCTTGATAAACTCACTGTTATCTAACTCCACACCCCCAGATTGTTATTTTTCATTTACAGACTTGTAACCTTCAGCCAAGTGACATCACTTTAGGCAATTCATCAGTTTGCACAACTCCCTCTGGAGCCATTAGGCCTTATGGAACTTTTTTCACAAATGCAGTAGTACCCCCAAAGACCTGTAACTGTGACTTACGTACTTTCCCTTTAAACTGAATCCAAGAATATTGGTGACGATCACTCAGGAAGCACGTGTATGAATCCTCATGAGCTCGACTGGATGAATATGTGACTTTGTTTAAAAAAGGGACTCTTTTATTGAGTCAGTTCACTCTTCTGCTTTCATCTGCAGGCATGAACCTCTCAACCTAAAACAGAAAAACTAATTCACAAGGGGGATGAAAGTCGGGAGCAAAATCATTGCCACTCATCAGAAATGCCAATTTGAGCTGCACAATAAACAGCTGGTAAATAAAGCAGTAGCCATTATATTTAACAGCCCCCCCCTGCACTTAAGATTTACGTTCCTCTGATTTCAGCCACAGACAACCATAAGTCAGATGGTTAAAGAACTAAACATAGATATGGATATAGATTCTCTACCCTCTGCAATGTCACTGCTCTGTAAAGTATACGGGTAGCATCAGCACATCTCCAACCATGCCTGTTCTTTTCACTAATATTGCATCTTTACTTCATGTTTTTTTACTCCTGCATTTATGTGGGCTTTTATTTATTAAGTGGTTTTGTATATGTGTTTTTATCTTGCGTGTCTAGCCCTGTGTTGTTATTATTACTGCGGCAAACCCAATCGGCCCTTGGTGGACAAATAAAGGTCTTGAATTATCAGACTTGGAGATCACATCTTAAACACCTTCAGGCCACCAGCACTGATCATTATAACACGCTGAAGTGAGGTGTCTGACTTCCAGAAGTGCAAAGTAGACCTTGACAGTTCACACACAAAGAGATGCAAGTAGCATGTCTGTAGCTACGTTTATGTCTAAAGGTTGCACTGTAACTTACACACCAACTTTAGTGTATCAATACAGTATGTGTCTAATGAAAAGACCATCGCAGCACCGGGAAGTTTGCATCGCACTGATTCTCTTGACAAAAAGCCAACGGGATGATTGCAGAAAATAAGCTCTGTGTCAAACACAAGTTTATGATACGTACACTTTTTGTTCAGCAAGATAATCTTAACAAGTGAACACCCCTTTTTAATTAGTTTATGCGTAAATGCAATTGGGAGGAGTAAAAAGCTAACATGTGGCTATAACTATAGCCTGTGTAGGCGGACTAGTCTCTGTGATGATGTTTTGTAGTCTCATTTAGCCACTTGTAGCAACCACCTCCACCAAGCCTTACAATTCAGGAGACTGACAACTCTATGGAGCAGTTACAGACTTTATCCTTGATGCCATCACAAATTTAAGTTTTAACACTCTGACTGTCTTAGGCCATAAGAATCACATGTAAGAATTTTGAAAGTTTACTTGGTTGCCCTTTAAATGGCTTTTAACTTCAACCATTGGCAGCAACTTGCCTTCAACGACCCTATTGTGTGCCACCCATAACCTCATATATGTACTGTAGAGATTACTCTCTCCTGTCAGGCTAGAACATCTCACTGGTTACCATTTCCATATTACAAAACAAGCAGGTCTACAATTTCAAATTGTGGAGACAACATTTAAAAAACTACAAAAAATGTATCCCAGGAAGTCTATTCTGAGCAGCTCCATATATAAATACACAAAATTAAGCCATGCTTATGTTATTTCTACTGCATGTGTGACAAAAATAATATGGCATGTATCAGAGAGGAACAACTGCTGCAGATCTATGTCCCAGAGGCCTGTTGACAGAGGGCACCACAACAAGCTGCCAACAGCTACCAGGGGTGGGGGACATTAGAGCCACATTTGGGTACTAAAATAAACAGATGCATTGAAGGTAGGGATGAACTGGTAACACTATTCCAGTGCTGATAGTAACTCTCTGTACTGGACTCACGCTATCCCCAGGCCATATACTGATCTGATCCGTCGCTTTAAAGGTGAATTCAATATTTTTTTCTTACTGTCAACATATCTAATGAAAAGACCAAAACAGTGTGTTGGTCTATCTATCATTTTTAATTACTACTAGTTCCAACTGACATACATTTTTAAAAATGGGCCACAAATTCACTCCATTCTGCGAAACATCTGCAAAGCTTTTTTTTTTGAAAGGAAGAAAGTCCTGGAACTAACTTCCTGATCACAATAAAGTTGCTGCAATGACTTTTAAAGAGAGATACCAAATCCTGGTTAATTCAGCAACAAACCTGTGCTCGTGTCCAGCTTTTAAATGTAGTATTTTGAATGTGTAGTAATGTATTGTATCTCACTGTATTCTGTCAAATTTTATTGTAGCCCCTTGGAGGGCCGGGTGTTGCAAATGAGCTTCCCCTATAAACACTATAATACTTGCATTGGACAGCTGTTTTCAGTTTGGCTATGTATATTAATATTTAGCTACATTTTTTAAAGCTAAGAAATTCGATTTTTTTTCAGCCAACACTGTTCAAACCTCCTTTGTGTATCATTTTCAGACTAGAATTAAAGCATATTTGGTGCGCTAGTGAACATTGTCTCAGAAAAAACAACATTAGCACGTATGGCTACATGTTCCTTCATACATGTGCAACAACAATTGTAGTCTAAGGCAAAGAGGAACAAGTTATATCAGGCTTTGGCTACACAGGCAATATTTGCTAGTTAGATAACTTACATTGTTTGTTTTGATCTTTTAGAGAATACAGCCAGACTTCCTTAATTACTTTAAATAAACAACTCATATATACAGTATATGGTCACTCGGGATAATTGATATCCATTTTTGTCAACATTATCCTCCATTAGAGAAATGCAATATTCTTGAAAGACCCTTTTCACAGCAGACATTTTGACTTGTTAAAACAGGAAATGCACAGGTGTAACTAAGAACATAAGGGATGGCTCTATTTCAGTCACGTGAACCAGTGAGCCGTGCCTGTTTGCTGTAATCATTCCTATATTATACCCGCTTGATTCGTGTAATTCAGACTGCAACAGCGTCGTATTAAATTCAGATAAACTGTATTTTTGCACAACAGGAGAACAGCGAACTGTGTCCCGCATCACTTACTGTACATTGGAAGTGATTGAAAGAGATCTCTAGAAGGCCAGTATGAACAGGAGGAATGATTACAGAGAGCAATGTTTCTATGGGCCTGAGCCGTAGACTTTAACTACACCTGCGTTTTTACTGGTTTAACGTGTGAAAAATTCCTACGATAGTTTGATTTTAAGCGTGTTACAACTCTCAGTTTCACATTCATCAGATCAGAGTCTTGGCAGCGTCTCAGTATTTGATTCCAGCAAACCTGAATAGAGAACAGGACTGCAGCTGGTTGAAATCTAGTGTTACCTTTGAAAGTGAGGGAAGAGGATATGGAGGGTGGGAGTGTGCTAGTAAGGGCTCTACTTCATCAGAGATGGGAGGAATCCTTCCATCTTGTTTCCTGTGAATCAGAGAGGATGGAGGGGTGGGGGGTGGGGGGAGGGGGACGGGGAGGGCGAAAGGGAGAGAGAGGTTATGGCAACCTTGAGCTCAGTTTCTCATTTAAGCAATACGATCACAGGAAATGTCTGTAACACAATTGACTTATCCCACCAAAGAGGATCATTTAACTCTTACTACAATGAGAAGGGTGCTATTATTAAGTCACTGTTATTTGAGTATTTCGTTACTCATGAGGAGTAAAAAAGTCTTCCTCTCCTTTGTGTACAGCTTGCCTGTAGCCAGCGGCCGGCAGACATTTTTTTCGGGTTTTCTTTTATATATTCTATCTTGAAAATAAAATTGTGACAACAATAGATCCTGTCTTTGGATTCTTTTATCTAATAATGTGCTTGAGGTGCATTTTTCATACCAAAGCGCAAATAAATTTGAAGGCGGTTGATTGATGTACTTTTGGACTTACCAACACTATGGAGTTATTTGGAAATATTTGGATCACACGAGTCGATAACTATCTTACGAACAATAGTGCCTTTATGAAAATGTTGTCTCACGAGTTGGAAACGATCAGCCCCCACTGGAAAGCTGATGCTACAAATATATATTAGTGAAGCTTAATCTTTATCTGCAACTGTGCAGAAACACAATCTTTAAACACAATGAACCTGAGCAGCATGTGATAGTTAATTAATAATGTAAATGTTAACGTTATGAATGAAGCTTTCAATTATTCGTGACAGCTCTAGTCTGACTAAGACGGCCCTCCATTTACTAATCGTCGATGTCCACTGACGGGGGGTAGCATATTATGATCACATAGCTTAGTCTTGACGTATTGTCTAATATTGATGAGTTATCGTGTTTACTTTTTAGGAGGGCACTTCGTTTACTATTTGTCGCTGTCAATTGACGCTGCTGCTGTGGCATATTGTGAAGGGAGGGAAGGGCCTCCAAAACATCTATAGCCCCAGAGCCAAAAGGCACTTCTAGCTATATTGAATCCTATCATTTAGCTGTCTGTTGTTGTTTTTCAGGCCTGTTGGCTGGCCTTTGAAATGCACGCAGTAATCAGAGTTTCATGGTGGTGTTCTATTGGTAACGTCGGTCGCTCACTCGCTCGCTGGGTAGACCGCGTTGGAAGCTAGATTTAAGGTGCTGTCGGAGGTTCTGTAGGTTTTGCCCTCACACCAGCTAGTTTGTGATGACTGTGATTAGAGGTGAGATTTAGAAACAGCAGACAACAGGAGGACTGCACTGAGGGAGAGGGAAGTGTAGAAACGAGGGAGAACAAAGTGAAACATTGATTCAACGCAGAAGAAGAAAGGACCCTCAGCTTTTATCTCTTAACCCGCTGCCCTGTGCCTCTCTTCCTCTGTTCCCCTCCTCTCCTCTGTGTGATTAGAGTGAATTACCAGCCTGACCAGTATTCTGGTCACAGCATATCACTTCACACTTTGTCTCACACAACAAGTTGGTTGCTAGAACTGGCAGCCCGTCTGTGCATGCAACCTGTTCACAAACCTGCAGCAGAGGGCATTTGTTATGAACGCTGCTTAGGAGCAAAAGAATCACAGAACAATAGGACAATCTGATTTCTTGGTGAGAATGGAGTGAGAATTGGTGGAGACTTGCACCCTCACACACACATATTTCCTCCACTCTGACGTCCTGGCACACACCACACTGGTTTGTGGTGTGTTGCAATAAGATCATTTACAGAGTGGTCTTTCTTCCATCATAAGAGATTGCAGCTCTCTCTATCTCAAAATGCTGTGCCTATTACAACTGGGGAGAATCTGTAAGTCTCAATAAACAGAGCTGCACTTTTATGACAACAGACTGCTGACCGGGAGTTGGGGTGAAGGAATCTATTCGTAACATAGAGGCAACACTGTTCTTTGATTCCTCTGATCTCTGCTGAATCCCAGGAAATGACTGAAAGAGGCTGTGGAAATGCTTTTTTTCCCGCAGCATCTTCAGCCTCTCAGAACAGACATTCCTCCAGAGAGTGAGCTTTGTTACGTCTTTCATATAATGCAGCCGGAATACAATGAAAAAAGGATGTCGAATGCAGCCAAGAATGATGCATTAAAATCTGCCTACAATGAAGCGGCTTACTGGGCATCCTATTTTATCCAGAGGTGACACCTTGTTTGACTGTCCCATGGGAGCAATTAAGGTAGCGAGAGCAAACACCAAAGGTGGAACACAAAATTAGAAGGGGTCTTTGTATTACCACTGCACATAAAATAGACTATTCCGTTAAATTCATGTGTCTTTCATCATATTTTACCCGTTGTACAGTAGGCGTGAGTCACCTGCGTGCTGCTTCAGGATGCAGAATAAAAAGGCAAAGCACAACGGTGCTAATCAATCTTGATCTGGGAAAACTAGACAGAAAGATGAAGGCTGCCTGACAGCCTGTCACTTTCACCACCGATGGCATGCTTGGTGGCTCTCATCACGGAGTATGAATATTTTTTTGGTGTGTGTGTGTGTGTGTGTCTGTTTATACCGTCACTGCATTAACTTACAAGACAGATTACCAAAATATATCTGGTGAAAGGGTAAAATGCTAAGTTTGACTCAGGGAGAGATTTCAGGCTGTCATATTCTGACGATCAGCATGAGCACATGTTATCAAATACCACCATCCTGACAGATGACATGATGATACTCTATGATATGGATTTATTAAGTTGCAAATCAAATAGTTATGATCAGTAATTCATCATCTGCATTAGATAAATTAGCATGCCAAGAGCCTGAAGAAAATATGAACTGTACAGTCTGGTTGTTATTTACTCAGAGTTGCTCATCTCACTACGTGGAAGTCTATCATTCTTTAAAGGGGTCATATCACACACATTTGGGTATCTGGAGTTCCTACCAACTCACAAACTGTTAAATAAGACGACCCAGTCAGTTCTTTGTGGGCGGCCTGGATCAGAAAACATGTGACTAAACAAGCCATTCAGATTTGTCTCCCCTTCCTAAGTCACATGCGGGCTCATGTGACTATAATGGCACCCATCCGAGTATCTCCACCGACGGATTGAGAACTACATTTGCAAAGGGGCACCTTATATTTCTCGCAAGCCAAACAGAGCAGATTGGACTGTTTCAGGAGGGCGTCTTAAAGAGACAGGCGCTAAAACGGAGCGTTTCAGACAGAGGGTGAATACAGGTCTATTCAGACAGACAGTATGAGAACAAGTGTTTGGTTTTTATCATTAAAGCATGTAAACATGTTTTTTAGCAGAAACCAAAAAAACAAGTATGAACCTGAAAATTATCATGATATGTCCCCTTTAAGGACAGTAGTCAAACTATTGTATATTCTTTAAAGTTGAATTGGGTGATAAGTCCCTTGTGATTACATATCACTGGAATCACCTTTTTCCCACTTCGCTGTAGCCCGGGGTCATTCTTAATTGGAAATCAGCCATTACTAATTTCAATGTTATCACTTAGAGTATATTCATCATGCAATCAACCAGCATGCAATGGACAAGCCAAAATGTCTGCAATTACAAATCCCTAATGTGTTAATAATCTTACAGCAAAAGCACAAACTTGCTCTAATTTCTCACTGACGAAGAGTTATATAAATGACCAACTGTTTTTATTAGGATGAATTAGATACTCTGGTGTGTCCTAATGAGCTTTGGACCTGGTGACTGGCACGGGTCAGTCCTGTGCACAGCAGCAGCCAGGTGGCAGGGTCACTGTGTCACGTCAGCTGGAGACACATCCCAAGCAACAATTAATTAGCCGGCTGAAACAATGAGATAGGCTGTCGTTTTGCCAAGCTGGACACACACGATCTCAGGTAAAAGGTTCATTCTTCAGTCCCATGTGATTGACTAGCGTTTACAACCTGGTGGACGCAGACAGCCAAGAGACAAACAGAGAAAAGGAAAGAGGTTTACGTCCCTTTTGCTCTCCTTTGCAGAGCAAAACACACGCCAATGTGAGTAAAAGATCCTCGACGATCTGCTTTTGGACAGAGTGTGCGGTCACTAGCACAAACATTTATGGTCTAAATGTTCTGACTGTACATTCATCTTCCAGCACCTCTTGCTCTGAGGTAGACACACTGTGCATCAAGCTCCTTCCTCTTTGATTTCTCCTCACGGGTTAGTGGATTTCTTGTTACAGTTGCTACAGTTGTGTAAATCTGTCACCTAGCAACATCACCTATCTCCTGAATCACTGAAAGACGTTCCATTTGAAAAACAAACCCAAAAGCTACAATGCAGGATGGATGTTGGCATAAAATGATCGGTGTTTTTACCAAACTTAGGAGTCATCTTAAAGGAAAATGTCATTTTTAGGTGGCTGACCAGTTTGTATTTAAAATGATGAGTTGTATCATTTGATCCTTTGCTGAGGAATACATATACGTAACAGTATATTGCACATGAAAGATATGAGCCGACTATAATCACTCTATTCTGCTGCATTTCACAATGCCGTCTGCAATCATGGATTGTAAAAAAAAGTATTTTTAAGCAAAATTACCGCAGTTGAATACAATTTTTTAAGTTACAGGTTTTTTTATTTTCAACACATTTTTAATCACCAATGATCAATCAAAGTGTTCACATGAAGCACTACATTAAACAATCCACCAGGGACACACTTGGCTATTTATGTTGGTCGACCATTAAGTGGACTGGTGGACTATGAAGGTTTTCATGTTAGAATCATGTGTTTTAATATACATTTCTGGCAGAATAAGGTTTCTAAAAATAGACACAAAGCATTCTGAAACTAAATCCGCCCATGAACCCTATGTGTTGCCAGCAGCTGCCTCCACGGACTGCTGGGTCATGAGCCCTGATAAGACTTTCAGCTTTCTGAAGTCCAATCATCACTCAGGTTGGAGGGGCACCTGCAAATACAAATGAGTTGGGCTGAACACTGAATGCTCTGCGAACTGAATTTAAAAAATGCATTTGAATAGCATGGGTCTCAGAGAGCAGAGGGCCAAGGTTAGTCAGATACAGCAACACAGTTGAACCAATATTTTACATGTTTAGGGTGAATGTATCAACTGCACAATAAAATATGAGTTTCCTCTGAAGAAATGTGTTGTAATCTTGCGACTGATAACTATTACTTCTATCTCCCTGACATATTTAGTTTGCTTGGCTAAACAAAAAAGATTTTACTTTCCATACAAGAAAAACAGCACCAGATGTTCTGCCGTATGGCTGTACATTTGTGATGATTCATGCCTAGTCATTACCCGTTAGCCTTAGCATGCTGTCGGCCACAGGAAAAAGTAGAGATTTATTTTGAGAGGTGGGTAAGCTGGGTTTCTCTGATCCAATAATATGTAAATGAGTAAATCATCAGTTTATCAGTTGGTGTTAGCCCATAGGGGTTAGCCCCACAAAGTCTAACCAGAATAACTGCAGTCAGCTGAAAGTCAGGCTACCAGCATGCGTCAGTATATTCGTCACTGCAACAAAAAAAACAAAAAAAGCATCATTGGGTTACAAAAAGATATGTTATAAAACCAAATAACTGAAAAAATTAAAAAAAAAAAAAAAAGCATACAGTTAAAGACAAAGAATTATGAGGTCAATATAAAGGCTCAGCGGCAGAAATCCTCAAAAGTAAATACTGTTGACCCCCAGGCTAAATACTGGCTGACTGCTGCATGTCTGCCAGCTCAGCAGATGCCTTGGCTTCTTTGGCAAACAAAAGATGGCCACAGGCACCGCAAGGGTCAGATATCATCGGATCGAGTGCTGTTAAAGCTTACCAAATTGTTTGTTGATTCTGATTATATAACTATAATTGACAGACAAAAACAAATGTCACCGCCGTCCTGGAACCAGCCCTAAACATAACTTCTAGATGAGCCGGTCACTGATATCACTCTGAGCAGCATGCATGTGAATGAATTACAATATAAAATGTCTCTTATCAAGTTAGCTGCTCCAAATGTTTAAGCTTGTTCCTCCACAGCTTATTTTCAACTTGTAGTTGTGACAAATTACGAGTCTTCTTCACTTACGCTGACGAATTTATACACTGACGAGTGTGTGTGTGTGTGTGTGTGTGTGTGTGAGAAACGTTATTGTCGGTGCTGCTGTGTGCCGACCTAAAACTACAGCACGTGTCAATTTGTCCGACAAAAATGACCGGAAATATGAGATAAAAACCGCCCTGTGCATCTCTACGATACTTCCAAGACAACTCCCTCTCGCTTTAGCAAACAAACAAAGACAACATAAGAAAACAACAGCTCTGCTGCAGCATGCTTATCACCCAGTGATCAGTCGGTGACTACAAGTCGCCAGTTAGGCTACAACAATACTTATGTCAAGGTTAATATGAAGACTTCTGTCAGTATTAACCTGTCAACGTTATTGCAGCCTGTCGGCTTCTGTTCAAAAGACTGAGCTAAAAAAAAAGAAATTATTTGAAAAAACTTGTATTTTTCTTTCGTCACTAAAAGACAGATCCTGGAGTTGCTCCAGCAAGAGTGAATTGGGGACTTTGGCAAAGCTCAAACTTTCAGACATTCTGGCATATTTTTGCCTCGATAATTGTTGACGTGGCCGCCAAATGAAGCTAGACTAAATCTGAAAGCTCAAAGCAAGCTGTGAGACGAGAAGTTATTTTTCCTTTTTCTAATTAATTTTCATTGGAGCAGCTCCAGGTTTTGCCTTTCAAAGGCAATATACATTAAATTATTGCTCTGGGCTTCTATTCATTGAGCTATAAAGAAATCTGAACAAACAGAATATTCAGAAGTAATGCTTGGCTACATCTTCCCTTCGACCAGCACCCCCCCCCCACACACACAGTCTGAGAGAGCCAAGTACCCATAAACCCCTTAGCTTCGCAGGTCCACTTAGTAGAGAGCAACTAATCTGATCAAGTACAGCAGCTAATGCACAATGAAAGCAGAGTCATTTACTTGAGATGCCAGTCAGACGCTTCCTGGGTGGACGAGATAGAAAGGGGGAGAGAGAAAAAGAGAGAAAGTTCAAGGTCTAGAGTGAAAAAAGGATCAGCTGGAGACAGAGCTCAATAACAGGCAGACTCCTAGCTGCTTGTATCGTGTGTCTGTTTTTTTTCTCTTATCTGTCTGTCTTGTATTGACAGATAAGAGAAAGCTCTCTCAGTTTATCCATATTTCAACAGTTTCTCCCAACAAGCGCAGCGCCCTCCGTCTACCCAGTCCATGCTTACCTGACTGTAGTGCTGCCTTACTTGCAGCTCAGTCTGCTCCCCTCAACAACTTGGTGCTCCTCTACGTATCGCTCCCTCCGTGTGTGTGACTCAGCCTCTCTGTCGTCCAACACCTGCTGTCGGGGATCAGCCTCTCTCCTGCCAGATGATGCTGAGAGCAGCCCTCCCTTTCCGTCCTACCCACCCTGTCTTCCTCGCTCCCTCTCCTCCCTTTCCTCACATCCGCGCAGTCTCCTGGTTGTTTTTATTCTGAGGCAAGCACAAGCGCTGCTTTCTCTCTAACTCCTGCTCTCTCTCTCTCTGCCGATGTCTCCCCCTTTTGTCCACGTCTCCACCTCCCCTCTTTTCTCTTGATCCGACTATGACGGAGAGCTGCCCGTCCAAGCTGTGGGTGTTGCTTTGCTAAGCATTTGCCATAATGCTGTAGCCGGATGTCGGCTTGAAAGCAAAGTTCTCAAAAAAAAAAAGAAGCGACATAAGATCATCTGAAAGAGCGACATCGGTTCTCTCTGTCCCATTATCTGCATCACTCTGACAGCTTGTTCCAACATCACAAAAGCCCTTCTGCAGAAATTAGCCCAACCAATCCCGTTGTTCTTTTGACACATTAGTGGCAGGCAGTTCGTTGAAAAGCTCTCAAATGCTGAAGTGCAGATTTTGTAGCATACTCACTCACAGTGTAGAAAATCACGTGCTCAGCCCACAGAGGAATATGCACAGGTCAGTGTTGTCCAATGTATTTACTGAGTGATCACATTTCCCTAATCCTCATGCAGAAGACTTCACTACACATGACGTGCGCAGTCACAAAAAAGGAATTCACATAATTTCAATGCCAGTCGCTTGTTCATGTCCACCTCTCTGCACCGCTATCTACAAATACGGATTTCAATTTTAAACCACTTCATCATGCGAAATAAGTCCAACGTACATTGTAGCAGCTCTTAGATAGACGTTCTCCTGCTCCATGTCCACAACAGGAGTTGGTGTTTTCAGATTAAAACGATGATTCAGGATGCATCACATAAATGTCTTTTCAATACTCAATGCACTTTTATACAGGTCGATCCCACATATACTCCATGCAGGTGAAAACAAAAGCTAAAAAAAAGATCTGCTTACAATAAATGATACATTCCCTTACCAAACTGTATCAGAGAGGTTCGCGCTCCAGAATCTCCTCCCTCCTCCTGCGGCTTTGCTCTGACGCATCACCTCTGAAAACAGATTTAGCTGCTTGCTTGGGTTACAGTCATAGTCCTACCAAAAGTACAAACCTGCAGCAAATGTAGTGGAGCCAATCGATAAGCCATGAGGCTGCAGGCCCTGAAACAAACCCATGAGGGGATGTGAGCCAAGCCTCTTGGCGCCTGTTCGGCTTGTCCACACCCTCGTGTGTATAATATTACAGGTTGCCCAGAGCTAGCACACAAGTTTCCACCGTGAAAGAGACACACAAAGCCTGTATTCTACCCATTTACTGCTCAGGAGGTTCTAGGTTACAATGGATACACGTACAGGTAAGCTGCTCTACCACTCACCCCGTGAAGATAGTGTTACCCCAGAGAGGGCAGGGAACACCTGAACCAGGTTGAGCTCCAACAGTTGCAGGTTAAGCACAATCAATGGGGTGTGGCTGGAGATGAAAGAGGATTTTTGTTTACATGGGGGCAGAACAAATTGGGTCAAGAAGAGGCTCACCAAACAAATGATCAGTATTTTATTCCAATTGAGTACATGGGAATTCAGAAAGATTATAGACTTTAGTTTAGTGAGTTACAGGCACTGGAATCAGATTTGGGATTCTTTTAACTTCTGGATAAACAGGTGAGCACAATCGCAAGCTGTATGGGAATCCTTTTGAAGAGTCGGTGCCACGACATTAAAAGACAGCTGGATCAGACTGATCCAAGAGCAAATCCCATTTTATATTTCACTCTGTCAGAGTATTCTGTAACTGTATGCATTTGAGTGCAGACTTATGCAGGCCAGTACTGAACACAAAAAAGAATCAGAGCTGCAGAAAGTGAAATTAAAGAGAGGGTTTTTTGGCCAGTAGCGGCGCAATGGAGCAGATCTACATTTTTTTTTGTATTGTGCATGTGCACCAGGATGCACATTCGAAAAGAGGCACAAAATGACTTTCTATCAAAAATGTAATATTAACATGTGTAGCCTTTGGGTGGGAAAGGAAGGATTCAACACAACAACCGTGTTGTCAGCACTCCCAGAACCCCACTGACTCTCATAATTACCTTGCTTTAGGGTGGCCCTCTCTATTGATTTTGGCAGTGATAAACCCGGAACCAAACCGAGAGAGAAACCACAGGACTGTCAGTGGGGCAGGTAGCATATGGAGGAAAAGCTTTAACGCATCCACAGTTCACCAACACAACAATTGCCTGATTTCCTGTCAGGCTGCACTCAAAGTGTTGTCTTTTGCACTTTACATTTATGTTATTTTCGTGGTTTTAATAAATCAAGGTTTTCGTGTATGTTAAATTTGAATGTAATAAAAAAAAAAGAAGATAAAATCAGATAAAATCTTTCATTATATAATCTTGTGACTTAGTTCTTATTTCCTATTAACTTGGCAAATAAACAGCAACAATGGACTTGTAGCTCCTGTACAGCTTATCTTGTTCAAGGCTGCAGTGGGCCTGGATTCATCCCAGCATGCATTGGGCAGGCTACGGTCTCCCTGGACAGGTTGCCAATCACACAGGTTTGTACATTCAGACAATCACGATAACGTTCACACCAGCTTTATAATTGATGGTAGTACCAGCAATTATAAAGCTAGGTAGGTGGTTGCTGGTTAAAATTTCTGTAAAAATCACGTGCTGAAGCACACAGCATGATTAAATTGCACGAAAATCATCAGGCTGGTTTGACTTTGACATTATTTGTGGAAGAGAAACTAGTCTTCTTGTGAAACATATTGGCTCTAGGGAACACCGAGATACATTATATATTCAATCAACTTTAACGACACACAAAAAACAACTAACATCATAATATAGCATCAGAAGTTATTTCTTAGTAGATCAACAAAGAGAAAGCTTTCAGAAACACAGCATTCCTTAAATTCTGAAAGCATTTTCTCATTCTAAGTTGATTGTATTGGGGAGTGGATTGATCCGAACCCCACTCTGCGGTGTTTCCGAGTGCCCCAGTGACTAACAGGGTGATTACAGTCATTATGTGGACATGAAGGGCTGTCAGCCGGTGCTCCAGGAGGGCACGCTGGCTGCTGAGTGAGGAGCACAAAAAGAAGACAAAACAACAACAGCACAGCTGCCCTCAAGCAGAGACTAAAGCAGAGAATGAGAAGACACTGATATGCTCATGAAGAAAAACAGTTGAATAAGAGCTCTTTTGTTGGCCTTGATGCTGCGAAATGCATTCATGGCTTTGTGGGAAATGAACAAAAGTGAAACTATTCTCCTCTTCTGACCGCAAGTGTTTCTCAGCCATGATGCGACTGTCATTTGGAAATCTCCTCATCGAACACGTCTTCACCATTTTCAAGACAAAAGAAAGTGCCACATCTGCCTTGCCTTAGAAATGGGCTTCGAGACTTCTAGTTGACAACACTGATTAAATATATATAATCGTACAAATGTGACGAAGGATTTGACAGTTCTATTCATGAACAACGCTTATAAATGCCACGAAGCAAACCAGACATGCCTGAGCTAAACAATCGTACTGTCCTGTATGAATCAAACCGTTTCGCTCCCTGTAATCCCACTGAGTGAGGGATGCACTCTGATTGAAGAGTCTCCTGAACTGAGACTTAATAGAGTTTGATTACATGGAGTCGACCTCCTGATAATGTGAACTGGTTACAACTTCAGGCAACATTACAACCCTCAATAAGTCTGAGCTTTTCAATTAATTAGCTGAACACATCTATGTTAAGTGCAGAGCCTTATAATCGGTGTATTTCATAATCTGTATGTAAATAGGGAAAAATAACTTTCAATATAAAGACAGCAACAACAACTCTCTGGCAAAGTACCTTATTATAATCTTCACAAATATGCAATTTAAAGTTTGGTAGGAGGGTGTAGAGAACTTTAAAAAGATCTTAACGTGCACGGCTCTTTTCTCATCTATGGCAGCTGCAGTCTAGCATGTATTTAACTGAAGAGGTGCACCGAGTAACAGTCGAACCCCATCTGCTAAGTTTACCTCCAAAATCACCGCGCTGCTCCCTGACTGTGCCCTCTGCACGACCTGCATCGCCAGACCACGTTGCAGCTGCATTGGGTCATAATGTTTTTCTTCAGTGAACTCACCCGAGGACTGGACACACCCGTCTGGGTCACAGCATGGGGTCTCTCTCCTGCCTTGTTTTGATGCTGGCGAAAGAGCACACAGCCAGTCCGTCGACTAGTAAACCCAAAGCCCCCGTGCTTTTTACCCTCGATCAAACTCAGACACTCTGAAAGGATTTTATTCTGTTATCGCTGTAAGCCTCTAGAGATGATTAACATAAGTCAAATTCATTTCATTATGCAAGATGTAAATAATAAGATAAGGGGTTTCATAAAATAACTTTGGAAGGGGTATATTGTGTAATGTTTTCAGTACAAAAGACTCAAGCTAAAGTGAAATATTTTAGGATTTTTAACTATTTGGCACCATCATGAAATTAGATTTGATTATTGTAGATCTTTCAGGCACTGGGATGTCACTAGACACACCTTTGCAATGGCAACAAGGTTGTGAAGTAAAATCCAAATCTATTGTGTGGGTATGCTGTAGATGAGATATGTGTGAGCCACAATCTGCTGTAAATAAACATGTGTGCATTGTAAATACATTGGTTGGCCTTTCCTGACAGAAGTATCTCTGCAATTCATTGGTACAAATCTGAGGCAAAGCCTTTTAATGTTCAGATGTGTGTTATTATGTGGTGATAGCTGATTGAACTTGCCTGAGGCTTGTGATCTGTGATCCAGGAGGAGCCATAGCTGCGTTTCCAGATGCCTAAATTCTCAGAACCGATAGGCACGATAGCAACATGCAAATGTGAAAAGAGGAAATTAAAATGTTTTATCTATTATTAGATTATGGTGATATTTGGGTTTAAAATGGGAAAATCTGATCACTGACTCCTGAAGTGGGCTGTGATGAAGTTGTGTAATTTATGGATTGGACTGAAACTTTATAATGTGAGAAAAACAATAAGTAACATTGGGGGTGGGGACAGAGGGATGAGGGGACAGAAGCTGCCTGAATGAAATCCAGTAATGCTAACTCCAGGCAAGGGTATCATTCTTAATCAGCCGTAGAATCCACTTCAATCAGTGTCAGTTGAGGCTGAAATCAACTGTGCAGAGCAACAGAAAGTCCAGCCAAGTGTCAGTCTGGTAGAGAAGACTAAGAGAACACATACACTTGTTGATCCTTAGTAAGAACGGGGTTTGGCAGCCAATGAACTTACAGAGTTCCACAACATCATTTGGTAATTGGACTTCTGCAGAGTGAGGATTTGGAGGAATACACAATGGAAATAACTGGTGCCCATTGCTAAAATGGAATTCTGTTTTAAATTCTGTCCGGGATGGTTCAATGAACATTTTAATCAATAAAGCTTGATGCAGTGGGCTGCTCAGCCATTAGATCTCAGTCCCATTGGGAACAAGCCATCCAGGCTGTTTTGGGCCTGGGGGTGCAACGCAATATAAAGAAGGCTCCCCTAATATTTTGTTCATATTTTGTCTCCATTAAGAATGTCTTATATAAAGTAAACGGCTTGTTTGTCCTCATGACAGTCGAGCCATGCCCTGACTGAGTAGACAAGCATTGCTCTGCTGCTCTGCCCATTGAGCAACAGCTGGCTACTCTCTCTCACGACACCGACTCTTGTATCAGGACCGGCCATTAACAGCAAGCTGAAGAGGCACAGATGCCCGATTAGAGGCCTCTCCGCCCCACTCTCTCAGCGTTCAACACCGAGGACCACTTCATTACCGCCCAGCTCCTCATGTCAGTCAAAGGGCTGCTCAGCCTCATAGCTCTGACACTGCGAGGCAACAGACATACCTCCAGCTGTGCACATACATAATATACCACATTCTCTCAAAGAGGAGCCCCTTGAGGAGCGTCCCTAACCAAACAAGTTAATTAAGAAACAATTTCAATTCATAGTGAGATTACAATGGAAATATTGTCCCTGTTGTTCCGCTTTATAAGCTACATCGCTAGACACTAATTTGAATTCTAATGCTTTCCCCAATTGGTGCAGAGTCAAGTTGTTTGAGGCAAAAATTGCATCCAGATTCCAGGATGATAATTCTTGCAGAAGTGTCACCTGAATTCATTCTGGCCTCCTTATTGGAGCACAGCGTGGGCTTTAGACTGAGGAAGATAAGCACCACCGTTATCGAGAGCAATCGAGTTAATGAGCGCTGAATTGGGAACGATGTGCCGTGAGTAGCTCTGCACCGTAAACCTCATGGAGATCAGCTCCTTGTCCAAATGAATCAGGGCTATTCGATCAACAAAAACAGAGAGTGTTTGCGTGCCAAGGCGGGATGATGGAGACGTTTGTACTCGGCAAGAGACAGAAAAGTGTCCGTCCATGCACGCACGCACAAACAAACACACCTGCGCCTGGCTGGTTGAGGATAATGTTGTGATGGATTTGAAGCAGTGGCACATGGCAGGGGATCGAGGATCTGACACCGGGGTTTTGAAGCCTCTGTGGTAAATCTCACCAACGTGGTGCCGTTCCTACCTAACACAGTGCAACAGGCTCGGTAACAGATATGGCGAGAGTCACTCACAGACAAAGCTAAGACATGTCCTTATTAAGTCATAAACCTTTTCTCAACTCATCCAACCAAATTGGAACAGAACCAACTGGATTTGAAAAAAGAAAGAAAATAAATCACTCCCAGTGCCTAAAGAGAGACATTATTAAATAGTGTGTTGTGGATACTTAAACTTTTTAATCAAAGTGCAGCCGGAGACCGAGTACACAGTTGGCATAATGACTCAGTGATTATAATCAGAGAGCTGTAGATCGTTAGCCCTGAGACGCTATTAGCATGCGCTTTGCGACAGAGAGAAAACTGAATCCTCGTGATGAAATTCAGCGGGAGTCTGAGGTTGTACTCTTCTCTGATGAGCCTAAATCATCCTTGCACCTTCAATTTCCCCTTTCCAGTATACCCTCCCATTGTCCTTTCCAGACTCATTATGACTCTGATTTTTACGAGTTTGTGGCCCATTTGATGTATAATGATGAAGCTTTTTTTTTTCAGCTGCTGGCGAGCTGGCTGAAAGCCTTGTAAACAAAATGCCAAAATCCATCTGAACAAAAGAATACAATATATCGCTTTGTTCCATATGTCACACAGACATACACTCGAGAAAATGCAATTAAGATTTAGTCTCCCTCTTTTTATTTTCTATCTAATTCAACTCAGGGCTGGACTGTGCCCAGTGTGAGTCTTCTGCTAATCACCATAGATAATTACAACCGGTATTCACTGTTTAGGGCAACATTGACATTGATTTGCTGCCTTGAATCTAGGGCTGAAACGATTCCTCAAGGAACTCGAGTAACTTGATTACTAAAATTCATTGAAGCAAATTGCTGCAGAATAAAAATGCATTGAGATTTCAATTTTGAATTCGATAATATCATCACAGTTTGACGAGTTAAAACAATAGTACCTTTATAGCAGTAGCCCATCACACGTAAACCTTATTTTTTTTATTTGTTTGTTTGCATTTCAGGATTTGATTTATTTCAAACCCAGTAGGTAATATGGCACATAAATGTACCAAACGAGTTTAGTTAGTTCTATTTTTGTTTGAAAAAATCGATAGATATTTCTAAAAAGGAAACCAATTAGTTGTTCAGTCGACTTGTCTATTTACTTTTAAGAAAAACATATTTCTTATCCGATTAATCGATTGAATCATCGGTAGAGTACTCTACCTTGAATCAATGCCAGAACAAATTGTGTATATTAGAATGCCTATTTATTAGTATAATATAATAATAATCAATAAAATATCACAAAACTATACAAACATGGACTTGAATATAAAGTAACATAACTACAGCAGCACAAACAAATACGTGCTTGGTTTTATGCAGTGGTACTATCAATCTTCCTGGTCGAGACCTCAAAGGCATTTGCCTAACGTGACCAGCTGGTGTGATACACATGCTTGTGCTCCCTGTCACCATCCATCTGCTCTTGTCCCTGTATACAGCCACACATTCCCTTTGCCATGCTTAGATACTACCATCATATATGCAGATGTCCAAAGTCATAAGAGTCAAGTGAGAAAATAATCTAAAGCACAATTGAGAATCTTATTACGAGCCAGGAAAAAGCCCAGGTTGAGATAAAGAAGTGAAAAGGGCTGCTTGTGGATTTACTGCTCTAAAAATAGGGGTCTTATCAGCCTTCACCTTTTTATACTATATCTCTACCCAGGTCTTCACATTGTCATCACTGTAAAAAGCACTTTTTGAGAATATTAAAGTAAAGAGGCTTTCCTTGATCACAATACTTCTACCATCAAGTAACTGACTAACCAATATATTTGATGGACAAACTGAAGTCTATCTTTATTCTCCTGATGCTGAGTCGTCTGGCTGTAAACGTCTGGAAAATGTGTTGTTTATTGCTGCAGCACACAATAGAAAATCATGCTGACAGTGAACATGGGTGGAACAGAAAGACAATTTGAAATCTGACATGTAGTTAAATAGATCAATATAGTCCATGTTTGCTTTCAGATGATTGAACTTAGATATCTAATCAAAATTGTGGTTGTTCACGTGGAAGGAATAGTCTTGAAGCCTTCCCCTCAAAAACTTCAACAGTTGGAAGTGCAACATTTGGGAAGAGAGTGTTGGGAGAATGAAACAAAAGAGAGGACTCACCACAAGGTTCTGGTCCTGGAGAAGCTCTTGTCAACTCTAGAGAGAAACAAAAATAGAGGAAACCGGGTTGATCAGAGACTGGATCAAAACAGTATAATTGCGGACTGTAAAACTAAAACAATGAACCAAAAGATGGTGAAAACCCTCCATAAATCTGCAGAGTCGGGTGATAATTGTGTCACGACATGCTAATTGCTTCATTAGCTAATACAACCTCCAAAATCGAATCAGTTCACCGCGGAGTGCAAGAGGACGTTTGTAACTTCATCAACATCCTCACATGCCTCTAGCCGGAACGGAGGCATACAAATAATAGCGAGTGCAGCTTAAATATTTTGAACAATATACACCCACAATGTGCCTCCAAGAAGCCATATGAATATGATCCACATCGCCTCCCCCCCCCCCCCCCCCCCCCCCCCCACTGCTCCCTCTCTTCCCTCCACTCCATTTATCCACACCTCTGCCAGCCAGCCGCTTGCTAAGTCCATCCAGAGTGGGATTGTCTCAAAGATGGGAAGAGGCAGCTGGCAGATGTGCTGTGCAGGCAGGCAGAATCCAGAAATGTGTGAATGGGCTGGTGGCCAAATAGTACAGGTTTCATATAAACAAGAGTCAAATATTGCATATGATATAAAGGTAAATAAAAAAATGTCAAGCTAGAAAGCATGTGGGATATATAGATATATATATATATATATAGATATATCTATATATATATATATATATAGATATATATGGAATTAATTACAATAAATGTTTCTGTTTGATGATTAATAACATAGAGAGAAAGAGCAAGTGTGTGCTTACTAGTTAAATGAACTGCTGTGAAGAAGAAAAAAAGGGAATAGGAGATTTAAAATGCACCCCTGTTGGTGCATTACATCTACAGAGAGTCTGTGGATTTTGTGTGGCTGGTTCTCTCTTTCCATTTACTCTGCATACTCCCACCTGGAACAATCCTTGAAGCGGCACAAAAGAAGATGCTGGAGTATGGACAATCAATCTTCTGATAATCACCGCTTATCCATTCCTCCCCAGGGCTAAGCCAATCAAATAATTACCATCGATGCCTTCATGCTCATAGGCACTCTCTCCGTTCGTCAGTTAAAACAACGACATGAAAATAACAAAGGTAATTGAAGCCATCCTGCTGACAGTCTACTTCAAGTGAATAAAGAGAGGAAGACAACTGTTTAAGTATATTGTGCACTAGCAATGTGTCAGGGAGCTCTGTGTGAGGTTACTGCTGGGTCATCTGAGTAAATTGTCAACCTCGAAGAAACATCCACAGTTTCATCCTTTCCAAAATTCAGTAGAGTGCAGATCTCTGCCAGGTGTGTCTGCAAAGTACTGCTGTATTGTGCGATACAACCTCCCGTCTAGACACCAATGGCGTCGTAAAAAACACACTTCATTCAAACACAAAATGAAGTGTGTATATACGCAGGCAATCAGCTCGAAGTCATCCGATAAAACTAAATTAAACTCAACAAGCTGTCTGCCGTGGCTGTAACTTATGTGTACTGCTAGATTTGTTAGCTGTTAGCCAAACACACCGTCCAAAATAATAAAAGTGAGCAAACTGTTTCCCCCCACTGTGTCTGTGTCGCAGAGTACCAGCTGGAGGCCAGCTAAGAGTAGTGAGTGAGGGGTCAGCTGGCAGTCAATGTCAGTACAAAACAGGTAATAAAAGGTGTTTTGAGTGAAGTTACCGAAACCAGAAGAGGTCCTTGAGCATAACTGGCCAACCAAATTATTATGCAGTTTGGTGCAGCAGAATGCAAGATTAGCTGTGGACAGACACAGAGGTGCACACTCAGTCACTGGCAAGGACACACCAGCGATCGCATGATCTTCTGGCCGAGATAATGACAACTTAGACATGTGGAGTGGCATCTTGAGGGCTGAAAAACAAATATACCTGCTTTCCAGTCACATACAATATTCAGCCAATATCTGTTGACATTAAAGGAAAGACAGCGAATTCCTTTTCCTTACTCGGTCTCATGTAAAACCTTTTAAAATGATAAATCAGATTCCTGGCAATGCTTTACCCAAGGAGAGTTTTCATTCAGAGGCAACACTCACTGCACATCTCATGTGATTTACTATCACCCTCATAAAATATTCATACAACGGCATCTTATTCAGTTTTACGTTTATTTATTCATGCCAAGGAGAGTTTTGGAGGGATAAGAACTGAGTCAGATGGTGTTTTTTCCACATTAAGTGCAACTTTAAACCAGGTTTTAGCTTGAACATGCCCTCTTCACATATATAAAAAAAAAAAATTCAAACCCCAGACACAAACCCCGCCTCATCTCTCCACAGATTTTTCACTCATTGTTTTTAGAGCGCAGCTTAACAGACAGTTTATAACACTTACTAACAATCATTTTCTTATCGATTAGTACGTCTATTCTTTTCTTGATTACATTTGTTATCTAGAAAATGTCGGAAAATTGTGACAATGGCCATCGCCTATTCCTGGCCCAAGGTGCCATCCAAAAATATTCAAATATATAATTATTACACTGTATATAAAGATGCAAATCCCCACAATTGAGTAGCTGGAACCAGTGAATGTTTTGTATTTTGGCTTGAAAAGTTTATTTTATGTCAATTCACTAATTAATTAATCAACAAATGTATTAACTCAAAAAAGGTGGATTCAAATCTGAAGGGGCAGTCCACAGAGTTTACACATGAACTTCACTTCACTTCTCAAATTGATTTCTACTCCGGCTGTGAACACATTTGTATAATGTCCTCTGTGGCTGTGGATGGAGCTTTCCGGAGGTTGAAACAGTAACCCTGATGATGTCAGCTCAACTTACATTTTTTAACAAAAAGAAACCACGTGCATTGCACACCGGAAGAGTGGGGTTTAAAGGGAGTGGGTATTTAGGAGGCAAGGAGGGTCGAATGAAAGATGCAATCAAGTTAGATTTTGGTAAATATAGTTTGCGGTTTTTAACCCCTACAGGGAGCTAAAGGTCAGGATATGGCGGTCTGTTCTGCTTCGACTTTTACCATTCTTTGAAAATCTGACTCTTGTAAGTCCCCCAACATTAGGAAAGTGCAATTGCCAAATTGTTGGAATAGCCTTTTAAAGTTACTCTCTAAGGAGCAGTGGGTCAATATTTAATGGCATGCCGACGCCATTGGGAGGCAGGATAGAACTAAGGGGCAGTAAATGTCTTATCTGTGTGTCTGTACATCGCTTTGTTTCTGCCAATTAGATAACTAGCCTGTTATTATCTATGGCTCCGTCTCCCCACTCCTTCTCTGTCATTCCTCCCATCTCTCCTATTGAAGTACGTAAAAAAATATTGGATAAGCTTGTATGAGAGACGATGGGATGATGTAAGAAATTGAAACAGTATCACCGCAGGGCGTCTAACATCGAACGTGTTATTTCATGAACCTGCTGCAGTGCGCGCTCTCACTCAGCCCTTGGTTCTGTCATTAGATACCACTCACCTTTGAGCAGTGACGTCATGCACGATGCAGGTGAGGCCTTTGCTCTGTTGCTGTGTTTGTTGCTCAGTGTTGAAAATGGAAATATTAGCTTGCAAGTCAGCGATACGGTTGGTGACTCTCCCCCTGCTGACACACGCAACAGTCTGTTTTGGTGCTAACAGTCCAGAGTGAGAAACATACCGTCGCATAAGCAAATACAGCTCCGTCTACTGCGCAGGTACTTGACTCCCACTCGGGGAAGGACACACAACTAGGTAGAAGGTGGTGTTATGACAATTCAAAGTCATTTCACCACTGAGCTTTTATATTTATATGCAAAGAGTTTTCAAGACATTTAAAGTAATTGCTCATAGCAAGATGAAAAAATAGATTAGCAACCTCACTTCACAAGAGCGAATTTCCTCGTGTCTGCATATTCTTATAAGCAGCTTAATTATCTCCCAGTATATAAAAATGAGCTAAAACTACTGGATACTGTAATTAATCATTTTGTTATGTATCACATGAATTCCCCTGACAGCTGAGCTGATAGACAATAACTTACATTTAAACCCCAGCGAGCTTCTTTCTCAACCAGGAATAAAGAGACGACAGAAACATTGAGCTATTCAGACTAAAGCTCTGTGAATTATGTGCGAAATCCATACGAGACGCAGCTAAATGTATTCATCACGCTGTTTGAGGGGAAGCTCACCATTCAGAACAAGATTTTCAAGAGCACTTAAGTAATTAACCTACATCAGCACTCTTTCAATGCTGGACTTGATACATAATGGGTCGTTGTGAAGGTTCCACTGTGGGGTTCCAACAGTTAAGTCTGATATATTATAAACTGTGATTGACTTGAATACACTCGTTTTCTTTTCTACATTTCTCCTGTTTCCATGCAGTTCACTCTCACAGCAGGTGGAGAACACATCAACTGAAACGGCAGTAAACCAGAATTTCACCAGCTAATTTAATTTTCAAGCTGCTGCCATTTTATTTTTGAATAATTGGATAGAATTGAGTGCAGCTTTAGTAGAAGTGACAAGCAAACCCTTTAGGAGGAAAAGGCAGCATTTGGCTGGTTGTTGTGAAAGGGTGCAGCTTGGCAGCACTCTGATAATAAAGAACATTTTAAGCTTCTAAAAATCATGTTAAGAGTCAAGTCAACAGGACTGAACATTCACAGCACGAAAGCTGCCTTCACACAAAAGCAAAAGTTATAGTGGAGGGAATAAGAATTGAAATAAAGGTCTAGTGTCTAGTTACAAATATCACAAGGTGTCATATTCTTTGTCCAATGGCATAATCAAACAACCATGTGTCCTACAAAATGATGTTACTGAACTGCATCATCAATTACTTTCGAGGAAAATCAATCTCAGTTTTAAACACATGTCGGAAATTGAACCAAAACAAAAAGGCAACAAAAACTACTTTGTTAGGTTTAGTAAAACATCATACTTTGGCTTAAAATAAGTATGTTTTTATGTTATTTAAGTCATGTACGTAAATTTAACGTTTAAAGTCGACTGTTGGTTTCACCCAAAGTGTGTGTGTGTGTGTACCAGAATTACTGAAAGAATGCAGAGAAGCAAACAACCAATGGCAAAAGTGCTTACAGAGCAAATAGTGTTCACCTGAGGAGGATTCGGAAGGTGGGCACTACACATCGACGGCAATATTAGTGGTAACGGCTGCATGAGTGCAGGGAAGAGCGGTGGCCATAAACTAGCCACTGGGGCACGCTCACATGTACTAACATACACTACAAAGCAAACTTGGTCGGCCCGGCGATGTAAACAAAGCACCTCGGAGCCACGACGGCTTTTCGCTGCGTCCAACAAAGCGTAAGTGCAGCGATGTATGCTGAACCCAGCGGCAAGCACATCACAAAAAATGCCCTGGACTTCATTCTCTGTCCAGGTAGACTTTACTCCATTATATCTTTGCAAAGCATATAGTTGCTATAGCTGCTATGTTAATGCTCTGAATGTTGGATTTATTTAGTTCAACTCTTAATAACCTAAATAATACTTAAACATGTTTGTTTGCTTTGATGTTGCTTATTTATTCATGAATATTTAAACATGAACAACGGAACTATGAAACCTCATAAAACGAGGGGAGGTGATAATGATATAAATGATACAAAGGTATAAAACAGAGAAAATCCTCCCATTTAAGAATCTGGAACCAGGGAATGTTGTTCGAAAATGACTTAGATGTTTAATCAATTATCAGAATAGTTGATGACAAAATTTTCTGTTGATTAACTAACTGATTAATTGACTAATCAGTGCAGCTCTAATGCAGATGTCTACAACCACCTCAAGTGTATCAGATCTATGAAAAACTAAATACATACAACTGAGCTGGTACAATGCCTGAAAATAAAGGTGAATTGGATGCACAATCACTCCATCCTCGACACCACCATCAAGTATAATACCAGCGAGGGAAACTGAAACAGCGCAGTGGGTTTTGCGCACCATCTTTCACTTGGCAGGACAGTTGTCAGATGTCTTCAGGCTCAAAGCTGACTTTACTCATCAGCAGAAAACCAGCCATCAATAATTCTAAGCCTGTGAAACCACCAGCATGCTTTCTCTAAATCTTCAGTCTACTATCACAACCTTAAAGGGATAGTTTGTAGGATTTAGGAGAAATTCATTGGCAGAAACTGAATGAAATATTCATTGCTATGTTTTCATCAATGTATAATCACCAAAAACTAAGAAAAATTGTGTTTTCGTTTACTTCGAATAAATGCCCCGTGGGCGGCGTCCCCCATGTTGCACAGCCATGTTTCTACAGTTACCCAGAACGATAAGATCAAAGGTTTCGCATTTTTATGGTACCCGAAGGCCACCGTAGTTGTCCGACATGCTTGAAAGGGAGGGGTAAGCGGAGGGGTATTCAGTTTGATGCAATCTGCAACCTCACTACTATATCCGACACACTGGTCCTTTAAATCTCAAAATGGCAAGTCACTCACATCAAAGTACACGGTCGTAGGTTGATGAAGTAGGTTAGATGTTTTACTTGCTAGATAGTCAAACATACTTGTCCGAAATGGAAAATGTAGGTCTATTAAAATGAATAAATAAAATCAACAGGGATTAGACTGGAAGAAAAAGAAAAACTTTTCACTTTCCCGTTTGGACACCTGCATGAGGCACTCCACTTGCCCGAACGGTTTATTTACCTCAGGCGAGCGTTCAAGTGTTAATGTCGAGCCCTTGCCTTTGAGCTTGTGTGGGGTGTTTATGAGGGGCATTGACCTTTTTGTTCTTGTGGTTAATGAATTTAAATACAAGTGTACTGAATATGCAGGTAGCAGACACTTTTTTTAAATAGCTGTTCACCCAAACAGTCCTCAACCACCTTTTGTTTTTAAATCATTTTGCCTGTACTTCACATAATTGCCCTCTCTGAATTTGCATGCTACAAAAACAATGTCACGTCAAAAGGAGGCAGTAAAATTGTATTAAATATATTGCAATTTCCAGTTGTTTTGTTATTGTTTTTTGTTGTTTTTTTGCTGCTGTTCATCGGCATTTTGTGGAAAAAAAACTGTCATTATCTGCTAACTGCAATTTCTATTAAATTGTATGCGGAAATTATGCTGCAAGTAAATAACTTCTTCAAAGAAAGACACTGTAAGAAACGTAGGCGGGTACTTTGATGGTCCAAGTCTGGGCTCCACCCATTTCTGTTTGATAATCCTCTCCCTCTTCTTCATTAGGCATTAACTTCCCTGGAGAGACTCCTTTTCTCACACAACACAGAGACACATTTTGTTGACATCTGCAAACAAACCAAATCTGTGAAGACACATTCAAGTGAGAAAGTAAAACGCTCATTTCTTTTCTTGAAACAAACATGCTAATTAGTTTCAGACAGCTGCATGCTTTCAAAGAATCCAGAGGCAGTGGTAGTTTAGAGATTAGGGGAAGAGGTCTGTGATACACAGTATCAGATCGATCATAGATGGAGAGGGAAATGTGGGGCAAGGTAAATCAATATGTAACACAATCCCTAAACCGGCAAGAGACTAAAGTATTAAACTGTTTCCGTGGAGCTTCTTTAGAGACAATTGGGGAGACTGTGTGGACAAGGACCTGCTGTAAAAGAGCTTTGCTCAGCCAAGCTACAAATCGTCCACTCATTTTACTGTTCTCAATTAAAAACTGGTCTAACTGATTTATGATTCCAGACATTCCAATCAAACCTTTACCCCTTAATGTTCAACACACCCAGGTTGATCTGTCCTACATGTCAGTGGTTTGCATGAAAAGTAGGGATTCATTAATCCAACCTTTTCTCTCCAAACACCAGATTCAGGCTGTTCTCCCACGTAATCATGAGACAGGAGAGTAGAAAGAGCGGCAAAGTCCGCATGAGGAGTTCATTGGGGTGGATGGGTAGGACTTTCCCACTTTCAACCACTTTATACTTAAGTAACGCCACTTCTTTACATTTTTTAACCAAAGACTGTACATAAAAAGTGGACGTAGTCACGGTGATATCATCCATTGGTTTGTGGACTGACGTTTTGAAGCCTCGAGTTCTACATTTTTGCCCTCGCCATTTTGGTTTTTGACCGTTACCTTGGAAGGTAACCAAGAAGTTACACGAGAGTGTGGAGCTACAACCAAAAGCGGAATAAGACTTTATCAGGCAACCAAAAAGGTTACAATTAACTTTCATGAACTGAAAACACACTGTGAAAGGGTCAAGGTCGCAAGACAACAACATGGATAACTCCCAGACCTGTCAATCACAAGGTAGTCACGCCCTAAAACATACCCTGCTTTATCGTCTATTTTACTCTTAATCATAAGGTAACAAGTAATAAGTAGGTAATAAATCAGGAAAGAAGTAGGGTCATTTTCTTATAGACTTCTATACAATCTGTCTTCCTTTTGCAACCAGATGAGTGGCCCCATGCTGACTATCGGAAAGAATGCAAGTTTATGACACTTCAGCATTGGCTTCACTTTATAGAACCGGAGGTTGCCACCTAATTTTAACCCAAACCCCGTCTGTTCCTAAACCTAACCAAGTAGTTTTGTTGCCAAATTAGGTACTTCCGTGCAGCAGCTTGAGCAGGCACACCGACTCCTTGTGTTGTAGAAAAAGAAAGAAAAATATAATAACTTTTTGTAAGATATCATACAAAGCGTTGTATGAGGATACAAAGCTAGATTAAACTCATAGGAATCCTTTCTATGTCAGGTAACATGAGGTCAGAGATTAGTGTGACTAAATGACTTTAACTGATGGTGAAAACAGTGAATTTTACAGTGACATTGACAAAGAAGCTGTATTCAACGTTGATAGGTCACGAAGGGGCCAATACCTGACCGGAGGCTCTGACCTTATCTACAACTTAAAAGTTCATCAACATGAAATTCTCAGGTCATCACTTAAAATAACCTTTACACAAGAAATGGAATCAGCCTCTAAAGGCGTGATTTTAAACAATATAATGCATTGTGTGTTTCAACTTAGAAATACATTCCTCTAGAAACAAACTATGAAAATTATGAAATCCATGGACCTAAACAAACAGAACGTTTTGCAGTTATTTGAGACTTTCCCCCCATTTTAGGACTCTTGGTGGGGTTTTAAAAAAGTGACCGCAGTTTATTCCAGCCCCCCCCGGCAGATCTGAACTGTCTGACACAGAATAGTTGAATCAATATCACCAGCTCATCAGTGTACAGTTGCCTGCTAAGACTAAGGAAATCCATCAGGCATCGTGAAGAGTGACATCTCATATAGGTCCAACTCTGTGGGGTGGAGATTGGTGATATAACTCATCCTCAATTGACCAAAGCAGTCAATAATTCATCTTTTTGTGTGATGATGTGATATTGCAAAAAAGACCTGAAATCAAGAAATATTAATGAAATACAAATTTCTAGAAGCTTTATAGAATACAATTTACCTCACGAGTTAGTTGAGAGCATGGGGGGGTGTGTGCATTTTTTAGAATAACATTTTTTTTTACTACTATTCCAAGAATCTCATTGCACATTTTGATAACAAAGTGGTTGTTGCCGTTTCAAAGTTGTCATGCCCTACATAGCACCTCCTTGTCTACCATTGGTTGGCAGCATCTGCCTGTGCACTCCGGCTAGCTTTCAACCTGACTCCTACCACAAGAAATGTCAGAGTGATCCTCGCGAGTGTTCAGATTTGGCAGAGCCCACGGGCAGCAAAACACAATATTCATTGCCTCATGAATTCTAATGCACTGCGGCTCACTGCTCATAAACCCGACAATTTCCATGTCTCAAAGATTCACATTCTGACTTCTGCAAAATCATCACTCACATACACGAAAGACTGCGGCTATACAGAGTCGCATCCTTCCTCTTTCACACCCTCCGTTTAATCATGCCCCCGATTTGTTGATCATTTTTGGATAACTTTATTTATCACTGCGACCGAGTTATCCCCTCAAACTACCAGCGGATTTACAGTACTCTATGATACATTAATGTAAGTTTAGCAACTTCTGAAAAGTTGCAGGAACAGGTCACCATGACCGAGACGATCAATCAATCATCCTGATGAAACAATCACATGCACTGAAGCGATCTCTTTAACCGTTCCCTTTGTTGCTCATTATGACAGCATTGATGGCTATAAAGTGTAAATTAGGAGAGCACAGTGCTGACAGTCAGTGACCTTGTCAGTGTCATCTGCAGTTGTGTAGCAACAGGTACACGAGCACTGACGCACACAAGAAGGTGGCAGACTCCCACATCACACTGGGAGAGATTATTCCTCTATTATCTTACCCTCCATAAGCTCCAAACGTGAAACTCCTGTTCCTCCGAGACATCCTGCTGAACGGCTGATGAGGCTTCCCAGGTGAGCGCAGGATATCAGTGGAGTTCACAACACGACGCTACAAACAGTCATACCTCCTCTGTTTGTTTCTCTACGCAACTCTCCTCTCTTTGTATACCTCTAACTCTTTCTCCTCTCTCCTCCCTTCTTGTCTCAGCCCTCAGCGAGAGTGTGTGTGTGTTTTTTTTGTCTGGGAGTATTTTATGTGTGTACACGCACCTCGGCCCTCCCTCCTTGTGTCTCCTCTGTGCTCTCTGGCTAAGTAGCTCCCATCTCGACCAGATTAAGAGAAAGGTGCGTCCTGCTGTCCTGTTGTCCTGGAAACAAACAGGACTATTTCTCAGGCTCTATCTGGCCATTTTTTTTCTAATTTCCTGCAGGAAGAGGGGACAAAAATACTGAAATTAACAAGTCCAATGAAGGCAACTTCCCCCCGCCGATCAACTGGGACAAGCGATCATCGTGACGTGAATCACAGTTCTTTGCTCAAGAACGGTTCTTGTGGGAAATAGACATGAAGACAAAATGGTTTGGGGAGAAGATCTATTTTTTTGCTACAGATCTTTGTTGTTTTAGAGCTTCAACTAACACATATTTTGATTATTGTTTAATCTGCCAATTGTTTTGTCTAATAAATGTCAGAAAATAGTGAATAATGCTAATGTTAATAATTCCCCTCAACCCAAGAGGATGTTTTCAAAGTCTAAAGGCCTTCTCACTAGTTAATTCCCAGGTCAATATCTTTCTTTCAAACAGTTTTTTTTTGTCATGAATACCTTCACGCAGAAGGCAAATCCTACACAGCGAAAAAGTGATAGTCCTAACCAATCTGGCAACCTTTATGTCTCCTTTCAACCTTGACAAAGGCAGCATATACCAGATCCACTCCTTCTGTTCTTACCTTTCACAATAAAAGCCCTAGACATATATACTGCGTAACGGTTTACCAGAGAGATATTCACTCAGGGCATTTTGCTGAAAGAAAACTCAATTACACAGCAGTAGCTCAGGCTATACAACTATTTACCTCAGACTGCCAGATGAATAAAACAAATTAACAATTATAAATAGAGTTACCGATTAATTTGACAGCAACTAAAGTATATGAATTAACTCAGGATTCAACATCAAAGTCAAACATCTATTCAATATGGAGACACCAAAGAGGCAACAGTCACTAAACTCAAGTTATGCTGTAACAGCTTAATCATTTATGTACAACCTTAAGCAACTTTTTAAACCTCTGCAGATATGAGGTGGAATGCCCATGTTCATGACAAAAAGATATACATTTTTTTACCCTTTGGGAAGGTTCATTGATCTGGCACAATATTTGTATTGTGCTGGGATTGCAATGACACGATGCCGTGCCACCTCCGATCAACACGGAAATCTGTTACACCCGAGGCTCTGTTTTGAACCTGATGAGCTTTAACCAAACATACATGAGTGTCACCATCTCAGTGGGCCAAAGAAATCTGAAGTATTCTGTAAATGGAAAAGTCCTATGATATCTAGGTTTGCTTTCAAATTAACATGGTTCACGGCTTATGACACTGAATTCCGGTGAAGTGGAGTTGCACTGGAAAGAGGGCGAGCCAAATGATCTGATTTCCGCAAGTCTCTCATGCCACCGGACCTATTACACTCTGGTAATTCCAGCTCTATGACCCACATTCAAAGACTTTGCTGTGATCACACTTCTAACCCAAAGAACAGAGAATGACAAAAAATCCGCTTCTCTTGAACTTCCTCAGCAAATCAAATGGAGGGACTCGTCAAAGTGACACCTACATCAGGGGGCGTGGAAAGTGATATTGTCAATCTGCTTGGCAGAGCGTGTGTGCTTATGGTCAAACAAGAGACGGCAACCTTACGTCAGCTCTGAGCTCTCCTCCTCCATTTGTTTTCCTTGCTCTCCATTTCACCACATTCATCCTCCCCTCTGCCCCTCTCTCCCTGCCTGTCCTTCCTCTGCCTCTGGCTGACTCCTCTGCCGCCTCTCTTGTATGAGCTTTATCTGACTAAATGATTAAGTTGTCTGCCATGATGAGGCAGTGTATCCCTGCCCTGTCCGGTTCAAGTGCATTGATTGTACTCTTGTCCCCCCGAAGCATCAGTGCTAATGCAGGTTAGCCCTGATGACTCCCCGGTCGACCTTTTGTCATTCTATTGGGTTTGACTGGAATCTCGTCAGACATGGGCTATAAATCAAATCAGAAGCTTGGAGGAGAGGACACAGGAATGTATCATGCATATCCACAGTGTCCCCACCAAGGTCCTTCAGCTCCTTTATTGAATGGTATCGATATGGCTTGACCTGTGTTGACGCTCGCCGTGCACGGCTCTGTATCACAAGTATAAACAATCAGTCATCTTTTGTGAAAATGGACCGCTAGTTTGTTTGGGACCAGTACTGTTGTATTAAGATGAAGTGACAGCGTTGCAGAAACAGAGCAGAGGGGAATAGGGTATTGTGGGATATATTTGGGTTATGACCTTCAGGCTTTTACTGCCAGTTTGCCAAATAAATGATTCCCGCTTTGTATGTGCCATTGACATACATTTGATGGTCAATTTATCCGACAGCTTTTTATGCTGATTGATTGTGCTGTGGGCATGAAATGTGGGCACAAATGGCTGCTCCTCCTTTCCTGTCAGCCTGCTCCGGTTCCTCGGCTGATAATGACACTGAAATGTCTCCGACAGAATGATTCTCCAGAGTCAGACTTCTGCTGACTAACGTGTTATTGTTGCTACACTAATGTAGTTTCAAGAGCTCTTTTCACGGGTTTTTTCCCCCTCTCGTGTCCCTCAAAAGATGTTCTTCGTGGGGATGTGGGAAGAGGAAAAAAAAGGCTATTTACCCAGAGTGATTTGTGTGAGGCAGGTGAAAGAGAAAGGGCGGCTTGGAGTAATTAGTCTATGTCCGTAGGTTTCATGCGGGAGACGTGGCAGGCTGGCTAAAGTGCTCTTCTAAAGCAGGTCAGCCTTGACTTTGAGGACTTGACTGGCAACGAGAGGACGGGGACAGCAATGAGAGACTGCCCTCTGTGAGATGGGGTTCAGGCCCCCCTGAAACACTGCTGTCAGATCACCCTCAGAGCGAGACACAGAGTTACAACAAACAGTAGAAAAGATACATCTAGTGGAAGATGATGAATACACTGTGAGGAGGAAGGAAGGAAGGAAGAAATTAAATAATAATTGCAAGGAACTTGAATAGTAAGCTTATGACTAGAATAAAATTTGCATTGAAGTTTCCAGTCTAAAATGGTAGACTGGCACCTGAGTAGGCTGGGCAACGAGACTGTTTGTCCCCGCTGTGTGTTCTGGTAATTAAGTGGTTGGGTCTAAATCCCTTTTCTCACGGGACTAGTATTACCTGGAGACCTCTGGCAAGAGGTCATTACTTTTTGAATGAAGCCTCTAATGTCTGTGGCCATATGTTATAATATCATCACCTTGAAAAAACGGGAAAATATGATTTTGAGGATATAAAAAAGTAATTCATAGTGCTGTGAGATTGCTGCTAGCCCGATAATCGAGGTGTGTACGGGAGAGTAAACTGTTTTTGACCGCAGTGGAAATGTTGTTTTTTGAAGGGATAAAACGCTATATATGTTTGCAATATATATATGGACTGAAGCATATTTCGTTAAAAACACTGTGAATTTTGAAAACGTTTACATCTATTTAGGACTGAGACTATTGCAAAGACGTGAGCACCGCTGCACTCGCTTTGTGGGTTTGAGAGAGAGAGAGAGAGGGGAAGAGAAGGTGGAAGTCGGTGGACTATTGCAATGTTTCTGTAAAGTTATTAATAATAATTAAAATGTCAACATTATGAATGAAGTTTCAAACTATTCAGTACAGCCGTAACGGAGACCCATTCATAGAGTAAGATGTCTTCGTGAATATTACATCAACAGGCCTATTTACAATATTAAATGTAAAAATGATAGCCTGTAGTTTACTATTATTAACCATGCGTCTAACATCATATTCCACCATTGTGCAGCCTAATTCAAATGAAATCAAGGTGACTTGACAATCAGCCCGACATCCATCCCACCACAGTTTTACGATAAACCAAAAATATTTTCTAATTTCTCAACGGGTAGGGTCAACGCTGTCTGCCCCACGGATCCAACTCATGGTCAGGTACGGCCGCTTGCTGTGGGACCTCTCCCCGGCGCTGGCTGTCTGATGCACCCATGTGTTTATGATTTGCTATAGCACGAAGTTCTTCATAGATCTCGGCTCTTCATTTTGCTCTCAAAGTGCAACAAAATGATGCATGTGTCTTATTCCTCATCGGGAGCATACTGTCAGACAGTTCACGACAGTCTCACAAAATCCTGTGGGAAACATATAAATAAGTATACATTTATAATAGAAGGGCTTATAGTCTTGTGGTTCACATTGCAGTTGCCATCTCTGCACTTGCAACAGATCGCTGCCTTGATCCACTAGCTGAATATACAGTAGCTGATTTACTGCATGTTTAGCACAAACACATTCTTCTACAGACTAGCCGTCCAAACGTCCCCCACTCTCCTCAGGTGAGAATAGTCAGTAAACCTTCAGTTGTAGCAACAGCTCGTCTTATGTGGGTCTTCGGGACCAATAAAGAGCAATTACATAGTTACAGTGTGGCTCCTCCCCTGTGGGAAGAGCAAAGCAGGACATCGACCCATTCAATATTTACCAGCTGTACGCACAGCTACACCCCTGACTAGATCGCAAGGACAACAGGCAGGCTGTGCCTCAGTGGCCTGAAATGCCCGCAGTCATGTTTTCATTTCGGTTTTGTCGAATTTTTCCGTGCGGCACAACTAAGCTTTTTTTCAGTTTGATCATTTTACAAACCCCACAAACAGTAAAAGCCAGAATCACAAAATCATCAACAGTAAATACAATCTTACAGCGATGACTTTCATCACTTGTATTTGGCCTTAAGAGCAAATTTCTAATGCATTAAGTATTCACCACTCCCTATGAAGCTGAATAAATCAACAGGCTTACTATATTCAGAGGTTTATGCAAGAATGGCAAACAGGAAAGAGAAAGTCAAACGAAAAGGAAGGTAAAAGACTAATGAAGCTGTCTTGGTGCAATACCACCCCTCTCTGTTAGCCAGGGGAACTACTTTTCCTCCTCTCAAGCTGCCGAGTGTCTCAGGGGCTGTTTGAGAGCTCAGTTCGACACAGACAACTCTGAATTTCAAAGCAGATAGACTCCGCTGCCTTTCAAGCACCGGCGTCTACCGCCTATGATTCAGTTTCACTGCAAGGGGAAAAGAGAGCAGGAGAGGCAAAGAGACACACTAGCTCACGAACAAAGCATTAAGATTGTATCTCCTTTTATCTTCATGGCACTGTCCAATATTCCATTTCAGGCTGGGCACACGTTACTGGACAGTACAGTTGCGAGGCTATGGAGCAGAAACAGGCTCCGAAGAGGCAGCCACTGTTCCGTAAGCAAATGCAACAAATTAGTCTCTCTCTCTCTCTCTCTCTCTCTCTCATATGAATTGCAGGAGCTAGATAATCGTGGGCATTGTATAACTTGCTCATCAAAGAGGGACAGATTGCAGCAGAAACTTGGGAGACTATTCTTGTCCTCCAAGCCCTTCTAGATCTGAACGTCATGAATTGCACAACTCCCCTCCAGGCCATGATAACAGAGGAGGGAGTTTCAAAGGGAAAAAAAACGAGGGAGATGGAGAGAGGACAGACGGGAGAAAAGAAAGAAGGTGTTTGTGTCTGAGATGGGGGACAGGGATTTGGATATTTTTAGTGTGATTAGGCATGACGGGATATCCAGTCGCCTTCATATCTACTTTGTACACCCCTTATACAGTCACAAGCACGTTGGAGAGGAGACAAAGAAGGATATAAAGACGCAAATCACACCAACAGAGATTCTGTGAATGTTCCCCCTGGAGCGATGTAGAGTGAGGGCACAGCGCCGCTACACTCACACAATCCCACCGAATGAACCCAGCAGAACACATAGCTCATCCTCAGGGGTAACAAAAACCAAGAGCAGAAGCCCATTAGAGAGAATAAAAGAGAGATGCCGCGAGTAGAGGAGAGGCGAGGAAAAGAGAAGCACAGTTTATTTTTCATGTAGCTATTGAGTCAGGCAGGAGGAGAGAGCCCCGTGGGCCACATCCTTGGATTAATGACGTTGCAGACAGAGGAGCAACAGAGACTCAGTTAAGGGCCGACTTTGATTTATCCACATGAGAAAGCTCGACAGGGACCCGGGAGGAGGCAGGCAGGGAGAGATGTCTAATCACGCAGCCTTATCAAAATAATCATCCATTCAGACCTCAGGGCCTGTCCACTGTCAACAACCTCAATCTGACCTGCACTGGCTTTTTGAAGCTATCGGATCACAAGTTTCTACACTTTCAAGAAACCCCCACAAAGAAAGATGAAACAGAAGAATACGCTTATGGTTCAACAAGATGTGGCCGTGAATATAAAAAGGAGGGTGCTAATGCAAAGCTCTCCATCAGAGAAGATATTTTTGTTCAGTGTAACACTTAATTGGGGACTGGTACTATATGCAAATGACACTTTGCAGTGTAATGACATTTAAGTATCTGAGATAGTAATGCAATCATGTCATCTTCAGGTTTCCTAAATGCTGGTGTATCAAAAGCATGTTATGCCTTTTAATAATAGAGAAGAACCAGTATGTAAATACCATATGTGTCACAGCTCTGCCCCTTCTCTCCTGTCTCTTTATTTCTCACTCACCTCACTCACCTATCGGCTCATTCAGTGCACCTGTCAGCCTCCCTCCTCATCAGCACAACTCCCCTCACCTGCCTCTATCCAGCCACTATATAAACTCCTGCCTCTCGGTCACTCCTTGCCATGTCTACCTGCCCGTTTGGCTCGTCCTGTTCCCTGTTTCCCAGTCTACCTGTCTTGTCCTGCTGGATTTCCCCCCTCGTCTCTTGTCTCGTCCTTGGATTACCTGTTGTGTTCATATCTCATTAAAACCCATTTCTCACTGCATCTGACTATGTCTGCTTTTGAGTCCTCCACCACACCCCGTGACAATATGGTCATTCTTTCAAAAAGAGATTTCTTAAATTGTATGTCAATACTCTGTTTTCACATGCCTATAGGGCTGAAACCATTAGTCGATTGATCGGCAATTAATAAAGTCAACAATTTGTCAATGTGAGGATTTTCTGATTCTTTGTCTTGTGTGATGATGACCTTGGGCTGCAACACTTTTTTATTTTCTGTCGATTAATCTGTTATTCTTGATTAATTGATTAATAGTTTGGTCTATAAAATGGAGAAACATGTCGACAAGTATTAATTCAATTGATCAATTAATCGATTATCTTTAGGTGTTTGGACTTTTGTTCAGACCAAAAAAATAAGACACGTTTCCCTATCTGAGATATTTTAGGTCAGATGATTAACAGATTAATCAAGAATCTGTGCTTTGAAAGAGTTGTTGGAGTTTAAGACCCCTTCCTCTCCATACTGGCCCCAAAGTGTGACTAAAATGTAAGAGGTGGAGGAATTTGCTAACCTCAGACTGTGGACTGAATGTGGACTGTGGTGCCCCTCATGTCTTCTACTGGAGTCACTTGGAAAGGGATCACTTCAGGGGCCAGTATGATGAACAGAAATGGCACCATAACAGCAACCAATCACTCTTTTAACATTTTGTAATGGGAGTACTTTTCTATGACAGACTTAAGAGACTGAGCCTATCCTTACAGCACACTCATTTACTGTTGATAAACTACATCAGAAGAGCTGTGGGGCTAGTCTTTGTCTTTTCTTTGTTGGTTTTTCCTAATTAACACTAAAACGGGGCCACAATTGGATGCCATTTGTTTGTGTTTGCTGTGCCCGAGAAATATGAAATGCACTGTGAATGAAATCAAACTAATTACAAGCAATATAAAATTCAGCCAGATCTCTGTTTGAAGAAGACGTCGAGACTGTGACCAGCCTGCAGGACAAGGAGCCGTCTCACACGGACTGCAGAAAGTGTGGACGGTGCTGTCTCCCAGCAACACAGGACTCATAAGACACTGAAGTGCTTTCAGCACCATGGACAGCAGCAGCAGTAAGATCTATTATAGGATTCACTTAATCTTGCAGACCATTAAGTGAATCTGTAATTGCAAATTTAAATTGCATTGAGCAGCATTTTTCAAACCCACTGAACTTTATTTTAATAATCTCGTCTAATCAAGATCCATTATTTCCTATGTATTGTGATAAATTACAGGAAAATATCTATGAAATTATGCACAAAACTGTTTTTAATGTCATGCTAAAGCCACGATAAATGATAGTATTTTTATCTGAGGATAATCCCATATTATTTAGCTCTCAATTTAGTTTTCAAATATGCAACTGAAAAGATAATTGCTCCATTTTGTTTTGTAATTAGAAGGGAGTTTATTGAATGAGATCGACAACGACGTCCTAACAGGCATGGCAATGATGAGCTCTTTTATTTCATATTAGATAAACACGACGCTTTCCGGGCTCGGGTTGGTTTAAATGATGTGTCCTGGAGCCAATCAGAACCAATGATTAATCAGAAACTGTCTATGAAACAATGCGGGTAGATGGAAATACAGCAACTTTAACCTTCTCCAAAAGCCAATTTTAAAATTGTCTTTGCTAAATGTCTTCGACTTGTTGGCAGGCAGTTGCCTATGTAAACATCCGAAGGATGAAAAGCAACATGTTTGTGTCCAACGGATGTCAGCGCAATATTTATACTCCCTTCGGCTCGATTTTCAGCCTCGACTAAATCCTGAGGGAAATATCTGGCTCTTGAGCTTCTAAACGCTCCACTATGTCCACCAGATAGCTGCTAACCGTGTCTGTTTGCTATTTGGTTAATGAATTTGAATCTGTTTAACTGGGCAACTGAATGGATCACTCACAAACATACACCCACACCCATGCTCTTAATAAATGCTATTTGTGCATGAACACGTGCACGCTTCTTCCACACAACAGTATTTGCACAAATTACAACCCTGAGATACTGTATGTTTGAGTGAAGCAGCTGCTGAAGGTGAGGGAATGGGCTTTGTGGTGCAGAGTGTCGGTGTGCAGTGTGGTCGCCTCTTGGCAAAAGCCCTCGACTTCAGTTGCGGCATCAAAGGGCAAAAGAGCTCCGTCATTTGCCCTTTGTTCCCACTGTGGCATTTCATCAGATCTGACGACGCTGGCACTGTCCAATCCCTGCTGTGGCCCTGACCCTTTGAGGTCCCCCAGACTCCTGCTGGGAACTGCTAAGCTTGCTCCGATGAGGAGACGACAAGAAGTCTGAAAATTGAACTCACAGGACAGCCACAGGACAGCAGAGTATCAGAAGAACGTAGCTTCAAATGTCAGTTCTTCTTTCAAATTGGTTTGGGAAAAACAACTGAGCATGATGTAACTCTTATTGGTTTTCTCAGATTGGGAGAACAAATATTATTTGGAATCCAATCTACTACGCAAGGAATATGATTTTACTCAATAAAAAAAGGGGTCGATTTCACAAAAGGTTTCAGCGCTCCGCCATTTGTAACAACAGCCAGCCTAGGGCCAGCTGGTATAGAAAAACACAGACACACGAGTACTTCTGGAGCCTGTATGATAAAGAAATCTACAATATTTCAGCCCTAAACAATGTTCTAACCTCAATGCTGCTTTATCAGTTTCTGTTCAGAAATAGCAGTCGCTATCTGCAGCTCTGATGCCTGCAATCCACGAATGCACACATGCTTCAGAGAGGTAGGGCTCTTGGTCATTCTTTATTTCTTATAAACAGTATAACACACCTTTCAGACCAGAACCAAAGCCCATTCAGGATGTCTGTGTTTTGGAATGATCAGGATGAAGGGCAACACAAGGTCACAACAAAGACAAGGGGAGGACGAATTCAGAATTAAATCAAATTTAAATTCAAGGTATCCTTGGAAACAGGGTCCCTGAATAAAGAGGAGTTTTTAAGTCAAACATGCATAGTAGTAGTATTTAATACCTCTCTTAAGGAAATGACATGCAGGGAGATAGATGTCACAGCAGTATATGAATACACATGAGCGAGTACATCTGTTCAGAGAATGAATATTCAAGTGAGCTTTGAGATTAGCTGTGACAGCTTGCTATTGAGCACTAACACAAATGCTCACATGGTTTCATTCATACTTGCTTGGTCGGACACACGCTGTTATTTACAACAACTCTTTCTGTGGTTTCATATCCTTACCGGTGGGGGACCCCACAGGTCTTAGAACCACTGTTTATTTTCTCCATTGTACTAGCTCCCACTTGGCAATATTCACCGTCAACTGACGTCAACTTTTAGTACACAATTCCTTCTGTTTGTTTGTATCCATAGCAGTGCAGCATCGAACAGAAAACAAGGCACTGGAAACAGAAAAATATATATATTTGATGTAACTGACTCAGACTGCTCACACAAGCTTCAGATAAACTTTAGAATCAATTTTTTACAAAGAACAAGCACTGTGGATTTTGCATTGAAAGCACATTATGAAGAGATCTCTTTGTAGCCAGTATGAACACAAGGAATTATTATAGCGAGCAAAACCTGTTTCAATGTTCACCCAGACGCCTGACTATCTAAATATTGTAAACCGATCCTTTATGGTTCGGGGACCTTCGTCCTCATGGGGACAGTGTGGTTAAGATTATGGAATGATCTGGGTCATTGTTTTAAGTTGGAAATGGGAAACAGACAGCGGTCTTCTTTGATTAAATTTAATGTTTTGTTGACATATCCAACCCAACCTCCTCCCGAAGCAGACTTTGTCTCGATACAAGACAGTCACCTGACATCCTCCTTTGCCCCCATCATAATTACTGTGGCCGAGATAGGGCTTTGTCATTTATGTTGTTTTTGGGGCTCTTCCTGAAACAAATATCACTCAAATACCACTCTCAGCATTGATGTAATGTAATTATGGCAAATTCATTAAACAATTCAATTGACCTCATCTAGACTTGAGTATTGTATTGAGCACATAATACTGAATCTGTTCTCACTTCACTGGTTTTCTTTTTCCGGGTAAGACACCAAACTGCTCCTCATCACCTACACAACTCTTGGCAGAACACCTAAGACCTTAATTTCCCCAACGTAAACCCAGATCACAACAAGCAGTCTCTTTCATCATTCCAAATATTAGTAAGAAATCAGACACTTTGGCAGAGCGTTTTCTTACCGTGTGCTGGAGAATATTTGACTCCACCCTTTCTTTATTGAGAATTATTTTCATTCTCCAATGACTGGGTTGAATATTTGCTATTTTGTTCTTCATTTAGATCCTTTAAAGTATATAGTTATGTTGTTTGAACATGTATTTTTATATACATATATTTTACATCATCCTCTCTTTCTGTTCTTTTTGTAAAGTGACACTATGTGATATGTCACGTATGTTATGTAGCAAAGCATGAATAACAATAATGACTTCATGTTCCCTTCGTGATATTCACCGTGGCACAGACCCTCCAGGGAAAACATGCTGCCATTTATATTCTAATACATTATCATGGAAGCTCAAATAGATACTTTGAAATAGAGACTCCTTGAATAAGAGAGAGCAGCTCAGAGTCTCTAGGAGACTAATTAAACAGATTCAGTGTTGATGGACACCTCAGCAGGAGGGATATCTCCTTGAACGTCCAGAGGACTTATTCCTGCTCTCAGCCTCCTTACTTCCCAACTAATATTAAATCTTCAGATTCCAATCCTTATAAGAAGCGGGAGAATTGCGGTATTCAAATTAGGGGTGTTGTGATATGATTTAAAAATGAAATATTGATATCAAGTTATTAATACTTACTACACTCACGTATATTTGAGACAATGAGACAAAATAGAACGTAAACAAAGTTAAAGATGATTTTGACTTAAAGCATTGTTATTATAATTCATTTGATATAGGTATCACGATAAAATTGTTATTTTGAATTATTGTGGCTGTGATAATCATGTAGTGAAAATCTATCCATCCATCCATTCATCAAGCTATATTTGCTTGGCTTGGCTTGTGATGATGCAAGGTTCTGCAACCTCAGAAAAGAGAGATAATACATGAAATCAAAATGAGAGGGTAACTTTGGAGTAGGCAACGTTCCTCAGAGACGACACAGCGCTGCATCGTGGAGCCTGTGATGAGTTTAACTCAGAGCCATGAAGGGCCCCTAAGCTGACAGGCAATACTATCCATATATCCATTCACCGTTAGAAGACTTTGTTAAACATTGTCGGGGAGAAGTTTCATTTATTGTCATGGGCTATAGAGACAACTGTTTGGCTTAAATAGCGTATAGCTATTAATAGCTGAATAAAGCATTTTGGGGGGAGTTTGCCAGAAATTGCTTTTTAATGAAAGACTGAAAAGATGTTAAATTGGGAGCAAGCAGGTACAGTGTGTGAGGAGGAGGCGGTCGAATAATCGTCATGAGCAATAAGATGTCTGCGTCAACGATGAGATAAAAATAAATACAAAGATAAGATGAAAGTGAAACGCAGACATTTCATCTCGTCTGAACAGTTCTAATCAAGCCTGGCTGAGTCACAGCACAGCCACGATTTCTAACAACCAGGCTGCAATTAGGAAAAACACAACCTACAGCTATTTCACTGCCTGCTGCACACAAGTTAAGTAAACAGCCACATTAGTGATCTTACAGAGAGCAGCACGGCATGGATGGGAAATAGAATGACTTGTTCATAGTATGCACTGAAGTGAGTCATTCAGCAAGCTACTTGGGAACAAATGATTCCACTGGATTAGGGTGAACGCTTTGTCAAGTTTTGTAATGCAAGATTTCACTTTGACATTTTGCAAGCACCATTGCAGTGACACTTTACTCTGGAGTGTCATACGGCCATAGACTGTATAGAAGAGATGGACGTAGACAAAGTCATTGTGACGTCATTTTGGCCGCTGCCACCTTGGTTCCACATTTATTTTGTTTTGCAACAAGAAGTGACACGAGAGGGTCACTAAGTACAAGCTCAATGAGAAAGTTTTTGGCAACCATATTACAATTAACTTTCAAGAGCTGAAAACACACTGGGAAAGGGTTCAGGTTCTAAAATAAAAACCCAGACTGGACAACACTGTGGTAGCGACCTGTAGCCATGCCCCAAAGCATACCCTGCTTCATTGTATATTTTACTCTAAATGGGACCATCATTTGCTGGCTGGTATGGCTGATGGCTTATCATTTATCAATCAATATCAATGATGATTTGAAATTAATATTCTTTTTTCCAAAAATGAAGAACAGCTTAACCACTGATAACTCCAAAGTGACTTCTATAAACTAAACTTTCGTATTGCTCTTCAACAAAGTTGTTGGATCACTAAGAAGCCAACGCTGTTATGGGGCACACACAATGCATCGCACACAAAATTGCGGTTGCTAATGTATGTGAATGGCTTACAAATGAATAGCGTCAAGAGAGAGTCGTTCAATAAACTGATCCGAGCCGTTGCCAAAGACTACCAGCTGCTGTGTTAAGAGAAAGTGTTGAAATTAATGAATGAAACCATGTGGTTCCGAAAGCCTGCGGAGAAATTGACAAAAGGCCTTTACAATCCCACACCAATTCTTTTATTTTCAAACAGTGAATAAATTAGTAACAGAGTTCTTACAAGAACACCACTAAACTAATTGATCGGAAGATAAAAAATATGCAGAATCTGCTGGAAATGATTTAAGTTTAAAGCCAGCAGCTTACGTTCAAGACAAAGCAAGAATAAAATGGCCAAAATGTCAGGAAGGCGTGTCTTCATTGAGCTGAGGGACACACACACACACATCGAGCACAGTTTGTAGTGTGGCATCCAAAAGTCTGCAACAAGACTTTCTGAACGCCATTTACAAAAAGTGAACTTGCAAACACTATTTTTTATTAGGAAACATGATGCACCCACTCAACCGAACAGTGCCTTCTGCACAGTGAAAGGACTGAGCTGGCGTCAGATTTAGCTGTGTGTTGCCTGTTGTCACTGGGATTCCAGCGTATGTGGAAAATACAGGCCATGAAGGTGACCCTGCACTGATTAATGTAGCCCTGAACATGCAACGCCCTTCTTGACAGGCTCATCTGTCATTGCAGGCTACGAGCTGAACCCTCTGCTACCAATGTTTATACTACATCATTCTTTGACCCAAGGTTTAGAGACTTGACTCATACAGCCAGGGGTTAGACAGAGCTAACCTAGCACTGGACAAAAGTGGACTTTGAGGAGAAGGAGGAACACAATGAGGAGCCAGTAAGGAAAATATAACAAAACAAAGGAGATGTTAGATCTGCTGTATTGTCATAACCCTGCACACAGGAGTTCTCCAGAGGAATTCACTGAGCGTGAAATAGCTGCTTTCTCAGCAAAGTCAACCAATGATGGATAAATTAGACGTTAGTCAAGTGAGGATGGAAAATGAGTCAATGTGCAAACCAACTGAGATTTGTGCCGTCAGGTCGGCTCATTTTCTGCAGAATATTTTTATTTCTTCCCATGATGCCATGTTTGTTCAAAACAGACAAAGAAGTTTTGTTTGCAAAATGGTAACTGTGAATACATTTCCCATGTTAACTCACTTATATGTTTGTCCTTATTAAATGAGTGTGGCTGGTTAAAGGTTTCAGACTTCTGAGCTGTTTATTAGATGTCTGGTTAGAAGACACTAGTTGATCTTGCAAATCACAATTTTATTATGTAAGATTCAGACAATTTACTTTTTGAAAATGAAATGATGCAGGTGTGATATATGTAATACTGTCCAGCCTAAAGGCAACTGTATTTGTTCAAGTATCAAAATGGCAAAAGTGTAAACTGCAACCCCTTATTAAACCCACGTGCATCGCAACGAACATCAGAAAAGGACATATTAAACATTTAGCAACATATTTATCCTCCACATCAACAAAACCGGAGGAAGCTCGGCTAAAGGCCCTTGATAAATATTTTTACCTAAACGCAACACAATTCTACGCCAAGCAACTTAATAAGCACACAGCAAAAATACCCATACAGACATGTCATTATGAAAGCTAATAAGTCTTATCCCTCCATGACCAAACCCCACTGATGCAGCAGCCAAAGAAGAGAAAAAAACAAACCTCCCTTCAGCCATACCATAAATCACTTCTTACTGTCGATTCCAGCCGTCTGTATTCATTTGCATGGCATGGAGGAGCATTTGCACATGGCCTGCCTCCAGCACAGTACAGCCTATCCTCAGCCTTGCATCTGAAAACACGGTATTTATCGCCATCTAGTGGATGAGTCGTGGTGCTGCACTCATCCTAAAGCAGTGGCCTTCAACACAGGCGCGGGCTGGTCTAATAGACCTGTGGGTTATGCTTCTCTTTGAATGGGAACAGGCATATTTTTTTTAAACAAAGCAAAACACAGTTGAAGTCGGATGGAATTGGTACCTATAGTGAGTTGTTAATGAAATTTTATGAGTTTTACAGTTAACTGAGAACCCAAATGGCTGATTTGAAGATGTTGTCTTCTTTGCTATGCTCCACTTTATGAGCATCAGTCTGTGCACATGTAATGCTGTAAGTTGTGATATGGTTTGCTCAAGGTTTTTGTTTACAACCGCATCACTCCAGAGGGATTTCCCCTCTACAAGTTAGGTTAGGTGGAAATTAAATATTTCATTTATGCTGTGTTCCATCTTCAGATACCTAGTAATATATGTATAGTGATGCTTACACCTCTGCAGATATCTCACAAGTGTTTAGTATTTATAATGATACCAAGATTATTCAAATAGACCTTGTAGTTGCAGCGATACACTATTCATTTTGTGCATGTCATGTTTAAGCAGGGGCCTGAGCCAAAGGCCTGGGGTACTTAATTCATTCAAACATTCATCTGCATCACTTACAGACTCATTAAAATACCACAATGATTTTCTATGGTTCTGGGTTGGATGTGATTTCCTGTGTGGTGCGTGGTGATGGAGGCAGATCCTTGGGTATCATCCACCTTGTTAAGCATCCAATGAAAAGGTAACAGAACCTTGGCATTGTTCACAGGGTACAGGTTTTTTTTTGCACTCAAAAACCCGAGCTGACAGTAGGCCAAGGCATGAATTATTCAACCTGAAGTACAGAGGAAACCAATACAGATTGCTTTCTTGTTTACTGAAGTGGCTTGCACTACCATGAGTGTCGATAACACAAGAATAGAGGCACTCAACTGTAGTATTGGAAATAATCCGGAACTTGTCAAAGCTCTGCATACAGTTCACGGCTGCGGCTCAGGATGGAATATGGTTGAAAGAACAGGAGACAAACGACAGCTATGATGATTACTGTCTTTAGGTCTTACACATAAAACAGTGATTTCTTACAGCTAGAATGACACAAAACACATCAACTCAGAAGCAACAGAATATAAATTAAAATGTCACTATCATTTATACCATACTCACATCTCAAATGAAGCTATCTTGGCTTCTCTTTCACTGTCAAGCAACATGTTTCTTCTCCACTCCACTTTGTGTTTACATATTTCTTGAAAGAGGTCAGAAATTAGATCCAATTAGGGGATCACAGGAGTTCAGCCGCATTGTAAATAAGTATTGCCACTTGACACAAAACAAACGCAAAGGAAGCTTCGCTGACAAAAGTTGTAGTTCAATGTGTTTTAAACTCTTGGCTTCAATTTAAAAAAAAGCAATTTTGAAAGAAACGAGGGCATAAAGGTGATGAATGCATAAAGGGTTGGACCACGTGTCCTCCCTAAAAAACACTGAACTTGTCTATAATTATAAGGCTGTGCACTAAAACCTCTATTAGTATCACACCTTTGTCAAGATAATTGCAGTACTGAAGCACAGAGTGTGTATAAAGAGGGTTTAAGGAGCATGCTGCTGTCTGCTGTCTGCTGTCCCCATGCATAGAATCTCAACAAACACCGGCCACACTCATCTCCAGTGGTGTATAAAGTACTCAAAAGCCATACTTGAGTAAAAGTAAAGATACCTTACTGGAAAATTACTCCAGTAAAAGTAAAAGTCACCTATTAGAATACTACTTGAGTAAAAGTCCTAAAGTATCTGATATTTATTGTACTTAAGTATCAAAAGTAATTTTCTGATTTTAAATGTACTTAAGTATTGAAAGTAAAAGTACAAGTAAATGCTGTTAATAAAAAAGCAAAGGGTCAGAATTTTGAGAATTATGAAGTTTATTCTTTTAAGTGCTGTGGCTCCATGACCAAGGACATGGAGCTGTGTTGACAATAATTGGGTTGGCTGTGATCCATCCAGGAGTAACAATGTTCAACATAATATATTGTACATAGTATACTTTTGCATCTACTATGAACTTATCATCATAATTCTCCGAAAAGCAATACGACACTATGAAGGAGTTGTAACAGTGCGTTTATAAGTATGCTCATTCTGACTAGAGGATGTAGAGGGCAAATGCATAATATTGTGTTCAGCAAAACATATCCACTTGATGCATCAGGTCAGTGTTGTGAGAAAGGACACCTGCCTTGTAAACTGATTTGAACACAATAGGCAAAGGTTTTGCTCAAACTGAATCTGCAATTGGGCGACTGCTACCATCATAACTCCATCTGATCATCCACAAAATGACTCAAATATCAAAACATGATCGATACTAAAGCAGCACCGAAAGTAACAACCCAGTCATTACTTGAAACTGAAAAATGTCCTGTTCATCTTCAAAAGACAATTCTACTACAATGTAGCTTCTTTACATTCTAATAGAATGTAAAGAAGCTACAGTGTATAGAATGATTCTATTGAAGTTATTCCTTTTTTAAATGCTTTAGACGAGTCACTAATCACTTTAAAAGAGTGATTATAGCTGATTTAACTTACAGACATGAGATTGATCTTCTCATGTCACTCTCTTTATACAATGATATTAATTCATCCCCGTTTTATTGATATCTTACGAAAAGTTACTCCTCATTTTTCGTGCGTTTTTCCTGCAAAAGTCCAGCAACATGAGTCTGTTTTCGCTTGTTACACGCATACTGTCTTTTCAAAATAAACTTCCATCTTCACAGGAAACATCTAAGGTTTAGGCGATGAAACTACTTAGTTAGGTTTAGGAAAAGTTCGTGGTTTGCGTTAAAATATCTACGGAAGTGGCGTTGCTTAAGTACGGAAGTCACGTCATAAATAAATCAACATTGGCTTCTCGTTTCACACACGGCACAAACTGCGGCCTCCTGGAGGAAACACCAGTGTTTGTTTGACCCATCCACCTCTCCTCATCACACCCGTCCTGTGTGGAATTCTACTCATGTAGTCGCTCGCTAGCTATAGCATGTAGCATCCTGGGCATCACTGGGAATCAAAACACCGCGGCTTTGAGAGCACTTGTTTTGCGCATTAACGTGATTAACCAATGATTTAACCTGCATCTAGGACCACTGATTCACCAAACCTGCTTGCTTGCAGTCTGTGTTCCACCACAGTCCCCGACGCTGGTCTCATGATTCATTTTGTTTCTAAAGATAGATTTGATTTTGTAGCGAGTAACGAAGGTTTCAGGGGAAATGTATCGGAGTAAAAGTATCAGTTTTCTTTGCAAAATGTAGTGAAGTAAAAGTAAAAGTCAACAGAAATATAAATAGTAAAGTAAAGTACAGATATCCAAAAAAACGACTTAAGTACAGTAACGAAGTATTTCTACTTCGTTACTGTACACCACTGCTCATCTCAAACACCACAGGAAGTGACCTGGAGTGCTGCCACCACACAATAAAACATCACGTGTATTCTTTTCTCCATTCACTCCAGTTTTCTTTCTTCCCACAGGGTAGGTGACAATATCTCAGCTTGAATTCTATTTACTATTTACTTTCGCTGTCAGGATGAAGGGATGATGGTCTGTGTAATGAATCGTGTAAATGATTGTTGACCTACCAGGAAGCGGCCAAGCTGTATGCTCCTCTTGTCAGCTGTTTCTGTGGGGAAAAAGAAAAGACAATTTTTAGATGAACTATGAAAAGAAATTGGAATAGATTTCGCTGAGAGGTGGGACAAGAAACAACAATGTCGCATATTCCACTTTCCAAACAGTACAGGTAGCCAAGCTTTAGCCACAGCTGAATGCAGTAAATCTGACACACATCCTGCAGCAGATTAAACCACCCACCGCCCCATGAGTCTGTGTACACCGAATTTAACTGGCAGCTGCAAGAACACACATCATGAATATCAATTATTGCTAAAGTGGAGCTGTGAAAATGAGCCGGGGTGCTTCTATTGTGTAGGCTAATGGAAACTCAGACAGGCCTTTAGCGGTAGGGTTAATGCCAGGACTAAGCCACCGTGACAATTCTGTCCTTTAGCTTGAATAATAAATTGAAAATGTGTGTGTGGGCCCACATGATTGTTTGTCAACATGCACCAAACATTGGATTTATCAAAAGTGAAAAAAAAGCAAATAAGGACAAGGGGAGAAATTATTTTTAAGAACATAACGTTTATTCTGGAGGAGATTTGCTTCTAAATTAGATATCGAACATTTTAAAAAGCATGCTACATTTAAATCCCACCTCAAACATAAATATATATATTTTACACTAGTATCTTCAGGTACATACCCTCTTTGTTGAATATAGATATTATAACAGCCATACTGTAATGTTTCTATTAGCATGCATCTAGAGGCATAAATCCGACCTGAAGCAACAGGGTTGTATTTGCTATATTAGAGCTTTTAAAAAACAGTATTATCAGTATGTTTTAATTATTTTATGTAAGTCACTAAGAGGGACTTTTAGTTTGTGTTGATTTTGGTGCTCCCTGTGGAGTGTTTCAGCGCACCAATATCTCTTTATAAGACCTCATATCTTAACATTTTACCCACAAACTTAACTGATTACAAACTGATGTTGTATGTTGATGGCAGTTACGTTGTTAAGGTGATTAACATGGTATATTTAGCAATAGGAACTATAACTACAAAAGCTCTCCACCTCCCGCCGGAGCTCTGACTACAGGTCGAAGGCGGCTGCGGAGTCGGATCTGGGTCTGTCCACTTAGTAACATAGATATCTCACCTGATGCGTCAGATGGTTTATTTTCAAAAAATACTTGGCAGGTGATTGGATGAAACCAACTGTTAAATCAGGTCCGCAGCTGAAAATAGTCCCCAATAAATACAAACTACTTCCATTTGAGTTATGTTTGCTAAAAACTGTCGTGCACAGCTATTTTGAGAAATGACTTTGCCCTTTTAAAAAAATGCTAGCTATACATATTACCTGTTTTAAAAGATTTATGTCTTCAGTAAGAATCAATGTGCTCGGAGCTGAGCCCCACAGAGAGAGTGGGGAAGTACTGAGGGATGAACTAAGACACTGTGGGTTTTGGTCTTTCTATTCTATATGTTTTGCAAACACAAAGAGTACAGAAAACATCAGCTTTATCCTTTAAAACAAGAAACTGGACAGAAGTTGTTTTTTCTTTCCTTTTTTCCCATATATACATTTTACAACGTTGCCATTAAAGCATCCTTCATTCCAGCATTTACAGTTGGCAAAGAGTTTGAACGTTTTAGGTGGTGAAAAGCCACATCATCACCTAAACCCACACAGGTAATGAGAAAAGCTCTGGGGACACAGTGTACTGAATGGTCTGGCTTCAAACTGGCCGGCTCATTGATTGTCCTGGATGTTTTTTTCCAGACAAGAATCCTGCAACGAAAACTGTGATGTTTTCTGGCCTTTTGAATCAATGCGAGTAAATCCTGACAAAACAGTGTGACAATCATTGTGAATAATGCTTAATAACAAACCAAGGTTTACATCCTTACCAATGAGCCCACGTTTTACTTCCAGTACAGGATTAAATTCCACGATACATCTCAAGGTTAACATGAATTCACATTCCATTAAATGACTAACTGGTGCTCCTTAGACAATAGAGTCTCACTTACTAGGCCTAATTTCCTCAGCAGAGCCATTACCGTTATCTCCACCATCAATGAGATATCTTGTGGGCGCACTAATCCTAAATAACAGTAGGTGGTGGACCTAATCAGCCAGTCCGGTTATCTTAATTTACGCATTCAGCTCAGGAGAAAATGGAGAAGGAATTGGTTAATTGTGTCAGCAAACAACTGTAATCACAATGTCACGATGTGAGAAGTGGGATAATCATCTCTGATACGGCATGCTTTCAGGTGGAGGTAAAGCACAAGACATTTAATAAATACAAATTAGAAAGAAAATTGAGAAATAATAAAGTGAATCCAAACGAATCCTTAATGTTGATAAAATAATTCAGAAAGCTCAGCTTATTTGCATGTTGTTCACACCCGTCAGCTCCATATTAACTCTGGTATCAGGCAGCTTGCAGAAGACAAACCTACACCCTGCTTTGTGGCTGCAGCGAGGGTGGACCGATCAATACAAACAAAAATATTCTGCTTTTCACCTTTGCATACATCTGGTGCACAGAACTTGTTTGCATAAGCAGCTCAACTCCGCCGGGTTTTAAAGTATTGGATTTCACACTCGGCTCTAACATGGAAAACAATTTAACCGTTTCACGATCAATACATTAGCGGCATCGAAAAAGAGCAGCATGTGTGCAGCATGTGGGGAATAAACAAGGCTACACGTTCTATAATTGTTCGGGTGGTTGGGATTTGACCCAGTGCCATATATTGAGGCAAAGACAGCAAGACTCAAATTCACTCTCCTCTTGGTTGCCTCTCCTGTCCTGACTATAAAAATAAGCCTCCTGCCAACTATGACTGAACAGCAGGGTCAATATTGTATGTTGTTTACAAAGTTGACACACAAAACACAAATAAAAGCTCAGCCGTAGACTTCTCAACAACATCATCACCTACGCCGAAGCATAAAAGCTCTTAGAAAGCAGTGCTCACACAGTCCGGCTTAGCAGCAAGCTGCTCTCATCCCTCCCACATAAACATCTCCACAGATGGAAGGGGGACGGAGGATGGGGATCAGGAGAGCATCCCAAACACCCAAACTTCTGACACAGTATGTGTGCATCTGTCTCTTTGACACAAGTGAACTATAAGCTTTTTGATTTGACACCTCGGAGAACAAAATGTAAACAATGCTGGATAACACTGAAAAACTCAAGATGTGCGGCGGTTTAGACACTGACATGCTTATTTATACTAAAAAAAACACAGATCAAATTATGTTTACAATACATTTTTGATCGTACGCCTTGTCTGATGTCCCCTGAGGATTGACACATAGCAACAATAATGGAAATAGAAACACGCTGAAGCTGTGACTGGCAAAGGCAGATGTCCCTGAGAGCCGTAGGCATGGAACACATTTGGAGGATGTGAAGGAGAAACAATGAGTAAACAAAATCTTCACAATTAAGAGCTCATATTCGCTGAATGAAGAACCTGAGGGACATGTTTAGTGGACCACTGACAGTGCTCTTCTATTTCAGTGAAAAGGGTCGTATTGGGTTATATATATATATATATATATATATATATATATATATATATTACGTTTGTGATTAAAATGCCATGATAATAGAGACAATTATTGTTTTTAATAAAGCATGACCATGATCATTCCCTAAACTTAAGCATAACCATGTTGCTATAATCATGATGAAGACAAAATAGCAAAATGCTAATCCTGACCCAAAATATGAAATCACCCTAAATTCAACCAGGACATTTTTGTGACTAGATCTCAAATCATACAACAAATATATATATCTCAACAGTGATTTGTAAGCACAGACAAATGATGCCTTTCCGTGTCGTTCTAGAGGGAATGGACAAACAACGTATTTTGACATTTAAATTGGAGTACTTGTTGGGAATATTGGTCCAAACTAGGAAAGTAAGATAGGTTGAGCTGTAGTTTGACTTTAAAGGTGAGTTTGTGAAAGGTTAAGGAAGCATATATACAAGGGAGGTATGAAAGTGGGAAAGATTTTAATACATTTGTACTAATCTGTTTAAATCCGAAACTAACAGTGTATAACAGTCCGAGCATGGTATAGGAAGCATTTTGGATTCAACATCACAAATGTAAAAATTGTGGAAAAGGGAGCAGAGGCTCACTGAAGGACTGTAACAGTATCAATACAACAGGTTGGAGTTTGGCTACATGGCCTGTATTTGAACCAATTCAAACTAATTACATGTTCTCACTCCTTGCTTGTCATATACTGACGCCTGGTCAGGGGCCCTCTCTCTAGGTATTCCTCTAGGCTCAGTGTTGGATGTGTCAGGGACGCGTGTCAGTTTTAGGCTTCGGACAAGATCATGGTTTGGGTTAAAATAAGTGTGTTTCTTATGTAAAATAACTTTTGTACGGAAGTTACAATAAAACTATGGTACAATAATTTAACATTGACTTGGTTTCGTTCACACGGGACACAAACAGCGGTCTCTAAAAGTCCTGCGTTCACTTGACCCATCCAACCCCAAATCCATCCCACCCTCAGCAGACTATCGCACACTTGATACTATGTCAGTTGCTCTGACCGTCTAGTTATGATGCGGCTCGGTCTACATTTAAGGTCTGAACTGTGAGGTCCAGGTATAATCACTTGCAGTTTTGACACCACATCAGAATCCACTTTCTACCTACCTCGTGACTGAAGAGGCCTTTCCCATCAATGGGATTCATAAAGTATATATATGTGTGATTGTCATGTGTTTTGAGTCAAATGACAGACTTGCTGCAGGAATCAATCACAGCCAACACCAGCCTCGAGGCTGTAACAAACAGGGATGTTGATAGACTATCAGGAGTGCGGAGAAATAGGACATAACATGTCCCGGTGAAGCTCCTGATGTAAATGCTGTCCCTTGCAATCATGAAAGTATACCTGTGGCGGCGGGGCCGCAGTGCAGACCATCAGTGCACCATTTCCTCATTATTGCAATTGTGTTTTCCTCCTCTCTTGGCTCTATGGGGAGCGGCAAGGCAATGTTGCTTATCTCGCTGACATTTTACAGCAGCATGCTCTCTGCATGGCCGTGTGTGAGCAGTGAAGAAGTGAGTGCATGTGTGGGGAGAGTGGAAGTGGAGTTGTAGGTGAGGTGCGACTTTTTTTTGTCCAAAAGAGTAACCACAGTTACTTTTCAGACTTTGTGATTTCTGAGTGCTCTACAAAATATATGTTAATAATACTATTGCAAGCCAGCGGGTGCATTGATAAACAAATGACAATTTAAAACATCCCTGTTGGCTCGTGTGTGCTGAATGGTAATATGATTACCTGCCATCCTATTTGTGACTGTAACATTGCTGCCTGTCTTGTTAAACCAGATTTCCCACCAGGTCTGTTAAGACTGTGGATAGAGACGGATGTGTCTCGGCATAGATGCATTATGCATTGTGAAAGTAGAAAATCCTGTGATCATTAGCACATTTGCTTATTGGCTTTCACCGGTAAGTCTTTCACAAAAATGTAAGGCATTGTGTCGATGAATTGTCACTGTGTTGTCTTTCAGTCAATTATTCTCAAACTAACAAACTTAATCTTCACGTCACCTCCGTGATGCATCGCCCGCTGTGTCAAGAGAAATCTCTATTTCTGTGGCAGAGAAACAGAAACGGGAGAGAAGCTGAGAAGTAAAAAATGTTTTTGGGGATGCAGCGAGACGAAGGCAAACATCATCATCGTCATGGGGTCTGACTCATGTCTCTTCCGAGGTTGTAAGCGATTGCACTGAGGTCCAGGCTCTCCCGACCTCACATCTCTATTACGTCACCATAACCACTGCATCGCTAGACTTTCTGGCCCTGGCCTGGGTGTAGCATCCATTCTGTCATTTTATTTTATTACATCTGACAGGCTGATGTTTACATGAACAGAGGGCTTAGATTTACGCCACTGGCTTCTTTTCAACACTGTCCATTAATCACTGCACTAAAGAGAGAGAGAGCTTCCACCAGCAGATGCACCCTCCATAACATATCTCTCTCAAGTCATTGTGCCTCCGAGATCTTTTCTTACAACAGAAATAAAAGCCTGGTGATATAATTTCACTTGTTCACAGTCGTTGCCTTTGTCTCGTGGATACACGAGATTTCTTGAAACACAGGCTCAGAAAATCTTAACTTTAAACTAACCTCATTGCGCACTTTTGTGGGTGTCTGAGTGGCGATTGTCAAACTAACTTCAGCCTGGTGCTTTACCTGCAGTGCACACATCAGCACCTCAGTGTGATTGATTTGTTTGTTTCTTATTTTCCCCAACTCGTAATGCCCTAACTCTGATTACAGCAAAGTGAACGTACGGTGTGATCAATCAGTCACCTGCTATGCTGGATCAGGCAGATCCTGACAGCATCTCATGTTGTTTCTTCACCAGGCGACGGCTAAAACAATCGCCTCACTTAAGGCCTTTGCTGTGGGTTTTGGGCCACTACTTGTTTTACCTCATACTATGACCATAGGTACCCCTCTAGTGCCAGTTGTGGACGTGTCAGGGATGGCGTGTTACTTTCCACTCATTACTTGCATCGTGTCTTTTGTCAATAAACTACTGTGTTCACAAGAAACATATAGTTTCCACTCATTCCATGCAGTCTCTTTTTTGTAAATAAACTTCCAACTTAAGTTTTTAGGCTTACTTGTGCAATAAAATTACTTGGTTAAAAGGCTGATTGTAAGTGTCCCTTTTCTCATCAGGTTTGAGAGGTTGGCTCCATGATAGCAGCACCTGATATGCTGCCCACATATCCTTCTCAGTCTTTCTTTCCTTGCCATAAATTCTGTTAGGGTGACATTTACATTTGAGCTGCTTGCAATAAAAAAAAAACGTATAAATTAATAATGTACCAATGAAAGAGTATGGTGACACTTGTGCCTGCGTGTAAGAGCCTCAGCATCCCTCCTAGGACTTTACGTCTTTTTGTTTTTCTTTTGGCGTGTGTGTGTGTGTAGTCGGAGGTGTCTGTCATAGCACTACTTAATTACAGAGGTGACAGATCCAACGTCCTCATGCTGCATGAGTAATGGAAGGGATTGTGCACCCAGCATTGCCCATCAGAGCCAGAGCTCCTGATGACTCTTATCAGTAAACTCATTCCTGCCTCCTGACCTTTCAACAGTTCCAGAGTCGCCCATTATCCTCTTTCCCCTTCACAAGACACACAGTAAGCATAACAGGTAATGTCCACAGAAGCTGCAAAGAACTTTAGAGATGTTGCCCACTCAATGAATACCGTACAGTTCTCAGCAGGAGTGGATCCATCTAGTAATAGATCAGGAGTGTCTTTCAGCTCATTGTCTTTTGGTTTTATGGCCCGCAACGTCACTGTTCTGGTTCAATCTCATCAGTCTGACCACTCTCATCAGCGTCTTTGCCAGCAACACAAGCAACTACATTCAGCAAAATAGCTCTGATAAACTCACTATAGCACCAGACAGCAGACAAAGACAGTTAGAGACTAGCCGGTGAACACAGCGGAGCAGTTAGCAGCTAAAGAGGTCGTTATTTCCCTCAGTCTCTGGAGACAAGGCCAGAGCTAAAAGGAGAGTATATGTTGAACTGGCGTTGGTCCAAAGGATAGCTAAAGTTTCTCTGTGCCCGCTGTGCAACTGATTGCTGACATGTTCACCACAGCAACTTTATATGACATTACTATGTGTTTACAGCTTATTGTGTTGCCCCAAAGTGGCCAAAGAAATGGATTTAAGAAGATTTAAAAAAGCAACAATCTCGTCCTTACTCGTCACATTTTGCCGCTTGGACCCCGCAGCCTTTTTGCGTAGTATCTTGTCGCAGTAGGTTCTCGTGTGGTTCACGTTGTGAAGCCGTCGGGTTAAGGTATTTTTGTGGGATTCATTACCACTACATACTATATACACCTCATAACTGCTCCTCTACACACCACTGAGTTGACTGGTCATTTTGAATGAGAATGGTATATAGCACATGTTTATCTGTACAGCCAAAAATCACAAGCAACGTCTCAATGATGATCTGAGACGTACTGCCCCCCCCCCCGCTTATTACAGAAACAATACCAGCCGACCCTGTAATCCAGTGGTCTTGTTGCAGCACGCATGTGGATTTGATGGGTTCTATAAATATAGACCATAACTAATGCGTCATCCTCCGCCCCGACACACAAAACCTCAGGCTGCTCATGTTTGTGTTATTTAAAGGCTCCCACTGTGACCCTATGTTTCATAACCAATTTTACATTTGTTCATCGTTGTGCACATTCTAAATTGTGATAAACATGATCACTCAGGGATATGTATGTGAGATAAATGAGCAGTCATTATCATTATGTCAAACACATTTTTCATTTTGTATTCTCTAGGAGCCCAGTGTTCCTTCAGAACAGACTGTTTTTAATGTAATAACACGCTGGAGTTCAAACCAATGCTACTCTCACAAATTATTTGTGCCGTGCAATTTTGTACCTGACTGAGTCATCTTTACAACAAAATAATTTGCGGATTCTGAGAACTTATCTGTCAACGGTGAAATGCTGCAAGACAAGAAAGAGACAGACATTTCCGTATATTCAAAAGTGTCCGCTGCAGCGACCCTGCAAGTAGAACCGTCTCCAAGTTAATCCAATACATTTCAAGAGCTCAACAAATCTGCAGCCCCCAAAATGACCATGGATGTCACCATATGACAGGTATATGACAAGCATATGACAAGCTCCATAAAAGGATGGATTTATTGCACTGAGTACAGCTAATGTACCTCAAAAATGGTCAGATCTGTGTATATTTAAATAATGCTGCACACAAATACATTTATCAATTTGAAGAGCTTGCAGACAGACAAAATGTAAATAGAACCAAAACCATTTAAGACAAATGGTTCACACTTCATCCATCTACCTGTGCACTGCAGTGTCCAATTAAGGGTTGACGTTTTTATCAAACTTCAAAATTGTAAGAGCTATGTGTAATTCTGATTACAACTTACATAATTAACAACATCTTCACAAGCTGTAGCAGGTTAAGGTTTAAGCCAGTAACCGTTGATTTCACACTTTTGGCTGTTTCTCTGGTTATTATGCTTTCTGTACGCCAGTTTCTGTACATTTCGTGTGGATGAACTCCACTACTTTATCATTTTTAATGTTTGAGTGTGTCTCTCCACACAATCTGTTTACCTGCATTCAACCAGAGCCTTTTCGTACATGATTGGTCTGCAGTGCAGAGGGTTCATCAGTCAGATATATCATATTGACATTATTACTGTCCATCCGTAGCAATTGTTGCCAACAAATATTACACTAATTATCAATGTTGTGATTTTGTTTGAATATGATGGAATCATAACTACATCAAGTATACCACCAATGTAATATCTTAAGAATGGAGGTAACTTGTTCAGTTGTTTCTATAGCGCAATGGACAACTTTACATAGATGCAAGTTAACTTCACTGATTCTTAACAACAAGCACAAGCATTATATCTACCGGATTGTATTCATGTAGGAACAAATGCATGATTACGCTTGACACAATCACATCCTGTGTAATACTATGTAGACCACAAATACTATGATCATATATCAAAACAATAATCGCAATATAAAATATATTTGCAATATTGATGAGAAAGATCACAATTAGAAATTGTTCAGCCCTTTAGAAAGAGTAATTTGCATATATTAGTTGGTACTACAGCACTGATAAAAACATTGATCGCCTTTAAAAAATTGCATTGTATTATGTAGATCAAGCAAGACCAGTCTTTGTATAAACTACTTTGCAAGTAAAGTGAAGTGGCGGAGCGTGTTTGGGCTCAGTTGCACAGGGGACAGAGTGGGGGAGTGGTTCAGGGAACGGTGCCGGGAAGAGGCTTAATTAGGCGCAGCTGAAGCCTATCTTGAATTGTCTCTCTCTCTCTGATATAAAAACACTAGTAGTGACGGAGGCGCGAGGGACGGCTCAGCAAGAGACACAGACGTGTGCTCGGAGGCAAGGCAGGAGAGCACACGGCCGAGTCCAGCCTGATATTGTGAAACCAATAAAGAACGTTTTGAGAACGTTATTTGACTGTGTGCTGGTGTCATTGTGCTCCAAGGACCCACCGTGGTAGCAAGAGTTTGTTACATCAACTTAATATTATTGTGTAGGTCAAGCAAAACTAGTCATTCGCAATGTTTTTTGCAATATTGCTGAAAGTACTAGAAGATATTTGTTGATTTTTAACATTATGAATGCCACATATGCACACTTCTTTGTGTTTTGATCTCAAATGTAGATTAGCTTCAAACTAGATACTTTCAGGTCAAGATGCAAACATCATTTCTATTGTTAATACCTCCGATTTAACAATTCTACATTTACACACCCTAACGCGGCGCGAATGACGCGATTGATGCGAATAATTTGTGCCGCGTTTAGTGTGAACACACCTTAGATTTCTTTTTTTCAGAGGGGATATCACTGTTTGACTGGAAGATGGGATGTTTTCAGCTATGAGTTTTATATATTTTCAAATTTTTCTGATCCAAAGAAAGCTACTAAAGGACAAACAAGCAACAGTAATGAAAAAAAGAGCCAAGCAGTAGCTTCAATGAGGTCAATGTCTCAAACTGCACAATCGTTGTCTTCCGTTTACATTGTTCCCACTCACTCCAGGTCTCAGCTATTAAGATAATTAACTACTGCTGCTCATGTTTCACAGATGCCCAGTGCTGCTCCTCTAAACCTCTTCACAAACTGCCAATTTGAAATCTGGCTCGCTCCCTCTCTCAGGAGGAGCTGATTACTCGGCTGAAACCTCAAATCCAGTCATTTTCCGGTTGAGAGTATGTGTAGAAGGATGGAGTTGTTGAGCTCCCAGAAAGATGTGAAAATGCGAGAACGTGCTCGCCTCGCCTTATCAAGGCAAACAAGAATGTAATAAAAGTGGAGGAATTTTTGATAACAATGCTCCGTCTCTGCCGGGGTGCTGATACCTGACGGATAATGGATTCCTTGTTGCTGTGAACCACAAAAGCTATCAAAGAAGAAATCCGTGGCACAAGAGAAAACAAACAACGTCCTTCTGAAAACGACCGGTCTTTGGTAGAGTGCAAAGTTGGCCGCTAGACATTCATTACATATGCAGATGAAAACAGCCTCACTATTATAGGAAGAGGGCAATGATCGCCCTCGTCTCGTGCTTTTATCTGGCAATAAAGCTGTTACATGAAATGGGATCTCTGGCAGCGCCACAGAATACCAAACTAGTTTCCCGTTCATAATGGCCCAGAGAGCCTCTATTTATCAGATTTATAACACCGCCAACAGACTGCGAGCAAAGAGCTGCATTACAGTGTTTCACTGACAGAGCAGCAGTTCAACACAAAGACATCAAAATAGGAAATTATAGAAGACAAATCTGTCAAAAAATATGTTGTTTAATGACTGTAGTGTTTTGTTTTTTTAAGTTCAAATATTTATTTGCAATTATTTATTTAGCTAATACCTGTTAAAATATGTCAGCAGGGCGCAGAAGAACAGACTCGTCTGGATGTTTATGAGGATTGCTGTACAGCAGGGGTCGGCAACCCGCGGCTCCGGAGTCGCATAACTGAGGGCTGAACTTTCCCTTCAGCCCCTCTGTTACGGCTCCCTGAGGCTACATACACACCAATACGTTTTAACAAAGAAAAACCATCTCCGTCCACGCGGCGTTTCAGTATCGTTTTAGAAATGATCTCCGTCCAGACTAACACGCCTGAAAACGAATATCACGTGACTATACGTACACTGGGCGTGATGGTGCCGGTGTAAACAGGAAGTAGATTGGTTGCCGAGTTAAAAAATATACTACAGAGTAATAAAGTAGTTTTTAAGAATGACTTAAGATCTTCCTCTAAAATCTTCCTCTATAAACTCAGACACATTTCATGGAAAGTTTTATTTTTCAGACTTAGTTACATCGCTGCGGGTCTTGCTCTCTCTCTCTCTCTCTCTCTCTCTCTCTCTCACACACATCAAACTTACTTTAAAATTAACATTTACACAGAAACGTTTACTAGATTATGATCCATAAATGTGGTCAACACACGTCTCTCACTCGTTTCCTCGGTTTCGTTGTCTGTTCTCACTCGTAGCTCTGCTGGTGGCTGAAGTCTCTGTCCTACTGGAGAGCAATTCAGGCTTTTGTTCCTATACATTTTATCTGCGGACTTCACAATAGTTGTGCAGCACAAAATATGCATTAATAAGAAAAGGAAAGTCCTCCGTTTTGTGTCCGTCCTCCTCAAAGCCGCTAACCGTGACTTCAGACGTCTGCTCCAAGGAAAGGGTCACGTGATAGGGACGTGACGAATCAGGTCAAACATTTGCCATTAATATTAACAGGAGCTTTACGAAGGGAGCTGGACAGGTTTTCCTTCCTCTCAATTGTCTCTCATCTTTGGCTCTTAAGCGGCTGAACATACAAAAACATTCCCTTTCATCTTTTCATCCTTTGTGAAAATCAATGTCAGCCGCCAGAATGAGCCAAACCGAGATTTGTTTGATTCAATGCAGCATGAGTCAACTTGAGTGCGTGTGTGTGTGTGTGTGTGTGAGAGAAATATTGGCTGTATGTAAACGTGTTCATGGATGTTTCAGATACACCCAGAAAAGATGATGCATATGAAGTTGAAGGAGAGAAAGAGGAAAAAAATGCATGAGCACTTGTTTTGGATGTACATTGCTGCAGATAATGAATAACTGCTTGATTTGGTGCAAAGACATACAAATTCTCCGACAGACTCTTTCATGTCTTCCAGTCCTGTTGTAGGTTTACTCTGCCATCTAAAGAATATTCAAAAAATGAAGACAAAAGGTAACAAAAAACTTGGTGTCTCTCATTATTAATGCAGGAAGCCCTCAAGCAACAGGCTCCTCTCTGCCCTGATTCATCAAAATCAGACCAGTGGTGCATCAATTGAGAGTCTTCAATTTGATTGGTTTTTTTTTGCATCCTTCACCAGCCAATTATTCAAATCCCAGAGCACGAAGATGTTTTTCTACAGCTTTCAAAGACAAAACACATATACAGAGCAACGTCCTTGAATGTTTCAACTCTTACAGAAGAGCACATGTTTATGTAACACTGTGAGATATTTGTATTTTGCTCTTGATAGCTACAGTACTCTGATTATATCAACATGTATCCAAAAACAGCAAAGTGTCCTTTTGTGATTTTATGGAATTTATTGCTCAGAGTTAGTGTATATACAATAAAGGAAAGGGTGTAAGCAGTTCTTGGTTGTGAGTCATTTAAAGACTGTTGTGCAAAGATGTTTGACCTGAGGCATCAGTTTACAGTGCAGATGTGCATGAAGAGGCCACAAGGTGAAAGTTATAAATAATGAAAGAGGAAATGCCAACTGAAAGCTTTCAGGATTACTGGAAACACAAGCCACTTAAATTAAAGACGTCTCTGTCAATAGAGGGGCAAAGGTGAAGCTGCTGCAACCATAACTGAACCAACAGCGAGGCTTCAGAGCAGCAGGATGGATTCAAGCTTTTAACCATTATTTTTCATAAATGAATCCATTTGCTTTCGCAGCGGAGAAAAAAAAAGCGTTTGCTTTGAATTTGTGAATATATTGTTGTTTTGTGTACTCGGTAAGTGCAACATAATGAGAGTGAAAATGGATGATTTGCTTCTGTGTTAATTGATCTGAGTGCAGAGTCGGTGGTTAGTTTCATTCATGTGTTTTAGGCTGCGGGAGCAGCTGGGCAGATATATGACATTTGCTGAGCCGATTTAAATGTTTAAATGCTATATAGTCTTTTGGCTATGAGTTTTGAAGAAATTGATTGTCCAACATTAGACTCTTGTCCGTCTATATCGTGTGCCCAGATTCTTTTATGCATTTTTTATTACACCAAACAATAAGTGTTGAGTAAAAAAACGTCAACAAACTGATTCTCATCCCCCTTAAATTACATTTTTTAATAAATTAATTGTCCAAACGTTTCCAACAATGCCCCTCTAAACCTCTGCTGATTGCATTGCTCCCTGTGTGAACACAGTTTGATGTTGATGGCATCATCTTGACCATCAGCGGTGGTTACTTTCATGCGCTGACTTCCCCATCTGAGTCTGTGGTTACTGTAAGTGGCCTTCTTTCTCAAGGAACTGTAGATTCCGAACATTTGAGCATAAAGCATATATTGTATTATCTCAGAAATCATATATACATGATTGTATTCCATATCCAAATTAATATTTTTTAAATCCCTTATCCGCAGGTGAAAGTCTATTCTTTGATCCAAACAAACTACCATGTGTTTTCAATACTGAACCTGTAATTCAACATTCAAATGTGTCATTTACAAACACCTCGAGCAGGGCATTGTTTTTACTACGCTACTGTAACTAAAAGATGTCTGAATGTGGCAAAAGATATACACAAGTAAACAAGCTCGAGGGAGGAAAGGTTTTCATAGGGAAGCACTATCATAAACACATGTTAGACTCTCAGCTATTCCTACAGCGGATTAGGGAATGGTTTAAGAGTGTTAACTGACAAATAATCAGCGAAAACTGAACCATTTCATTATGTTTGTTCTATGTTTATAGCTCTAGTGATCAACTTGTATGAAGATTAAGTTTCTGTACATAGTGCTTTCTGTCATGCACTATTCATCTGACTGTTCTTCTGCAAATAAAAAAGTGAAAACTTGAGCCGAACGGTAAACGGCTGCATATAATGCTGCACAATTTGCCTCTCGCTCACACGAGAAGAAGAGAGCAAATTGTCAAATCTCTCTCTTCAGTAAAGGATGATGGACCAGACCACCCAGTGTGGAGCGAGGTAATAGTTTCTGTCTGCGCTCTGCACCCTGCCGGGCATCCAGGACACCCAGGACTCGAGATCAGATCTCTGAACTGTGCAGGTCGTCATTTGGATGCGGACGGACACTCGTTCCACACATGGACTGTCGAAGTAATTACGTTACTGAATCTTTCTGGTTCAAGCGGCCAGAAACAGAAGACAGAAACTGCTGTATTAGCCTGCTGCTACAGATGCTTTAGAGATGAAGGGACGAAATGGAGCCCGACGGTGAAGTGGCCGACATCTCTACCTGTCATGATTTCATGCGTCTCTCCTGAGTCCAATATTTTAGAATAATCAAATCAAGGCCCATCACATTCACTCACTCGAACACATTCACATAGGAGCCGCCAAGCACTACTACCGCTTTGCACCAGCTGGTCAATGCCTCGCTCAGTGAAACGCAACTTGCTTTGCCCGGGGGCCACTTTTCCAAAATGAGAGGAGGCCAGGGGCCAGTTAACACAATGTACAATCTCTATTAGTCTGTTTTGATGCTGTTTTTCATGCACTCTTGCACATTATTTACATTTAATTAAGAAATCTCATTGTGAATCGATATGTTTTCATTGTGAATTAGAAAATGCTCAGCGGGCCGGCCACCTGGCACCCTATCACAGGCCAGATTTGGCCCATGGGCCGTAAGTTGAGGATCAACGCACTACAGTACAATGGCAAATTGTCTAGTTCACAGTTCCCTGCTAAGATTTTTCCACAGTCAAGATTCAAACCACAAGCCTTCAAAACAAAAGCTCATTTCTGCAATCAGCAGACTGCCCCTTTAATTGAATATACAGTGATAACTGACATGGAAAAAGACAAATAAAAAAGCAAATAAAAGAAGAAGGGTAATATTCTCCTCCTAAGCTCCTCAGCAATAACCTGAGTTGTCCTGAGTTTCAAACTCACTGCTGTTGTAGAAAGAAATATCTAATAAAATACAGCCAATGAAAAATGTGTGTGTGTGTGTGGGGGGGGGACTGAGTGGTGGTTTATTCCGGATTGCTTCTGCATATTAAATAATTTACAATTGAATGCATTTTCACATATATAATATATTATTTGTGGATAGCTAATTGAAAATGGGAATGCTGCATTTAGCTAAAGGCTGGATTCAGTACACATCAAAGGTTTAATAAGGTTGTTGCGGTAACTGCGAGCAAGTAATCCTGTAGCCGAAAGTCATTACAAGATACCTTGCAATTTAGGATAGTTTCCCGTTTCTAACTGCCCCCTCTTTTGTCAAGCGCGCATGCTCAGCCACAGCACGCGTGAGATGTATTGATGAGATATTGCAAGAACTGTGTGAGTCTAGTTGTTAATTGGGTTTGGACCACGCGGATCAACACGGGATTACACTCACGAAGCAATAATTAAGCCGAAATGATTGCTTTGGAAAGTTAGTTTTCTCTTACCTTTTCTTTTGGAGAATTGTGAGAAGTGTCCTGTATGCACGCGCTTCCTCGCTGCTGCTAAAATGATGATGATGATATTCGCGTAGGTGGAATAGCGTTTTGTTGTTGTTGTTTTAAAAAAAACTGAACTGTCCCTGTTCAGCAGCCTGCTGGAGGCAGCAGAGGAGAGCTAGCCGGATCCTCGGCCCGCATCTGATGCTCGAGTCTCTCGTTTCCTTTCTTTTAAATATGACTCTGTCATGTGACCACCGTCCAATGCGCTCCCTACAACTCCTCCACACAAACACACCAAATAATGCTGCAAATACTATGCAGCTTCTAATAGCTGGGGGGCATACGTTCTACATGTCTTTGCTGAAATGTGCTACTGTGAATGCAAGCACAAGGATGTTTGGTTTCATTCTGATATGTTTAAAGACAACGTGCTTATTTTCACACTTTTTACACTCACTGTGGTAAAAAAGCAACAACTGCTAACTGAGTGTCAACTGATGAATAGAAAGAAACACACAAAACCGAAAATGTCCTTCATTCAGGGAGATGTGTTGGTATTTGTCTCACACTGCCTGCCTTCCACACACCGTCCCCCTTTCTTAAAGCCTCATCCATCTTTCGTGTCATTCCGTGTCCGTCAGCGATCCGTGTTTGGCTGTATTTCCCCTCCGGTGCTGCTGATGGGATTGCATGTACGGCTGTGTGGAGCCCGCACAGATCCAGCCGGGTTAAATTATGGACCCCACCAGGGTAATGGATAAAAGCGCTGCGCCTGATCCATTAAAGCAGAAAGTTAGATTTAGACATAATGGTTTAAAAAATGAATGGTTATGTTTGAGAATGAGCCTTGAGTTGGTCGTGTTTTCAGGAAAAGTTCCCAACAGTGAATTTAAGGATACAAAAAAAACTGGGCATCTGTCATGTGACCAATCCATTAAATAGAGCATCGTTGGCAATGTCACAATCAAATAAAATGTTTCTCCTCTCAGTTCCATTAATTCAGTCACAGTTCAGTCTTAAACTTCCCAGTAATCCATGGCCTCATGTTACTTTACCTACAACTAATCCCAGTGAGTTCCACGCTGTAAGGTTTATAGATTTTAAACTTGGGGAAAAAAAACAGAGCACTGATATCAGAACTGGTACTCTCTAGATAAACTGAGTTCAAGGATCATAATAGGTGAGAGAAAAAGTTGAATTGTTGCATCACCGTTTCATGGCGCTCACACGTGTCAATTAGAAAGTACAAACTGTATGGTGGTGCTAGACCAGGCGTCGGCAACCCACGGCTCCTGAGCCGCATGCGGCTCTTCCGCCCCTCTGTTGCGGCTCCCTGAGGCTACATACACACCAATACGTTTTAACAAACAAAAACGATCTCCGTCCACACGGCGTTTCAGCATCGTTTTCAAAATGATCTTCGTCCGGACTAAAATGCCTGAAAACGAATATCACGTGACTATACGTACACTGGGCACGGGGGCGTGTGCCGGTGTAAACAGGAAGTAGATTGGTTGCTTAGTTTAAAAAAATACGACAGAGTAATAAAGTAGTCTTTAAGAATGACTTAAGATCTTCCTCTAAAATCTTCCTCTATAAACTCAAACAGACAAATTTCCTGTAAAGTTTTTGAAGTTTTATTTTTCAGACTTAGTTACAACGCTCTCTCTCTCTCTCACACACATCAAACTTACTTTAAAATTAACATTTACACAGAAAAGTTTACTAGATTATGATCCATAAATGTGGTCAACACACGTCTCTCACTCGTTTCCTCGGTTTCGTTGTCTGTTCTCACTCGTAGCTCTGCTGGTGGCTGAAGTCTCTGTCCTACTGGAGAGAAATCAATGTTTTGTTCCTTTATAGTTTGCGTGTGGAATTCACAATAGTTGTGCAGAACAAAATAAGCATTAATAAGAAAGGAAAGTCCTCCGTTTTGTGTCCGTCCTCCTCAAAGCCGCTAACCGTGACTTCAGACGGCCGCTCCATAGGGCTGATAACGCCACTGGACACGCCGCTCGCTAATCGCTCCAATAACAGCTGCTTCTGCCGCAAAATGCAAACTTTAACTGGACAACAGCTGCTAGTAAAGACAACAAGGTCAGCAACACCTGTAATCAGCCGTCCATGTTGAATTAACCTGGAAGTTGATGGGTAATCAATGTTGTTGTTTGTGAGCTTCCGGGAAAGGGTCACGTGATAGGGGCGTGACGAATCAGGGAAGGACACGTCGTGACTGCTAAATCCCAAACAATTAGCGAACGTGGGTGTCTACGTCATCGTTTCTAAACGTATGCGTTTACGAGCGTCCACACGAAGAGGTAACCCCGGAGTTTTCAAACTCCTCCGTTTTCAGTGCTCGAAAACTCCAGCGTAGTGTGGACGCTCAGTGTAAACGTAGCAAAACATATGCATTTTCAAATGGAAACGGAGTAGTGTGGACATGGCCTCAGGCTTTGACAAGAAATAACATAAATAACAGTTATTTTTTATTTTTTGCACAGTGGACAATCTTTCAGAGGGAACACCTCTTATCTTGGAGTTTGAGGTGATACTGTGTCACTGAAAACATGTTTTAATATGTTTAATACATCCTATTACGTCGCTGTCCCTGCAGGTGGCTAATCATGATTTGCAGACCCCCGCCCTCGGTAAACTATCAATGGATAAATCCAAAAAAAGAAAAGTCACGGAGGAAAATAGAGAGTTTAATTCAGCGTGAACGTATTAATTTGCTTTCACTGCCAACTTACCTGTATACTTGATATGTGGCGAGAAATTTGCAAACAACAAAAAATGTAATGTTGAAAGACACTTCCAGAACAAGCACACAGCATTTGCTGAAAAGTATCATGCTGGAGAGGAGTGAAAAAGAGCGATTTCTCAACTGCTGCAGCAAACTGAGCAAGTTTTTTTCTCCTCTTCGTAAGAGTTTGATATTGTTATAGCAGGTAAAATAGCAATAAAAAGTTTTTGCATATATAATATAACTATATATGAAACTTTATAAGCTGTGATATCAAATAGCTGTTGCGGCTCCAGACAAATTTTATTTAGTGGAAAATAGGGCAATATGGCTCTTTGGATAGTAAAGGTTGCCGACCCCTGTGCTAGACCAAAGGCCAGTGGATCAACAAATTCATGACCACTCATCCTCTTAAACGATGAATATCAACAGTTGCTGCTGCAGTCACACCAGTTCCTTGTATCTATGTTTTTTTAAAGATGAATTAAAAGCCGAAAAAGAGTTGAGAGGAAAATCCTCTTCTGACTGTCTCCTCTATAATACATGCCAAACAGCCTGCAGCAGTGGAGCATCTCTTGTGTAACAGCATTATTTTTGATACATTTTAATGAAGATCATATTACTTCAGACCACAAACCTCACTGTTTGTGGTCCCACTTCGGCTGCTATGAAGCCTGGAGGTCTTCTTTGTACTCTCCCGTTGTCTTGCTCATCACTGTACAGATTGCGTGCTTCGGGCAGAATCCATACTGCCCCATTCAATGCGATTAGAAGTGGCTGCAGTCATTTCTGGACAGTGAATTTAATGACTCTGAGACCGTTTGTGTTTTTTTGTAAGTGTAGAATTTCAGACAAGATGTTGGCACCATTCTGGGCCCTTAATGATGCCACTCTAACTTTATTCTTTTTTTTTTCATCTCTGCTGTTCGCTAGTTCTTTTTTTTGCGATTTGCTGTTCTCATCTCGTCTCTCGTCTGTTCCTTTGTCTGTCTTTATTTTCTTGTGCGCATCCAACCCAGCTCCCCGTTTTCTGTTTGAGGTTCACCACGGTCACCGTCATTCGCAGAGAAATCGATACCAAAAAATACTGTTCGGCAGCAGCGGATCATCTCAGCTTATCCTTCGCCACCAGGAGTTTCTGAGCACCTGTAGATCATCATCAAGAAGCATTTTGAGAACTCTCTATAATAACAACTGCATCACAGCATGAATACAAAACAATACCAGCCACAAACTGTTCCCTGTCCACATGTGTTGTTGCACGATACAAAACATAAAGATTTAATATAACAAGTCTGAGCAAAGAAAACACAGGGGAGGAGTCCTGCTGTAACAACAGATGTGCAGGGACAGGGCTCATCACTTCAGCACATGCCCCTCTGCTAAAATAATGTCTTCAGTAAAGATCTGAACTGAACTTATAGAAGAAAGACTAAATAATGTGAACACAATATAATGTAATTCAATATCCCCACAATGATACTAGCATATTGAAGTTTACATTGCTCAGCTTTCGTGGAGACTGTGTCAGAGAGGTGCAGATTTGGTTCCTTGACCCCCCCCCCCCCCCCAAAAAAAATAACGGTCAATCATGTTGGTATCATATGATGTCTTGTTGGTCTGAACCCAAATATATAATGGATATTGACTTTTTGGAACACCTAAAGCCAAATGAAAGCAATTCAGTCTTCTCTTCTGTCTCAATTGTCATTAGCGGGGACGTTATTACATTTCTCATGGCTTTGGAAAATTCAATTTCAGAAATCATACTGCGACATTCAGAGCACAGGCCGTGTTTGTGGGTGAATGTCATTCGGGTGTGAGTTGCCAAAGGAGAAGAACACTAATGGTTCCAGGTTGTTTGGTCTCAGCCGTCTCCATGTTGAGAGCCGTGTGGAGGCAGTAGATATGCTCTGACTTCAGTTTTGGGCAGCTTTAACTGCACTTACAACTTGAACATTTGTTTTAAAACATAACATAAGCTTGCCCTTTGAGACAAGTTATATGGGTAAATAAACATAATCTTGTCTAATTTAAGGAATTTCATGTAATACATATTATTATAATTATACTGTAATGGAAAAAGACCATCACCCTCATTGGTTTTGTATTATGCAATGGTACTGAGGGTTATTTGTCCCAGCTGAGTCAATTTAAATGTTCCATCTCATGTACAGAGTATAGACGAGTATAAGCATCTCTGTACTGTATGAAACAGCAATTACTTGTTGTGCAGTGTTTTCTGTGAGGACGTGAAGACTGGCAGAGTGGAGCACGGAAATCAGTGAACAATCTGCAGAGCGGGCCGAGCGAGGACACAGTCTGCCTGTCGGGGGAAGGACATCAAGGCTGCCTAATAAATCTGTATTCATTATTCAGACCTTGGCTCCACACTGCACAGACATTTTGCGGGGAAATGTCAACATCATGTGCCTGTGACGAGCTGCGCTGTCACACCATTTTAGAGAAGGGGCTAATGAAAGGGGAGGGTTTCTCTTTGGTTTAATGTTGTAGAACACGTTATCACAAGTTTGCAATCTGATCTAGAAAAACACATTTTTGACAACTAATCAAAAAACGAGAATTATTTAATCTCTAACACATTTGAATACATATTGGATCACTCAATCACCTTTATTTCAAGTGTAACATTGACATATTGTTGCTTTAATATGGAAAGTTAACAAAAAAAGATAAGATAAAGTAAAAGTACTTGCAAAAAACAGATGAGAAGAACGATACCCTTCTCACAATGGTCTGTTAAATATAAAGCTATACAGCCAGCAGACGGTTAGCTTAGCTTAGCATAAAGGCTGAAAACCGAAGGAAAAAGCTAGCCTTGCTCTGACCAATGGAAACAGAATCTGCCTACCACCACTAAAGCTTAGTAATTAAAATGTTCTATCTTGTTTATTTAATCTAAATTAAATAAGAAATCAATAAAACAAGGGCTGCAATTATCCACTATTTCAATGTTTCATTATAAAATTGATCCACCTATTATTTTCTCAATAATCCATATTGTCATCTATAAAAGGAAATGGGGCCATCACAGTTACACCAAATCCAAAGTGACATGTTGCCTTCAGATGTCATGTTTTGTCAGTTCATATTTTAGAGATGTCCCACATTACCTTAATCAATTCCTTGAAGTGAGCTGTGCTATTCATGAGCCTGATAGCACTAAGGACAAATCCTCTGATCCAGGTAAATCGGATATGCGAGTGGGCGTCATGATTCCCCATGAATTGAGTCCAGGCTCTCCTTCTACCCAGAGAATATTATGACCTGCTCTACACTGGTAGCTTCAGTATAAATAGACTCTACATGAGTCAGGATGCACTTGCATTTCAGAGTGAGAGACAGCATGACCCCGGAGGATGGAAAACGTCGACCTGCTGGTTGTAATTGTTATGCGTTGGGTTTTCAATAGCCGTAGAGAGCAGCAGGACCGCCTCTCCGTGTGTGCTCTCAGTGGCTTATGTCACCCCATTTTCAAGCCAGTGGGTCAGAAATGACACGTTTGATGATGGATCTTTTATTGCCAAGTAGAATAAGTACACACTCTGATTGGAAAACTTTTTTAAAAATCCTTTTCATTTCATAAATCAAATGTAACTACTCATTCTTTCTGTTATTCATCGCAGCCTGTGTAGTGCCATTGACTTTCCTCGCTGCGTGAGTCAAGGTTTATTTGCATATATACGAGTGGGAGACTGCACAGAGATGGAGGAGGACTGATGACAACATTTTATGTGTGCTGGCTTTTCAGTAAGCACTGGCTGGTCTCCCTCCCTGCATGCGCTTCTATTATTGTATGTGTTATCTGCTGTTTGGAAAAGCACTCCAGACCAGGGCCGTAAAAATAAAGAGTGCAGGCAGTGCAGTTGCACGGGGGCCTATAGGGTGGGTGGGGGGGGGGGGCGATAGTGAGAGCTATTTCCTCAGGCTGTTCTTATCCAAATCAAATCATATGTATTCCACGTAATCTTAAATCGGGCTGCACAAGATCACACAAGGCGGACAGGAGGGGCGGTGGTTGGGTTCAACAAAAGCCGATCTGTCACCCAAGAGACCGCTGTTCGTTCCTCGTGTGAAACAAGTCAATATAGATTTGTTTGTCACGTAACTTGCATACTTCAGTAAAAGCACTTTAACAGTTATTTTAACCCAAATGACGATCTCTTCCTTAACCTAACTTATCTTTTCCTAAACCGAACCAAGTAGTTTAGTAGTTTTGTTGCCTAAACCTAACTAAGTTGTTTCCTGCGAAGACGGAAGTTTGTTTTGAAAAGACTGTATGCATTCAACGAGCAGAAATTGACACACGTTGCTGGATTTTGTAGGAAAACGCACCAAAAATGAGGAGTAACTTTTATGATGTCAAACAAACCGTTGTATGAGGATACGTTGATTCCCGATACAGTAGCCTATGCAACTCATTAGACTGTACAATCTAACACATTCTTGGAAATATATATATATATATATATATATATATATATATGCCTAATGGTGTGTGTGCTCCTTAAATAGTAAGTAGCGTGCACTGGGGCCCGTCACAACCACCTTACGCCACTGCTTCAGACATCCACTGTATCTGTGAGAGAGGCCTTTTTACAGTTTTGCAAGAGCTCAACTGGAGTAAGTATTTTGTTTCGCTCTCTGGCACATTAGATGGTCGTCTACTTTTTGCACAAAGAAGACAAAAAGATTAATTTTCAGAACTGCCGTCACTCTGCTGTGAATGTAGGAAATGACTAATTTGCAGCCATAATTATGTTGAATCGAGTGGGATGAATTCATTACTTTGCCATTTTCATTCTACCGCAGGCTTGTCGGTGGTGCGATATGCACTGATTCTTTTTTCTACATAACGCCATATGTTGTCAGCGAAGGTGATTGGCCTCTGCTGAGATGCATGTGCAAATTGATTTATCTGCAAACGGTACTTTAATTTAAGCTCCACACGATCCTGACATGTGGGTGACGCTCTTTAAGATAGATGGCGGACAACAAAAGGGGGCTGAGAAATCATGGAGGAGGAATGTGCACAATTCAATAACCTAGCCACGGAAAAATACACAGCTCCTTATCTGGAGACAAAAATAAAAAAGAGGAAGGTTATCTGCAATGATACATCCTCTGTTCAGGATTCTCTGGGTACAATTTTAATCAGAGCTGGAAGACGCCTTCATCCCAAGGGAGCGCAGCAACAAAACATCTGTTCTGTCTGTCTCCTGATTCATGAGTTTAGTAGATTATTAAGTTTTTCTTCTGAGATCTGTCATCTCCACCCAGCGCCGAAGAGGCACCCTTATCCTTTTCTCCGATCTGTGTCTGCTGGTCCATGCTGCAAGCTCCATTGAGCCTGGGGATCGATATAACCCAGTTTAATCTCAGTACCAGTGTAATAACCCAGGGCATTACAGTTGGATGCCCATGGGAAAAATTGAAAAGGTGGGTGGAGGGAGTGACGGAGTAGGAAGGTGTGCTTGTGCATCGTTTGTTGGGATAATAAGTTCAGGAGTGAGTAACGGGCTGTAAAGAAAGATCGAGTGAGGACGCTGGAACTTAAACTACAAAAGGCACCGTAGCTCAACCTAAGCAATAGATTACAGTTGCTTGCACAAGTAAATAAATTTTACTAATGGCCTGCTGTCATCATTTTTCATCATTTCCCTTCATGCCTCTTGGCATGTAGGGCAGCAACAAAAGTCTTCCACTCCTGTCTGTCCTGGGCGAGTCGCTGGATGGTGCCCCATGAGCGGTTTAGGCTCTGCATCTCCTACTCCACAGTTCTTCTCCATGTGTTTCTTGGTCGGCCTCTTTGGCCTGCTGTGCCCATAGCTGCAGATCTTCTCCAAGGCTTGTCACTAAGAGAAACCCAAAATGTTCATTTTTTTACTGATAATGTGGCTTCTTTTAGTCTGCAGTTTATCTCAACAACTACCTTTAGGCTGCAGCATAGTCCCTATGCCCTTGATGCTCCTGTAACTACTGGCCTCACATACATACGTTTGACTGGTCGATAGGTTAGTCTGGGTAGTATGAGCAATCACGTTCTAACAGGCTTTTGGTTGAATGACATCGGCCAAAATGCAGTCTCGGAACCCATCGGCTATCGTTTGAAGATGATGTAGCCTTTTATTGGTTTAAAATGAGCTTGTAAACTGGCCACAACAATCCAGCCGTCTTCTCTCAACTTCAACTCCAGTCTAGTATCTCTGATGGCTACACCCGAACCACAGAAATAAACTTAGCCCCTTTCACCCATATGCTTATCCATCGTCCGACCGATGGATTTCTAGATTGTTTAATGTTAAACCCTTAAAAACTATGACTATTTTTTTTTCTTTAAACCATAATTTTAGCTTATTTCACCTGCTTCAGATGTTATTGGCCGATTGAATGGGGGTTATCAGCAATTATCAGCCTCATAGATTTAGGTCAGAAGAGGCTGTTATCATCTATTTACGTGGTTGATCACCGATAGGAAGAGACAAAGAAGACGACGACCTATAGTGGCCGTAGTAATTATAAAGGGAGGTGGGCGTCAGGTGTAATGGGGGCTTTCATCCAGGAGACTGCTTATTGCTTCACGTGTGAAGCCAAAAGTCAATGTTGACTTATTTTACAATACATTTGTTACGCAGCTTAGTACCAAACCTAACCAAGTAGGTTTGGGCCTAAAGCGAAGGTATTGTGTCAATCCACAACGGGTTTTTTTGGCCTGTCTGAAGCATTAGAATGGTAGCAATAACCCCTGAAAACACTTATTCAAAATTTAAAATGGGTGCTTATTTAGTTGTGAATTTTTACTTTCATAAAGAGGACTTTAAAGACACATATTCAAAACTGCAGCATTGACAGCCGAGCTGCTTCCAGCAAAGTGGTTTTACCTCATTGTTTGTTGACAGAAAAATGTAATTGAAAAAAGATGTAGAGGAATGTAAACCTTTATCATGTACTGACATTTTGAAGTAAGATGCCACTGACATGATGAATCAGATGACAGATCAACTGAGCGATCACGATCAACATAATATCAGAGCGTCAGAGTGTCTGCAGCTACAGCTGTTTCACCATTATTAGTGTTCCACCACACAAGGAGCGTTGCATTTGTTCAGGCAGAGCCACCTGCGTCGCCAGCTGCTTGGCTACCAGTTTCTAGTAACTTCCGATCATATTCATACAGGTGGACAACGGGGCCATTATAACTTGACACTTTCTGCAAAATCTAACTGAGTAGCCATCAACTATAAATAGTCAATTTCCATGGATGAAGCGTCTCCGATGGACACAATTCTAATACATTTTAAAACATCAACAATTTCATTACCGCTTTAATGCATCTAGTTTGTCTTCTCCATCATTAATTCATGGTCGAGGCTGAACGGTGTATCACCTTTTGCTTATTTTCTTCCCATCTTTGCATGGCTGCCCGTGGTTTCTCTCATTTCCCTCCACAGTCCGAAGCAGTGGACTTTTCCCTGCATGTCACCCAGAGCATGCTGGGATAGCCTCCAGCCATATGTGACAGTGAGTAAGAGTAAATTCAAGTTCCTTTTTTTGATTTGGTCGAATGTATAATAAAGAGCTGCAGTATAACGACAAATTAGAAAGTATATTGTCCCAAAGGAGACACACAGAAATGCTGAAAACGGATCACACTACGATCAATCACATTGGTTTTTGCAAAAGAGTCTTTAACCGTGTCTCCTCATCCTTCCTGCAATGCCCTTTGCATATGTCAACCAACAGGACACGCTTTGTGTGTGTGTGTGTGTGTGTGTGTGTGTGTGTGCGCGTGTGTGTGTGTGTGTGAGACTCTTTGCACAATTTTAAAGAGAAGGGAATGTGCTTTGCAGTGCAGCTGATTTAGAGGATATTGGTAATTATGTTGGAAAGAGACCGTGGCTAATTACAGCTTGGTTCCTGTCCTTTATAAAATGAGATGGAAAGAATATTGGTTAGTGTGTGTAAGGCGGGGGGGGGGGGGGTTATTATGCAGTCAGTTAAGTGTATCCCTTCATTCAATACATGATCAGTCTGTGCACATAATATTCAAAATATATAAGACACACGATTAAGGCAACGGTCTGTCTGTCTATCTATCTACCTATCTACCTATCTATCTATACATCCATCCATCTATGTCTTGAAATCTACCTTAACATTTGTGAGTTTTCAGTTTGCTTTCATTTTGCATCATATTTGCATTTTTTTTGCATTTAGCTGATGATGCTCTTATCCAAAGCAGCTTACACTGAGGGAACCAGCAGAGTACATTTTCTAAACTTCCCAGAGTGCCATCCACTACTCCTCCCATTAGCGTGGTGCAGGTTGATTATACGTTTCACAAGTTCAAGGGTTACATTTAAGCCTGCTTTATCTAGTTCGTCAGGGTGACAGAAAGTCTTTATCCAGGTGATTGCCCCACCGTCCCCTCAGGGACCTAAAGATCCCGCGTGGCTTTCTTCCGCTGCACCAGTGTATTTGCAGCGATGGCTGAGCTGTACTACAAGCCCACTGTGGGTGTCCTGGGAACGAAGCTGGTGGGGTGGAGGATGTGAATCCAGGGCACACTCTGGCAGAGCTGCTGAATTATTCATGTCCCCCCACCATGCCTGCCTGCGTTCCTCTCTGCAGTTCATCGACTGAGACGTCCATAACAGTGTGAAGGAGAGATCTCTGACTCTCCCCTTCACTAAATCTCAAATGGTGTGCGCTTTCTTGGTTTTTGCAACCAATTATATGGAAGCGGGAACAAGATACAGCCATCTTGATAGATGGGTCTGCATTTACACCAACACTTTAGCATAAAGAACAGCCCAGAGGTTATTTTACTTCCCTGATTATGAAAGCAGGGTGCAGATCTGTGTGTTCATTGAAAAGTGTTGAAGAAAAGATAAAAACAACACCACCTGAAATCAATGTTTCTTTTAGGAACACGCAGCAGATCTGTCACATGCACATACATGAGTGCACGTGCAGTCAAAACAAGCGCGTGCACGCTCAAGACCTGTGCAACTTTGCATCGAGGTAGCGAGAAACAGCAGCAGAGCAATCCTTTGTATGAATAGGAGGCTCTAAATGTGTCTGACCTTAGATAGTGTGGAGGAAATGGATCTGCTTGAGGGAACACTTGTACTTGTTACTTCCCATCAGCCTCCTTCAAAATGTCAAATTTGCTTTTCACCTCGCAGACACGAAGCTTTGACTGTACATCTCCAGCAGCTCAGTATTAGGCCGGCTAATGAGACTTATTTTTGCTTTTCATTTGTATTCGCCGGAGTCCCAGGAAGGCAGGTCTGTGTTATTAGGAAGACTCACCACAGGCCACTGTTTCTCATTCTGAGTCTCCCAGGGGGGTTAAACAGAGAGAATTATAATAAATTATAGATCATGTTTCCCGTTTCCAGTCAGTGTTGTTTTTTTAACGATGGCGACGAAGGCCCTCTCACCTCCATGATGTAAGTTCTTCTTTTAAAGCGGCGATCTCTTTGTCTTTTGCCAAAGGAGGTAACGCTGTTGTGTTTGAGCCTATGGCCCACAAGTACTGCAATATTTATACATTTGCAGTATTATTTACTGGGTGTTTAAATGGAGTGATTTTTTTGTAACGGTTTTGGACAAAACGGACAGATGATGTCCTGCTGATGGAGGCTCCGATCAGACTCCTATTTGAAGGACTTGTTGAAAGATAAAAAATGAAGGTTCACTAACAATAACAAATATGCAAAGATAGAAAGATAATCTGCATGTGGGACAAGGGTGGAATGAGGAATTCCACCTGTTCCTATTGGTCTTTCATCACCGCCACAGGTTTCTTTTTCATCTTTCTCTCTTGACTTAAGTACACATCAATGGGGGTGGGGCTACGCCTCCTGCTGTGTTTTCAACGCATCATGATTTCCTCCACATAGCCTTTAGAACACATCATGTTCATAAAGCTGTGGTCTCCCCCCCCACCCCAAGCAAAAGCACCCCCCTCACCCTTTTATGTCCACCTCGCCTCCTCGTAGTTCACCCGCTCGTGCCATACTGCTGTTTGGCTGTTTGCTTCGTACTCTCCCTCTGTCTATATCTCAAGGTTAATGTCGCTGTCATGTTGCTCACACTGTGTCAGTCCTGAATGTCTCAAGCTGTCAAAGTTTGTCACGGTTGATGTGCAATGTCAGAAATAATTACTCAAGATAGAAAATGAATAACAGCATGTTCTCGGGCCTTTGTAGTACTCTCTCTCTCCGTCTCTCTTCTTCCAGCGTGTGTGTGTGTGTGTGTGTGTGTGTGTGTGTGTGTGTGTGTGTGTGTGTGTGTGTGTGTGTGTGTGTGTGTGTGTGTGTGTGTGTGTGTGTGAGATCACTGAGATCTCAATAGAGAAGACAGTTAAAAAATAGTTTATTGTTTTAGTTTCAGTATTAATCTGTTGTTTTATAAACATACATGTCATTTTGATTTGGGGGGATTTATTTCGACATTTTGGGAAACATGCTTATTTGCTTCTTGGCGAGAGCTCGATGGAAAGATCTATAAACCACTCTGATGTCTGTACAGTAAATATGAAGCTATAGGCGGCATACGTTTGCCTAGCTTAGCATAACAACTGATAACTGGGGAAACAGCTAGCCTAACTCTGTAAAAAGATTTTAAAAATCTGCACCTATAAAGCTCACTGATTGACACATTATATTGCCTTTGTTTCGTTAAAATAAAAGAAGAAACAAGTTGTAGTTTAAGTCACCTAGCCCGGAGAAGGAATGGTCACATAAACCCCCATTAAAACCTTTCCCTGAGTCAGACTATCTTTTCCACCTCTTTTGAGTCTTTGTGCTGAGTTAAGCTAAATGTGTCCTGGTTATAGCTTCCTAGCAAACAATAGATAGGAGTATGGAATCAATATTTTCATATAACAGTAGCAGTATTCCATGGATTGTTTTAGAATATCATTTTTCTCTCAGTTGTACATGTCTACTAGAAACTCTCTTCATTGCAGTCAGGCAGCATCAATGTTTAATTTCTTTCCATCTCTTTAAGCTTGATTAATTATTGCCGTTGGATTCTCCTGTCTCTGAGGAAATTCCACACACAAGCCTGCTGGGATTCCCTCTAACACTCATGCACATGCCCTTTTTTTTCAGCACAGTGTCATTTGTGTTGGCTTGCTTGGGGTAACAGCAGTCTGGCATGCGTAGAGTCTTGTCAAGAGAGAGAGCATGAAATCTGAAGCGTAGCTGCATCTTGACTGAAGCCACTGGAGCATGGGCTGTGTGACCCTGAGGGATCCGGGATCTCTGGATTTGCAGATAATAGTCTTTATCACACACTGTGATTGGAATAGCTATCAGGAGAGCAGTTTTTCTGTTGATAAATGCATAATGCTCATGGAGATACAAACTCAGCTAAGAGTGGTGCCCTTAATCCTGCCCTCCACCTTTCTTTGACTGCAACAAACAGCGTCATGTACATGCTGTTATCCAGGTTGACAAAGTTCAACTGTGTGTGTGTGTGTGTGTGTGTCGACTGACTGTGCAGCTTGCTTAAAAATGATGACTCAAAAACATGCAGATTTTTAATTACGAACCTACAGGACATTAACTTAAGCTGACATTATCACCCAGAGCTGTCTGTTTGATGTTAAGTCATGCTCCATGATTTATTTAAGCATTTATCTTTGTTTAATACAGTGGCGGGCCGTGTGTTTATACCTGGGCCTTCAGTGCTGCCCTACTACAGTTGAACCACCTCCTAATAACCTCATCATGACGCCACAGCTACGGGTTATTATTTTTTTCATGTAAAAAACACATATTCACATAACACTGCAACATTTGACAAGTGAAATAAAATGTTACATGAAGCTCAACACCTACACTAACTGCAGAGTGCAGATACATGAATATGCGCAAAACTATTTCAATCAGGAGAGACAAGTCAGATAAAGAAAAGATCATGGTTTATTGCGCACAAATGATATGTGATGATAACTCTACAGCGAGATTTGTAATGGAGCGGCGTCTGCCCGGAGCAGCAGCAAGATAAATCCCCCCGGTGCAGTCCAGACACTGGTGGTGATGGTGGCTAATGAGGCTGATAGAATGATGAGTTGATGAAGATGATGAATCAGCGAAGATTGGGTGGAGATGGGGAGGTGGAGGGTTGCGTAACAGCAGCATGAACGAACTGAAGGTAGAGAGACAATCATATTTAAGAGAGACAGCAGCAAGACGATAGGCTAACCAAGTAATTGTGGCGTTGTGCTATTAGATAGAAGAGACCAGCTGATCTAGACAGCTGATATCATGACTGACAGCCCCAAACATTGACAGCAGGGAAACGATGTGCATGCATGAGGAGTGATTGGCAGATGTATGAGGAATAAACTACGGGCTTAGGCATGCAAGAGTATAGTCTTCCCGACTGAACTTATACTCGAGCCTCATAAAGAATGCAGGTCTATCACTATGACGCAGCATGACGGGATGCTTCGTCATTAACGGACAATGCATATAGTCAAAATCATATGTAATCAACACAATGACAAGAACAAACTCACAAGAACCAGTCACATATATTTATATGACAGCAAAGCAGGTAGAATAACATAAAACACAAATAACACCATTCAACAGGCCTCTGCACATTCCAGCAAAACTGCGGCGCTAAAACACGTATTCATCCTCGCACTCAAGAGCACGGCCATTGAAATATTATTCACATCAGAGGGAACAATATTAAATATCATAAAAACGACACCATAGACAAATGAACACAGTAGTAACGCTACTGCAGATGTAAAACAACAAAAGCAGTTAACTTACCAAAGCTGCTGTTCACTTAAAGACAAAGTCCATCCTCCTTTCTTTGATTACAAAGAGTTCAATGACACGGTTGTACAGAACATCGGTGCGGTTCAGTTCCAGTAAGAAGTCCTTCTCGATTGCCATGGATGCCAATGATGACAGTCGAGCCTCCACAGTTTGTAGGCCAGTAGAGAAGGCCTTGAAGGCCCTGACGGCACACCACTGTTTAATACAATTCTTTAATTAAAAGATTATTCTGGGTTTATAAGAATCAAGAGTCTCATTTCCGTATTCTTGGCATTCATTCTTACTGGTAATGCTTAAACTTTAGCGTACTTGCCATAGTTGTGTAAACACACGTTTTTTCAGTGCATTGAAGGATTTATTACGGACATTTGGGATGCGCTCACGTTCAGTTTATCTCCAAATAAATTGGTCGACATAATCTGGCTAAAGGAACGGTTTGTTCACAACCTGATGAATCATCTGATTGCTATTGTTTCTTGCAGCATTTGTCTTTGTTGTAGAGATGTGGCTGTGTTAGCAGTTTGGTGCATGCAATGATCCAATTACATATGTAACGTTATAGATGTCCGGATAGGCGACACCCGACCACAGTGTTGGGTCATTCATCCACTTCGGGGGAGAATGAGGGGATCATTCTTAATTTATTAAGGTATAATGAATGGCAAAAATAATGATTAGACATCTAAAAAACAAACGCTTGTTTAACAAGAAATAAATGCATACAAGCTTTCTATCCCCCAAAAAGGGGAACAACAGCAAACGTGGGAGGTTCCTTGTAAATTAACCGCATTTTTGTAGCGCTTTAATCCAAAGCGCTTTACAATTTTTCCGATCATTCACCCACGCATTCACACCAATGGCAGTAAGCTACCATGCAAGACACTGGCCTGACCATCGAGAGCAATTTTGGGTTCAGCATCTTGCCCAAAGAGACCTCAACACAGGGACTGGAGCAGTCAGGTATCGCACCTCCAACTCTGCAATTATTTGGCGTCCTGCTCCACCGAGTATCTTCCACCACAAGCCAGTTTCTCCAACAGGCTGCTGCTCATCTGTGTCTTTCTGTCTCTGTGAACTCGTTTTGTATCCATGAAAAATAAAATGTCGTCTTCCCCATTGTGGCTCGCGAATAGAAGTATATCATACTAATATAACTAATATTGCAGACACACACACTTTTTTGTGATGTACATTATAAGCAACATTTTGACTCACAATATCATTCACTGGAGGTGCACGCTGAATTACTGGTATTTGATCATGAAAAATGAATGAATGCACAGCAGTGGGAATGCACAGTCTTAATGTTTTAGTCCAAAAGACTTTTTCATTTTTAGCTGGTATTCCTAGCAGGACTGAATACAAATTGCAGTCATTGATCATTGTTCATTCAAGAGTCATCTTCTAAAGCTGGTGTTGCAAAACTACATCCCCCAGGGCAATTATCTCTGTCTTGCACAGAAACCAATATTTTACTATATTTCTGCCCGTTTTGTTTGTTATATCTTAATACAGATTTACATCTTATATTTGCATTTGCATCGTTATCTTTCAAGTTCAATTCAGTTCAATTTTATTTGTGTGTAAACCACTTTCAAAAATCACACATTTTCCTCAGAGGGCTTTACAATCTGTACGACATCCAATATCCTCTGTCCTTGGACCATCGCATCGGATTAAAAAAAACAACCTAAAAAACCTTCAACAGGCGGAAAAAAAAGGAAGAAATTAAGGAGGATCGCTTTCCCAGGATGGTGCAATAGATGTCATGTGTACAGAATGAAAAACATAATTAAATAACATAGACTTAAGCGGGCCCTTAGGTCATGAACAGAAACCTTTAATTTTCAGTTGACTTTACTTATTTACAGATTGACACATAACATCATAGTATTCTAAGTGGTAACTTAGATCGTGCACAGTATTAGAGTTCAAAAGTATTGAATTGATTTCAATAAAAGTTAAGAGCAGCTAATACAGAAATATTTTTGCGTAAAATGTGGGAACACCAACAAACTACTGTAATGTCAAACGTTAAACTATTTGATTGTGTTGAATAGTTATTTTGATCGAAAATGAATCTTCTATGGCGCATGGGGTTTTCTGGTCTAGAAACACATATTTTTCTTGCAGTGCAACAGGTTTAAAACTGCATTAATAACTATTGTTTTTGTTATTACTTTTCCTTCATATTATTACTATTTTCTACAGCGCCGATACACTTTGCCAATACATTGTGTAACGTTACCACCTTGACCTGCCATCATCCACTTTTTGTAAAAGAGATAATTTTGGAGTCATAGATTATCAGGTCACAGTGCTGATGGCAGAGTGCCAGAGAGGAGACGGCACTTGAGGCGAGCAAGAAGACTCAGAGATGGTATAAGCACCAGGGGCAAAAGGGTAATGAACACTCCACAGGAGCAACAATAACAATAACAACAGGAGGGCTCAGCTCCATGACCCCAACAGGAGGGAGGAGGATGCCAACTGTGCGTCTGTCCTTTCATCCTTCATTTAATACCATATGTGTTTATACAGTGTTTACTTATGTATAATATCCTGCACAACATGACATGATGGGGGGGGGGGGGGGGGGGGGTATATGAGTCGTCTTTCCCGCCCTGGCTTAGCTTAGAAGACGCTAAATTTGTTGTTATGACCCAGCTTGCTAAGGGAAGCAACATGCAACCAGTTGAGATTGGTAATATAAAGTTATTCATTGACAAGGAGGTGAACTACAAAGAAAAAAGGGCCAGTGCTGTTCAAATCAAATAAACAAATATAACCAAAAGAGGACTTTTTAAGATAAGAGCTACTACTAGTTTATCTAATGTAAACCATCATACAAATGAAACCTCAATAATTCATCAACACAGCAACCCTGCTCCTAGTTTTTCTCGACAGAAAAGTATGCAATCAGCGGTCAACAAACCTGGCCCAATGTCCAGAAAATGAATGTCCCTCAATTGTAAATCACCAAAAAGCCTCATCATATCAAACACACAAACGTGAGACACAGTGGTAAGCAAGAGCGGATTGCACACTGCAGTGAGGGATACTTGGGGTGAGCTGCTCCTCAGTGAGAATCACAGCTGCCATGAGTGACAATGTGGCCAGCTATTTATCACACGAGTCCTTGATGGCTTCTCCTGCATTGGAGGACTGGAGTATATCAGGAATATCCAGACATCCAAGCAGGAAGTGGGACGGGCAATGCCTGATGGGAACCAATCACAGACAGGGTACCACCTACCTGTCATATGCAAAGAAGAACACTGCAAGAGTTTTACACAGGAGATCGTGCCAGCTGTGGCTGTTTATAGTCTAGTACAGTATCTGTCATTTAAAATTAAACTCTGCAGTTATAATGAACCTCTTTAATAACACCAGCAATATGAAGGATTTAGAATGTAGACATATATATCTTTGTTTGATTTGTTTTTATTCAGACATTTTAAATCTCCCATATAGAAGAATGTCGGTCTTTTTGTAACAATAATCAATAATTTATCAATTTGAAATGGGATTATTAGACCGAAAAAGCTTTTTTGTTGTTAAAACAAAACTGTTGTCTGAAAAGGAGGGGTATCTTTGAAATCTTCTTCCATTTCCTCCATTTATGGAGCATTGTCAGTGTTTGGACTTAAAGCGAGATTGTATTTCAAATTATGATTGCTCCTTAACATACATCAAAAAACAGTCATCAAATTCATAAATACAACATTCTCAGAGTTTTATGATCTGATACATTGTATCATATTTTTCACAGGAAAGGGCTGCATCTCAACTAGCACTGACTCTCTGAAGAGAGAGCCAATTAGTGCTGATCAGCAACAGCTGTGATAACTGCACAATGGGGTTATTTAACCTGCCATGTGGCAAGTTTTACAGCATACATGAAATGCACCTTTAATGGGAAGAAAAGGGAGAGGGGTATCAAACAGTGTTGTATATCTTTGTCATGTACTGAAGTATTTTAGAGGAAAATATATTTGAAATATGACTCTGAAAGGTATGAATAAACATTAATGAAACAAAAAGGTTTAGTTATTATCGTGTGTTGCTGCAGTTACTCTTGTATGAAAACGGGAATATACTTTTACGTAATACACATATTCCTTCTCTGGCAAAGAGAATAATGAGAAGATCAATACCACTCAGACTAGTATAAATGTGTGTATGCTAAGTATGAAGCTACTGCCCGCATTAGTTTAAACTGGAGACATGAGAAACAGATAGCCTTACTCCGTCCTAATGTAACAAAATCTGCCTACCAGCACCTCTAAAGCTCACTAATAAACTTGTTATTAATCTGTACACAATCTGTGTGTAAAAACACAAGTTTCTGCTTTATGGAGGGCTATGTGCGGTAGCCCTCCATGCGAGTGCGATAACTTTCTGTAATATTGTCTTTACCCAGAAATATTTAATTTTAATTTATTTGCACACACATAAGACTAAGAAAAAAATTATAATGAAAAAAGGAAACTAAGCTAAATGAATAAAAACAAGAAGAACGCAGAGTAATTACACAGTTAAACCGTCATAGTGTCAATTCAAGTTTCAATGACGAGCGTTATCGACCGTTACTCAGGCAAAATATGCGATCGAGATGTCGGCATTAATGCTTTCTATTTGCCAATCCCTGATACCTTTATTACCTACAAATAGACACCAAGATCATTCAAATCGGGGAAATACAAAGTTTTATTAAGAAAACAAATTTTCGGGAGGCCCAATTGGCGGCCATCTTGAAAAATGTGGGAGAAAAATGTATTTGTGTCTTGATGAAGAATTCACATTGTGGCCAGACTTCCTCGCCTAGTAAATCAGATCAGCTTTGGTATTGGTCATTGGTTCGCCAGATCCAAACCTGCCAAACAGGACCCGGGGGGACCGTCGCCTTTACCCCACGTTACCCCGCCACCAGATTCAGTTAGCCTGGTTCACCGGACTCTCGGAGCTGCTTAAGCTCTTGTTAGCCCGTAGCTATGCGTTCAAAAACGCTCACCGTTCTCTTGACGGACCACACCGGTTGGATTTCGCAAAAAGAACACTGTGCAGGCAAAATACACACATGTTCCTAATTCAGCTTGCAAATGTGCTTCATACAGTAATACAACTACCTTAAATTTCAAATCAATATACTTTACCGGCTTGCTGCGGCCTGCTCCTTTGTTCGGCTCTCGGAGGCGTTGACCACGATACCTTCTCTAAGTTTTCCTATAATCTAACTATACAGATTTTATTAAAAAGGTTCTGTTTACCTATTTGTCTTTGGCGCCAGAAGGTATCGTAGTCAGCGATACCTAGTAGTCCGTAGTCCGTTTTCCAGCAATTGTCCCTTCGTGGACTCGCCAAATTTGTGGGGTCTTAAAACAAAGGATGAGAGGCTGCAAGGCCGCAGGGACTTTCCTGCTGCGAACGTCTTACTGCGCACGCGCACCAGAAAAATGGGCTGGATCCGGTTCAAAATTAAAATATATTAATATTTAATGTACTACACAAAGTTCACTTACAAACTGAATTAACTATCAATAGTAATGTTCTCGAGAACAGAGACCACATGCACGCATCTCACTCACAGGTCTGGCCAATCCAGGTACTGAAAAATGAGAGCGGAAGTGGTCTGAGGAATGCTCCCTAAAACATTGTCTTTTATATGCCCTGACAGTCGGAAAGTATCCGAAACTGTCCTAAAACGTGTGAATGATCCTCCGTTGATCAGTGATTGGCTCCATTTGAATCCTGTCCCCTCCCACTATCGATCCTTTGTGGCAAACATCCTGAACTCCTCCTCTCTGTGACCTGCTGGTCAGTTGTCCGTCCCTCTGTCCTCTGCTGCACCTCTGTAAAGCCTCACTCAAAATGATCTCTTTCTGACCCTCAAAACTATTCATACAGTGTTTTAATACCTTTAGTGACTATGATTTAATACATTCAATGAGTAAAATACTGTAACATATAATATCCTCTATAAGTAAGAATATTGTAAACATATAATACATTCCATAAGTAAACATATTGTGACTTTTTAACATATTTTGACATTCTTATTATTGTGACACTTCTACTCACCACTTGGGGTGTTATTAAATCCCACTAATAATGTCAATACTGAAATCCTTCACATAATACTATAGCCCAAAGTTCTTTGCTTTATGTGTTCTTGAAGTTCTTTAATTAATAAATGGTGAGCAAAGTTATATTTGTCTCCTCCCCTTGCTGATCCGAAAAATTATCCGAACAGTGACTCAAGAACCGTGATCCGAACCGAACCGTGAGGTTTGTGATCCGTTGCACCCCTAGTTACCGGTAGCTTGCCGCTGCAATATAACGTTAACGTTACCGTGTCAGGGCTGCAACTGGTAACATTAACCTCTTGCTGTCTGAGAGCATCTTCAACACCATTTACTAATGTGATTTCACAGTTAGCTTTGTCTAGCTTTGTCTAATTCTATCATACTGAAAAGATTTAAAAACATACTTGCAACCAGTCAGGAATATACAGTTGGCAATCAGCATGGCCAGTCTACAACTTAAATAGTCCATTAACATTTGCATGCATGTTTGTGAAGTCCACAAGCTACTAAAACAGTTTAAAAGCTACTAAAATTGAATTCACCTAGCATTACACTTGAGAGCAATACCATGTTAGCTTAATGTTAACATACATATCACCTTCACATTATGTTTCTACACAATTAAGCTAGCTGTTGTAACGTTAGCTGTTGTGACGTTAGCTAAAGTAGTATTTTTTCTATCAAACACTGTTTTCAAGTGTAAAGAAAACTCTGTTTTAGAACAAATACAACACACATATGGTTATAAAAATCCCCGCCTTCAGAATTTGAATTTCTAGCAGTCTGCCCATGCACAGGCAGGAAAGCATGTGGAAATGAAATAGTACATATTTCTTTCTCATTACTTTTACCTGAATGGAATTAACTAATTTTAAACGAGCACAGTACATTTTAAGATTAATTAAAAAAGATACGTAGGATTCAATTACACATTAAAATCAATGAAATAAAGTTGAAAGTTGTTGAACACCTTTGGTGAAGCAAACTTTGAAACTTGCCAATGATGTTGATTTAGATGTGTTATTGAAAACAAACAGAATATGACTCTTCAAGCTTAGAGTTTCATCAATCAGGACTCAAAGGAAACCTGTGGATGAGACCTGTGGCTAATTCACTTATTTACTAAAGAGTTTCAGCAAATGTGATTTTTTGACATTGAGAGATGTTTTTTTTAAATTGGAACCATTTGTAAATTGGTTTGATTAACAGAATCAAATAGGAAATATGCATAAAGCATATTGCTTGTTTTTTGAAGCACAGACAATTATGTCAAACCTTTTTTTTCAGAATCCATACTGCTGGTAATACAGGAAGTTCCACTCCTGCATTTTATTGCAAACCAACTTTACCAAATTCTTTGAGAAACATGGAGGGACAGAAAGAGGGAGGTAGTTGTTGAATGGACTTCACATTTACCCACAGGTGCTACTTTCTGCTCATTTGGTAATATTCCAGTTTGTAGAGATTTGGTAAATACTGTAGAGGTAAATGTCCTGATTATAAAGGAAGTCATTTTGACAATCAGACATAACCTGAGCTCATCATGAGCAGCTGCTGAATCTCTCCTCCTTTCCTTAGATGTCCATGTATCTTCTGTCTCGCTGGCTCTTTGTCTTGCAGGATGCGGGTCCCAAGCTTCATGAGCAAAAGGCCCCGTGTGGTTCCTGCTATCAAAGCTCACCTTCACATGGAGTCGCTCTCTTCCTTTGCTGGTGCGACTGTTTTGTTTTGTTTTCACACACAACATGCTCGAATAATTGATTATGTCGAAATAAGTCATAAAAAGTGATAAACATGAACTCTGTACTTTGTGGTGTTTCAGGAGGAAAAGTGACTCAGTTATACTCTCATATTAGTTTCACATTTTCTCCATCAGCTTTGTATGAAACCCTGTAAATAAGACAAGAAGAAAATACTTTGTTCATTCTTGAATCAAGAAATACTTTATTCATCATGTAAACCTTCAGTTTGTTCACATCCCATCAGTAAAGTCTGTTCAATGACTCTTGATCAATGATTTCATGAACACATTCACTTCATCCTCATAATCTATTTGTTTGACCAGAATCTCAGTTATGTAAAAGAGAATAATGAATGATTCACTTATTGATTATGATTATAATAATTAGTTATATAATACATCATAGTACCTCTTTTGTATAATTAAACAACAAGAGCAGCATTTAATCTGTCATAGAAAATAAACATAATTTCACTTAAAGAAATCTTTACAAAGAGTGCTGAGAACTAAATATCTTTGATAAAAGAAGCTCTGGTGATTTGTCTCTTTAAGAGCCATGCAGTGGAAGAGAAACAACAACTAACAAATACATCAATACTAATATTTATCAAACATTTAAACCTCAGAGCAGTTTACATTTTCATGAAGATAAATATCAGTTCAGGTCAACAAAGATCATCATGAGCAGTGATAGCCTCCATGGCTAAACAGACATAGAAAGGAGCTCCACCTAAAGAAACTCAAACATTTACACAACAATAGTGAGAAGATGTCAAAGTACCGCCCACAATGTTTGATTGACAGGTGAAGAAAAATCAGCAATTAAGCGACAATGATGGAGACAAAATGAGTTTCAGGATTAAAACACAAAATTGAATTAGCTGTTCCTTAAATCACTTCTGACTATTTCAGTTTACAGAACTCAGCAGTGTCTCCATAACCATAATAAAACCTGAATCCAGCATAGAGAGGCTGAGTGAATGTGGTCTGGACTCTGTGGAGGAGAGTCATGGTTTCAGAGACGCTGTAGAAAGACAGAATACCTGCTCTGTGATCCAGGTACACTCCTACTCTGGAGGACTGAGGACCAGAGACGGGAGTTTGGATATTGTTGTACCAAAATGTAAAACTGTTTGTGTTACATTCTAACGCCCAAGATTTGTCATTCCATCCAAACACACATTCATCAGAGCTCCCTGTTCTGCTGATATTCTTGTATGCGACTGCTACATAAACTCCTCCTCTCCACTCCACCTCCCAGTAACAACGTCCAGTCAGACTCTCTCTACTCAGGACCTGACGATATGTAGTGAATCTGTCTGGGTGACTAGAATAAGACTGTTGTTCTCTCATAAATGTTGCTTTTCTGTTCCCCTCAGATAATAACAGATCTGTGTGTGCTGTGTTTGGATCCAGTGGGATTTCACTTGAATATCTTAAGAACTCAGCTCTGGTCTTGGGCTCTGCTTGTGAAGGTGACAGTAAAACGTCCACTTCAGTCACTGCCAGTGAGACGTTTGTCCACTTCTCTCTCAGAACGTCCTGTAGTTTATCTCTGACTTCTGACACAGCCGCCGTCACGTCCTCAAAGTAGCTCAGAGGACGGATATCGATGCCGGACGAGTCTGTAGGTTCTCTGAGTGGTGACAGTGAGGGGTAGTTGTGTAGAAACTGGTTGTGATCCTCTGTGTGTGAGAGCAGCTTCAGCTCAGCGTCTCTCCTCTTCAGCTCAGAGATCTCCTGCTCCAGCTTCTCCTGAAGCTCTTTGACTCGACTCACTTCACTTTTCTGCTGGGATCTGACCTGCTGCTTCACATCGGAGCTTCTTTTCTCCATGAGACGGATCAGCTCGGTGAAGATCTTCTCGCTGTCCTTCACCGCTTCATCAGCAGAGTGATTGACGGCCTCCACCTCCTGCTGAAGCAGCTTCACGTCTTTCTCTCTGTCCTGGATTCTCTGCTGGATGTTTAGTCGACTCACCTCCAGCTCTCTCTGCCTCTCAGTCCAGTTCTCCTGGAGCTTCTTGGAGGGGTCCACCAGCTTGTGTTTCTTTAATGGAGCCGCGTCATAATGAGGCTGGAGGTGTTTCTCACAATAAGAGACCAGACAGACGAGACAGGACTTGAGGGCTTTCCGTTTCCTCCCAGTGCAGACATCACAGGACACATCTTCAGGTCCAGCATAGCAGTGATCAGCAGGAGCAGCTTGGAGTCCAGTCTTCTTCAGCTCCTCCACTAAAACTGCTAACATGGTGTTTTTCAGCAGGACAGGCCTCGGTGTGAAGGTCTGCCTACACTGAGGGCAGCTGTGGAGTTTCTTCACATCCTCTTCATCCCAGTGTGTTTTAATACAGTTCATGCAGTAGCTGTGTCCACAGGGAATAGCCACCGGATCCTTCAGTAGATCCAGACAGATGGAACAAGAGAAGGTTTCCCGATCCAGCTGAACTCCTTTCTGCGCCATTTCACCTCTCAGTGACAACGACTGTCTGAGTTTCGCGTCACTAGAAGTGACTCTGCTTTGACTTCTGATCTGAACAACATGTGTTTGTTCAGTGAATGGAGCCTGTCAGCTCTATTGCTTCACCACCATGTTGGTTACACCCATCTTTAAAACTGTAGATCTGAAGGGGAGGGAACAAGGAAATATGTGGACAGAGTGGAGCCGGCTGTGTTTGAGAGCAGGAGGAAGAAGGAGGGGTTATCAAGCTGTGCTTCATTCCAGGAAGAGGAGCAGCGCTGTGAATGTGAACTTTGCTTCCTCATTTACAAACAGAGCCTCGGTTAACACCTGCTCCACGTTTGAAAACATTTCATTTCTTTAGTTCAGTGTGGCTTTGTGGCACAAAGGCAGTAAAACTGCCTGTGCCAAAGCACACTGATTGTAATCCTGCGGGCTTAATAATAATAATAATTAGAAAATTCCTAAAGAAATTTTGACAGTGTGGCTTCTACTGCCCGAAGAAATCGCAATATATACACACGCCAATGTTACCGGTAGTGTCATTCAGGTTCAATTGAGATAGCGCTACTCTCTTTTCTGCATTTTAGATTCATACTCTTAGATTGAATCTTGTATTTGTGGGGCTTTTATTTTGAAAGGGTGGGACTGGGTGGGTGAGAGAGGGGGAGAGGAGACAGAATCATAATGTTTGACACTAAAATGAGAGGCTTCATCACAAGCATTCCAGTTAGAATTCATTCTGTGGGGCTTTTAATTTGAAATGGGGTGGGGGGGGGGGGGGGGGGGGGGGGGGGGGTGAGAGGGTAAAAGTCCTCTAAAAATATCTAAGACCTGAATGACTGTATGATAGAGAGAGACACAGAGAGGGAGAGAGCGAGAGAGCCAGAAAGATAGACAGAGAGAGAGAGAGAGAGAGAGAGAGAGAGAGAGAGAGAGAGAGAGAGAGAGAGAGAGAGAGAGAGAGAGAGAGATCTCTGGCAATCTTTCTCATTTGGAGATTGTCCTATGTTTTATCTTTTACAGCTTACATAACTATTGTCCTGCTCTGCCATGTCTTTCCTCGTCTCTCCCTCTTGTGTGTGTAAATGTCACTCGAATCAGGAAACTTATCAGAATACCCATATTTGATTGGCTGAGCTGCATCACGTATATCTCTAAATCGTGTGTGTGCGGCTTTTATTTAAAAAGGGGGGGGGGGGGGGATCCTCTAAAAGTCTCCAAGACCTGAATGACTGTATGAGAGAGAGACACACACACAGAGAGAGAGAGAGACAGAGAGGGAGAGGAGTGTATGTGTGTGTGTGTCTCAGTGCCTCTGTGTGTTTATCAACATCACTAATGAGCTCATATAAACACCTGTGTGCTTGGGTGCATGTTGGTGATTGGAGCACCTGTGTGTTAGAGGCTAATTAAGAGAGAGAGTGAACAGTGATTTTCAACAAAACTACCTGTCAAACATATGCCCTCTATACCAAAACCATGAGACTAATCAAAAAAATATGGATACCGTGAGAGAGATAAGACTCTGGCAAACGCGGAGATGTGTTTTTTATGTTTGTGGTGTTAAAAATGTGAGCTCGAGCGCAATATGCAAAACTGGTACCATCTGCTTTCTTTGAGAAATGAGTGGTGAGATTTAACATTGAGTCTAATGGAGCAGTTGGTTGGAGTTCATGTCGCTCTGTGGCTCTTTGAGCCAAATGTGTAAGTCCGTTGGATTCCACAGACATCTGTGTGCGACAGCACAACATTTCCAAGCTTTTTGGCCAAAAATGGTGTATAAAGAGTAAACATTGTGGGAGCTAGAGCAATTTGTTTGGAAAAATCACAGAATATTTTCCTGCTCCGCTCCACTCTGACAGTTATGCTCTCACTCTAGCTCTTAACGAGCTGCGCAATACACACCCATTATAAAATCTGAAACAGACCCAAAAGTTTCCTGAAACTTAATCTGCGACTTCATGAAAACTGTGCTAGCTATCAAAATGTCCATTTGGCTCAATAAAGTGCAGCGTTTTGTCTACGTTTTAAACTTTGAATCATGTTTCTACGTTAATGTACGGCTAGTCAATAAGGGGCCAAAGTTAAGTGTTTTTTTAGCTCTCTTCACGCCGCAACCCCATTCAAGTCAATGGAGAAATTTTGCTCCGTTTTTGGGGATTTTCGGGAATTTTCGGGAAAACCGCTTGGCGAATCTCTCCGGAAAATAGATAGCACACTATTCCCGATCAGGCCGCACATTTTGATGTATTTTTCACGCCGCTGTTGGCAACGCTGTGTGAGGAGAAGCGCGGAGAGATTCGCCCAGCGTTAGCTCCCATCATTTCCAAAGGCTTCTCAAACAAAGATGTACATGTCCAGTACAGAAATGACGGGAGCCATTTGTGGACTGTCCATCACGAATACAAGATTCAATCCAAGAGTATGAATCTAAAATGCAGAAAAGAGAGAAAGAGAGAAGCGATATCTCAATCAAACCTCAACGATACTACCGGTAACATCAGCGTGTGTAGCTATATATTGCGACGTCTTCGGGCAGTAGAAGCCACACTGTCAGAATTTCTTGCGAAATTTTCTAGTTACTTTTACAACTTAGATATTTCTTCTGCTATTCTTAATAAAAAATGAATCTCTTTATTCCCAAAGAAGTCCTTCACAATAACATGACTAGCAAATTACATGAAAACTCAATTTTGCAGTACCAGCTTCTTAATTTCCTTCCTTAAGTTAACGTCAATGCTGTCAACACATCCAGGACCATATGCATTTCTACATATAACAAAGTGTCACATTGTCTAGACTTTGTAGCCACATTCACTCCAGTGATTTAGCATTGAACCTCCTTAAAGTCGGAGGTCTTGTGAGAGACAGATTTAAAAAGAAAGGTCTGATTTGACGCAGCTCCAAAAGACTGGAACCTGTTTCTGCACAGAAAATGCAAGATTGGACCGAAATACAGACACATTCTGGCAGACAGGATCAGATCAGAGATTGAAGGTATCGGCTAACAGGCAGGCAGGTAGACACATACAATCTCACAGAAGCTTGAATGCAAAGACACGAGACAAGAAAGCAACACAGCAACTTTGCCAAACTGGCAAGGAGTCAGTGGAAAAAGGCTGATTAAATATCTGCAGGGCTGATGAGGGAAGTGGGAACAGGTGAGCATGTGTACATGTGGTTGTAAAGGAGGTATGACACTTTGCTCAATCCAATTTCGTGAATACAAGATATTGAGTCACTATTTCAGTTTATGTACACTCTTCGAATACACTTTAAATTCAACGTGTTTGTTCTCACTGTGAAATAAAAGGCACTGTTCCCTCCACTGTGTTAATACATCATGAAATCCTCTCCTGTACACTTGCATTGAATGCCAGGTGAATCGAGGAAGCTATTGCAGGTTTAGATCCAGTGCGAAACAGAGAGCAGTGACTTTACATTAGGCTCAAGAGAGGGATTTGTGCACACGCAGTCACGGACGAGGGCAGAACCAAGAGCCAGGAAAACATCACAGCAAAGAGGTGCATCATTAATGCAATTTGAAAATCCTCTTCAGAATGTGTAGCATGGTCAAAGCCTGCATATACCGAAGATAATTATTAGTGGGCTAAGTACTAGAGTTTGGCATCCCTTGTGTCTGAAACAAACATTCCACTCCCGCATTATTACTCAGCATACAGCTGCTCAGTTCTCTATGCACTTCTGCTGTGATATTAATACAAATCTTAATGTGAGCTGTATGTTTTATCTGATTGCCCTGTGATATTCTGGCTAGATCGACTTTAAGTCAGCACCCACACTTCCTCACATACGTCGCATCTCGTCAATATTTTCACGTCTCAGTTGTTTCAAAGCTTGAAGATTATTTTCAAATAGTTCCATGGTTGTTACCTGGATTCACCTGATCAGTGTGAGTGACAGAGATAAGAATCCCCGACATCCGTTCCTATCAATGAACTCACAGTGAGGATAAGTTTTACAGCACATAAGCATGGGATTAGGGAACAAGGAAGACAATCGAACACGCAAGCTCCACTGGTCACAATAATTACACATGCATGAATCCGAGGTAATCTGCAGAAATTGTGGGTATTGGCTATTTAATAGGGGTCGGCTAACCTTGTGTACTCTCTTCCCCTCCGAGGATTATCCTCCCCTCCCTGCTCGCTGAAATCAATAATGCCAGGACATGCAACAACATCAACGTTATATGTAACAGCAAACATGCCTTGGGGGGGGGGTGATATACATTTCCCCTGTAAATGTATATTAACAGGGGAGGGGGATATGGAAGCTGGGCCCTGTTACAGGCATGTTCCACCCTGGAGGTTCAGGCTGTCTGGCTACAAACGCTCATGTGCCAGGGCACTGATCAAACAAATGTAAATGCTTGGATTTGCCTGGGCCTCTCCTGTATCTCATTAGTTGGGATATTGCTCTGGGCAACCGAGAGAATTGTTTCGAATTCACAGGAACAGACCAGGACTTCAAGAAATGTGTTTTGGATGTTTGCTCTCTGCTGTAAAAGCGTTTCATTTTTATTTTGTAAACAGTTTAAAGCATAAAGGTCACAGATGATGGATAATCATTACACTCTAGTATTTGCCGCTGTGTGGCTGTGGTTGTGTGGCTCCAGGTCAGATGTGGTTAAATAAATCCTAAGATGTAACGTTACTCCTTTTACTCCTGGTGTAACAACAGGTTCTCCACCGCCTTGCATCAGAAGCTAAAGAGTGCCACTTGCCTTGAGCCTCTGTACTTCAAGGGGGCGTGGCAAGGCAGCGGTGTTTGACCTGGGAATGAGAACGGGCTGCACACTCTGCTTATTGGTCGGCGGTTAAACCCCCATGTGGGGTCCAAATGCTTTTTGCTGACGCCCAGAAACGTCCCGAACACACGCACAAAAAATAAGGAAAGAGGAAATGACATCGCCACATGCTTCAAGTAGGTCAAAAGTGATGATTGGGAGGGATTGTTTTTGTATCAGTCTATACATTGTTTTTGAAGCCAGAGAATCACATCTGGTCACTCAAGATAGTGAAAGAAAAAGATTAATCACAATTAATTTGTCTTGTTGGCGAATGCTTGTGGCACTGAGAAATCCAAACAGTAACATGTCCACTCACCCTCAGGTCACCAACTTACTTGTTATGTTCAGTTTCAGTCACAACAAGGTTATTGTTGAGGGAGATGACACTTTTGTATATTGAAGTTTAATTTGCAAATCTAGAGTTATTTACTTTTTTGCATTGTTAAGAGGGAGTCGTTTGGCTTCTGTGTTATTGTCGACGTTGCATCCTTCATTTGGTAAAAGGGTTTTGCCAGCCAGTGTATGCAATATTTTCTTCCTGTGTGTTATTTAGCAAGGTCGATGCGTTTTTGTGACGGTTTTACGGTATTTTGTGTTCAGCTGTGTCTTTTTTAAGTAATATTCACTTTTGCTTGTGTTGTTTTTATTATCCAAAACATGTGTCCTCACGTCTGTCTGGTCAGCCCACTTACTGGCTTTGTCAAGCTTTCATCCACATCTCTCGTCTTCTTCAGCTAATGAGGGTAATGACAACTTAACACAGTATTCAACCACAACTGACCAAGCCTGAGCCAATTCTATTAGCTCAATGAAGACTGTGAGATGCAATGAACTTCCAAATCTAAAATCTCGTGCAGTTTAGTTGAAGCTGCTATAATCAACATTTCCACATCTTTAATATTTTGAATTACTTTGTGCTGATAAGTGTCTAAAATGAGTCAGTTATTGCGTTGCAGTTAATTCCAACAAAAGCGACAAATTGACCCCCAAACACTTAACATCTGTATGCATGATTTCTTTTATTCAGCATGAAACCACTTACACAAGACTGTATAACCATTCAGGACATCATCCATCTCAATTCATATTTCCAATATCCAAAAAGCATACACACAGATCTTTTATTATTACAAACATTAGAATATGCTCTGTGCACTAAAATGAAAAGACTTCTGAATCTGTCTCATTAACACAACTAAGATGATTATGCTATTATTAGGCCACAGCATGTCTTCAGGTATAAAATCAAAAGGGAACAGTAGTAAGTGTGGAAGCCAAAAGCATAGAGATGTACATCTCTACAGGACTGATCATTCGTTTATCTATCAAAAAACGCTTCCTAAAGTTAAATATGTGATAAATTTGGAGCGGGTGAGGCTGTACATAGTGTGTTTCATATTTACATCATGTTTAGACCACCAACCAGGAGATTTCAAAGGCTACATTTAAAACCAAATCCTCGAGCAGAATTGTGAATATATGTACATAAAATGATAAGATAATAAGATTTGATATTTGCCGTGTTGGGAAGGACATCATTTGGTGCCATTTCACGATTTTTTTGCTGGTGAAGATGTGACAAAGGCACAGGAAGTGGATGTTACAGTGCTTTCCAGGGAGGGTGAGGTGGCCCAGCAGATGACAAAATATGGAAATGCCTATATACAATAATTAACAACCAATTATGGAATGATGATAAGGATTTTGGACTAGTGTATTGAATTTGGAGCAAAGTCGTCATTAGACTGAATTTGAGACTGTAATAGATATGAACAAATGACACCACTTCACACATTTCCATTTCAAAAACATCAAGGAGTCAAGTCTCTCTTCAGTAACACAAGATTCCACACTGCGAGTAAAAAAAAAAAGAAGGAAAACGACGAAGAAACATCTCTGTGAAAAATAAAGTGCTGCTAAAAAGATAACTTTCCTCAAACAACGCATTTAAAGAAAAGAAAGGCTCAACTAGTGATACAGCAGTCATTGACTCCTGAATACTACTACCCGAAGAGAGAGCTGACAATACTGCAGAATTCAAGGCACAAAACAAGACTTGCAGCAAAGCAAGATGTGTCCACCTCCTTTGACACATGAAGGAACGACGGGGGTTTGACCCAACACGAGGTGACAAGCACTTCCAGGATAAGGAAAACCTTCCAAAATGCAGACATTCACTTTTGGTCCCCATTATTTATTTATTTTTCTTTCTTAGATTTCTTTTCTGAAGATGCTTCGTAGTTGTCACAGAGGAACAGTGTGCAGCACTGCAGCTCCCGTTTGAGGGGAAAGATCCAGCTCTCGAGCCAATTCACCGGACTTCGGAAGCTCTACAGGTTAATCTCGGCTCACAAATAGTTAAAGTGAAGATCAGGCCGACCTGACCTTAAACTGCTCCTCGGTGATAAGGCTGTAAAAGGCTGTTACGGCTGAAGGCAGAGAAGGCTCCATTGTTTCAGAAGGGAACTTAATCCCACAAACGTTGTGGTTCTGTAAGGCGGATTTATTTTTGGTTTTGTGGCTGCTGATTGTGAACGCGTACTTATCTGTTGTGATGGTAAAATGGATGGATGATTTATTTCTTCTGCCAAGTTTAGCGCTGTGGTACGGATCTGTGCAGATGCTGTTCCTCTTGCACCGATCCATGTCGATATCAATTTCATCAATTGTACTGCTAAAGAGGGAGTACAAATACAGCAACGGTGGATACATTTGATATATTACTGTCTCCGTGGACATAAATCTAAGAAAAGTCTTTTGTCTAACAATTTTTAAAAAAGAGTAAAATATTGTCCAGCAAGTGTAAATAAGTAATAACATTGTATAATGTGTGGCGCGCTAATTTCATTAAGGAGATTAAAATCCTCACAGCAGTGCACTGATATATCGCGGTCCCTTAAAAAAAGTACAAATAAGTTATTCCACATCAGTGGCGCATTGGGACCTTTTTTTAAGGGCAGTGCCCCATCTGGTGGGGAGCGACGTCGCGGAGCTGTGCAGCATCTACAGTCTACAGTGATACGGCATTACAGTATTTATGATAAGAACAGTGAACGGATCTCTACAGCAGCGGGGCTCTTAAACCAGATGGTAACAAACAGACTTCATGGTAACAGGCTACAAAGAACAGAGCATAAGCACATATCAGTTATGTATAAAGTGAAAACAAAAAGATTAAAAAAGGTAGTTTGATTGATGAAACTTCTTTTCCTTCTTTAAAATATCTTTAAAATATTAAAAAACCTTCCCTATCTATCCTCCGCTCCCCTCTCCACACCAGGCGACATAGTGCCCATTTTGTTTGTGTTTCTTCGTGCGACACGAGAGGGACAGCGGAGGACGTCATGTAGGAGAATCACACGGGGCTGTTCGTTTTGGTAAAAATGCCCGAAATGTGGTGACAGTGTGAAAATGATTCTACCAGTGGATGCGTCTACTTCTAGTTCGTAGACCCTTCTCGTAACCTCCTCGGCCTGAGGAAGAGTCTGACGGAAGTCAAAGTCACTCAGAGCTGAGAATCGGCCCCCAGGCTGTTGAGCTCCTCCGGCGAGTGCTTTTCGGCTCCGCCGCCAGCCGACTGGCGGAAGCCGGCCGAGATCTCGTCGAACGTCCGGCCCTTGGTCTCCGGCACTTTGAAGAAGGTGAAGACGAAGAAGACGAGCAGCAGCACGGTGAAGATGATGAACACGTAGGGGCCGCAAATCTCCTGTGAAGAGAGATAAGGGGGAGAGGAGCGGAGTCCAAACAAGGTTCAGTCCTCAATAAACTGGGAAGTTTGCAGCAAAATGTGAGGAAGGAGCAAATATATATATTTCTTTCATTTAAATGAGTGACGAATGATTATTAATTGTTTAAATTGATTCTTTCAAGGCCATTCCTCTGAAAATCGATTGATAACTTCACCTAAACTTGGGAATTTTGTCTCATTTCTGTATACTGAATTAAATAGTTACCTCACAAACACAAATACCATCCCCAAATGTTTTCTTTTTCTCCTCACCTCCACATACTGGAAGGTCATTCCCACTATGAAGTTGGCAGTCCAGTTGGAGAAACCAGCCACAGCAAAGGCTGAGGGCCGGGGTCCCTGCGAGAACAGCTCTGCCACGATGAACCAGGGGATGGGGCCCGGGCCGATCTCAAAGAACGCGACGAAGGAGAAGATGGCCACGATGCTCAAATAGGACATCCATTTGAGCTGATCCTACAAGAGCAGAGGACGAGAGGGAGGTCAGATGCTGCCATTTTTGTGGGTAGGAATCTTGACCGCCACATTGTCTTAAGGGAAACCTACCAACAGAGCCAAGGCAATGGTCATCAAGACGGCAGAGCCGGCCATTCCCATCAGCCCCACCAGGTGCAGAGACCTGCGTCCTGCACGCTCCACAATAAACAGCTACACGGAGAAAGAAACCAGAAGAGTCAGAGCAAGGTTAGTGCAGTACGACAATGTGATGAACCTTATTTCAGCTGGTTGCAATCTACAACCTCACCACTAGAGGAAATCCTACACACCGTCTCTTTAATGCTTTTAACACCTTTATTTATCTGTGCTGTAACGAGGATTTCCCTTCGAAATCGGAGAAGTTGAACCGTACTCACCGACACCACAGTGAAAGCTGTGTTAACTACACCGGCTCCAATGGTGGCATAGACGGGCTGCTCGACTCCGGCTTTCTCAAAGATACGAGTGGAGTAGTAGAATATCTAGCAAGTAAGACAAACACAAAGAAATTAAACATGAGAGAGTCTCCTTTATTTACAACAGCTGACATGTTCTGGATATCTTTAGGTGTGAATGTGTGCCGAGCACGTCAGGGGAAAGTGGTGTTTCTGTGTGTTTCCCACTGACAGTCCTCAGAGTGAACAGCGGGACGGTGTCTGATGCGCGGACACTCACAGCGTTGATGCCAGACAGCTGCTGGGAGAGTTGCAGGACGACGGCAATCAGGAGGGGCTGGCGGTAGAGCGGCGAGCGGAAAAGCTCCAGGATGGTCACGTTCTTCTCCCTCATCATCTGCCGGCTCTCCTCCTTCATCTCCTGCATGTCGGAGCTCACGTCTGTGGTGCCTCTGAGCTTCTTCAACACTGAAAACGTGAAAGAGGGAAAGCAGGTCGTTAACTCTACCCCCAGTTCAGCGACATTTTCCTTCTTTTGTTTGTTGTTTTGTTTCCTTTTGATTACATCTTTGTACATTTTAGAAGACCATCGGAATCTGGGACGATGCTTGAAATTTGAGAGAAACCTCTGTGTAAAAACACAGCACTATTAAGACTATAAAAAATAGTAGGATACAGCAGTTATGTGTGTGTATGTGAACTCACCAGACTTGGCCTTGTTCTCTTCGTTCCTGTTGATGAGCAGGAATCGGGGGCTCTTGGGGCAGAGAGGCAGCAGGATGCACTGTATCACAGCGGGGATGAAGGTGAAGCCCAAGAGGAGCGGCCACAAGTTGTCGTTGCCCATGAGTGCCTCCATTCCAAACACCTGACATCAACAGAGACACGAGTAACGCACATGAACCACACGCACAGGCTGCTAGCAATGCGCAGTAGGATGCTCGAAGGTTGTTTTAAAGCGTTATAACGTTGACCGACCTGTGCAATGAGGATGCCGACGACGATGCCCAGCTGGTGGAAGGTGCCCAGGGCTCCACGTAGGGCTGTTGGGGAGACCTCACCCACATACATGGGCACGAAGCCTGTGGAGAGGCCGGAGTAGAGGCCCACCACAAAGCGACCAGCGATCAGCATTTCCCAGGAGCGCGCCATCTTCGAAAAGCCCATCAGAGTGGCTGCGATGAAGGCCAAGACGTTGGCCATGAGCATAGAGTTCCTCCTGTAGGCAACAGAGAACAAGACACATTCAATACATTAAGTTCAGACAAATTACATTCGGTTCATGTGCTTCTGTACCTTCCAGCACAATGTCATTAAAGATGAATTAGTAAACCGTGTGCACTTTCATTATCAATCGACCCTGGTCCTACTCCGACACGTTTTTAACATTTCTTCCACATAAAATGAAGTAATTATGTCTTTAAGACCATAAAAGCTGAGAAAATCTATGCCACACAAGAGTGTGTGGGTTTAAAAACATCAATATATATTTAATGACCTTTTTAGTGCCTGAAGTGCCCCAAGGCCTCAGAAAACATTGACCTAAAAAGTTTCAGTCTAACAATCACAGCTTTATTGTTATTCATCATATTTACTGCATTTGTATCCAGCAAAGTCTGTTTCTTCTAGAAAAGCCCGAGGATGTCACGCTGTCACAACAGCAGCAGGGGCTTTGTTTTCACCTCACCTTCCAAAGCGGTTGACAAAGAGCCCGACGGAGAAGGAGCCAAAGATGCCGCCGACAGAGAAGATGGCGACGGCGACGGACCAGATGGCCGTGAGGGTGCCTTTGGAGATGGGCTCCTGGTATCGCTCATACCACGTCTCATTGATGTACTTCTCAATAACCTGCCACGAGAACAAATATCACAAGACCAATGTTAAGAAAATAAATAAAAGAAACGTTTGAATATGTTCTGGCTTTCTCTTGGAGTGGACTAAATAGGTTCATGTTTTATTCTATTGCATTATTACAAAGTGATGGTTGAGCTGCTGCTGTGTGACCAGCTGATGGCAGCACTGTATTACCAGTTCAACAGCCGTGGTTGAGTGTCAAGTTCCCCCCCCCCCCCTCTCCCTTTTCCATCCTCATCATCACCCGTGACTATGTTGACAAACACAGCCGGGCGAGCCAGCGGAGCCCGTGTCTCCTTATGTGTGGGACACTTCTCATATGATCCAGAAAGGTCAGCACCCTGTCTGCACCCTGTCATCGCGCCCGCCCCCCTCCCCCCCACTACCTCTCTTGTAACCTCTAGCCTTGTCATGTGCCTCTGTGAAACGGGTAATAAAAGCTTTTGAAGATATTTGAAGATAGCAGCGCTATCGTTTCTTAAGAGCTTTGCTATGGTGGAGGGATATATATAGGAGGCCACTCGGATGCTCTTGACACAAGGATTGGGTCATGTCCACTATCAACTTTCACTCACAAGACCTTGCTCAGTGATATCAGAAGTACGTCATGGAGCACCGCACCGTACCCATAACATCCACCCTTTAAAAACGGCCGTATTCAGAGGAGCTCATGCTAATCGCTGAGTTTTAAATCTGCAAGCCTATTACATTTACTCTAGATCTGTACTTGAAGTACAGTTTTAAAGGTACTTGTACAACAACAACTCAACCAGAATCCATGAACATATAATGCCTAGAAGAGGCGTGTTTTATGGTTGAATCAAAGTAGATTTGTGGCTTTTCGACACTGATCGACAGAAAATCATCCTTGCATATATCAAGTGAAAAAGACCTCTACAAATATGGGCGTAACTGTGTGCCGCGGAAACATTGACTGTTATCATACCGTGTGCATTTGCTTATCTACGGTATTAAAAGAAAATGACATAAGGGTGTGTGTGTGTGTGTGTGTGTGTGTGTGTGTGTGTGTGTGTTAACGATACAGACAGGTCTGGCTGCGCTGTCACGCACCTACAGTATATGTTAATTGGTAATAATCATAGGACATTATTTTTCATTAGTGGTACTTTCACTGAGTTTAGTGGCTGGTTTTGAAGAGTTATTATTTTGTTCTCTTTCCGCGTGTTTCTCTGAATAGACGGTGCAGCTCAGATCAGCAGCTGGCTCTAACCACACAATGAAGCAGGCTGTGAGCATCATGTTGTTGAGCTCAAGGTGAGCTCTGTATTCAGCGCGCACAAGCTGAAAATAAACAGATGCATACAACTGAAATTGTCTGTCTTTGAACAAGAAAGAGTTTTTTTTTTTTTAAACGTCCTTGAATTTGTAGTAGGTCCTAAAAATAGTCTATCCCACAGGAAGCCATAATTTAGTAGCAGTACTTTAGATATGTCCTGCTTCCTGCTTTCTGTGTGTTTATCGAACAGCGATAAACACACAGAAAGAAAACATTCACAAATAAACTTCTTTCAGGAAAGGAAAGGTGTAGAAGCTCTAACCGTAAAGAAGTTTAAATTAAACCAATACACACACAACACAGATGACCCTTTCGATAAAAGTTCCAAACAAGGATATTGTTTGCTTTGTGGCACACGCATGCAGCAGCAGCAGCAGGAGGAGGAGGAGGAGGAGGAGGAGGACTGGGAGCTGCAGTGCGGCCCTTGAAAGAGCGTATCTAATCAGGGGCGCTCGGACACAGAGCTCGACCTGCGTCACAGGCAGCATCACGGCAGCATTTATCCCACACCGGAGCACAGAGCGGTAATCTCAAGTGCTGTTGCTATAGAAAAGTTGCATTTGTGAAATTATAGCCTCTTAAATGGTCATTAACTAATGGAGGATTAAGAGCATGTGTTGAGCAACAGTTTTTCAGCGGGTGAAGTTGCTCAGACCTCTCAGTGTGTGTGTGTGTGTGTGTGTGAGAGAGAGAGACAGAGGCTGGGTGTTGGGAAAAGGGGATAAAGAGCCAAGAGGGCAGCTTTACACTAGCCCAGTGTGTAACAGACCACATATCCCCCCCCCCCCTCAGTCTGCAGCCCCTCCTGGGCTGAGCTGCATGAAGCCGAACACGAGCTGTTTTCATGTTTCATGGTGGAGTAAATCTGTGCGACACCAAGAAACTGCAAAATACCGGATTAAATATTATGAAATATCAGTAAATCTCGATTACTTAACAGCTAGTGAGGTCAGGAGCCGCAACGATTAGTCAAATATTCAGATTATTTAGGTAATTTCTTTAAGAGAAACAAAGAGCTTCTCAAATGTGAGGATTTGCTGCTTTGCAGTATATTTAACTGGTTGGTCTAGAACATTATTGAAATGATTTTTAGTGGCCTACTTAGCAGACTGAACTTTTTTTATATCCATAACCAGATTTAAAAAGAACACAAAGGCTTTCTCTTGTTAAGTTTCATTACTTCTGTGTTTGCACAATCCATGACTATTGCACAATGTCTTTGCACAAATGTCTCAAGACCTAAAATCCCCTCTTTGCCATCTGCTGCCCACTTCTTCTGCTCTTTATGACTCAAGAAGAAACGAATAAGAGGTCTGATCTTTAACCGAGACTCCTTTCCGTCTATAATGTGTCAATAAGTGAACGTGTCCCGTCTCTCTTTTCACAGACGACTGATGAAAGCTTCTGTGATTTACAAAGCGTCCTTCGCGTCAAAGCCCGGGCCAGCTTTGACGGTTTGGTGACAGAGGACGGGCAGTTGGAAAAACCAGGCTGTCCTCACAGTGAGAGCAGCCACAAGCAGCTGTGACGGTCCGTCTCCGGCACACAGAGGACTCTGCACATGTGAAGGGTAAACAAAAAACAAAAAAAAGGGCGAGCTGAGGTCCGACCTGTGACCAGTGGACAGACAGCTGCGTCGCCACAGGGTGTGTTCGGACCAACGCAAACTAACCAGGTGGAGGTTGTTTGCACGCGATGCGATATCGACATTCCCCAGGAAATGAGTGTCTTTGGCGTACCTGTCTGCTAATAAAACCTACTGTAGACTTAGTGATTCACCGACCGTCTACAATCTTTCACATGATCTCCTCTGAGTTTCCTTGTGTAGCTTTTCCCAGCCTGTTGCTGGTCAGCAGAGGTCCATTTTTGGGCATGGACACACTCTTTTACACAGGAATCACTCAGAGTCTGTTTAAGAAAGATGTCCTTGGACCACATCGGCCCCAATGTGGCTATTATTATCTCACCCCTTAACCCAAAACCCGTTTCCATTTTTTTGTCCTGTTTTTCAGCTCAACAAGCGAGTGAACATCCAGCACTGGGACTGGTTTGGAAGGGGAAATGAATTAGTATGAATGATATAGTATACATATAGTGCAAACCCAGAAATATTGGCGAGCTGAAACACACCGTAAAATCTTTTTAGAGATAAACTAAACTAAACATTCAGACGTTTAACTCACCTTTTGAGGGGCATTGATGACTCCGGTGTTGTAGCCGAACTGCAGGGAGCCGATAACAGCTGATCCGACACTCAGCATCAACGTGAACGTTACTTGCTGCAAGACAACAGAGAGAAGAGGAAGTATTGTCAGCGAAGAGACCAGTTTGACCAGTTTACCCAATGCAAAACGGAGCTTCAGTGCAGATAGCATGACGAACAGTTAAATCATCTTTCCGGATAATACCTTTTATCTAACTAGAAACTCTCACTTACATAAGTTGATGCCAGTTCTTCTGGGACAAGGTGTTTTTACTTGCGGTTGTGCTTCGGCCGCCCTGGAATCGACTGAATGAAATGTTCAGGTCGGTCAGCCGCTAACTTTATCCTCACCACGTATTCATAACAAGCACAATGAACGCACACATCGACATATCCTGAAATATCTTGAAGATGTTTGGTATCAGGCCCCTTTAAGCACCATGGTGGAGCTGGACTCGCCATAAAAGATGCTTTATGACACCTACAGCGATCTGACAAACAGGTGAAGAAATCTATGTTGACATCCAACATCTGTTCCCTGTTTACTGAGTTGTCCACTTATTTTTCTAAAAAAAGAAAGAACTGTGGTGAGGATCCGTGTTTTTCCAGGTATGACTGAAGGAAGCTGCTTCTTGGAACGTGTCCAGGTTCGACCCAGGTCTGCATGTTATCGTCAGTGTTCTTGTGATTACAGAGTTCACTTGCTGCTTGATCTCAGACGAGCCCAGCGGATTAGTAGAGATTTTCCTCATACCAAAAAGTTAATAAACCAGAGAGGAGTATGTCGCTGTCTATTTGCTTCTCTCAGACTTCAGATCAAATTGAGAGCGGCATGAACAGCAGTTGACTCTTTCCATCTTTCATACCTCACCATCAGTCACCATGTGTGGATGATAAACGTTTAGACTTGTGATTCACACCAAGCCTCTTTCCACAGTGATTCACACCAGATAGGGTCCTTGTGTTATGGCAACAGAAGACCTGCCTTTCAGTTCCTTTATCACATGCAGACAATACGAGCAAAATGAAACGTCTTCCTCTGAAAACACTGTCGGGACACAAATCAAACCTGCACACGTTACCAGAGCGAGAACGGACCCAAGCCAAGGACACCTGCAGTCCTCTGACCCGCCGAGACGTTAAACAAAAGACCTGCAACAGCCAGTGTTGACGTGTCTTTGAGCAAGGCACTTATCAATCTATCTCTGCGTGTTGTAGGTGCACGAAACTTAAATGTTCCTGTTTTTGTAAACACTACTATTGTTTGGCCACTGGGGGCAGCAGAAACAAGCATGGCCGCCAGCTGATGATAAAGTGGAGGAGGTTAGCAACAACTCAGGTGCACTTAAGGTGGGCTGTCCTATAAGGTGGACTAGCTAATGTTTTCATTCGTAGTATTTCTTAATATTGCTGATATCATGGTTAAACGGTTAATTATCAACACCTGTGCTGCCATCTATGCTCTGTTTGTATCAGGAAAACATCATCTTGTATATTTTATTCGTTACAGTCAGTAAGTAAGTGAGGAACATCTGATGAAAATACATGTTTTCAAAGTCACCGTTAGTATTATGTTCTGTTATTGGTACTCAGTATCGGCAAGTACCCAAATGTAAGTACTTGTACTTGGTCTGAAAGAAGGTGGTATTGGTGCATCCCTAGATTTGGCGAGTTTAACTTTAAGCCAATCTCGGGACCCATCGGCTATAAGCGACGGATAAGCCTCCGGGGGGTGGGGGGGGAAGCTATATTTCTGTGGTTCTGGAGCAGCCAGCGGATATCCGGTCCAACACTTCCAATTTTATAATTTCACATTCAACGAATTAAAAACAACATAAGCGTTGATTTGGAGTCGTGTTTCTGGACCGGTAGGAAATATAAAGTTCAATATTTACTCTCTTTTTAGCTCTATTTTTGGTCTCCACTAACTCCTGAAGGGAAACATTTGTCTCTTTAGGTGCAAAATGCTCCACTATGTTCACTAGCTGGTCGCTAACTTCCTCTCCTCTTCCTCTGGAAAAGGTAGAGTGGATTGGATTCCTTCCTTAAGACTGTGAGGAGAGCTTGAGGCTAAATTGCTGGTTGAATCTTCATTTCAGCTCCCACAGAAAAAGATCAACACGAGAACCGACCCCCGCCATGTTTAATAAAAAAGAATAATCCTTAGAAATGATTGTGCATGCTACTCTGCAATACCACCAAAGTGCATGATCCAGACACTTTGTTTTGTGGGAACCAGAATTCCTGCATAATAAAGAGGAAGGACAAACTTCTGTGTGTTTTTGGAGGCCGTCACTCCTCGAGCCGTTCAGTGGTCCTGGCTGAAGACACTTAAAGACCCGCCTACATTTCTGCACCAATAGGGACTCTTGTTATGAGGTCATCAAGTCCACGACAGGACCGCTTAGTATGTAAACACAAACCCACACACCCTTCTCAGCACAGAGGGCTGGCCTCTTAAAGGAGACCAAGCGTCTCATGTTGTTCTGCAAAGCCACTGCTGGTTTGAAGCGAGCAAGAAACGGCACACAGTTTCAGTAAACAACTACCAGCTGCTTTTATTTAACTATAAACAGAGTAATCCTTTCTTTCCCCAACTGGTAAAAAAAAAATAACAGCTGCAAATATTTGCAAAAACTACATTGATGTCAAAAGTGGGGTGTGTTGCAGTGAAATCCTCTGTGACATCTTTACCTTTAACCTAGATACTAGCAGACCTCCCTGAGCATGACTTCAGTCCAAACACACTTATTACTGCATAGAGTCCAATGAGTGTCAGTACAAGTCTACTAATCACAGTGTTTTGGGACTTTCTTCAGCCGAACCTCCCCTGCTCCCCTGTTACCTGTCAACAAAGAAGGTGTCTCCAGAAAGCAGAAGCGGCAGCGTTATTCAAAACTTCCTCACCGGACAAACAATGAAGTCACACCCAAAGAAAATATCTCATGATCATAACATGGAAGCTGATGCCGGTGACGGCCCTTTCCTTGTTCCTCAGCTCTCTGCCTTTAGTTACCTCTCAGGCGTTCGGCCCACTCGGCTGCAGCTTTTTGTTTTCTTGACATTTTCTAAATAGAGTTTTTGTCTTTGTTTACTCGCACATGACGGCTAAGCTAACCATAAGGGTATTAAACTGCACAGCACGCTAATCTGCAACAAACTTAAAGCTGATTAGAGGAGCAGGAATTCACTCAGAAGGATCGTATTATTATGATGCAAAAAAGGAAAAATAACTATTACTAACCAAACATTTCTCAACATGAGGGATCAGTATAAATAACATCTAATTATCTATTAAGCATGTTCATTGTTTAAACAACATAACTACTTATCGGTGAAAGCTAGATTTGAAGGAGTAGTTAATGCCTTGTAGTTAACAAAGATTTACGGATATCTTCAGTCATGACTCACAAGGATTTGGGTTCATTAAAAATGTCAGTAACTGAGTGATTGAGTGAAAGTGAATGATCGCTTGTGGAATCTAGCCTGCACAGGTCTCAGCGACTTTTGTTCACTTTTTCAGTTTTTAACCTTCAAATTGAAGATTTGAAAAACGACATGAACTGTCAAAAGGCTGTTGACGGTTCAATTCTCACCACAGTTTCAAACTTCAGTATCAGCACCTGGTATGTTGAGTGTAATACGGGTAATTACATCTAAACGCTCCCTGGAGCATCCACGCAAACGTGCCCTCTTTGTATGTAAAAAGTAAAACACGGTGTGTGTGTGTGTGTGTGTGTGTGTGTGTGTGTGTGTGTGTAGGCAGCGAGGACGTTTCTGTCTGGTCATTGTTGCTTTCTATAATTGACACTGTTGATAGCATCTTCGGTTGCTTGGCACCACAGACTCTCTGCTCTTATTGGGTAAACACTGACAGCGAGTTATCTCCTGCTAAGTAAACACTCGGTTATTAAATGTGACTTTTAATTAAATACATCTACCAATGCTTGAACACACAGAGAGCCAAAACAGGAAACGGTAACTTAAGCTCTGACAAGCTGACGGGAGGGTGACGTGAATGCTTTAAAACACGATACACACTGAAGCGGTTAACCTACATAGAAATGTCCACGACCTGATAATCACTGAACAGCTACTATCACAGAGCTTACAGCATTAGTAGTTCTCTCAAATGTGGGTGGTGCTGGAAGAATTATTGAGATCCCTAACTTAAGTAATATACAACAATACTGTTAAAATACTTCAAAATATTACTTAATAAAGTTTTAAGGATAAATACTTAACTCAAAACTTGTTTTTTTCAATAATGTAAAAACTGAATCTGAAAACTTACTAGCAAATATCGCTGAGAGATGAATAAAATGTAAAAGAGTAGAAGTATAAAGTCACATAAAATAGAAAAACTTAGTGAAGTACAAGTACTTCAAAGCTGTACTTCAATACAGTACTTGACCCCTGACAGCGGACACTGCCTCAGGTTAGCTACAGAAAGTGTCTGCATTGCTACATTTCACTTCCAGTGCACAACATTCCGGTTGTGCCTCTTCATTCTCAGACATGTTGTCCAGGTAGTAAAGTCAATGTGACGGCCAACAAAGGGAAAATATAAAATATTTAGGTGAACACTCTGAAGGCAACTCCTAACGTCAACACTAAAGCACAAAGCCAGCGGAAGACTGGAAACAAATTCTGCTTAACTTTACGTCATTGTTTCGTTTTTACTGCAACACTACTTAGTCTGTGACTCATCATGTCCGGCTTCCTCTGAATCGGGTCATTGTTTAATTATAAAAAAAAAAGAGAAGAGAAGAGAAGCAGGCTGTAATTCGACTCAGACCACTTCCTGGTTTCCAGAGTGCACCTGGTTGTTGGGGACGGCCTACGTTGCTGCCACCACGTCCCTCTAAACGTCACCTCTAGGTCTCAGCTTACAGCTGTGGGGAATCCAATATGTCCCCACCTCCTCTCAGCTCGGTTCAGCTTTAAAGCTTACAGCCTCCGCATGCTGGGGACAGCTCCCAAATATCTTGGTGTTTGTTTTAATGTAGAGCGACGTCTTGTTCTTACATTAGACTGTTAAGACACTGCTGTCATTAAAGTTAAAGCCCACATACTAGGACTGATTTAAGCCTAATTATGTCTAGGCCTAATGCATGCTTTATTTAGTGCTAAACACTTATTATAAACACTTATTCAGTAACCGTGGGCAGAATAACCTGATGAATAATGTAGTAATGTAGAAGGGATCGGCATATTTGCCTTTGAAAACTTCCATAGACAAATATATGCAAAACGACACACAGTTGAATGTGCACCATGTAATTGTCCGAGTTTCCTGGTACTCCCGGTTATTATTATCCTTTATTCAAACACTGTAGAAGACAAACTCATCTTCTGCATGAGACAAGTAGCCTTAGATAGATCATCATTTTGTTTTTAAAAGTGTGTATTTATGTGTACGCGCTGTGCATACCACAGTGAACACAAATAGAAAGTGAGATAAAGCATTATTGGTCAGAGCCAGTGAAGCTTCAGCCCGTCACAGTGGGATCGGATAAAAGTCTTTTTACAGTTAGACTCGATGTTTGGGGCCAATACAAACAATAGCACGAGTATATCATAGGATCATTTCACAGAAGTAAATACAATAATACTAATTTGAGGTGTGTAATCTTTTCATAATTATTAGATTAAGGAGTAAAACTGCTGAAACGCTAGTTTTACAGGTCAACAAAGTAAATTTCCCACGTAGTAAATCCTACAAACCGTCACACTATTTTCAGATACTGTAACTATTCCGCTCAGGTCAGATTAAAAAAAGTCGGACCGTTCAAACTGACTCTGCAGCGCAAGAGTTCAGAGGTCAAACACATCAGTTAAAGCCCGGTGGTTCAAAAGGGTTCTGATTGATGACGGCGAGCTAATTTCAACTGAATCGTGAGAAAGTCAAAAGGGGCCCAGAGGGGACACAGCGTGGCCCCGCTTGAACCGCTTCATCCGACCATCTCGTCCCTGTGAACAGAGGGATCAGTGCCGTGTGCACAGTCCTCCAGCTTCTCAGAAAGGCGAATGAAACAAGCACTCTCGCTTGCTTGTTCGTCTCAATTAAAACCCTCCCAGATCTCTTGATCCCAACTTTTGCAGCGAAGCCTCATTAAGCCCCATTAGAACATGGCTGACCGTTACACCGTGAGACACACTGAAGGGGCCGGTCATGCAGATGAAAGTAAACCTACTGGACTGTCTGAAGGGAGGCAGGAGTTGGCAGATGGCTGAGAGGCAGCGGATGGAGAAGAGTTAAGCCCGTGCAGTTACGTCTGGACAATGGAGGCGGCTTGTTGGCTCCGGACTCCCAATCAAAATACCTGTGCCATCAAGTCTACCAGGAATAAAATGCTGAGTGGCCTTTTCTATCCAAAACAGAGCAGGTCAACGGTCTGCTTGACCCCAATTACTATTTTTCATTCTTTGTTGGGGGACAACAACAGCACTGAGGTGAGCTTCTCAGACCCAAACAAAGCTTCCTGTTGATGAGAGTGAAGCTCTCGTACGGCCAACAATGTGAAGTCATTAACACGCCGTGTTTGTGATGGAAATAACCGCATTGTAATTTAAATACAGCTGCACTGAAAGAAATTAAGAGGAACAATTAAACGTGGACTGAGCATAATACGTGAGACACCTGACTGAATCAATGGTGGCCTGGGCGGGTTTTACACTCTGGGTCTGTGAAACTGTAGTTCTACCACTTCTGTGCGTCACTTGGTGAAGTTTCCACCGACTGGACTCCATCTGCACATAAATAGGCCCAACACTAAGCACAAGCCTGGTATGAAAATCCTCACCACGAGATGTTCAATAACCCCCCGCGCTTAACTTCTGTTTTGCTACGGCCACGAAAGAAGAAAAACAAACAGCTCAACACTGCTGGAGGCAACGCAACACAAAGAAGGGAGTGAAGCCAACAGCCTGGGAAGGGAAGGGACGGGGCTTTAACACCCCAGCAATAGGCGGAGCGCTTCCCTCTGTCGAGTCGCACTCCCTCTGGAAATCTGCTGTGTCGGTGTCACAGTGGAAATTGGGAACACGGAGAACTGTTCCCATCATGTCCACAACAAACCCGCGTCCAGCTGACGACCCCCCCTCCCCCTCCCCCAAGAGCACAGTCTAGTGGTGACAGCTAAGGAAACATTCTCTGACCTCCGTGTCGCACCGGGCTGCCTGGTGCTGCTCCACTGGGTTTAACTGGTTGTATAGCCACGACCAAATAGAAGGGGGAAGTCGGTGGCGTACGTGCTTCATTATGCAGCGTGTCTATGTGTGTGTGTGTGTGTGTGTGTGTGCGTGTAACAGTAACCACGAGCCACACCAGGATGCCGACAGTATTAACAAGCACCAGATAAGTTCTGTTTACTTTCTTTAAAGCTGTAACCGAGATGAGGTTTGAAAGAGGTTGTTTGGATCAGATTACTGGAGAAACATTACAAATGTTCCGACACACTCTTCTCGGTCAGCATCGAGTTTAGAGGCAAATGGATTAGATGCGATGAAAAGTCGTCCATCACAAGTTCTCAGAGGCTAAGAGGATGCTTTCCACTGTCTGGTTTTGTCCCAAACCAAAAGCAGGGGATTCAAATAATCAATTGATTAGAGACAGAAAACTATTTCAAAAACAGAACAATTATTTAAGCAATTTATTTGTGGGTTGTTAGCATTTTTAATCCAGTACAATTTAGCAGTACTTGCACATTGAGTATTTCCATTTGCAGCTACTTTACTTCTAACTATAACACTACATTGTCCTTCTTCCTGACAACTATAGTTGCTTTGAAGATCAAGATTTTACATTAAAAAAACAATAAGTTTATAAAATACAATGTATTGCTACTGATTAATCTGCCAACAGAATATCGGGTAATTAAAATGACCTCCAACAACTTCAACAATAATAGCATAATAGAGCTGAGACGATAAGTCAATTAATCGATTAGTTGATGAAAGATAAAAGCAAAGCAGAAATGCCAAACATTAGAGGATTCCAGCTTCAATAATTACAAATACTAACGCAACAATGACAGGGACTATCCTGCTGCATAAAGAGTACTTTAAGTGGATTTCGCTAATACTTCTGGACTTTATAATGAAGTACTGCTACTTGTACTTCTTCCTCTTGGGCCGAAACAAACACTGCTGTATAAGGCTTTTATAAAACACTCTTGTGTATAAATAGCTTCGATCAGACTTTAGTCAGGTAGCTTTAATACAGGAAGAAAAACGCATTGAATACAGTCTGCAGTGACATAAAGCTGCATCACACACACACACACACACACACACGCAGCGCCGCACGCAGGGCTCGAGACATGACAAAGCACTATATACCCCCCACTCACCATGACGCAGAGGAAATAGTTAGTAAGAAAGCTCAAATTGAGCGGCAAAACTGTTGATTTTTAGACATATAATACAGGAAAATAATAAATAATGTAGCGACTTAAGGTTACTATTAAGTGTAGACACGTACTGGACTATTAAAGTGTATCATAAGTGATATAGAAGTGACAAAAGAGTACTTTTAACTACTGCTAACAGTACGGAGGGGTAATAACGCCGCAATAGACAACGTGGGCACTCGCGGCATCATGGCTCTCCATCATGGCACATGTGGAAGTGTATCATGGGTAAGAACAACGAATACTGTGGAGTGACTGAACCGGTCCTCAGTGACAGCGTGCGGCTGAAACAATAAACACATGCAACCCAACAGGCTCGACAGGATTTAAACACCTGTTGTTGTGAAAAGAAGGGAGGAACAAAAAGAGTCACACAGAGAATAACTACCTTGCCGGAGTCCATGGCTGCGATGTGAGCGACACACTCTTCTTCTTCTTCTTCTTTGCCTTCTTATTTTGTGATTGTTGAGGGTGATGGTAGAACTTCCTCGGAGGTCTCCCGGTGAGTGTCGCTCAGAAGTCGGTCATCATAGAGGAATTTCTGCTCCGTTGAAATGACTTTGAACTTCAGTCGAGTGTTCTTTCTTTTAAGAGAGAGAAATGCTTCGAGTCCTTCGTCTATAAAAGCCCGGCAGCTTGAGGTTGTGTGTGTTTTTCTCTCTCCCGCGTCGTTTTAGCTCACAGCTTCAGGGATGTGTAAAGTCTCTTCCAGGATGTTCGGGTTTGGGCTGCCGGAGAAGTACCGGGGCCAGGCGGCCGTGGTCCATACAATATATAGCTGACGCAATTCTTTGAACGGGGTGTGTCCGTACTGGAAGCCCATCCTCCAACACAACCAATGGAGGAGCACAAAGGCTTTTAAATCAGAACACTCACACACAGAGAGGGGTGGGGGAGGAGGAAGAGAGAGGGGTGGGGGAGGAGGAAGAGAGAGGGGTGGGGGAGGAGGAAGAGAGAGGGGTGGGGGAGGAGGAAGAGAGAGGGGTGGGGGAGGAGGAAGAGAGAGGGGTGGGGGAGGAGGAAGAGAGAGGGATGGGGGAGGAGGCCGGGTTATCACGCCTGCTAGCTGTGGTGGAAGTATTCAGATCCTTTACTTAAATAAGAGCATCAATGTAAAAACACCCCTTTGAAGTAAAAGTCCTACATTCAAGCCCTAACCTTAGTATTATTAAAGTAGTATCAGCTAAATATACTAGTATCAAAAGCAACAAGTACTGAGCTGCTATGCAGCAGAACGGCGCCTGCTAGTTGTATACATCATATACATCATATCATCATATCACAACTTACAGAAACACTTGTTTTTTTGTATTTATTGTAAGTACACTGAGAGCAATGAAAAAAACAGTCATACTAATTGTATGTGTACACATACCTGGCCAATAAAGTTTATTCTGTTTTTTATTATTATCTTATATTACTGATGTGTTTATTGTAATCAAAACTTTAAAGCTGAAGCTTGTGGAAAAAGAGCTAATTCATCTTCTCTAAAATAGTATTTATCTAACTCTTTATTTATATATTTAAAAATCTTCAAATATATCTTTATGAAGGAAGTCCTTTCCTTGTCTTTTCCTCAATCAATTTTTTTTTCCGTGTTTTTTTTTTAAACAGTGGAGTCTCAGGATACTGAGTCTTCACAACCTGGCAACCCAACACTCATTAATGGTTTATGCCTGATCTATGAATCCTTCGTAAATGATTTGGTAACTATTATTAGCACTGTTAATCACAACTTATAAACCGTTTATAAAGGGTGCTTTATTTGAAAGTGGTACTAAATTTAATACTGTAATATTACGATATATTACCGTTAATTGTGACATTTCTGGAAAAACTACAGAGCAACCACCTGTGGATAAAATAATTAGGAAGGAATTGTTTTTGGGTGAACCAGGAAATTAAATATCTGACACATAAGGTACAGTATGGTATATATATCATCATACTCAACCCTAAATGAGTTACTTTACTTACTTGTCTCCCATGTTATCTTAACTATGGTTCTAATGTTTGTTCTTTCCAATGTTCTTTATCTTTTACTCAATAATGTACTCAGTCCCAGATAACCCTCGAGTTTATGTCTAGTAAGTTGTTTTTAAGAATGTTTGATAGTGACACTATCACTTTAAAGACGTATTTAGAATATAATGGATTGATAAAGTTGTATTTAGTACTGATTGATGTATTCTCATTACCATGTTGCATCTGTCTGCTTGCCTTCAGTTCTCAGCCTTCTAACAATGAGTTATTGAAAACACCCACATGTGTGATCTAATGATCTTTCACTATGTTGGTGGAGATACTGTATGACATGTCTGCCCCCCCATTCAATCCCTCTTCTGTGATCTGGGATGTTTGTTACCAAAGGCCAGAAAAAACAAATTTAAAAAACCCAAACTACGCGCTACCTTTTGTTTGGGATTGAGGGGAGGTGTCCGGTCTGAGTGGATGTAAAAAAAAAAATTAAGAAAATAATTATGGGAAATGCATGCGTTTTCACTGTGCACGAAAGCTCTGCGAAGAGGGAGGGTAACGGGTAGGATTTGTCAAAATGTGTTCCCTTTGTATTTTATCTTCTGCCTTTGAAACCTTGGGAAAACAATAACAGGGAAACGCTGGGGGAAAGGTTGAGTGTAAGCCACAAACGGACTGCACAGGTTTTTCAACAAAATGCCTTAAATGTAGAATTAGAAACAAGCAACACGGCAGCAAGTTTCAGTTTGTTCTGAAACAAGTGTCGGGAATCACGCTTATACCATTTCCTCTATATTAGTCGTTTGCAGTGATGGTAAAGAAAACTTTTTTTCCATCCGTTTGAGGTGATAAAATGCTAATGTATAGTTTTTATCAAACATGCAGAGAAAACTCTCGTGCTGAAGCTAAAATGATGGAGTGCTGAAACAAAATGCGCTTCTCTCCCTTTCCTCTTCCTGTCTAGGACCACTAGGTCCAATACACAAGCAGAGATGAGGTGACATCATCACCTTACAGATGATGCACATGTCTTTTGTTACAGGTGCGTGGTTGAAGCATATTGAAGTGAAAATAGGCATGATGGCGGAGGAGGAAGGACGCCTGCATTCATACGACAGCAGCGGCGGCGAGGGGACATCAGGGCAAGGAATGACACATTATGGAACAGTTTGTTTATGTTTGGTTTTAAAATGCAAATCCTTTGAAAGCCCAACGAAAACAATAACAGACATTTTTCTGGAACAAAAGCCTGGTGCTAGTGTTCTGAGGGATGGTATTGTGCACTAAATCAAACGCGCAGGATGCCAGCGACAAGTCGTCCAAGTTTTGTCCTATTTGGACAAAACCTTTGCATGAAGTTATATTCTGTTGGACGCTTTGCTGCACTTAGCGACGCTTGGAAATGTTGCTTTCGCTGTCCACAGAGGAATCCTCTTCCATGTGCTTCCAGGCCTGCAGCCAAAAATAATCTTACAGAGAAATTAAGTGAATAGTTTAAAGCAATAGTTTGGCATTTTGGGGAAATATGCGCATTTCCTTGATATGGTAAATATGAAGTTACAGCCAGCAGGCAGTTGGTTTAGCTTAGCATAAGCCTGGCTCTGTCCCAAGGTAATGAAATACACTACCGGTACCTCTGAAGCTCACTTATTAACAATTTATGTCTCCTTTGAAGGAGGGAGGTTTACTTTTGGACAGAGCAGGCTAGCTGTTTCCCCCTGCTTTAAGCTAAGCTAGCCACCTACTGGTTCTGACTTTACATTTAGTGTACAGACAATAGAGTTGTATCAATCTTCTCATCTAACCAAAGCGATAAGCGTATTTCGGAAAGCACAATGTCATATTTTTGTATTTGTTGTTTTTTTTCACTTAAAAGCCTTGAACATATCTGCATTAACTTATATTTTGGACCCTTTTGGGCAACATAAAGTCCAATATTAAATTATTTTTAAGGTTTTTGGTCCCCATTAATTTCGTTCACAAGCTTGTCGCTGAATTTGTGTAGCGTTTGGTGCTGGGCAGGTGGGGTTTTAATCGCTTTTTCACTGAACAGTGGGTTTTTAGGGCTTTTCCCACTGAAAACAATGGCCTGCCATGAGAGCGGTGAGACTGAATCAAAACAGTAAAGTTGTGTGCTATAAAGCCAAGAATGAGCTGGAAGATGCCATAAAGCACAATAAAGCCCACTTCAAAGTCACATGACATGTTGTCATTTTATCCATCGTTGGGCTCTGATCTTTTGGATTTACTTTGCTGAGTTCATGTGAGGATCTCCCCTGCAGGCTGGTTTATTTGTTGGCCTCCTCATCCGATAGTGGCTCTACTGAAACCTTGGGATAATTTTCACCTGACTCAACAGGCATCTCAAATTCTCCCGTTCTGAATGGGAGCCCGGGCCTCAGGCTGTGCCCTTGTGCACGTAGGCTGCCCTGCTTTGTTTTTCTCACGAGTCAGTGTCCATCACCAGCTCCTGTGTCGCTCTCTCAGGGCAGGTTTGCAGTGCTGTGGGAGCTCACCAGTTTCTCACAGTCACTTTTCAATGAACCCTCTGCTGTAAAAACAGTGAGCTACACAGACTCTTTTCCTTGTAAAATTGATCAACAGAGAGCATCTTCAAACTCTGAGTGAAATTCTAGGAATCTTGATATGTGTGTTTGTAATGGGGCCTGTCCCATGGGTGCGTCAACCCTGGAAGAGACACAAGTGACTCTCCCAGATCAAACAGACGACACATCAGCTAATTAGTGAGAGATAAATGACTTGTATTTGTCGTTGGTATTGTTTTAATTGCGAACAATATTTAATATAACTTCAAAATAAGAGAAAGATCCATTTAAATGTTTTATTTACCTGACTGACAAGGTCATATACCTTTAAGTGCCAAACACGAGGTAATGACGTGATTTCATTTAATCCAATGGTATGTGCAGGTAGGGCATTTGATGTGAGTTGATGAGGTAATCAAACCACAAAGTGGTTGGATGAGATATAAACTACAAATGTAAAAGTAAAGGCATGCAGGCGAGATAATCACAATGGTAAATGAGTATAGAACAGATATTCATTTTAAAGAAATAGTTTGACATTCTTACTCCAAATTTAGCTTAGCATTGAGACTGGAAAGAGGGGGGGGGACAGTTAGCCTGGCTCTGTCCAAAGGTGATAAAACCTACCAGCACATCCAAAGCTCTCCAATTCACATGTTATATATTGTATGTTTGATCTGTACAAAAGCCGAATTGTAAAAAATCCAAATCGTGTCGTTTTTACACATATTTATTTTAAAGATATAACATTAACTAGTGAGCTTTATAAGTGCCGTTACATGGATTTTGTTACCAACAGAGCGAGGTCTTTATGCTAAGCTAAGCTAAACAGCTGCTGGCTGAAGATTCATCTTTACCGTACGGACATGAGACTGTTATAAATATTCTTATCCAATACTTCCCAAAATGTCCAACACTTCCTTCAAAGTTGGAACACTGTTATAGGTCTGCAGCTTGATTAACAAACTATTACCTGCTCTAAATGGACAGAAGACAACTTTTTATGACAATGGACTTTAACTCTGAGACTGGTGGTATTTGAGAACACCATTCAAACCTGATATTGATAATATACAAAGATAAGGTCTTGACTATGAGCGGAAATGCGACATCGTGTTGTGTTCCTACGGCATCCACCTGTTTGTCACACTTTGCATCTTTGCAGGAGCTTTTCCGAAAACCGAGCATGTAGACGCAATACGGACACTCCCAAGAGCCTGGGTTTGGGTTTATCAAAAAAAACAGACTTGTTTCCTGTTCTGCACAGCCTGGGTTGTGGTCCTGCAAAACACAAACGCATCAAAGGCCTTCTTTCATCATGGGGTCATAACAGTGCATCACTGGTGCGTGTGATGTTACACTTTGCCCATGGTGGCCTGAGATACCAAAATCAGCATTAGATAAAGACTCACATGACAGCATAAAGTAGTTAAACGTGGTGTGTCAAGGAAAACATCCTCATGAACATGGCCTCATGTTATCACATATTGTTTGGGATTCAGGTTACTTTTGCTGCTATGATTCAGCAAAGGAGATGAAAAGGAAATTGTGTATGTATATTTGTATGTATAACACATACATTGATAACAGGTGTGCTAGAACAACAAGCTGTACACAACATTGGCATATCACCTTATGAGGCAAACCTGTTCTCGTCATATACTGGTTGGAAACGGTGCAAGATTGGCATTCATTTGGAGTCATGCTTGTGTCTACCTGATGAATACAAGTCCAAACGTCAGACTTCTTTTTGCTCTGTTTTGGTAAGTATCTGGGAAGTATCTTGTCTGTCCGGGAAGAGAACGTCCACCGGGATTTTAGAGCTTTCTCACTGAAAAAAGCTGCTTGCTGCATCTGAAAATGACACTAAAGAGAGCAATGAGAGTTAACCATGGTTTTTGGTTAAGTTGTAAGCAGTCTATAAAGCCAAAACAATGAGCTGAAGGACTCTGAAACGTTCCATATAGCGGAGAGAAACTGCTGAGTTGAGTGATAATCCTCTGTTAGTTCATCACTAAGGATAACTCCCTTCACATGCAATCCATTTGATCCATTGTGACAGTAAAAATATTAATTAGAACAGCTTTAAATCATGCATCAACAACATATCACATGGGGTTTTCTATGATTTCATTCCGTTGTCACAGAAGCAGGGCTTCCAGTATGGAGACTGTAGTGAACACAAAAGTCCTGTAACGGACCAGTGACCTTCCTGTGGACCTTGTTTTCTGTCACTGGTGAAGTGAAGAGTTATGGACTTGGCCTCTTGATAGAAAGTTTTCCCTTGGCCCTTCATTGACATGTCTGGTAGGTTCATCCTTTTCAAGCATTTTCAATGTAGTTGGCCGACAGGATCTCATGCCATGGTTGTTGTTAAAATAGTGAGAGATGTCCACACTCTGAATGGGAATGTGCAGGGCTACCGTTACTCCCAGGGGCATTGCTTACATAACCATGGATACAGCCAATCCAAAGATATGTCCTCATGGGACAGGGACAAATGGGGAAAAAAACAAAGAGGGACAAAATAATCAGTTCAGCCCAACTGGCTTCATGGCTCTTTGGATGGCAATGTCGGTCAGTTGGTCCACTGTGAAACCGGAGCTGCTGCAGGATAAAGCCAACACGTCTAACATTGGGACATCTGTTTGGTTTATCTCCGTTGTGTGGTGCTTATTCAGCAGGTATTGATAACCTGGACTGTATGTGCACATGCTGTCACTCCCTCCCATTGAAACATCCAATATCAGTCACTGTTAAGATAAAACTACCCACTGTCACATGTCACATACCTCTCTGGTAACACAATAGGCCATATCTACAGTCAAATGGAATGTAACTGCATTGCATTCCACTTCAGCCAGCTGATCTGCAATGCCAACATGCTGATATTTATCAGTTTAACACTCCCCATGTTCAATATCTTAGCATGTAAGGTTGTGAACATTTGCTAATTAGCACTAAACACAAATACAGCAAAGGCTGATGGGAGTGTCATGAGTTTTGTGGGTATTTGGTGATAAAAGAGAGTATTGGAAAATGTACTTGTGAGGGTATTGTATTCCTTTATTACCTCAGCATCAGCGGAGAAATGACAGGAAATGGGATTCCCTCGAGGTTGAGGGGTTAATGCATTGACCATGAATTGCAACATTCAATTGGGCAAGGACTGTTGTTACATTTCCCCATCTCTTGCACCTCTTATTTTTTACCATCTCTCTGCTTTCTAATAATGGAATAAAATACCCAAAACACATAGAGACAATGCGTCATACTCTGAAAACCACACCCACCGGAGGGGAAAACAATCGGTGGCACAATTTTCAACCAATGGCTGAAACGCTAACAAAATGCCTGTAGCTAGCTAAAAGGGTCAGATTTCAGCATGTCAATGGATTAGTTTAGCACCCTATGCCTGCCAGGGGTTAGCTTTTCGCGAGCTAATGTTAGCAAGTTACTCTAGTTAGCTAAGGCAATTACAAACATAACACTGCTTAGCTTTCTGAACGTTATCCACAATCCTTTATAACACAAATTGCACACTGTCAATCCTTTAGCATTACAAAAATATAGTTAGCCTAAAAATGACTTTTGGACAAAATGCTAGCTGCACACGTAACATTGGGCATACTGAGTATCACAATCCCCCAGTTTTCATATTCTTCCTGCTGATGCCACATGTCTTAGTGCCTGTACCCTCTTTTCTTGGTCCTTATAAGAACTTAGTTCCGGGTTCTTTACTTGTTGGTAGTGCATCCCACCACACAGCAGCTTTTAGGTTTGCTGGCAGATCAAAGTGACAAGGGGGCATCTTCAAGCAAAACAAAGTCAATGGCAAGCAATAAGTTGTTTTCCCCTCCGGTGTGGGCGGGACTTAATTGTGCTCTGTCTACAATTTTTTTTTTTTAAAATGTAATTACAGGTAAAGAGGGTAAAGAGGAAATGACATGCAATCAAAGTCCCCTGCAAATTGGGGATGGGTTATGGTCCGGTCGGGGTGGCGCTAAAGGAAAAGCCAGTGGATCACCGAAGTCTGTAGGTTTCCTCCTGTGAGGACAAACGTCTGAACAAATTTACAATCCATCCAATAATTGCTGAAATATTTCAGTCTGGACAGACATTGCCATCTCTGGAGCCATACCGCTAGCTTAGCAGGGGAAAAATGTAATAATGAAGTAACAGCCAGGGGCAACATGAAAGAAAAACACTGAACCCTGAAAATGAAGGTTATGTGACTGACATTTCTAAGCAAGGAATGTTTCACAGGTGTTTTAAAAATGGAGGCCACCTCCTGTGTGAGGTGCAGTTCTTTTTTTTACTACAGCATGTTGGGAGACTACTTCTTATTTTTATTTTTTACAAAGGTTTTAACTCAACACAACAACCAACCAACATGCAGTGTCATCACAAGCAAACACAAATGAAAAGCCTCCGAAAAATTCAGTTTTCCTTTCTTTTTAAACATCACTTAACTTAATGCAACATTGTGTTGCTAATTATATTTGACCAGCTGCTGCGCTGATGATCACTGATAACCTTTTACCCAGTGACCTCTGCCCCTGGCCTCAGCTGACAATGTTTGCATGCTTTCACTGCTTTTACAATAGAATTAATGAGAAAAGAGTTCTCCTAAAAAACTCTCATTTAATCCCCAACTCTTCTCAGAAGTTTGACACAATTGAACCTCTGTTGTGACCTTCTAAAGCTACAGTATGCAAATCTGAATCCCTCTCAACTGCTTATAACTGTGGCCCTCCTCCAAGAAGCCGTACACAGCCTCCTCTAAGCTAAGCAGGGTAGAACAGGTTTTACTTTTCGAAATTGACAACTCGTTCAACACAAAGGGCCAACAGGTCATTCTGCTTGTGGTAACGATCTTGAGGCGAGCCGGAGGGAGAGATGTTCAGCAAGTCGACTTTGCTCGTTTGTTTTCACGTTGGTGTTATTTGACTGGCAGGATTATCACTAAATATGTTGCGTAACTGAGGTGGAATTGAGACGATCAAGAAAACAATCTAAACTCATGGTCACCTGACTTGTGTTAGCAGCCACGACATTCACATTTTTATAGTTGGTTATTTGTTGATATGAAAGTTCATTTTTGATAACACTGCAGGAGATTCCACTGACACATACAGATCCATTATAGTTTTCACTCTCCTGCTGTCTTCCATTGACACATGAGCAATAATGTAATGGAGTTTATTCAGTCATTCAGGTGAATGGCGGTTTGAACAGATTTTAACACAAGGAACAGTCAAATTCACATTTTACTTTATTGATGTCCATATTTAATTTCCCTTCAGAAGAAAATGTTGAGTGTTAGCACGTCAGTGATGATATCAACTGGCTACGTCCAGATAATACAAAGAAGGCCTATAGACTGTATATAAGTGGACGTAGTCACTGTGACGTCATCTGTCAGCGTTAAAGTTTGAAGACGAACACACGGACAACTCCCAGACCGGACACCGTCATGGTAGCGACCTGTCAATCACAAGGTAGCCAACCCATGAATCATACTCTGCTTTATCATCTACTTTACTCTAATGGGGCCATAATTTACGAAATGATCATCATGCTGTATTGAAGAAGACTTGGAACTAGCGATTGAGACCATAAACTCATCTTTATAATGTTTAATAAGGTAATAAATCAAGTGAGAAGTAGGGTCGATTTCTCATAGACTTCTATACAATCTGTCGTCTTTTTGCAACGAGAGGAGTCGCCCCCTGCTGGTCATTAGAAGTAATGCAAGTTTAAAGCACTTAGGCATTGGCTTCACCTCTCAGAACCGGAGGTTGCCGACTGGGAAGGCTCAACCAAATAGCATCAAATTCCATCGCATTTTTAACGTCCACCAAGGAGGTAATGTTTTCGGTTCCGTTTGTCTGTTCGTCAGTCGGATTATGTTAAAACTACTGGTTTTCATGAAACTTGGTGGAAGGGTGTAGCGTGGGCCAAGGAAGAACCCATTACATTTTAGAGCTGTGTCTGCTTTGGTAGCTCTGTGGTTACAGCGCATGCCGTGTAACCACAGAGCTACTGGGTTCCACTCTGGCCTTGGGACCTTTGTTGCATGTTATACCCTTCTCTCTCTCTCTCTCGCCCCTATTTCTACACTCTCCTCTGTCAAATAAAGACAAAATAAATGATTCCATCCATTATCTTTAACCGCTTATCCTGTTCAGGGTCGCGAGGGGGCTGGAGCCGATTCCAGCTGACATCGGGCGAAGGCAGGGTGCACCCTGGGAAGGTCAGCCAGACTATCGCAGGACACATAGAGATAGACAACCATTCACGCTCACATTCACACCTACGGGCAATTTAGAGTCATCAATTAACCTAGACTGCATGTATTGGACTGTGGAAGGAAGCTGGAGAACCCAGAGATAATACCCATGATAATAATAATAATAGTTATTATCATTACTTATTTTGTATCACAGGGTGGATAAACAAATTATTCTTTTTGTTAATATTGCAAGTATGGCATGGCAGAGTTCTGCGCTCTCCATGTGCCCTCTATTTCTATTTGATACAGTTTTTGGAGGAAGCACTATCCCAGGGGAGAGTATCAATCAGAGTCTTACCGTTTACTCCATCATTCCTATCAGTTACGATAAGTACTGAGTTATGTGAACCCGTCGTCACAAACACAGATGATTTCTGCAGGATTTCTTTTCATTACAATGGCAATTTGGGATTCTTCTTATTTTTAATATATATTACACTTATGTGTATGCCTAAATCTGATATTTGGCAAAGAACAAATAATGGATTTTATTTGAATATCCGTTCTTTCCAAATTTGTCATGCTATTTGTATTCTGAGGCTTCTAATCAAAACATAGACACCTGAAAATGTTAGTTGGAAAGTGTTGCTTGTCCATGTTTCAGTTGTACAAGTCACATTACTGCATCAAAGCATATTCATTTCAACACAATATTAAAAAAAGCACTTAAAACTTGCTTGAGCCAGTTCAACAGCTGTTTATTTTTTTTACATATAGTTTTTGTGACAATGATATAATCATCACATAGTCATGCAGTCCAAAGTAATGCTGATGTGTGGCGTGTTCATGCCACATGCTCTGAGATAGGAGAAACTTTGCAGAGCATGTTATATTATCTATTCTGACCCCCAAACCTTTGTGCAGCAGATACAAAAACACGAGGCTCAAAGTTCAAGGTCCCATGTTCTGAGGATCGTGTATGTCCCAATTGAATGCATACTACATGCAACAGCACATACCTTTGTAAGGGCAGCTGCAGAATGTAATAAAGGTAAAAAGAAAAAGTTCCCATTTGGAATGCAGCTCTGGAAAGCTTATTTAAATATCTTTGTAAATTGCACCACAAAGAGTCAGAGAACACATTTTCCGACAGAATACAACAAGAACAACCCTGTAAAACATCCCAGTATGTGACAAGGAAGGTTAAAGAACCTGTTTGAGGATTCATTGTTTGAGCTGTTCCTGCATATCAGTTGCTGTAACTCTGTTGCCCAATTGAAAGTGTGAAGAACATATTCACAGGGAATAACACAAGCATTGTTTCTGCATTTGTTTACCCCAAGTCTGCTAAGCTCTTACTGTATTTCACGAATACAAAGAAGGTCTTTGTCCTCATACATTTGTTTTTCAATAACTGTGTATGAGATCTCTCTGCACCGCCTGATAGTGGTTAATGGTCCGTATTAGATAGTGAAAGACGGAATCTACACCGATACCTCTACAGTAAAGGGACCAGGAAGACGTGTATTTGTAAAGACTTATGTAAGTCTTTACAGTGGAAGAATGTTTTAAAGTCAGCCCAGTAGTTTACAAGGTTGAGTCCTTGTTCTAACGGCATGAAGTAGTTGTATCGATATATACACAATATGTTTAACACTGAAAAATGATTTTATACAAAACCAGACGTGGTTGTTTGTTGTTAGCATTGAATATAACAAGTATAACAAAAGCTACTGTTTCATACAAGCTGGCATTGCAACTTTTCTGATTCAAGGAGCTGTCCCACTTTTCACGATGTCCATATTTGCTTTTTTTAAATCGAGGAAAGAGTCGAGTATGTCAGTGAGGTTATCAACTGGTTTTTACCAACACCGATTACTGACAAAAAAAGAAAGAAAAACATATCGAAAAACTGTAGAACTGTTGTTAAAAAAAATATATATATATTCGTTCATCATTTGGGAGTGCGTTTTTAACAATGTAAAAACCATCACATGCCAGTAAATAACTAAATAAGTAACGACAAATGTCTTGTGAAACAGGTTTTATGGGATGCAACTTAAGTGACACATAGGGTGTGGTGAAATTAACATTCAAGCATCAGCTCAGGACATTTAAGTGACACCAACATTCACCAAGGCAACAGACAACAGAGTGGTGAATATGTGTGTGGTGGCCTTTTAAGAGAGTTGGCATGCAAACTATGGTCGCTAAGGCTTTGTCAATCTCATTCACTTCACCCATTGCCTGAGAGGTTGGGAAACTACAAGATAAAGCACATGGTGCCAACAAAAGATTATGCGTGGCATAACGTAAAAAAAAACAAAGAAGAATTCATTGTGTTGCCTTTAACTGCTATGGGCCACCGGCCTTCTTTAATCATATCATTTTCATATTTTCCCCGATATCTGTTCTCAGGATTTCTTTTCACTGGAGCTAAATGTTTTATTTCTTTCAATAGAAAGAAATGCCAGAGATGTAAATGTTAAAATGGGAAGTACTTTAGTTTTGTGAGACGTTTTCCAGTTATCTTAGTATGAATCATCTTCTGTAGAAAATGACTGGTAGTACAGATTTAGATTTTTATTGGCTCATTCCAACGAAGCAGAAAGATTATGATTTCCAGTCAAAGTGCTGTTTGGATGAAAAGTAATGAATCCCTTGGAGAACATTTAGGTGTTTGCACAATGTTTATTCTTAACAGGGAAGGCCTTAATGACATAATAAACCATTTTATTTTGCAACTTCAACTAGCCAAAACAGTAGCAGCATGAGTTACAAATTAGATTTTCATTATTTCAACATGTAATGCAGATTTAGAATAAAAAAGAGAATAGATAAAATACATGGAATAAACAGGAATCAAATAATTAAAGTAAAAAAAACTAAATAATCAAGTAAAGTAAGTCAGCAATCAATTACAAAATGTACAAAACATTATGCTTACATTTTTAAAACTGAGAATCTAAAAAAATAAAGTGAAAACTCTCAAATCAGCCGTCTTTTACTTGTGTGTCGAACAGAAATGCAGATAGATATTTATTTGATCTAAAATGGAACTAACAAGTTGCCATTTTGGATGATAAGAGGCTGCTTCATGTAATTATGAAGACTCATCACTGCTCTGTGCCAGCTCAGTACCAACCAGCTCACATGAACGAGCCCAAACCAAGAAACCAACCGGATTAAACCGGCTGCTTCAGAGGCAGCCAGAGGGACTAAATACCCATTCTTATTCTCTCCATCTCGCCTCATCCGTCTTTGCAAACTCACCTCGGTCCAACAAGGTCTTGATTCACTGTAACTGGGCCTGTCACTCTGCCCAGTGCCCCTGCAGAAACCCAGGCAGCAGGCAGGGGGCCAAACAAGGCTGTAACTCTCTCCTAAATCGCTGACACACTCCTTTCCTTTCTTTGCTGGGCCCACAAAGGCTGCACCCCCGGTGCCACGGGGCCCCTAAGTCCGTCCCGATTAAGACGCCCGTGAGCTGCGTGGAGGGGGGGGGGGATCTGGGGAGAGCTGAAAGTGTCTAATCCCACAGTAATTACACTACCGGAAACTTTAGAATTGAATGTTAAATGTTTGGTGGTAAACTTTCCCATGACCCTCTCACCATTGTTTGACTTTGTCTGTCTTACATTACCCAAAATGATTGGTTCATGCATTTAGGCTTGTAACAGTAGCTCTGATGGATTTGACTTATACATCTCTGTAAAAGAAAAGCGTTCCCACTAGTGTCATGGACTGTACTTTAAAGCGCTTTTCTAGCCTTCCGACCACTCAAAGCGCTTTAACACTGCATGTCATCACCCCCCCACCACCACCACATACATTCATACACTGATGGCAGGGGCTACCGTGCAAGGTGCAACCTGCCTATCAGGACTAGCTAATCATTCACACCCATTCATAGATGACAGGGAGCAATTTGGGGTTAAATGTCTTGCCCGAGGACACATCGACATGGATTAGCAGATCGAACCGCCGGTCATCTGATTGAAGGACGACCCTACTCTACTACTGAGCCACCGAAGGGCAACGGTCAAAAGCAGGCTAACTCAGATACAAGTAAAAGAGGGAGAGAAGGGAGAGAGAGATGCATTTGTTATCCGATTTATGTGCAGCTGAAAAATGCGAAAATAGATCATTGCCATGATTCTTCTCCTAAACCAGCACCACACTAGCAGCAGTAATCAAGGAGTTAAAAGTTGCACATTGTTCTTCATAAAAAAAAAAAAAGGTGAAGTGGGCACATTGTCATCTCAAACGGGGAACCCACCTCCCCTCTCTCCTCATCATTATGTCCAATTAGAGAAATGTCACTCCCGCCGCCTCCAACACCGTGCAAAATAGCAAAACAGATTGTCACATGGCATTAGGCCGCTGCTGCAGTGTTTGCTGAAATCCACTGGAGCATCTCTGAGGTCTGCAGCCTGGGGGGATATGAGGTAAGAGGGGACTGACGCCAGTGAGAGGACATGTGAGCAAGTCTGCTGTCTTCTTGTGAAACCGTCTTCTTCTTCTCCAGTTAAAGAATGTTGCTGTACAATAATTCACGATTACCGTCTGCTGCACGGTCACAAGGCCCATAGAGGTGGGATAGCTGCTGGTGAGTAAAGGTCGTTTTAGCATGATTATGAAAGCAACAAACTAATCTGTAAGGTGGAATAGGGGATAATTATGTAGCATACACGAAAGGAAGTTTTGCTTGGTCATACTTCCAGCCCACAGTGTAAGAATTCCAGTCTTGAACTTTAAGGCTCAAGCAACTTTTAGGAAATGTTTATTTCCTGGAAAAAGAGCATCAGTCTTTTATGTTTATCTATTGGCAAAATGTATTTACATGTTTGGCTTATAAGGAGGGATATTTAGGTTTTATAGCATTCACTTTGCACTTACTCCTCGCTATGCTCCCTTGTAAACTTCCTGGTTCGACTACCTCTCCGTTTTCTCTTTTAAAAGAGGTTTCAGAAATCTGGCTAAACAACATGTCTAATCAGGCTGGTCTCATCCAACAAAAACAACAACATTCTTTTGTATGTTGTAAACGTATCGATGAACAAGGAAGTATAAAGACTGCTAAAGCACACACAGGGCGGGAGGGGTGGATGAGTCCAACAAACCTTCTTTGTTCTTCAATCAAACTTTCAGACAGCCGTTGATCAATTTGTCCTGTAACTTGCGGAATTCAATAACACTTCAATAACAGCACTTCTGTGGTTGTTTTAATGAAAACGACGAGCTAATCCTAACTAAGTGGTTTCGTTGCCTAAACCTAACAAATTTGTTTCCTGTGAAGACGAAAACTTATTTTTGAAAAGATGGGTGACTTTTGTAGTAACTTTTTCATAAGACATCATACGAACAGTTGTATGAGGATATGTTGGCCTACTCCAGTGGCGGGCCGTGCATTTTATACCTGGGCCTTCACTGCTGTCCTCATTAAGACGCCACAGCTACGGTTATTATTTGTTTCGTGTAAAAATGAAGCTCAACACCTATAAATACACTAACTGCAGAGTGCAGATACATGAATACGCCGAGTGTGTCTCCTCTCTTCTCTGACTGCAGCTGGGACTGCTGCGCCAGGCTGCTGTGAGACTGACCGCCTGTGAGTGCTTTGGGGGCGGCGGAGGGGCTCACGGCAGCTCCCGCTGCTCATTCACGGCAGTAACTGTAGAGCGGTACGTGCTTTCACGACACAGTCAAAACACCAGAAAACTCTCCAACAACACCAGAACAAGTCGATAGATTTGTCACTAGTAGCTTTTGACAAAAAAAGTCGCCATGAGGCTTTGGAAAGTCGCCACATTTAGCGAGAAAGTTGCCAAGCTGGCAACACTGGCACCGACTAAATGTGTACCCAGAGCAACATTGGACGTAACAATGGTTCCTATCACATATAAAACCAAACAAAAATCCATCTTCCATATAAAAACAAAAGCAGTTAACTTACCAGAGCTGCTGTTCACTATTTAAAGACAAAATCCATCCTCCTTTCTTTGTTAACAAAGAGTTTAATCCAAGGGCGTAGGTTTGGTCTCAGCATTGGTAGGGACACTGCCAGCCCCCCTCCCCATATATAAAAAATAACTTAGTTGATATTATGTTGAACAGGCAAACTTTATCAAGAGCCCAACAGATATAAAGCTCTGTCAAACTCACAAAAAAGTGAACTTGTTACTTATTTATTTCTGTCCAATTCAAAGTATATATATATCAAATACAGAGACAAATCGATTAACAAAAAGATATATAAGAAAAACTAAAATAATTTAAAAACCCTGAACTCTGAGCAAGCAAGTTCTCAAATGTCCGGAGATTTGTAAGAATTAAATTTTAACCCCACGCAGGGACGCAGGTACAGACCTGGTGGACTTCTCCCCAACTACCGCCCCGATTGTCTAAAACCGAGAATATTTATACTCTAGCAACATCGGGAGAAAGTTTCAACCCCCCCTCTTGGTGCCTTTGTGGGGCATGACATGGGCATGGTAACCCCCCTTAAATTTAGTCATACATTGATGAACATATCGTTATCTAACACAACGACCTCTACTGGTACTCAGGACGTATCACATACCGTGCTCACTGATTGATAATAATACTCAGACACATTTACATCATCGTATGTTCCAACAGGTTACAGGGATACAGGATAATACAAAAAATACACGATATAAAACATAATACACCTTTTTGCCCAGCGTAAGATTAATACCAGGGTATTCTCATATATATGTACCCTGTGGTGGAAAAAAAAATATCCCGTACCCGCTTTGCATGAGTCTTTTGATGCTGAAATAAAGAATACCAAAGACCAGAGGTTCCCTTCTGTATATTTATTTAAAACAAACGGCCAGCAACCAAAACAAGCGGCCCGAAGGCTTTGGCACTGGAACATTCTCATACAACATTCTCAAAACACAGAGAGAATCCTTCTTTTGCACCACAGAGACATGGTGGTGCAGTTCAACAAAGGTCAGAGCAAACGTATTTATGCATGAATACAATATACTGAATAGGAATATATACTAAGTAAGTGAGTAGAAATATATATACTAAGTAAGTAAAAATACATATACTACATAAAAAACACCATTACAACCCTTCTGCATAAATTGCGCCCATTTCTTAAGGGACCCTTGTCCGTTAAGGGGCAAGAATGCGGACGCGGTCCGATGCCTTACGTAAGGCTGTATGAGACTTTAACCGAAGCTTAAAGTAAACCTAAAACGTTAACAAGTAAAAATGTATGTGCACATGCGGCCATCGTGCTAGGACAAGGGCTAATGGTTGACAAGCTCCAGGGTTAATGCAGAATGCAGACATCAGCAGGTGTTGAAGCCTCTTTTGATGTCTTATTTAAAGACACCAAAAAGATACCTCCGTCTATCATTCACAGAGATGAACTGTTGGCCTACATCTTTAAGCTCAATCTTGTCCAGAGTAGCTTGATGCACATGGCAGACAGAGGCATTGTTCAGCCGCTGCTGGGACATGGTTGACCTCAGCCAGGTTTTTAACCTTTTTAACGCACTGAAACTCCGCTCAGCTTCAGCTGAGGAAACAGGCACAACCATCAATATTCTGATCAGCTTCTCCACTTCGTCAAAGAGGCCCCTTACCTCTCTTGGCATTGCCCTCAGAACTTCTACAGCTTCCCTCGTGGTGCTGACTGGACACTTTGATCGGAACATTGGGAGCTGAGTTTTCAGAATCTCCCTGTCAATTTCAAAGTATGGTTCAATGGCATCATCCAAAATGCCCAAGAGAAGAATATTCTCAATTTTTCTGAGTTTCTCCAAATCCGGTTGGTTAAACCTTTCGCTAAACTGCAAATCCAAGCAGTCGAACAACTTGAAAAATTCAACCCTGTAATATTCCTCAGGTGTTTTTGCCTGGTGGTGACTAGCCTTACCCGTGAATCGTTTGGGGGGAGCTCTCTTGTGTGGAATTTGAAGTGGCTCTAATCCAAGTTTTTCTACCATCGCCTCTGCCTTCTCAAACAACTCTTGGAACTTTTCATCACTTCTTTTTTCCTGTAGAATTGAGGTGACATAGGCACCAGCAGCCTGCATACCTCCAACTGTTTCTGACTGCTTTTGCAGTGACCTGTTTAGACACTCAAGCTCTCCCAACACCTCAGAGGCCACTAGCAGTCCAAGAACGGTCTTGCCCTTCAGGAAGCGTTCCAGGAGACCATTGGCTCTGGGACCAGAGTCAGAAACAGCCAAAGCCATTTCCTCCAAGCTAGTCAATATAGCCTCATACTGACTAAGAACTGTGTCAACAGTTTGGCCACGCACTGTCCACCTAGTTGGACAAAGAGGTTTCACACTTTTAATATGCCCCTCACCTATTCCATGTCCAGCCAGTACCCCTTTGAATTTGCCTGATTGGTTACTGAGAGTTCCAAGATCATGGACCCACTGCAATGCGTCGCGTACTAAGGGAGAGGCACTGCATGCACACTGTGTTATAAGATTCACACAATGTGCACCACAGTGCACATACAATGCTAGTGGTTGTTCTTTTTTCAAAACTGCCTGTGCCCCATTGAACTTTCCTGCCATATTGGCTGCTCCATCATAAGTTTGACCTTGCAACCTTGATATTGGTAAATTTAATCTCAGAAGCACATCAACCACTAGCTTTGCCATCTGTTTCCCAGTTGTCCCTGGCACTTCGTAGAGTCCCACAAATACCTCATGTGGCACAAGTTCTTTGTCCACATACCTTAGGCATATGGAGACTTGTTCTTTACCCTGAACATCTTGAGTGCCATCCATTATGACAGAAAATTGAACCTCTGGCAGGGACCTGATGTCTGAGGCTATTTCCCTCACAACTGTGTTGCCAAACAAGGTAAGATACTCATTTTGGCATAATGTCAAATTGGAGAATAAAATCCCAATTTGACATTAATTAAACAAAAACCCCAAAACAAACCTTCAGAGTCAATCTTCCAAATTTCAGTATCTCACCGGATGTTTAGAAGTCTATCTGGACTCAATCAGGTCCTTTAGGATCCCAGTGAAGATGCTCAGGAACCACTGAACGGTCCTCTCCAGAATGTGTGGAGGCACAGAGGCAGGAGGAGAAGCCTCCTGGATGATCAGTCCCCGTCCGCAGTCGGTTCCCGATGATCTTTCAAGGGATCCTGTTCGTGACGCCAAGTTTGTGGTGGAAAAACGATTCAATAGGACCGAGTGAGTCCTATAATACTGAAACAAGAAACATTGAGAGAAGGAGTTGTTAAAGTATTTATTCTCTGCGCAGAGAAGGCTTCACCGTCATACTGACTGCAACACAGTCCGCAGAGGATGAGCCAAGAGTTCAGTTTGTCTCCTGCTCTTAAACATCTCAGCACACAGCAGGGGGGGATCATCAGTTATTTACATTACAACAGTGGTGGGCCGTCAGGGCCTGCAAGGCCTTCTCTGCTGGCCTAAACAGAATCACAAAGTTATAGCTATTTTATAATTTAATCATTTTTCTTAAATACCCTACATGTATTATAATTTATAAAATTATTTTTCCCATTATCTTATTTTCTCAATGCACAGCTACTGTCTTCCTCAGTTGCTCTACTTCCAGTGCAGCTTGTTTTAAGTAGAGCTTTTATCCAATCAGATTTCACCTCTGAGTCTCTAGGTAAGAAGAGAGGCCCGAGGCCTGCAGACTCACAAGTGCATCCCTTTGCAGTTTAAGTGAATGGGGACGATATTGTTGATTGTCATATTCTTCAACCAATCAGATCTTTAGTTTGACATGTTGGGCGTATTGTTTGACGTGTCAGCGCCTGCTAGCCGGCCTATGGCTACGTCAGCATTACGTCCAGTTGCAGCTCTGCCGCGAGGTGCAGAGTGTGCTGTGATTGGTCTTTATTACCTTTGATTATCTCTGGGAATCTTCACACCTCAACATTCTCTGGTTAAACTGCAACCCCCATTTGGTTACTTCCCCTTATCAAAGCAAAGGCAGAGATAACCCATATGGTAATGTTACCACTCTCCTAGATTACAATCATATGTCACATATATAATTTTGTTAGTGAGTAAGGCACAAACTAAATCACAGTAGAAATGTACTAGCACAACCACATTTCCTATCACACATTGCATCTGCATTTCATGGGAAAGGGAAGAAGACAGCATGGCAGACTTGGAACATTTGTGATGAAGTTTCTGAAACCATCACCAATCTCAGCCAGCATCCAACATCAATAAGTGACCTGGACCTGCAACAGTTAGAGAGATTTGTTGTCCTCATGTACGATAGATCAAGCGCAGTTACTGGTGTGGATGAAGCAAGACTGGATCTCTTTGCCCGCAAACGAAGGCCCCACAACTCGATTCCACCAACTCAGGCAGCCCTGAGAGAACATGCAAAGAATCAGAATCAGAATCAGCTTTATTGGCCATGTATGTGTGCGCATACATGGAATTTGACTCTGGTTACACATTACTCTCATAGTACATACACACATATGAAATATATACAATAAACAAGAGAAATATAAGAAAAACAAGGACATTTAACAGCTATGTACAATGTAAGTATAAATATATCCCTAACAAAAAGTATATGTACAGAACCCTCCAATGTGGCTGAATTACAACAATTCTGCAAAGATGAGTGGGCCAAAATTCCTCTACAGTGCTGTAAAAGACTCATTGCCAGTTATCGCAAACACTTGATTGCAGTTGTTGCTGCTAAGGGTGGCCCAACCAGTTATTAGGTTTAGGGGGCAATCACTTTTTCACACAGGGCCATGTAGGTTTGGATTTTTTTTTTCCTTAATAATAAAAACCTTCATTTAAAAACTGCATTTTGTGTTTACTTATGTTATCTTTGTCTTATATTTAAATTTGTTTGATGATCTGAAACATTTAAGTGTGACAAACATGCAAAAAAATAAGAAATCAGGAAGGGGGCAAACACTTTTTCACACAACTGTATATATGATACAATAGTGCAAACAGAGGTAGTAGTGCAATATGACTTATTTATTGTTCATGAGAGTGACGGCCAGTGGAAAGAAGCTGTTCCTGTGTCTGGTGGTTTTGGCGTACAGAGCTCTGTAGCGCCTACCAGAGGGGAGGAGTTGGAACAGCTTGTGTCCAGGGTGTGAAGGGTCTGCAGTGATCTTTCCAGCCCGTTTCCTGACTCTGGAGGTGAACAAGTCCAGGATGGAGGGCAGGCTGGAACCAATGATCCTCTCTGCAGACCCGTCAATCCGTTGTAGTCTGTTTCTGTCCTGTATGGTGGCCGATCCGAACCACACAGTGATGGAAGAACAGAGAACAGACTGGATGATGGCTGAGTAAAACAGGATCAGCAGCTCCTGAGGTAGGTTGAACTTCCTGAGCTGGCGCAAGAAGTACAACCTCTGCTGGGCCCTTTTCCGGATGGTGTTGATGTTGGGAGCCCACTTCAGGTCCTGGGATATTGTGGATCCCAGAAACTTGAAAGTCTCCACAGCGGACACAGTGTTGTTGAGTATGGTGAGGGGGGGTAGTGTTCGGGGGCTCCTCCTGAAGTCCACTGTCATCTCCACAGTTTTGAGCCTGTTAAGCTCCAGGTTGATCTGACCACACCAGAGGACCAGATGTTCAACCTCCCGCCTGTACGCAGACTCATCACCGTCCCTGATGAGGCCGATGACCGTTGTGTCGTCTGCGAACTTCAGGAGTTTAACAGATGGGTCCTCTGAGGTGCAGTCGTTGGTGTAGAGGGAGAAGAGCAGTGGGGAGAGCACACATCCCTGGGGGGGCGCCAGTGCTGATAGTCCGGGTGCTGGATGTGATTTTTCCCAGCCTCACCTGTTGCGTCCTGTCAGTCAGGAAGTTTGTGATCCACTGACAGGTGGAGGCTGGCACAGTGAGCTGGGAGAGTTTGGGTTGGAGTATTGCTGGGATGATGGTGTTGAACGCTGAGCTGAAGTCCACAAACAGAACCCTTGCATATGACCCTGGGGAGTCGAGGTGTTGCAGCATGTAGTGCAGTCCCATGTTGACTGCATCATCCACCGACCTGTTTGCACGGTAGGCAAACTGCAGGGGGTCCAGCAGGGGCCCTGTGATGTACTTCAGGTGGGTCAACACCCGTTTCTCAAAGGATTTCATGACCACAGACGTCAGGGCGACGGGCCTGTAGTCATTTAATCCTGTGATGGAGGATTTCTTGGGGACCGGGATGATCGTGGAGCGTTTGAAGCATGAGGGTACTTCACACAGCTCCAGTGATCGGTTGAAGATCTGTGTGAAGATGGGGGCCAGCTGGTCAGCACAGACTTTCAGGCACGAGGGTGACACACCGTCTGGGCCTGGTGCCTTCCTGATCTTCTGTCTGTGGAAGAGCCGACTCACATCCTCTTCGCAGATCCTCAGTGCCGGAGGGGGGTCGGTTGGGAGAGATGAGGAGGCAGGGGGTGTAGATGGTTGTTTGATGATGATGGGGCAGGTGGGGGGTGTGAGAGTAGGCTTAAACCTGCAGTAAAACACATTCAGGTCGTCAGCCAGTTGGTGATTGGTCTCCTGTAGTTGGTGAGTACTTCCAGGCCTCTCCAAACTGACGAGGGGTCGTTGGCTTAAAACTTTTTCTCCAGCTTTTCAGGCCATGTCCATACTAGTCCGTTTTTACTCCGGATTTGCTACGTTTACACTGAGCGGCCACACTACGCCGGAGTTTTGGAGCACCCTAAACGGAGGAGTCTGAAAACTCCCCAGAGGTTGGAGGTATTTGAAAACTCCGGGGCTGCGTTTGCGTGTGGACGGTCGGATACGGATGTGTGTTAGAAAAAATGAGCCCACACCCGTGTTCGCTACTGGATTGGTTATTAGCAGCCATGACGTCTCCGTCCCTGATTCGTCACACTCACTATCACGTGACGGAAGAAAACAAACCAAAAAAGACCAGTAATTCATTTCAACATGGATAACTAATTTCAAGCGTTGCTGCTAGCACAGCAGCTAGCAGCTGTTGTGCAGTAAAGTCAGCATTTCTGTGGAGGAAGCAGCTGTTGGAGCGATTAGTGAGCAGCGTGACCAGCATCAGCCCTATGGAGCAGCTCGTTGTTTTTAGATTCTACTGAGAAGACACGTTGCACTAACGTTTTACTTCTTCCGTTTGGTAGCCTTGAGAGACCTTAGTCTGTAAGTATGTCTTTATGAAGCATGAAAAGATTTACGTAGATATATTCTATTCGCGTGTTTAGTATAACATTTGTGTTGTATTAAATGCTAATCGCGGTTAGCATTTCTCCATTGGCGGTAATGTTAAAATGAGCTTAGAAGCTAGCTAGGCGGACATGTTACATGCTGGCTATATCATGGATTGTTGTTTTGTATTCATGTATGTGTATATGGACAGTTTGTAAAGCCATATTTCATATTGTGTTTCCACAGTTTTACAAATAAGAAAGATTCACACTGAAGTCTTGAAACTCTTCTATGGATTCCATGGTCTTTATTTCACGGATCTACTGTTAACGATCTGCTAAGCTTTATGCACGAAGCAAGAGCAGAATAGAGTGAGAGACGTGTGTTGACCACATTTATGGACCCATAATCTAGTAAACGTTTACGTGTAAGTGTTGATGTTAAAGTAAATTTGATGTGAGACAGAGAGAGATAGACCCGCAGCGCTGTAACTACGTCTGAAAAATAAAACTTCTAAAACTTTCCACGAACTGTGTCTGTTTGAGTTTATAGAGGGAGATTTTAGAGTATTTTTTTTTTTTAACTAAGCAAGCAATCCACTTCCTGTTTACACCGTCACGTGCATGCCCAGTGTACGTTAATGGTCACGTGCTGTCCACCTTCGAAGGCTGCCGTGTGGATGCAGATCAACTCGAGAATGATGCTGAAACTCCCGTGTGGACGGAGATCGTTTCTATTTGACAAATCTGCATCCAAGTAAAAACGGAGTAATGTGGACAGGGCATCAGTGTAGCTCCTCTTAGCTACCTTGATCTCCCTCGTCAATGTGTTTCTGGCCTGGTTGTACAGGATCCTGTCCCCACTTCTGTAGGCCTCACCCTTGGCCCGACGAAGCTGCCCGAGTCTTGCAGTAAACCATGGTTTATTGTTGTTCAATGTGCAGAAGGTTTTTTTCAGCACACACATGTCCTCACAAAAACTGATGTATGTCAGTGTCAGTGAGCCCATCCAGGTCTGTAGCAGCAGCCTCAAAAACACTCCAATCAGTGCAGGCAAAGCAGGACTGTAGCTCCAGCTTTGCCTCGTTAGTCCATCTCCTCACAGTCTTCACCACATGCTTTGCAGATTTTAATTTCTGCCTGTAGGTCGGGAGAAGATGGACCAGACAATGATCAGAGAGTCCCAAAGCTGCACGAGGGACAGAGCGATATGCATCCTTTATGACAGTGTAGCAGTGGTCCAGTGTGTTTTTGTGCCTGGTGCTACACTTAATATGCTGTCTGTATTTAGGCAGTTCTTTGCTGAGGTTTGCTCTGTTGAAGTCCCCAAGAACAATGAGAAGGGAGTCTGGGTGCTTGTGCTCCATGTTGATGATCTGCTCAGCCAGGTGTTGGAGAGCCTCACTCACACAGGCCTGAGGTGGGATGTAAACACCGACCAGGATGAATGAGGAAAACTCCCGCGGTGAATAAAAAGGTTTGCAGTCTATGAAAAGTGTTTCCAAGTGAGGGCTGCATGATTCCTTTGACACTGTGACATCTGTACACCAACCTTCGTTAATGTAGAAGCAGTTCCGCCTCCCCTCGTTTTCCCCGACAGCGCCGTGACGCGGTCCGCTCGGAGGAGTCGGAAGCCCGGCAGATGTAGTGCGCTGTCCGGGATGTGGTCACCGAGCCAGGTTTCAGTGAAGCACAGGGCGGCGGATCTGCTAAAGTCCTTTTTTTGTTTGTTGAGGAGCAGCAACTCATCCATCTTGTTGGCCAGAGAGCGGACGTTCGCCAGGTGAATTGACGGGAGCGCAGTTCCGAGTCCCCGTCGGCGCAGATTAACGAGCGCTCCTGCTCGCTTCCCTCGTCGGCGTCTCCGATAAGATTCCGAGTAGAGCTGCTGCTCCCCCAACTAAAATCTCTGAAAAACTTTCTGGTTCTATGAAATGTGGCGAAAAAGTTTGGCCAGTGGATAGACCGATGTTTAAGAGTTCCTCTCTACTGAATGCGATCAGAGAGGGAGAGCTGGAAACAAGACAAACACACAAAAACAGAAAAAGTACGAGAGAGCGCAGTACCGAGGCTGCCATCTGCGGCGCCATCTTGCATCTCGAGCGTGCTGCTTATCAGGCTGGGATCATCTGGGGCCAGACAACTATCTCCAGGCCAGACATCGGCAGTCCTACTGATTGGGGGTGGACACAGAAAGGAGAGAAATGGCAGGTATGTTGATCGACGTTACCCCCCATCGCAGCCAGCTGTCAGGAACTGGCCAAGTGTTCCTGTAAGAAAAGTTGCCATGGGAGGTGCAAGTGCTTTCAGTTGGGACTTCCATGTACAGCACTCTGCAGCTGCATATGTGAGCAGTAGCAGTTGGAAGATGAATGTGCCCGATGACCGTACCTTTGTGCGGAGTTACTGCAGACATTCAGATCGGAATGATACCCCCTGAACAGTGACATTGACATTAATGCACCTAAATTTGGTGCTACATATTAGTTTGAGGCCAAGTCCTCAGCAATTGTAAGTAAAATTGCATTTAAAGAACTGAAAAACGATAAAAACAAAAAAAAATGTTCATGTTACAATTGGTTATAATCACTTTATGGCAACTGCAAAATTGTTGATTTTCATATCAGTTCAGTATCTAGTGCTGTAAGATAATTAGTTTCCGTCCAGATTGACTAGTCTAGCAATGTTTCATGTGTTATGTAAAGTTATAATCTCCATAAAGAATCTCAACTACTTTCCAACGGTGCGGATATATCCTAGCAACTAGTCTTATAATGTTGTACATGTGAATTTAGCTGCTTTGATTTCGTGTTTAGAATAATATTGTAGATCTTATATGAAAATGTAGCATCTTTTACAATGTTTAAAATGTGAAGTACAGTTCTTTCATTTATTGAATGAGTTACAACTTTTGTACCGTCCACACTGACTAGACTAGTCTGGGAATGCGCTATAAGTTACACATTTATCTTTAATATCAAATGTATTATTGTTAGATGAATTTAGTGTCCAGTGCCATACAGTTTGTTTTGTCCAGTTTGATATATTCTTGTAATGTTCAATTTGAACATAGTTGAAGGAAATGATTTTAATAAAAGAGTTGAATTATTAATTGACAGTTATATTTGTTAATTTTTCCACTAAATGTCCAATGACATCAGCACATTCATTATTCTAGTGTTATAGTTGTGGGTAATTATTAAAGCATCTTTTATTACCTACAAATTGACACCAAGATCATTCAAATCGGGGAAATACAAATTTTCGGGAGGCCCAATTAGCGGCCATCTTGGATTTTTGAATGGCCAATCAGGCCGGTTTGACCAGATACCTCTGGAGAACAACTCCACCAAATTTCACGCTTGTATCATAATTTGCACGATTAATCTACTATCTGCCCCACTACATAAAACATTACACGATCATTTATATCAGTATTTTAAGAGGATATATATATATATATATATATATATATATAGTTTAATTTCTTTGCCATATTTTAAGGATCATGAGAAATCATTACCTTCATAAATTCAAAGATAAACATTCAATCTGGTATCCATAGTAACGATGCCATCGAGGACTCCATGGATGGAATGGTCTCATGATGACATCACAGATTCTCTGCCTTTAATGTCCAGGATTCTATGGCTAGAATTCTGTGGCTTTGATGTGGCTTTGATGTGAAGTCTATATATCCCTGTACATTCCCTCACACATTTGAGAGCGGACATCAACATACACACGACAATTACATTGAAAACTTTCTTAGATCTTTTTAAAGCACTCATCAAATTCTTTCAGATACACACTTGACAATTGCATTGAAAACTCCCGTAGTTTTTCAAAACACTTATTAAGTTGGTTCAGAAACACATTTGACAATTGCATTGAAAACTTTCTTACATCTTTTTAAAGCACTCATCAAATTCTTTCAGATACACACTTGACAATTGCATTGAAAACTCCCGTAGTTTTTCAAAACACTTATCAAGTTGGTTCAGAAACACATTTGACAATTGCATTGAAAACTTTCGTACAGCTTTTTAAAGCACTCATCAAATTCTTTCAGATACACACTTGACAATTGCATTGAAAACTCCCGTAGTTTTTCAAAACACTTATCAAGTTGGTTCAGAAACACATTTGACAATTGCATTGAAAACTTTCGTACAGTATTTCACACCAGAAACCAAGTTGGTTCAAAGATGGAATTAAATTCCAAAGAGGTTGAACCTCCAATGAATTTTTACCTCAGTTCACTGGAGGAACAAGTAAGATGTGAACTGTTGGACAGCGAGGCGAGGCTCACCCAAACAACAACAAAGGACAGAGTCCTCCTAGACATTGATGAAGATTGTCTTCAACAGTTTCTAGATGTTCTCCACGAAAAGAACGAAACCGCGAAGTCCACCGAGGGGGAGATGGAGGTATCGAAGAACCTCTGTCAGGCTACTGTTGATAAACACTTAGATGTCATCAGTCAGCTCAAGGAGGCTCTTCATAAGGCCGAACAGGAGCTGAAAAATGGTCAACTACAATGGCAAGAGGAGAAGTCCTCCCTCAAAGCACGCCAGCAAAAGAACTGTGACCACTTTCACTCCCAGGTGCAGGTCATCGCATCCATTCGAGCACAAGAGCAGGAAGCAGTAAAACAGAAGCTGGAAAAAGCTCAGGCTTTCTATAAAGCCGAGATGGACGAACAGAGAGCGGAGACGAACAGGATCACAGCAGCTCTGAAAGAAACACAGGACCTGCTGGAGACTGAGCGTCAGGCTACAGTTGAACAGTTAGATGTCAGCAGTAAGCTCAAGGAGGCTCTTGATAAGGCCGAACAGGAGCTGAAAAATGGTCATCTACAATGGCAAAAGGAGAAGTCTCTATATCATGCCAAGGCTTTCTGTCAAGCCAAGACTTTCTATAAAGCCCGGATGGACAAACAGACAGCGGAGACAAACAGGATCGCAGCAGCTCTGAAAGAAACACAGGACCTGCTGGAGACTGAGCGTGTTCAACATAAAACTACCACCAAGGCTGAGTTGGAGATATTTAAGAATCTCTGTCAGGCTAGAATTGTTGAACTGGTAGATGAGAACAGTAAGCTCAAGGCAGCCTTTATCAAGGCTCAGAATGAGCCGAAGAATGGACATTTACTGTGGCAACAGGAGAAGTCTTCCTTCATGGATCGGAATAAAAAAGCCTGGGGACTTTATCATACTCAGGTGAAGACCACAGCTGATTCAAGAAGAATGGAGGAGGAGGCTAAGCAGACGCTGCAGAGATTCCAGGCAGACCATGAAGGCCAGCTGGACGAACAGAGAGCGGAGACAAACAGGATCGCAGCAGCTCTGAAAGAAACACAGGACCTGCTGGAGACTGAGCGTCTCCGTTTCCAGGAACAGTCATCCCTCACGGCACACCTGGAAAAAACCTGCAGGGACCACGATCATGCCCAGCTGAAGAACATAGCTACTCTTCAAACATTGGAGGAGGAAGCTATGCAGATGGTCAAAAGAGACCAGGCATCCCAAGCCCAGCTGGAGGAACAGAGAGCGGAGACAAACAGGATCAAAGCAGCTCTGAAAGAAACACAGGACCTGCTGGAGACTGAGCGTGTTCAACATAAAACTACCACCAAGGCTGAGTTGGAGATATTTAAGAATCTCTGTCAGGCTAGAATTGTTGAACTGGTAGATGAGAACAGTAAGCTCAAGGCAGCCTTTATCAAGGCTCAGAATGAGCCGAAGAATGGACATTTACTGTGGCAACAGGAGAAGTCTTCCTTCATGGATCGGAATAAAAAAGCCTGGGGACTTTATCATACTCAGGTGAAGACCACAGCTGATTCTAGAAGAATGGAGGAGGAGGCTAAGCAGACGCTGCAGAGATTCCAGGCAGACCATAAAGGCCAGCTGGACGAACAGAGAGCGGAGACAAACAGGATCGCAGCAGCTCTGAAAGAAACACAGGACCTGCTGGAGACTGAGCGTCTCCGTTTCCAGGAACAGTCATCCCTCACGGCACACCTGGAAAAAACCTGCAGGGACCTCGATCATGCCCAGCTGAAGAACATAGCTACTCTTCAAACATTGGAGGAGGAAGCTATGCAGATGGTCAAAAGAGACCAGGCGTCCCAAGCCCAGCTGGAGGAGCAGAGAGCGGAGACAAACAGGATCAAAGCAGCTCTGAAAGAAACACAGGACCTGCTGGAGACTGAGCGTGTTCAACATAAAACTACCACCAAGGCTGAGTTGGAGATATTTAAGAATCTCTGTCAGGCTAGAATTGTTGAACTGGTAGATGAGAACAGTAAGCTCAAGGCAGCCTTTATCAAGGCTCAGAATGAGCTGAAGAATGGACATTTACTGTGGCAACAGGAGAAGTCTTCCTTCATGGATCGGAATAAAAAAGCCTGGGGACTTTATCATACTCAGGTGAAGACCACAGCTGATTCTAGGAGAATGGAGGAGGAGACTAAGCAGACGCTGCAGAGATTCCAGGCAGACCATAAAGGCCAGCTGGACGAACAGAGAGCGGAGACAAACAGGATCGCAGCAGCTCTGAAAGAAACACAGGACCTGCTGGAGACTGAGCGTCTCCGTTTCCAGGAACAGTCATCCCTCACGGCACACCTGGAAAAAACCTGCAGGGACCACGATCATGCCCAGCTGAAGAACATAGCTACTCTTAAAACATTGGAGGAGGAAGCTATGCAGATGGTCAAAAGAGACCAGGCGTCCCAAGCCCAGCTGGAGGAGCAGAGAGCGGAGACAAACAGGATCAAAGCAGCTCTGAAAGAAACACAGGACCTGCTGGAGACTGAGCGTCTCCGTTTCCAGGAACAGTCATCCCTCACGACACACCTGGAAAAAACCTGCAGGGACCACGATCATGCCCAGCTGAAGAACATAGCTACTCTTCAAACATTGGAGGAGGAAGCTACGCAGATGGTCAAAAGAGACCAGGCATCCCAAGCCCAGCTGGAGGAGCAGAGAGCGGAGACAAACAGGATCAAAGCAGCTCTGAAAGAAACACAGGACCTGCTGGAGACTGAGCGTGTTCAACATAAAACTACCACCAAGGCTGAGTTGGAGATATTTAAGAATCTCTGTCAGGCTAGAATTGTTGAACTGGTAGATGAGAACAGTAAGCTCAAGGCAGCCTTTATCAAGGCTCAGAATGAGCTGAAGAATGGACATTTACTGTGGCAACAGGAGAAGTCTTCCTTCATGGATCGGAATAAAAAAGCCTGGGGACTTTATCATACTCAGGTGAAGACCACAGCTGATTCAATAAGAATGGAGGAGGAGACTAAGCAGACGCTGCAGAGATTCCAGGCAGACCATAAAGGCCAGCTGGAGGAGCAGAGAGCGGAGACAAACAGGATCAAAGCAGCTCTGAATGAAACACAGGACCTGCTGGAGACTGAGCGTCTCCGTTTCCAGGAACAGTCATCCCTCACGGCACACCTGGAAAAAACCTGCAGGGACCTCGATCATGCCCAGCTGAAGAACATAGCTACTCTTCAAACATTGGAGGAGGAAGCTACGCAGATGGTCAAAAGAGACCAGGCGTCCCAAGCCCAGCTGGAGGAGCAGAGAGCGGAGACAAACAGGATCAAAGCAGCTCTGAATGAAACACAGGACCTGCTGGAGACTGAGCGTCTCCGTTTCCAGGAACAGTCATCCCTCACGACACACCTGGAAAAAACCTGCAGGGACCACGATCATGCCCAGCTGAAGAACATAGCTACTCTTCAAACATTGGAGGAGGAAGCTACGCAGATGGTCAAAAGAAACCAGGCGTCCAAAGCCCGGCTGGTGGAGCAGACAATGGAGATAAACAGGATCAAAGCATCCCAGAAAAAGACAGAAGATCTGTTAGGAGCTGAGCGTTATCTTCGGCAGCACGAGAAGTACATCCTTCAGGCCACCGAAGAAGATCTTCAGAAACACATCACCAACATGCAGAAGAAGAAGAAAAAATGGTTCAAACTCTTCTAATGCCTACTGTCAAAACATCAGACAGTAAAACACTGACGGGGTACATTTTACTGCACGGGTACTTCTACTTTTGGTACTTTAAGTACATCTTGCTGAATATAACATAATTGACTAAGGTTTTCAATGCAGGACTTTTACTCGTCGTGGATTGTTTCATCAGTATGGTATTAGTACTTTTACTGTAGTGAAGGATCTGAATAATTTTTCCTCCACTAATTACTTGTAAGTGAGTTTGGCAAACAGTTAATATACAAACAGTGGTTCTTACCCTGGCTCCAGATCCTTGACCGGATTAAGGATCTGGAGCCAGGGTTAGGAACCACTGTTTGTATATTAACTGACTTACTTGGCAAACAGTTAATATACAAACAGTGGTTCCTAACACTAGCTCCAGATCCTTGACCGGATTAAGGATCTGGAGCCAGGGTTAGCAACCACTGTTTGTATATTAAATGTTTGCCAAGTAAGTTCCCAAACTTGGATCACTTACAAGTAATTAGTGGATGAAAAATTATTCAGATCCTTCACTACAGTAAAAGTACTAATACCATACTGATGAAACAATCCACGACGAGTAAAAGTCCTGCATTCAAAACCTTAGTCAAGTATGTTATAATCAGCGAGGTGTACTTAAAGTACCAAAAGTAGAAGTACCCGTGCAGTAAATAACCCCACGCCCCTAGGGTTCATTCTGTACACACGACATCATTGCACTTCTGTCCATCCTGGGAGAGGGATCCCTCCTCTGTTGCTTTCCCACAGGTTTCTTCCTCTTTTCTCCCCGTTAAAGGGGTTTTTGGGGGGAGTTTTTCCTGTTTCGATGCGAGGGTTCTGGGACAGAGGATGTCGTATGTGTACAGATTGTAAAACCCTCTGAGGCTAATTTAAAAAAAAAAAAAAAAAATAAATAAATAAAAAATAAAAAAAAAATTAAAAAGAATTGAATTGAATGTGTGTTTTAATTATGTCATGCTTGTGAACCGTTGTTGAAAATTCTAAGTTGTACTACGGTCATGTGGTTAATATTTTGATGTATAAATTCAGGGACAATCACTGATGAGTTCTCATTTGCACCCAACAGCCTGAAAATATACAGTAAGTTGGCTCAACTGATTTGACATGTTGGCCCAAATATAGTGTCTATAGTCTGTTGGTCATCTAAAGAGAATAATTCAATTAAAAACACCTGAACATTACTTTCTGCAACATTTTGCTGGTTTAGTACGAGTCTAAAGTGGCTTGAGAACTTAAGGCAAGAAGGTTCATTTAATGTCACAGCACCTTTCAAACACAGCTGCAATTCAAGGTTTTATGGCAAGGAAATGCATTAGAAAGGTTAATATATCCAGCATCCAGCAGCAGAAGTGAGCAGAGGGCTGTAAAGACCCGCTGACGACATCATCAACTGTCTGAAGAGACCCGAAGCCCCGCCCACGCTGCTGCACAGAGCGCCAACGCTTGTATAGTATTAATTATCGTTAATATTATTTATTTATTCAGATGCATCAATACGAAACATATTTCTGATATCAGTCCAAAACTGACTCAAATAGCTGAATCAGCTATCGGTGACGACATGCAGATCCGGTATTGGATACCAATATTTAAATAAATAACAATTCAGTACATTTTTATCTATGTATTTATTTGTCTAATTTTGTTTTTCAAAGTTAGGAAAGCAATGTTTAAGTCAAGCCTGATTTTGCCTTAGACATGAAATAACGATCATAGGAACTTCCACACAGTGAGGCACACAGTTAATTAATAACACCGGTATCAGATCGGTACTCTGTATCGGCCGATACACAAAACCCAGGTTTCATTATCGGTATAGGGACGGAAAAAGTCAGATCCTTGTACTTCTATTTATTTATTTGTATATTTCATGTATTTATTTATTAGTGTTTATTTATACATTTATGTTTACATACGTACATTTAAAAACTTAGGTATCATATACTGTGTATATATATATATATATATATATATATATATATATATATATATATACATAAAATTGTGAATCAATTAGTATAGTGGTTGATCTGCTGTTCAGAGGCAGTTTACAGAATAACAGCGGCAGTGAATTAAAATCACTGGCATTTGAACCCACGCCTCCATACAAACAAACACATACTAACTTTACACAGGTTCAGGTGGTTATATGTGCATGACTACTAATCCTCAGATGAGGTGAGTGAAGGTAGGTGACTTTGGACCTACCTGACTTTACAAAGCTGGTCATCTCGTGGTCTTCAAACTGTGCTCCCTTTTAAAATCAGGTCCCACCATCATTTGTCTTCGGATATAGGTAATGCCAATTTACGTCAACGTTCTGAAAGAGTTTTTACAAACACTTTATCTTGCGTTGATTTGGTGCAAATGTTACACACTGAATGATGATGATGTCCATTCAGTTTTCCAGATGAATGTATTGTGCTGTGAATACAACAAGACAGTGTCAGATGACTCTCCTTTCTGGTTTAGCTCGCTTATCTTAGACAGGAATTACATGAATTGTGAACACACAACTTGAAATATACAGCCTAACAAACTACTGCTTATATCTGTCACAGGACACACCATTTATCTGTATATAACCTTACATGGGAACAATACAATTATCAGGCCAGGTTACTGACGTTACAATGGCGCTAAACCGCTAGCGCGCGAATAGCCTCCTTTAGCTAATGATGCTAGCCTTAGTTAGCCGCCCTACGTTTCAGTATTAAACACTTTATAAACATCAAAACATGGCACCGCAAAAGCGAGCGAACTTAATATAAATGTATATGGCGCCTGTGTACTTCTCTCACCTGTGAATACAACAACAAGACAGTTTCAGATGAATATCTGCTTCTGTGATCTCGTGTCCTTTCTGGTCTAGCTCGCTTATCTTAGACAAGAATTACAGCGCCAGTCAAACCAAAACCCGCTACTGCCACCTATTGGCGAAAATGAGTATCGCCCTGCAGCTACTTTAGGTGAAAATGGGTGAGTTTAAAAGTCACACAAAGCGTTTTAAATTCTAATAACCAGAAAACAATAGCGAGGGGGGCAAGGTAATGACACAACTAATACAATAACAACTGTGCAAATAATTGTAGCCATTAAATGGTACAGGGTGCCACACATGCATGAATCACAGAGTAATTACACAGTTAAACCATCATAGTGTGAATTCAAGTTTCAATGGAGCGTTGTCGACCGTTACTCAGACAAAATATGCGATCGAGATGTCGGCATTAATGATTTATATTTGCCAATCCCTGATATTGCTACAACATGTTGGAATACAGCTACGGTTATTATTTGTTTCGTGTAAAAATGAAGCCAACACCTGTAGATACACTATCTGCCTAGAGTGCGTCTCCTCTCTGCTCTGACTGCAGCGCGAGGCTTCTGTGGGCGTTGGCGGAGGGGCTCACGGCAGCACCCGCTGCGTAATGTACGTGCTTTAACGTCAAAACACCAGAAAATTCTCCGATAACACCAGAACAAGTCGCTAGATTTGTCACTAGTAGCTTTTGCCATGAGGGTTTGGAAAGTCGCAAGATTTAGCGAGAAAGTCGCCAAATTGCCAACACTGGCACCGGCTAAATATGTCCCCAGAGCAACTTTGGACGTAACAATGGTTCCTCTCACATATAAAACCAAACAAAATCTTCATAAAAACAAGTTGTACAAATAATAATATATAAACAAGCATATTAAAGCTACTGCAGATGTAGAAACAAACGCATTTAACTTACCAGAGCTGCTGTTCACTATTTAAAGACAAAGTGCATCCTCCTTTCTTTGTCCCAGTGAGCACTAACCCGGATTTCAACGTTGATTTCTGATTGAAAAAGCGTTGATATGGGGTCTGAACGTCTTAGACGTATTTTAACCGTCTTTTGAACCAGCTAAATTACGGTTACAATATCAACGTGTCACAAAACACCAATTTGTTTTAAAATATTGATGGTTTGTTCAGTTGTAGGTTGAAAGAGACGCGATTTTGGTTACTTTAAACGTATTTCTCCAAAATCATATTACGCTGGCAGTTGATATGTGGTCTACACGAAGACGTTATTTCAACGCATTCAATGTCTCATACAAAACTTCGTAAATATGGAACTATAGACTGTGTGCTGTCAACAAGAAGCTCCCAGGACATCGTATTGAGAGCAGAGCACATTATGTCTGTATAATCACGTAAATTCACGTAAAATACAACTCTGTGTTTACTGCTGTAACACGCATGCGCACGGACTCAGTGCATTTTTCTAAGTTAGAGACGCTGGCGTGCTGTCTGCACGATGCTAGCTAGCTTACTGAGTTGATGAGCGAAATGAACGAGCTGACGGAATAAACGAGGCTTCACGCTAACGACACACTCTGTAAGTACTTGAACTACTTTATTCCAGTATTGCAAACCGAAATATCATTACCAAACCATTAGTATCATGTTATGCTCATCATGGTGGCGAGGCTGCTAGCAATTGTAGTGTTAGCATGTTACGAAGGTAAACATAGACGTGTGTTAGTTAATATTGAGACACTTTCTTTGTGGACTGTCCCTGTAGCCCAACGTTATAAAATAGAGTATTTAGGACATTTCACATGTAAACTACACGTGTATTTTCCGTATTTTTCTTACTGTCCATAGTACTACGGACAGCGAGTCGGGCTGTACACATTTTATATACTTGTTTTATTTACAGATGTCCATCTTGGAAATATGGAAACCGGCTCCTGTGTGGCTTTGAAAACGACATTTAAAGAAGGAAAAGGAGATTATGGTTTTATATAATGAACATTGTTTATATTGATATTGTGCTTTAATAAATACAAATGAATGCTGCCTGTGTCACTTGGTCTTTTGTCCTGTAAGTGGAAACTGTTGATGTGTTACTAACATTAAGTATTTAGTTGCTACATATTGCTCTGAGAGCATTTTTTAGCCGACTATTTGAAGACGTTGATTCAACGTTCAAGTTTAGACCAGATATCAACGTGATGTCCAATACTGGCTTTCAACTGATAAATGTGGATGTGGTTTCTTAGTAAGCCTCTAAATCATGATATATTATTATTAGCACAATGTAGAGGACATAAAATTATAGTATTGCAAATCACGTTTAAATCTGGTCTAAGCGTGAATGTTGAATCAACGTCTACAAATAGTCGGCGAAAAAACTTTCACTTTTGAACCAATTCTGAACGTCTTTTCAACGTTGGGCGTAGACGTCTTTTAAACGTCTATTCAACGGAAAAATGCTCACTGGGGTTAAAGACACCAAAAAGATACCTCCGTCTATCATTCACAGAGATGAACTGTTGGCCTACATCTTTAAGCTCAATCTTGTCCAGAGTAGCTTGATGCACATGGCAGACAGAGGCATTGTTCAGCCGCTGCTGGGACATGGTTGACCTCAGCCAGGTTTTTAACCTTTTTAACGCACTGAAACTCCGCTCAGCTTCAGCTGAGGAAACAGGCACAACCATCAATATTCTGATCAGCTTCTCCACTTCGTCAAAGAGGCCCCTTACCTCTCTTGGCATTGCCCTCAGAACTTCTACAGCTTCCCTCGTGGTGCTGACTGGACACTTTGATCGGAACATTGGGAGCTGAGTTTTCAGAATCTCCCTGTCAATTTCAAAGTATGGTTCAATGGCATCATTCAAAATGCCCAAGAGAAGAATATTCTCAATTTTTCTGAGTTTCTCCAAATCCGGTTGGTTAAACCTTTCGCTAAACTGCAAATCCAAGCAGTCGAACAACTTGAAAAATTCAACCCTGTAATATTCCTCAGGTGTTTTTGCCTGGTGGTGACTAGCCTTACCCGTGAATCGTTTGGGGGGAGCTCTCTTGTGTGGAATTTGAAGTGGCTCTAATCCAAGTTTTTCTACCATCGCCTCTGCCTTCTCAAACAACTCTTGGAACTTTTCATCACTTCTTTTTTCCTGTAGAATTGAGGTGACATAGGCACCAGCAGCCTGCATACCTCCAACTGTTTCTGACTGCTTTTGCAGTGACCTGTTTAGACACTCAAGCTCTCCCAACACCTCAGAGGCCACTAGCAGTCCAAGAACGGTCTTGCCCTTCAGGAAGCGTTCCAGGAGACCATTGGCTCTGGGACCAGAGTCAGAAACAGCCAAAGCCATTTCCTCCAAGCTAGTCAATATAGCCTCATACTGACTAAGAACTGTGTCAACAGTTTGGCCACGCACTGTCCACCTAGTTGGACAAAGAGGTTTCACACTTTTAATATGCCCCTCACCTATTCCATGTCCAGCCAGTACCCCTTTGAATTTGCCTGATTGGTTACTGAGAGTTCCAAGATCATGGACCCACTGCAATGCGTCGCGTACTAAGGGAGAGGCACTGCATGCACACTGTGTTATAAGATTCACACAATGTGCACCACAGTGCACATACAATGCTAGTGGTTGTTCTTTTTTCAAAACTGCCTGTGCCCCATTGAACTTTCCTGCCATATTGGCTGCTCCATCATAAGTTTGACCTTGCAACCTTGATATTGGTAAATTTAATCTCAGAAGCACATCAACCACTAGCTTTGCCATCTGTTTCCCAGTTGTCCCTGGCACTTCGTAGAGTCCCACAAATACCTCATGTGGCACAAGTTCTTTGTCCACATACCTTAGGCATATGGAGACTTGTTCTTTACCCTGAACATCTTGAGTGCCATCCATTATGACAGAAAATTGAACCTCTGGCAGGGACCTGATGTCTGAGGCTATTTCCCTCACAACTGTGTTGCCAAACAAGGTAAGATACTCATTTTGGCATAATGTCAAATTGGAGAATAAAATCCCAATTTGACATTAATTAAACAAAAACCCCAAAACAAACCTTCAGAGTCAATCTTCCAAATTTCAGTATCTCACCGGATGTTTAGAAGTCTATCTGGACTCAATCAGGTCCTTTAGGATCCCAGTGAAGATGCTCAGGAACCACTGAACGGTCCTCTCCAGAATGTGTGGAGGCACAGAGGCAGGAGGAGAAGCCTCCTGGATGATCAGTCCCCGTCCGCAGTCGGTTCCCGATGATCTTTCAAGGGATCCTGTTCGTGACGCCAAGTTTGTGGTGGAAAAACGATTCAATAGGACCGAGTGAGTCCTATAATACTGAAACAAGAAACATTGAGAGAAGGAGTTGTTAAAGTATTTATTCTCTGCGCAGAGAAGGCTTCACCGTCATACTGACTGCAACACAGTCCGCAGAGGATGAGCCAAGAGTTCAGTTTGTCTCCTGCTCTTAAACATCTCAGCACACAGCAGGGGGGGATCATCAGTTATTTACATTACAACAGTGGTGGGCCGTCAGGGCCTGCAAGGCCTTCTCTGCTGGCCTAAACAGAATCACAAAGTTATAGCTATTTTATAATTTAATCATTTTTCTTAAATACCCTACATGTATTATAATTTATAAAATTATTTTTCCCATTATCTTATTTTCTCAATGCACAGCTACTGTCTTCCTCAGTTGCTCTACTTCCAGTGCAGCTTGTTTTAAGTAGAGCTTTTATCCAATCAGATTTCACCTCTGAGTCTCTAGGTAAGAAGAGAGGCCCGAGGCCTGCAGACTCACAAGTGCATCCCTTTGCAGTTTAAGTGAATGGGGACGATATTGTTGATTGTCATATTCTTCAACCAATCAGATCTTTAGTTTGACATGTTGGGCGTATTGTTTGACGTGTCAGCGCCTGCTAGCCGGCCTATGGCTACGTCAGCATTACGTCCAGTTGCAGCTCTGCCGCGAGGTGCAGAGTGTGCTGTGATTGGTCTTTATTACCTTTGATTATCTCTGGGAATCTTCACACCTCAACATTCTCTGGTTAAACTGCAACCCCCATTTGGTTACTTCCCCTTATCAAAGCAAAGGCAGAGATAACCCATATGGTAATGTTACCACTCTCCTAGATTACAATCATATGTCACATATATAATTTTGTTAGTGAGTAAGGCACAAACTAAATCACAGTAGAAATGTACTAGCACAACCACATTTCCTATCACACATTGCATCTGCATTTCATGGGAAAGGGAAGAAGACAGCATGGCAGACTTGGAACATTTGTGATGAAGTTTCTGAAACCATCACCAATCTCAGCCAGCATCCAACATCAATAAGTGACCTGGACCTGCAACAGTTAGAGAGATTTGTTGTCCTCATGTACGATAGATCAAGCGCAGTTACTGGTGTGGATGAAGCAAGACTGGATCTCTTTGCCCGCAAACGAAGGCCCCACAACTCGATTCCACCAACTCAGGCAGCCCTGAGAGAACATGCAAAGAATCAGAATCAGAATCAGCTTTATTGGCCATGTATGTGTGCGCATACATGGAATTTGACTCTGGTTACACATTACTCTCATAGTACATACACACATATGAAATATATACAATAAACAAGAGAAATATAAGAAAAACAAGGACATTTAACAGCTATGTACAATGTAAGTATAAATATATCCCTAACAAAAAGTATATGTACAGAACCCTCCAATGTGGCTGAATTACAACAATTCTGCAAAGATGAGTGGGCCAAAATTCCTCTACAGTGCTGTAAAAGACTCATTGCCAGTTATCGCAAACACTTGATTGCAGTTGTTGCTGCTAAGGGTGGCCCAACCAGTTATTAGGTTTAGGGGGCAATCACTTTTTCACACAGGGCCATGTAGGTTTGGATTTTTTTTTTCCTTAATAATAAAAACCTTCATTTAAAAACTGCATTTTGTGTTTACTTATGTTATCTTTGTCTTATATTTAAATTTGTTTGATGATCTGAAACATTTAAGTGTGACAAACATGCAAAAAAATAAGAAATCAGGAAGGGGGCAAACACTTTTTCACACAACTGTATATATGATACAATAGTGCAAACAGAGGTAGTAGTGCAATATGACTTATTTATTGTTCATGAGAGTGACGGCCAGTGGAAAGAAGCTGTTCCTGTGTCTGGTGGTTTTGGCGTACAGAGCTCTGTAGCGCCTACCAGAGGGGAGGAGTTGGAACAGCTTGTGTCCAGGGTGTGAAGGGTCTGCAGTGATCTTTCCAGCCCGTTTCCTGACTCTGGAGGTGAACAAGTCCAGGATGGAGGGCAGGCTGGAACCAATGATCCTCTCTGCAGACCCGTCAATCCGTTGTAGTCTGTTTCTGTCCTGTATGGTGGCCGATCCGAACCACACAGTGATGGAAGAACAGAGAACAGACTGGATGATGGCTGAGTAAAACAGGATCAGCAGCTCCTGAGGTAGGTTGAACTTCCTGAGCTGGCGCAAGAAGTACAACCTCTGCTGGGCCCTTTTCCGGATGGTGTTGATGTTGGGAGCCCACTTCAGGTCCTGGGATATTGTGGATCCCAGAAACTTGAAAGTCTCCACAGCGGACACAGTGTTGTTGAGTATGGTGAGGGGGGGTAGTGTTCGGGGGCTCCTCCTGAAGTCCACTGTCATCTCCACAGTTTTGAGCCTGTTAAGCTCCAGGTTGATCTGACCACACCAGAGGACCAGATGTTCAACCTCCCGCCTGTACGCAGACTCATCACCGTCCCTGATGAGGCCGATGACCGTTGTGTCGTCTGCGAACTTCAGGAGTTTAACAGATGGGTCCTCTGAGGTGCAGTCGTTGGTGTAGAGGGAGAAGAGCAGTGGGGAGAGCACACATCCCTGGGGGGGCGCCAGTGCTGATAGTCCGGGTGCTGGATGTGATTTTTCCCAGCCTCACCTGTTGCGTCCTGTCAGTCAGGAAGTTTGTGATCCACTGACAGGTGGAGGCTGGCACAGTGAGCTGGGAGAGTTTGGGTTGGAGTATTGCTGGGATGATGGTGTTGAACGCTGAGCTGAAGTCCACAAACAGAACCCTTGCATATGACCCTGGGGAGTCGAGGTGTTGCAGCATGTAGTGCAGTCCCATGTTGACTGCATCATCCACCGACCTGTTTGCACGGTAGGCAAACTGCAGGGGGTCCAGCAGGGGCCCTGTGATGTACTTCAGGTGGGTCAACACCCGTTTCTCAAAGGATTTCATGACCACAGACGTCAGGGCGACGGGCCTGTAGTCATTTAATCCTGTGATGGAGGATTTCTTGGGGACCGGGATGATCGTGGAGCGTTTGAAGCATGAGGGTACTTCACACAGCTCCAGTGATCGGTTGAAGATCTGTGTGAAGATGGGGGCCAGCTGGTCAGCACAGACTTTCAGGCACGAGGGTGACACACCGTCTGGGCCTGGTGCCTTCCTGATCTTCTGTCTGTGGAAGAGCCGACTCACATCCTCTTCGCAGATCCTCAGTGCCGGAGGGGGGTCGGTTGGGAGAGATGAGGAGGCAGGGGGTGTAGATGGTTGTTTGATGATGATGGGGCAGGTGGGGGGTGTGAGAGTAGGCTTAAACCTGCAGTAAAACACATTCAGGTCGTCAGCCAGTTGGTGATTGGTCTCCTGTAGTTGGTGAGTACTTCCAGGCCTCTCCAAACTGACGAGGGGTCGTTGGCTTAAAACTTTTTCTCCAGCTTTTCAGGCCATGTCCATACTAGTCCGTTTTTACTCCGGATTTGCTACGTTTACACTGAGCGGCCACACTACGCCGGAGTTTTGGAGCACCCTAAACGGAGGAGTCTGAAAACTCCCCAGAGGTTGGAGGTATTTGAAAACTCCGGGGCTGCGTTTGCGTGTGGACGGTCGGATACGGATGTGTGTTAGAAAAAATGAGCCCACACCCGTGTTCGCTACTGGATTGGTTATTAGCAGCCATGACGTCTCCGTCCCTGATTCGTCACACTCACTATCACGTGACGGAAGAAAACAAACCAAAAAAGACCAGTAATTCATTTCAACATGGATAACTAATTTCAAGCGTTGCTGCTAGCACAGCAGCTAGCAGCTGTTGTGCAGTAAAGTCTGCATTTCTGTGGAGGAAGCAGCTGTTGGAGCGATTAGTGAGCAGCGTGACCAGCATCAGCCCTATGGAGCAGCTCGTTGTTTTTAGATTCTACTGAGAAGACACGTTGCACTAACGTTTTACTTCTTCCGTTTGGTAGCCTTGAGAGACCTTAGTCTGTAAGTATGTCTTTATGAAGCATGAAAAGATTTACGTAGATATATTCTATTCGCGTGTTTAGTATAACATTTGTGTTGTATTAAATGCTAATCGCGGTTAGCATTTCTCCATTGGCGGTAATGTTAAAATGAGCTTAGAAGCTAGCTAGGCGGACATGTTACATGCTGGCTATATCATGGATTGTTGTTTTGTATTCATGTATGTGTATATGGACAGTTTGTAAAGCCATATTTCATATTGTGTTTCCACAGTTTTACAAATAAGAAAGATTCACACTGAAGTCTTGAAACTCTTCTATGGATTCCATGGTCTTTATTTCACGGATCTACTGTTAACGATCTGCTAAGCTTTATGCACGAAGCAAGAGCAGAATAGAGTGAGAGACGTGTGTTGACCACATTTATGGACCCATAATCTAGTAAACGTTTACGTGTAAGTGTTGATGTTAAAGTAAATTTGATGTGAGACAGAGAGAGATAGACCCGCAGCGCTGTAACTACGTCTGAAAAATAAAACTTCTAAAACTTTCCACGAACTGTGTCTGTTTGAGTTTATAGAGGGAGATTTTAGAGTATTTTTTTTTTTTAACTAAGCAAGCAATCCACTTCCTGTTTACACCGTCACGTGCATGCCCAGTGTACGTTAATGGTCACGTGCTGTCCACCTTCGAAGGCTGCCGTGTGGATGCAGATCAACTCGAGAATGATGCTGAAACTCCCGTGTGGACGGAGATCGTTTCTATTTGACAAATCTGCATCCAAGTAAAAACGGAGTAATGTGGACAGGGCATCAGTGTAGCTCCTCTTAGCTACCTTGATCTCCCTCGTCAATGTGTTTCTGGCCTGGTTGTACAGGATCCTGTCCCCACTTCTGTAGGCCTCACCCTTGGCCCGACGAAGCTGCCCGAGTCTTGCAGTAAACCATGGTTTATTGTTGTTCAATGTGCAGAAGGTTTTTTTCAGCACACACATGTCCTCACAAAAACTGATGTATGTCAGTGTCAGTGAGCCCATCCAGGTCTGTAGCAGCAGCCTCAAAAACACTCCAATCAGTGCAGGCAAAGCAGGACTGTAGCTCCAGCTTTGCCTCGTTAGTCCATCTCCTCACAGTCTTCACCACATGCTTTGCAGATTTTAATTTCTGCCTGTAGGTCGGGAGAAGATAGACCAGACAATGATCAGAGAGTCCCAAAGCTGCACGAGGGACAGAGCGATATGCATCCTTTATGACAGTGTAGCAGTGGTCCAGTGTGTTTTTGTGCCTGGTGCTACACTTAATATGCTGTCTGTATTTAGGCAGTTCTTTGCTGAGGTTTGCTCTGTTGAAGTCCCCAAGAACAATGAGCAGGGAGTCTGGGTGCTTGTGCTCCATGTTGATGATCTGCTCAGCCAGGTGTTGGAGAGCCTCACTCACACAGGCCTGAGGTGGGATGTAAACACCGACCAGGATGAATGAGGAAAACTCCCGCGGTGAATAAAAAGGTTTGCAGTCTATGAAAAGTGTTTCCAAGTGAGGGCTGCATGATTCCTTTGACACTGTGACATCTGTACACCAACCTTCGTTAATGTAGAAGCAGTTCCGCCTCCCCTCGTTTTCCCCGACAGCGCCGTGACGCGGTCCGCTCGGAGGAGTCGGAAGCCCGGCAGATGTAGTGCGCTGTCCGGGATGTGGTCACCGAGCCAGGTTTCAGTGAAGCACAGGGCGGCGGATCTGCTAAAGTCCTTTTTTTGTTTGTTGAGGAGCAGCAACTCATCCATCTTGTTGGCCAGAGAGCGGACGTTCGCCAGGTGAATTGACGGGAGCGCAGTTCCGAGTCCCCGTCGGCGCAGATTAACGAGCGCTCCTGCTCGCTTCCCTCGTCGGCGTCTCCGATAGATTCCGAGTAGAGCTGCTGCTCCCCCAACTAAAATCTCTGAAAAACTTTCTGGTTCTATGAAATGTGGCGAAAAAGTTTGGCCAGTGGATAGACCGATGTTTAAGAGTTCCTCTCTACTGAATGCGATCAGAGAGGGAGAGCTGGAAACAAGACAAACACACAAAAACAGAAAAAGTACGAGAGAGCGCAGTACCGAGGCTGCCATCTGCGGCGCCATCTTGCATCTCGAGCGTGCTGCTTATCAGGCTGGGATCATCTGGGGCCAGACAACTATCTCCAGGCCAGACATCGGCAGTCCTACTGATTGGGGGTGGACACAGAAAGGAGAGAAATGGCAGGTATGTTGGTCGACGTTACCCCCCATCGCAGCCAGCTGTCAGGAACTGGCCAAGTGTTCCTGTAAGAAAAGTTGCCATGGGAGGTGCAAGTGCTTTCAGTTGGGACTTCCATGTACAGCACTCTGCAGCTGCATATGTGAGCAGTAGCAGTTGGAAGATGAATGTGCCCGATGACCGTACCTTTGTGCGGAGTTACTGCAGACATTCAGATCGGAATGATACCCCCTGAACAGTGACATTGACATTAATGCACCTAAATTTGGTGCTACATATTAGTTTGAGGCCAAGTCCTCAGCAATTGTAAGTAAAATTGCATTTAAAGAACTGAAAAACGATAAAAACAAAAAAAAATGTTCATGTTACAATTGGTTATAATCACTTTATGGCAACTGCAAAATTGTTGATTTTCATATCAGTTCAGTATCTAGTGCTGTAAGATAATTAGTTTCCGTCCAGATTGACTAGTCTAGCAATGTTTCATGTGTTATGTAAAGTTATAATCTCCATAAAGAATCTCAACTACTTTCCAACGGTGCGGATATATCCTAGCAACTAGTCTTATAATGTTGTACATGTGAATTTAGCTGCTTTGATTTCGTGTTTAGAATAATATTGTAGATCTTATATGAAAATGTAGCATCTTTTACAATGTTTAAAATGTGAAGTACAGTTCTTTCATTTATTGAATGAGTTACAACTTTTGTACCGTCCACACTGACTAGACTAGTCTGGGAATGCGCTATAAGTTACACATTTATCTTTAATATCAAATGTATTATTGTTAGATGAATTTAGTGTCCAGTGCCATACAGTTTGTTTTGTCCAGTTTGATATATTCTTGTAATGTTCAATTTGAACATAGTTGAAGGAAATGATTTTAATAAAAGAGTTGAATTATTAATTGACAGTTATATTTGTTAATTTTTCCACTAAATGTCCAATGACATCAGCACATTCATTATTCTAGTGTTATAGTTGTGGGTAATTATTAAAGCATCTTTTATTACCTACAAATTGACACCAAGATCATTCAAATCGGGGAAATACAAATTTTCGGGAGGCCCAATTAGCGGCCATCTTGGATTTTTGAATGGCCAATCAGGCCGGTTTGACCAGATACCTCTGGAGAACAACTCCACCAAATTTCATGCTTGTATCATAATTTGCACGATTAATCTACTATCTGCCCCACTACATAAAACATTACACGATCATTTATATCAGTATTTTAAGAGGATATATATATATATATATATATATATATATAGTTTAATTTCTTTGCCATATTTTAAGATGAAGATGAAGATTGTCTTCAACAGTTTCTAGATGTTCTCCACGAAAAGAACGAAACCGCGAAGTCCACCGAGGGGGAGATGGAGGTATCGAAGAACCTCTGTCAGGCTACTGTTGATAAACACTTAGATGTCATCAGTCAGCTCAAGGAGGCTCTTCATAAGGCCGAACAGGAGCTGAAAAATGGTCAACTACAATGGCAAGAGGAGAAGTCCTCCCTCAAAGCACGCCAGCAAAAGAACTGTGACCACTTTCACTCCCAGGTGCAGGTCATCGCATCCATTCGAGCACAAGAGCAGGAAGCAGTAAAACAGAAGCTGGAAAAAGCTCAGGCTTTCTATAAAGCCGAGATGGACGAACAGAGAGCGGAGACGAACAGGATCACAGCAGCTCTGAAAGAAACACAGGACCTGCTGGAGACTGAGCGTCAGGCTACAGTTGAACAGTTAGATGTCAGCAGTAAGCTCAAGGAGGCTCTTGATAAGGCCGAACAGGAGCTGAAAAATGGTCATCTACAATGGCAAAAGGAGAAGTCTCTATATCATGCCAAGGCTTTCTGTCAAGCCAAGACTTTCTATAAAGCCCGGATGGACAAACAGACAGCGGAGACAAACAGGATCGCAGCAGCTCTGAAAGAAACACAGGACCTGCTGGAGACTGAGCGTGTTCAACATAAAACTACCACCAAGGCTGAGTTGGAGATATTTAAGAATCTCTGTCAGGCTAGAATTGTTGAACTGGTAGATGAGAACAGTAAGCTCAAGGCAGCCTTTATCAAGGCTCAGAATGAGCCGAAGAATGGACATTTACTGTGGCAACAGGAGAAGTCTTCCTTCATGGATCGGAATAAAAAAGCCTGGGGACTTTATCATACTCAGGTGAAGACCACAGCTGATTCAAGAAGAATGGAGGAGGAGGCTAAGCAGACGCTGCAGAGATTCCAGGCAGACCATGAAGGCCAGCTGGACGAACAGAGAGCGGAGACAAACAGGATCGCAGCAGCTCTGAAAGAAACACAGGACCTGCTGGAGACTGAGCGTCTCCGTTTCCAGGAACAGTCATCCCTCACGGCACACCTGGAAAAAACCTGCAGGGACCTCGATCATGCCCAGCTGAAGAACATAGCTACTCTTCAAACATTGGAGGAGGAAGCTATGCAGATGGTCAAAAGAGACCAGGCATCCCAAGCCCAGCTGGAGGAACAGAGAGCGGAGACAAACAGGATCAAAGCAGCTCTGAAAGAAACACAGGACCTGCTGGAGACTGAGCGTGTTCAACATAAAACTACCACCAAGGCTGAGTTGGAGATATTTAAGAATCTCTGTCAGGCTAGAATTGTTGAACTGGTAGATGAGAACAGTAAGCTCAAGGCAGCCTTTATCAAGGCTCAGAATGAGCCGAAGAATGGACATTTACTGTGGCAACAGGAGAAGTCTTCCTTCATGGATCGGAATAAAAAAGCCTGGGGACTTTATCATACTCAGGTGAAGACCACAGCTGATTCTAGAAGAATGGAGGAGGAGGCTAAGCAGACGCTGCAGAGATTCCAGGCAGACCATAAAGGCCAGCTGGACGAACAGAGAGCGGAGACAAACAGGATCGCAGCAGCTCTGAAAGAAACACAGGACCTGCTGGAGACTGAGCGTCTCCGTTTCCAGGAACAGTCATCCCTCACGGCACACCTGGAAAAAACCTGCAGGGACCTCGATCATGCCCAGCTGAAGAACATAGCTACTCTTCAAACATTGGAGGAGGAAGCTATGCAGATGGTCAAAAGAGACCAGGCGTCCCAAGCCCAGCTGGAGGAGCAGAGAGCGGAGACAAACAGGATCAAAGCAGCTCTGAAAGAAACACAGGACCTGCTGGAGACTGAGCGTGTTCAACATAAAACTACCACCAAGGCTGAGTTGGAGATATTTAAGAATCTCTGTCAGGCTAGAATTGTTGAACTGGTAGATGAGAACAGTAAGCTCAAGGCAGCCTTTATCAAGGCTCAGAATGAGCTGAAGAATGGACATTTACTGTGGCAACAGGAGAAGTCTTCCTTCATGGATCGGAATAAAAAAGCCTGGGGACTTTATCATACTCAGGTGAAGACCACAGCTGATTCTAGGAGAATGGAGGAGGAGACTAAGCAGACGCTGCAGAGATTCCAGGCAGACCATAAAGGCCAGCTGGACGAACAGAGAGCGGAGACAAACAGGATCGCAGCAGCTCTGAAAGAAACACAGGACCTGCTGGAGACTGAGCGTCTCCGTTTCCAGGAACAGTCATCCCTCACGGCACACCTGGAAAAAACCTGCAGGGACCACGATCATGCCCAGCTGAAGAACATAGCTACTCTTCAAACATTGGAGGAGGAAGCTATGCAGATGGTCAAAAGAGACCAGGCGTCCCAAGCCCAGCTGGAGGAGCAGAGAGCGGAGACAAACAGGATCAAAGCAGCTCTGAAAGAAACACAGGACCTGCTGGAGACTGAGCGTCTCCGTTTCCAGGAACAGTCATCCCTCACGACACACCTGGAAAAAACCTGCAGGGACCACGATCATGCCCAGCTGAAGAACATAGCTACTCTTCAAACATTGGAGGAGGAAGCTACGCAGATGGTCAAAAGAGACCAGGCATCCCAAGCCCAGCTGGAGGAGCAGAGAGCGGAGACAAACAGGATCAAAGCAGCTCTGAAAGAAACACAGGACCTGCTGGAGACTGAGCGTGTTCAACATAAAACTACCACCAAGGCTGAGTTGGAGATATTTAAGAATCTCTGTCAGGCTAGAATTGTTGAACTGGTAGATGAGAACAGTAAGCTCAAGGCAGCCTTTATCAAGGCTCAGAATGAGCTGAAGAATGGACATTTACTGTGGCAACAGGAGAAGTCTTCCTTCATGGATCGGAATAAAAAAGCCTGGGGACTTTATCATACTCAGGTGAAGACCACAGCTGATTCAATAAGAATGGAGGAGGAGACTAAGCAGACGCTGCAGAGATTCCAGGCAGACCATAAAGGCCAGCTGGAGGAGCAGAGAGCGGAGACAAACAGGATCAAAGCAGCTCTGAATGAAACACAGGACCTGCTGGAGACTGAGCGTCTCCGTTTCCAGGAACAGTCATCCCTCACGGCACACCTGGAAAAAACCTGCAGGGACCTCGATCATGCCCAGCTGAAGAACATAGCTACTCTTCAAACATTGGAGGAGGAAGCTACGCAGATGGTCAAAAGAGACCAGGCGTCCCAAGCCCAGCTGGAGGAGCAGAGAGCGGAGACAAACAGGATCAAAGCAGCTCTGAATGAAACACAGGACCTGCTGGAGACTGAGCGTCTCCGTTTCCAGGAACAGTCATCCCTCACGACACACCTGGAAAAAACCTGCAGGGACCACGATCATGCCCAGCTGAAGAACATAGCTACTCTTCAAACATTGGAGGAGGAAGCTACGCAGATGGTCAAAAGAAACCAGGCGTCCAAAGCCCGGCTGGTGGAGCAGACAATGGAGATAAACAGGATCAAAGCATCCCAGAAAAAGACAGAAGATCTGTTAGGAGCTGAGCGTTATCTTCGGCAGCACGAGAAGTACATCCTTCAGGCCACCGAAGAAGATCTTCAGAAACACATCACCAACATGCAGAAGAAGAAGAAAAAATGGTTCAAACTCTTCTAATGCCTACTGTCAAAACATCAGACAGTAAAACACTGACGGGGTACATTTTACTGCACGGGTACTTCTACTTTTGGTACTTTAAGTACATCTTGCTGAATATAACATAATTGACTAAGGTTTTCAATGCAGGACTTTTACTCGTCGTGGATTGTTTCATCAGTATGGTATTAGTACTTTTACTGTAGTGAAGGATCTGAATAATTTTTCCTCCACTAATTACTTGTAAGTGAGTTTGGCAAACAGTTAATATACAAACAGTGGTTCTTACCCTGGCTCCAGATCCTTGACCGGATTAAGGATCTGGAGCCAGGGTTAGGAACCACTGTTTGTATATTAACTGACTTACTTGGCAAACAGTTAATATACAAACAGTGGTTCCTAACACTAGCTCCAGATCCTTGACCGGATTAAGGATCTGGAGCCAGGGTTAGCAACCACTGTTTGTATATTAAATGTTTGCCAAGTAAGTTCCCAAACTTGGATCACTTACAAGTAATTAGTGGATGAAAAATTATTCAGATCCTTCACTACAGTAAAAGTACTAATACCATACTGATGAAACAATCCACGACGAGTAAAAGTCCTGCATTCAAAACCTTAGTCAAGTATGTTATAATCAGCGAGGTGTACTTAAAGTACCAAAAGTAGAAGTACCCGTGCAGTAAATAACCCCACGCCCCTAGGGTTCATTCTGTACACACGACATCATTGCACTTCTGTCCATCCTGGGAGAGGGATCCCTCCTCTGTTGCTTTCCCACAGGTTTCTTCCTCTTTTCTCCCCGTTAAAGGGGTTTTTGGGGGGAGTTTTTCCTGTTTCGATGCGAGGGTTCTGGGACAGAGGATGTCGTATGTGTACAGATTGTAAAACCCTCTGAGGCTAATTTAAAAAAAAAAAAAAAAAATAAATAAATAAAAAATAAAAAAAAAATTAAAAAGAATTGAATTGAATGTGTGTTTTAATTATGTCATGCTTGTGAACCGTTGTTGAAAATTCTAAGTTGTACTACGGTCATGTGGTTAATATTTTGATGTATAAATTCAGGGACAATCACTGATGAGTTCTCATTTGCACCCAACAGCCTGAAAATATACAGTAAGTTGGCTCAACTGATTTGACATGTTGGCCCAAATATAGTGTCTATAGTCTGTTGGTCATCTAAAGAGAATAATTCAATTAAAAACACCTGAACATTACTTTCTGCAACATTTTGCTGGTTTAGTACGAGTCTAAAGTGGCTTGAGAACTTAAGGCAAGAAGGTTCATTTAATGTCACAGCACCTTTCAAACACAGCTGCAATTCAAGGTTTTATGGCAAGGAAATGCATTAGAAAGGTTAATATATCCAGCATCCAGCAGCAGAAGTGAGCAGAGGGCTGTAAAGACCCGCTGACGACATCATCAACTGTCTGAAGAGACCCGAAGCCCCGCCCACGCTGCTGCACAGAGCGCCAACGCTTGTATAGTATTAATTATCGTTAATATTATTTATTTATTCAGATGCATCAATACGAAACATATTTCTGATATCAGTCCAAAACTGACTCAAATAGCTGAATCAGCTATCGGTGACGACATGCAGATCCGGTATTGGATACCAATATTTAAATAAATAACAATTCAGTACATTTTTATCTATGTATTTATTTGTCTAATTTTGTTTTTCAAAGTTAGGAAAGCAATGTTTAAGTCAAGCCTGATTTTGCCTTAGACATGAAATAACGATCATAGGAACTTCCACACAGTGAGGCACACAGTTAATTAATAACACCGGTATCAGATCGGTACTCTGTATCGGCCGATACACAAAACCCAGGTTTCATTATCGGTATAGGGACGGAAAAAGTCAGATCCTTGTACTTCTATTTATTTATTTGTATATTTCATGTATTTATTTATTAGTGTTTATTTATACATTTATGTTTACATACGTACATTTAAAAACTTAGGTATCATATACTGTGTATATATATATATATATATATATATATATATATATATATATATATACATAAAATTGTGAATCAATTAGTATAGTGGTTGATCTGCTGTTCAGAGGCAGTTTACAGAATAACAGCGGCAGTGAATTAAAATCACTGGCATTTGAACCCACGCCTCCATACAAACAAACACATACTAACTTTACACAGGTTCAGGTGGTTATATGTGCATGACTACTAATCCTCAGATGAGGTGAGTGAAGGTAGGTGACTTTGGACCTACCTGACTTTACAAAGCTGGTCATCTCGTGGTCTTCAAACTGTGCTCCCTTTTAAAATCAGGTCCCACCATCATTTGTCTTCGGATATAGGTAATGCCAATTTACGTCAACGTTCTGAAAGAGTTTTTACAAACACTTTATCTTGCGTTGATTTGGTGCAAATGTTACACACTGAATGATGATGATGTCCATTCAGTTTTCCAGATGAATGTATTGTGCTGTGAATACAACAAGACAGTGTCAGATGACTCTCCTTTCTGGTTTAGCTCGCTTATCTTAGACAGGAATTACATGAATTGTGAACACACAACTTGAAATATACAGCCTAACAAACTACTGCTTATATCTGTCACAGGACACACCATTTATCTGTATATAACCTTACATGGGAACAATACAATTATCAGGCCAGGTTACTGACGTTACAATGGCGCTAAACCGCTAGCGCGCGAATAGCCTCCTTTAGCTAATGATGCTAGCCTTAGTTAGCCGCCCTACGTTTCAGTATTAAACACTTTATAAACATCAAAACATGGCACCGCAAAAGCGAGCGAACTTAATATAAATGTATATGGCGCCTGTGTACTTCTCTCACCTGTGAATACAACAACAAGACAGTTTCAGATGAATATCTGCTTCTGTGATCTCGTGTCCTTTCTGGTCTAGCTCGCTTATCTTAGACAAGAATTACAGCGCCAGTCAAACCAAAACCCGCTACTGCCACCTATTGGCGAAAATGAGTATCGCCCTGCAGCTACTTTAGGTGAAAATGGGTGAGTTTAAAAGTCACACAAAGCGTTTTAAATTCTAATAACCAGAAAACAATAGCGAGGGGGGCAAGGTAATGACACAACTAATACAATAACAACTGTGCAAATAATTGTAGCCATTAAATGGTACAGGGTGCCACACATGCATGAATCACAGAGTAATTACACAGTTAAACCATCATAGTGTGAATTCAAGTTTCAATGGAGCGTTGTCGACCGTTACTCAGACAAAATATGCGATCGAGATGTCGGCATTAATGATTTATATTTGCCAATCCCTGATATTGCTACAACATGTTGGAATACAGCTACGGTTATTATTTGTTTCGTGTAAAAATGAAGCCAACACCTGTAGATACACTATCTGCCTAGAGTGCGTCTCCTCTCTGCTCTGACTGCAGCGCGAGGCTTCTGTGGGCGTTGGCGGAGGGGCTCACGGCAGCACCCGCTGCGTAATGTACGTGCTTTAACGTCAAAACACCAGAAAATTCTCCGATAACACCAGAACAAGTCGCTAGATTTGTCACTAGTAGCTTTTGCCATGAGGGTTTGGAAAGTCGCAAGATTTAGCGAGAAAGTCGCCAAATTGCCAACACTGGCACCGGCTAAATATGTCCCCAGAGCAACTTTGGACGTAACAATGGTTCCTCTCACATATAAAACCAAACAAAATCTTCATAAAAACAAGTTGTACAAATAATAATATATAAACAAGCATATTAAAGCTACTGCAGATGTAGAAACAAACGCATTTAACTTACCAGAGCTGCTGTTCACTATTTAAAGACAAAGTGCATCCTCCTTTCTTTGTCCCAGTGAGCACTAACCCGGATTTCAACGTTGATTTCTGATTGAAAAAGCGTTGATATGGGGTCTGAACGTCTTAGACGTATTTTAACCGTCTTTTGAACCAGCTAAATTACGGTTACAATATCAACGTGTCACAAAACACCAATTTGTTTTAAAATATTGATGGTTTGTTCAGTTGTAGGTTGAAAGAGACGCGATTTTGGTTACTTTAAACGTATTTCTCCAAAATCATATTACGCTGGCAGTTGATATGTGGTCTACACGAAGACGTTATTTCAACGCATTCAATGTCTCATACAAAACTTCGTAAATATGGAACTATAGACTGTGTGCTGTCAACAAGAAGCTCCCAGGACATCGTATTGAGAGCAGAGCACATTATGTCTGTATAATCACGTAAATTCACGTAAAATACAACTCTGTGTTTACTGCTGTAACACGCATGCGCACGGACTCAGTGCATTTTTCTAAGTTAGAGACGCTGGCGTGCTGTCTGCACGATGCTAGCTAGCTTACTGAGTTGATGAGCGAAATGAACGAGCTGACGGAATAAACGAGGCTTCACGCTAACGACACACTCTGTAAGTACTTGAACTACTTTATTCCAGTATTGCAAACCGAAATATCATTACCAAACCATTAGTATCATGTTATGCTCATCATGGTGGCGAGGCTGCTAGCAATTGTAGTGTTAGCATGTTACGAAGGTAAACATAGACGTGTGTTAGTTAATATTGAGACACTTTCTTTGTGGACTGTCCCTGTAGCCCAACGTTATAAAATAGAGTATTTAGGACATTTCACATGTAAACTACACGTGTATTTTCCGTATTTTTCTTACTGTCCATAGTACTACGGACAGCGAGTCGGGCTGTACACATTTTATATACTTGTTTTATTTACAGATGTCCATCTTGGAAATATGGAAACCGGCTCCTGTGTGGCTTTGAAAACGACATTTAAAGAAGGAAAAGGAGATTATGGTTTTATATAATGAACATTGTTTATATTGATATTGTGCTTTAATAAATACAAATGAATGCTGCCTGTGTCACTTGGTCTTTTGTCCTGTAAGTGGAAACTGTTGATGTGTTACTAACATTAAGTATTTAGTTGCTACATATTGCTCTGAGAGCATTTTTTAGCCGACTATTTGAAGACGTTGATTCAACGTTCAAGTTTAGACCAGATATCAACGTGATGTCCAATACTGGCTTTCAACTGATAAATGTGGATGTGGTTTCTTAGTAAGCCTCTAAATCATGATATATTATTATTAGCACAATGTAGAGGACATAAAATTATAGTATTGCAAATCACGTTTAAATCTGGTCTAAGCGTGAATGTTGAATCAACGTCTACAAATAGTCGGCGAAAAAACTTTCACTTTTGAACCAATTCTGAACGTCTTTTCAACGTTGGGCGTAGACGTCTTTTAAACGTCTATTCAACGGAAAAATGCTCACTGGGGTTAAAGACACCAAAAAGATACCTCCGTCTATCATTCACAGAGATGAACTGTTGGCCTACATCTTTAAGCTCAATCTTGTCCAGAGTAGCTTGATGCACATGGCAGACAGAGGCATTGTTCAGCCGCTGCTGGGACATGGTTGACCTCAGCCAGGTTTTTAACCTTTTTAACGCACTGAAACTCCGCTCAGCTTCAGCTGAGGAAACAGGCACAACCATCAATATTCTGATCAGCTTCTCCACTTCGTCAAAGAGGCCCCTTACCTCTCTTGGCATTGCCCTCAGAACTTCTACAGCTTCCCTCGTGGTGCTGACTGGACACTTTGATCGGAACATTGGGAGCTGAGTTTTCAGAATCTCCCTGTCAATTTCAAAGTATGGTTCAATGGCATCATCCAAAATGCCCAAGAGAAGAATATTCTCAATTTTTCTGAGTTTCTCCAAATCCGGTTGGTTAAACCTTTCGCTAAACTGCAAATCCAAGCAGTCGAACAACTTGAAAAATTCAACCCTGTAATATTCCTCAGGTGTTTTTGCCTGGTGGTGACTAGCCTTACCCGTGAATCGTTTGGGGGGAGCTCTCTTGTGTGGAATTTGAAGTGGCTCTAATCCAAGTTTTTCTACCATCGCCTCTGCCTTCTCAAACAACTCTTGGAACTTTTCATCACTTCTTTTTTCCTGTAGAATTGAGGTGACATAGGCACCAGCAGCCTGCATACCTCCAACTGTTTCTGACTGCTTTTGCAGTGACCTGTTTAGACACTCAAGCTCTCCCAACACCTCAGAGGCCACTAGCAGTCCAAGAACGGTCTTGCCCTTCAGGAAGCGTTCCAGGAGACCATTGGCTCTGGGACCAGAGTCAGAAACAGCCAAAGCCATTTCCTCCAAGCTAGTCAATATAGCCTCATACTGACTAAGAACTGTGTCAACAGTTTGGCCACGCACTGTCCACCTAGTTGGACAAAGAGGTTTCACACTTTTAATATGCCCCTCACCTATTCCATGTCCAGCCAGTACCCCTTTGAATTTGCCTGATTGGTTACTGAGAGTTCCAAGATCATGGACCCACTGCAATGCGTCGCGTACTAAGGGAGAGGCACTGCATGCACACTGTGTTATAAGATTCACACAATGTGCACCACAGTGCACATACAATGCTAGTGGTTGTTCTTTTTTCAAAACTGCCTGTGCCCCATTGAACTTTCCTGCCATATTGGCTGCTCCATCATAAGTTTGACCTTGCAACCTTGATATTGGTAAATTTAATCTCAGAAGCACATCAACCACTAGCTTTGCCATCTGTTTCCCAGTTGTCCCTGGCACTTCGTAGAGTCCCACAAATACCTCATGTGGCACAAGTTCTTTGTCCACATACCTTAGGCATATGGAGACTTGTTCTTTACCCTGAACATCTTGAGTGCCATCCATTATGACAGAAAATTGAACCTCTGGCAGGGACCTGATGTCTGAGGCTATTTCCCTCACAACTGTGTTGCCAAACAAGGTAAGATACTCATTTTGGCATAATGTCAAATTGGAGAATAAAATCCCAATTTGACATTAATTAAACAAAAACCCCAAAACAAACCTTCAGAGTCAATCTTCCAAATTTCAGTATCTCACCGGATGTTTAGAAGTCTATCTGGACTCAATCAGGTCCTTTAGGATCCCAGTGAAGATGCTCAGGAACCACTGAACGGTCCTCTCCAGAATGTGTGGAGGCACAGAGGCAGGAGGAGAAGCCTCCTGGATGATCAGTCCCCGTCCGCAGTCGGTTCCCGATGATCTTTCAAGGGATCCTGTTCGTGACGCCAAGTTTGTGGTGGAAAAACGATTCAATAGGACCGAGTGAGTCCTATAATACTGAAACAAGAAACATTGAGAGAAGGAGTTGTTAAAGTATTTATTCTCTGCGCAGAGAAGGCTTCACCGTCATACTGACTGCAACACAGTCCGCAGAGGATGAGCCAAGAGTTCAGTTTGTCTCCTGCTCTTAAACATCTCAGCACACAGCAGGGGGGGATCATCAGTTATTTACATTACAACAGTGGTGGGCCGTCAGGGCCTGCAAGGCCTTCTCTGCTGGCCTAAACAGAATCACAAAGTTATAGCTATTTTATAATTTAATCATTTTTCTTAAATACCCTACATGTATTATAATTTATAAAATTATTTTTCCCATTATCTTATTTTCTCAATGCACAGCTACTGTCTTCCTCAGTTGCTCTACTTCCAGTGCAGCTTGTTTTAAGTAGAGCTTTTATCCAATCAGATTTCACCTCTGAGTCTCTAGGTAAGAAGAGAGGCCCGAGGCCTGCAGACTCACAAGTGCATCCCTTTGCAGTTTAAGTGAATGGGGACGATATTGTTGATTGTCATATTCTTCAACCAATCAGATCTTTAGTTTGACATGTTGGGCGTATTGTTTGACGTGTCAGCGCCTGCTAGCCGGCCTATGGCTACGTCAGCATTACGTCCAGTTGCAGCTCTGCCGCGAGGTGCAGAGTGTGCTGTGATTGGTCTTTATTACCTTTGATTATCTCTGGGAATCTTCACACCTCAACATTCTCTGGTTAAACTGCAACCCCCATTTGGTTACTTCCCCTTATCAAAGCAAAGGCAGAGATAACCCATATGGTAATGTTACCACTCTCCTAGATTACAATCATATGTCACATATATAATTTTGTTAGTGAGTAAGGCACAAACTAAATCACAGTAGAAATGTACTAGCACAACCACATTTCCTATCACACATTGCATCTGCATTTCATGGGAAAGGGAAGAAGACAGCATGGCAGACTTGGAACATTTGTGATGAAGTTTCTGAAACCATCACCAATCTCAGCCAGCATCCAACATCAATAAGTGACCTGGACCTGCAACAGTTAGAGAGATTTGTTGTCCTCATGTACGATAGATCAAGCGCAGTTACTGGTGTGGATGAAGCAAGACTGGATCTCTTTGCCCGCAAACGAAGGCCCCACAACTCGATTCCACCAACTCAGGCAGCCCTGAGAGAACATGCAAAGAATCAGAATCAGAATCAGCTTTATTGGCCATGTATGTGTGCGCATACATGGAATTTGACTCTGGTTACACATTACTCTCATAGTACATACACACATATGAAATATATACAATAAACAAGAGAAATATAAGAAAAACAAGGACATTTAACAGCTATGTACAATGTAAGTATAAATATATCCCTAACAAAAAGTATATGTACAGAACCCTCCAATGTGGCTGAATTACAACAATTCTGCAAAGATGAGTGGGCCAAAATTCCTCTACAGTGCTGTAAAAGACTCATTGCCAGTTATCGCAAACACTTGATTGCAGTTGTTGCTGCTAAGGGTGGCCCAACCAGTTATTAGGTTTAGGGGGCAATCACTTTTTCACACAGGGCCATGTAGGTTTGGATTTTTTTTTTCCTTAATAATAAAAACCTTCATTTAAAAACTGCATTTTGTGTTTACTTATGTTATCTTTGTCTTATATTTAAATTTGTTTGATGATCTGAAACATTTAAGTGTGACAAACATGCAAAAAAATAAGAAATCAGGAAGGGGGCAAACACTTTTTCACACAACTGTATATATGATACAATAGTGCAAACAGAGGTAGTAGTGCAATATGACTTATTTATTGTTCATGAGAGTGACGGCCAGTGGAAAGAAGCTGTTCCTGTGTCTGGTGGTTTTGGCGTACAGAGCTCTGTAGCGCCTACCAGAGGGGAGGAGTTGGAACAGCTTGTGTCCAGGGTGTGAAGGGTCTGCAGTGATCTTTCCAGCCCGTTTCCTGACTCTGGAGGTGAACAAGTCCAGGATGGAGGGCAGGCTGGAACCAATGATCCTCTCTGCAGACCCGTCAATCCGTTGTAGTCTGTTTCTGTCCTGTATGGTGGCCGATCCGAACCACACAGTGATGGAAGAACAGAGAACAGACTGGATGATGGCTGAGTAAAACAGGATCAGCAGCTCCTGAGGTAGGTTGAACTTCCTGAGCTGGCGCAAGAAGTACAACCTCTGCTGGGCCCTTTTCCGGATGGTGTTGATGTTGGGAGCCCACTTCAGGTCCTGGGATATTGTGGATCCCAGAAACTTGAAAGTCTCCACAGCGGACACAGTGTTGTTGAGTATGGTGAGGGGGGGTAGTGTTCGGGGGCTCCTCCTGAAGTCCACTGTCATCTCCACAGTTTTGAGCCTGTTAAGCTCCAGGTTGATCTGACCACACCAGAGGACCAGATGTTCAACCTCCCGCCTGTACGCAGACTCATCACCGTCCCTGATGAGGCCGATGACCGTTGTGTCGTCTGCGAACTTCAGGAGTTTAACAGATGGGTCCTCTGAGGTGCAGTCGTTGGTGTAGAGGGAGAAGAGCAGTGGGGAGAGCACACATCCCTGGGGGGGCGCCAGTGCTGATAGTCCGGGTGCTGGATGTGATTTTTCCCAGCCTCACCTGTTGCGTCCTGTCAGTCAGGAAGTTTGTGATCCACTGACAGGTGGAGGCTGGCACAGTGAGCTGGGAGAGTTTGGGTTGGAGTATTGCTGGGATGATGGTGTTGAACGCTGAGCTGAAGTCCACAAACAGAACCCTTGCATATGACCCTGGGGAGTCGAGGTGTTGCAGCATGTAGTGCAGTCCCATGTTGACTGCATCATCCACCGACCTGTTTGCACGGTAGGCAAACTGCAGGGGGTCCAGCAGGGGCCCTGTGATGTACTTCAGGTGGGTCAACACCCGTTTCTCAAAGGATTTCATGACCACAGACGTCAGGGCGACGGGCCTGTAGTCATTTAATCCTGTGATGGAGGATTTCTTGGGGACCGGGATGATCGTGGAGCGTTTGAAGCATGAGGGTACTTCACACAGCTCCAGTGATCGGTTGAAGATCTGTGTGAAGATGGGGGCCAGCTGGTCAGCACAGACTTTCAGGCACGAGGGTGACACACCGTCTGGGCCTGGTGCCTTCCTGATCTTCTGTCTGTGGAAGAGCCGACTCACATCCTCTTCGCAGATCCTCAGTGCCGGAGGGGGGTCGGTTGGGAGAGATGAGGAGGCAGGGGGTGTAGATGGTTGTTTGATGATGATGGGGCAGGTGGGGGGTGTGAGAGTAGGCTTAAACCTGCAGTAAAACACATTCAGGTCGTCAGCCAGTTGGTGATTGGTCTCCTGTAGTTGGTGAGTACTTCCAGGCCTCTCCAAACTGACGAGGGGTCGTTGGCTTAAAACTTTTTCTCCAGCTTTTCAGGCCATGTCCATACTAGTCCGTTTTTACTCCGGATTTGCTACGTTTACACTGAGCGGCCACACTACGCCGGAGTTTTGGAGCACCCTAAACGGAGGAGTCTGAAAACTCCCCAGAGGTTGGAGGTATTTGAAAACTCCGGGGCTGCGTTTGCGTGTGGACGGTCGGATACGGATGTGTGTTAGAAAAAATGAGCCCACACCCGTGTTCGCTACTGGATTGGTTATTAGCAGCCATGACGTCTCCGTCCCTGATTCGTCACACTCACTATCACGTGACGGAAGAAAACAAACCAAAAAAGACCAGTAATTCATTTCAACATGGATAACTAATTTCAAGCGTTGCTGCTAGCACAGCAGCTAGCAGCTGTTGTGCAGTAAAGTCTGCATTTCTGTGGAGGAAGCAGCTGTTGGAGCGATTAGTGAGCAGCGTGACCAGCATCAGCCCTATGGAGCAGCTCGTTGTTTTTAGATTCTACTGAGAAGACACGTTGCACTAACGTTTTACTTCTTCCGTTTGGTAGCCTTGAGAGACCTTAGTCTGTAAGTATGTCTTTATGAAGCATGAAAAGATTTACGTAGATATATTCTATTCGCGTGTTTAGTATAACATTTGTGTTGTATTAAATGCTAATCGCGGTTAGCATTTCTCCATTGGCGGTAATGTTAAAATGAGCTTAGAAGCTAGCTAGGCGGACATGTTACATGCTGGCTATATCATGGATTGTTGTTTTGTATTCATGTATGTGTATATGGACAGTTTGTAAAGCCATATTTCATATTGTGTTTCCACAGTTTTACAAATAAGAAAGATTCACACTGAAGTCTTGAAACTCTTCTATGGATTCCATGGTCTTTATTTCACGGATCTACTGTTAACGATCTGCTAAGCTTTATGCACGAAGCAAGAGCAGAATAGAGTGAGAGACGTGTGTTGACCACATTTATGGACCCATAATCTAGTAAACGTTTACGTGTAAGTGTTGATGTTAAAGTAAATTTGATGTGAGACAGAGAGAGATAGACCCGCAGCGCTGTAACTACGTCTGAAAAATAAAACTTCTAAAACTTTCCACGAACTGTGTCTGTTTGAGTTTATAGAGGGAGATTTTAGAGTATTTTTTTTTTTTAACTAAGCAAGCAATCCACTTCCTGTTTACACCGTCACGTGCATGCCCAGTGTACGTTAATGGTCACGTGCTGTCCACCTTCGAAGGCTGCCGTGTGGATGCAGATCAACTCGAGAATGATGCTGAAACTCCCGTGTGGACGGAGATCGTTTCTATTTGACAAATCTGCATCCAAGTAAAAACGGAGTAATGTGGACAGGGCATCAGTGTAGCTCCTCTTAGCTACCTTGATCTCCCTCGTCAATGTGTTTCTGGCCTGGTTGTACAGGATCCTGTCCCCACTTCTGTAGGCCTCACCCTTGGCCCGACGAAGCTGCCCGAGTCTTGCAGTAAACCATGGTTTATTGTTGTTCAATGTGCAGAAGGTTTTTTTCAGCACACACATGTCCTCACAAAAACTGATGTATGTCAGTGTCAGTGAGCCCATCCAGGTCTGTAGCAGCAGCCTCAAAAACACTCCAATCAGTGCAGGCAAAGCAGGACTGTAGCTCCAGCTTTGCCTCGTTAGTCCATCTCCTCACAGTCTTCACCACATGCTTTGCAGATTTTAATTTCTGCCTGTAGGTCGGGAGAAGATGGACCAGACAATGATCAGAGAGTCCCAAAGCTGCACGAGGGACAGAGCGATATGCATCCTTTATGACAGTGTAGCAGTGGTCCAGTGTGTTTTTGTGCCTGGTGCTACACTTAATATGCTGTCTGTATTTAGGCAGTTCTTTGCTGAGGTTTGCTCTGTTGAAGTCCCCAAGAACAATGAGAAGGGAGTCTGGGTGCTTGTGCTCCATGTTGATGATCTGCTCAGCCAGGTGTTGGAGAGCCTCACTCACACAGGCCTGAGGTGGGATGTAAACACCGACCAGGATGAATGAGGAAAACTCCCGCGGTGAATAAAAAGGTTTGCAGTCTATGAAAAGTGTTTCCAAGTGAGGGCTGCATGATTCCTTTGACACTGTGACATCTGTACACCAACCTTCGTTAATGTAGAAGCAGTTCCGCCTCCCCTCGTTTTCCCCGACAGCGCCGTGACGCGGTCCGCTCGGAGGAGTCGGAAGCCCGGCAGATGTAGTGCGCTGTCCGGGATGTGGTCACCGAGCCAGGTTTCAGTGAAGCACAGGGCGGCGGATCTGCTAAAGTCCTTTTTTTGTTTGTTGAGGAGCAGCAACTCATCCATCTTGTTGGCCAGAGAGCGGACGTTCGCCAGGTGAATTGACGGGAGCGCAGTTCCGAGTCCCCGTCGGCGCAGATTAACGAGCGCTCCTGCTCGCTTCCCTCGTCGGCGTCTCCGATAGATTCCGAGTAGAGCTGCTGCTCCCCCAACTAAAATCTCTGAAAAACTTTCTGGTTCTATGAAATGTGGCGAAAAAGTTTGGCCAGTGGATAGACCGATGTTTAAGAGTTCCTCTCTACTGAATGCGATCAGAGAGGGAGAGCTGGAAACAAGACAAACACACAAAAACAGAAAAAGTACGAGAGAGCGCAGTACCGAGGCTGCCATCTGCGGCGCCATCTTGCATCTCGAGCGTGCTGCTTATCAGGCTGGGATCATCTGGGGCCAGACAACTATCTCCAGGCCAGACATCGGCAGTCCTACTGATTGGGGGTGGACACAGAAAGGAGAGAAATGGCAGGTATGTTGGTCGACGTTACCCCCCATCGCAGCCAGCTGTCAGGAACTGGCCAAGTGTTCCTGTAAGAAAAGTTGCCATGGGAGGTGCAAGTGCTTTCAGTTGGGACTTCCATGTACAGCACTCTGCAGCTGCATATGTGAGCAGTAGCAGTTGGAAGATGAATGTGCCCGATGACCGTACCTTTGTGCGGAGTTACTGCAGACATTCAGATCGGAATGATACCCCCTGAACAGTGACATTGACATTAATGCACCTAAATTTGGTGCTACATATTAGTTTGAGGCCAAGTCCTCAGCAATTGTAAGTAAAATTGCATTTAAAGAACTGAAAAACGATAAAAACAAAAAAAAATGTTCATGTTACAATTGGTTATAATCACTTTATGGCAACTGCAAAATTGTTGATTTTCATATCAGTTCAGTATCTAGTGCTGTAAGATAATTAGTTTCCGTCCAGATTGACTAGTCTAGCAATGTTTCATGTGTTATGTAAAGTTATAATCTCCATAAAGAATCTCAACTACTTTCCAACGGTGCGGATATATCCTAGCAACTAGTCTTATAATGTTGTACATGTGAATTTAGCTGCTTTGATTTCGTGTTTAGAATAATATTGTAGATCTTATATGAAAATGTAGCATCTTTTACAATGTTTAAAATGTGAAGTACAGTTCTTTCATTTATTGAATGAGTTACAACTTTTGTACCGTCCATACTGACTAGACTAGTCTGGGAATGCGCTATAAGTTACACATTTATCTTTAATATCAAATGTATTATTGTTAGATGAATTTAGTGTCCAGTGCCATACAGTTTGTTTTGTCCAGTTTGATATATTCTTGTAATGTTCAATTTGAACATAGTTGAAGGAAATGATTTTAATAAAAGAGTTGAATTATTAATTGACAGTTATATTTGTTAATTTTTCCACTAAATGTCCAATGACATCAGCACATTCATTATTCTAGTGTTATAGTTGTGGGTAATTATTAAAGCATCTTTTATTACCTACAAATTGACACCAAGATCATTCAAATCGGGGAAATACAAATTTTCGGGAGGCCCAATTAGCGGCCATCTTGGATTTTTGAATGGCCAATCAGGCCGGTTTGACCAGATACCTCTGGAGAACAACTCCACCAAATTTCATGCTTGTATCATAATTTGCACGATTAATCTACTATCTGCCCCACTACATAAAACATTACACGATCATTTATATCAGTATTTTAAGAGGATATATATATATATATATATATATATATATATAGTTTAATTTCTTTGCCATATTTTAAGATGAAGATGAAGATTGTCTTCAACAGTTTCTAGATGTTCTCCACGAAAAGAACGAAACCGCGAAGTCCACCGAGGGGGAGATGGAGGTATCGAAGAACCTCTGTCAGGCTACTGTTGATAAACACTTAGATGTCATCAGTCAGCTCAAGGAGGCTCTTCATAAGGCCGAACAGGAGCTGAAAAATGGTCAACTACAATGGCAAGAGGAGAAGTCCTCCCTCAAAGCACGCCAGCAAAAGAACTGTGACCACTTTCACTCCCAGGTGCAGGTCATCGCATCCATTCGAGCACAAGAGCAGGAAGCAGTAAAACAGAAGCTGGAAAAAGCTCAGGCTTTCTATAAAGCCGAGATGGACGAACAGAGAGCGGAGACGAACAGGATCACAGCAGCTCTGAAAGAAACACAGGACCTGCTGGAGACTGAGCGTCAGGCTACAGTTGAACAGTTAGATGTCAGCAGTAAGCTCAAGGAGGCTCTTGATAAGGCCGAACAGGAGCTGAAAAATGGTCATCTACAATGGCAAAAGGAGAAGTCTCTATATCATGCCAAGGCTTTCTGTCAAGCCAAGACTTTCTATAAAGCCCGGATGGACAAACAGACAGCGGAGACAAACAGGATCGCAGCAGCTCTGAAAGAAACACAGGACCTGCTGGAGACTGAGCGTGTTCAACATAAAACTACCACCAAGGCTGAGTTGGAGATATTTAAGAATCTCTGTCAGGCTAGAATTGTTGAACTGGTAGATGAGAACAGTAAGCTCAAGGCAGCCTTTATCAAGGCTCAGAATGAGCCGAAGAATGGACATTTACTGTGGCAACAGGAGAAGTCTTCCTTCATGGATCGGAATAAAAAAGCCTGGGGACTTTATCATACTCAGGTGAAGACCACAGCTGATTCAAGAAGAATGGAGGAGGAGGCTAAGCAGACGCTGCAGAGATTCCAGGCAGACCATGAAGGCCAGCTGGACGAACAGAGAGCGGAGACAAACAGGATCGCAGCAGCTCTGAAAGAAACACAGGACCTGCTGGAGACTGAGCGTCTCCGTTTCCAGGAACAGTCATCCCTCACGGCACACCTGGAAAAAACCTGCAGGGACCTCGATCATGCCCAGCTGAAGAACATAGCTACTCTTCAAACATTGGAGGAGGAAGCTATGCAGATGGTCAAAAGAGACCAGGCGTCCCAAGCCCAGCTGGAGGAGCAGAGAGCGGAGACAAACAGGATCAAAGCAGCTCTGAAAGAAACACAGGACCTGCTGGAGACTGAGCGTGTTCAACATAAAACTACCACCAAGGCTGAGTTGGAGATATTTAAGAATCTCTGTCAGGCTAGAATTGTTGAACTGGTAGATGAGAACAGTAAGCTCAAGGCAGCCTTTATCAAGGCTCAGAATGAGCTGAAGAATGGACATTTACTGTGGCAACAGGAGAAGTCTTCCTTCATGGATCGGAATAAAAAAGCCTGGGGACTTTATCATACTCAGGTGAAGACCACAGCTGATTCTAGGAGAATGGAGGAGGAGACTAAGCAGACGCTGCAGAGATTCCAGGCAGACCATAAAGGCCAGCTGGATGAACAGAGAGCGGAGACAAACAGGATCGCAGCAGCTCTGAAAGAAACACAGGACCTGCTGGAGACTGAGCGTCTCCGTTTCCAGGAACAGTCATCCCTCACGGCACACCTGGAAAAAACCTGCAGGGACCACGATCATGCCCAGCTGAAGAACATAGCTACTCTTCAAACATTGGAGGAGGAAGCTATGCAGATGGTCAAAAGAGACCAGGCGTCCCAAGCCCAGCTGGAGGAGCAGAGAGCGGAGACAAACAGGATCAAAGCAGCTCTGAAAGAAACACAGGACCTGCTGGAGACTGAGCGTGTTCAACATAAAACTACCACCAAGGCTGAGTTGGAGATATTTAAGAATCTCTGTCAGGCTAGAATTGTTGAACTGGTAGATGAGAACAGTAAGCTCAAGGCAGCCTTTATCAAGGCTCAGAATGAGCTGAAGAATGGACATTTACTGTGGCAACAGGAGAAGTCTTCCTTCATGGATCGGAATAAAAAAGCCTGGGGACTTTATCATACTCAGGTGAAGACCACAGCTGATTCAATAAGAATGGAGGAGGAGACTAAGCAGACGCTGCAGAGATTCCAGGCAGACCATAAAGGCCAGCTGGAGGAGCAGAGAGCGGAGACAAACAGGATCAAAGCAGCTCTGAATGAAACACAGGACCTGCTGGAGACTGAGCGTCTCCGTTTCCAGGAACAGTCATCCCTCACGGCACACCTGGAAAAAACCTGCAGGGACCTCGATCATGCCCAGCTGAAGAACATAGCTACTCTTCAAACATTGGAGGAGGAAGCTACGCAGATGGTCAAAAGAGACCAGGCGTCCCAAGCCCAGCTGGAGGAGCAGAGAGCGGAGACAAACAGGATCAAAGCAGCTCTGAATGAAACACAGGACCTGCTGGAGACTGAGCGTCTCCGTTTCCAGGAACAGTCATCCCTCACGACACACCTGGAAAAAACCTGCAGGGACCACGATCATGCCCAGCTGAAGAACATAGCTACTCTTCAAACATTGGAGGAGGAAGCTACGCAGATGGTCAAAAGAAACCAGGCGTCCAAAGCCCGGCTGGTGGAGCAGACAATGGAGATAAACAGGATCAAAGCAGCCCAGAAAAAGACAGAAGATCTGTTAGGAGCTGAGCGTTATCTTCGGCAGCACGAGAAGTACATCCTTCAGGCCACCGAAGAAGATCTTCAGAAACACATCACCAACATGCAGAAGAAGAAGAAAAAATGGTTCAAACTCTTCTAATGCCTACTGTCAAAACATCAGACAGTAAAACACTGACGGGGTACATTTTACTGCACGGGTACTTCTACTTTTGGTACTTTAAGTACATCTTGCTGAATATAACATAATTGACTAAGGTTTTGAATGCAGGACTTTTACTCGTCGTGGATTGTTTCATCAGTATGGTATTAGTACTTTTACTGTAGTGAAGGATCTGAATAATTTTTCCTCCACTAATTACTTGTAAGTGAGTTTGGCAAACAGTTAATATACAAACAGTGGTTCTTACCCTGGCTCCAGATCCTTGACCGGATTAAGGATCTGGAGCCAGGGTTAGGAACCACTGTTTGTATATTAACTGACTTACTTGGCAAACAGTTAATATACAAACAGTGGTTCCTAACACTAGCTCCAGATCCTTGACCGGATTAGGGATCTGGAGCCAGGGTTCGGAACCACTGTTTGTACATTAACTGTTTGCCAAGTAAGTCCTTACTTGGCAAACAGTCAGTCCTTACTTGGCAAACAGTTAATATACAAACAGTGGTTCTTACCCTGGCTCCAGATCCTTGACCGGATTAAGGATCTGGAGCCAGGGTTAGGAACCACTGTTTGTATATTAACTGACTTACTTGGCAAACAGTTAATATACAAACAGTGGTTCCTAACACTAGCTCCAGATCCTTGACCGGATTAAGGATCTGGAGCCAGGGTTAGCAACCACTGTTTGTATATTAAATGTTTGCCAAGTAAGTTCCCAAACTTGGATCACTTACAAGTAATTAGTGGATGAAAAATGATTCAGATCCTTCACTACAGTAAAAGTACTAATACCATACTGATGAAACAATCCACGACGAGTAAAAGTCCTGCATTCAAAACCTTAGTCAAGTATGTTATAATCAGCGAGGTGTACTTAAAGTACCAAAAGTAGAAGTACCCGTGCAGTAAATAACCCCACGCCCCTAGGGTTCATTCTGTACACACGACATCATTGCACTTCTGTCCATCCTGGGAGAGGGATCCCTCCTCTGTTGCTTTCCCACAGGTTTCTTCCTCTTTTCTCCCCGTTAAAGGGGTTTTTGGGGGGAGTTTTTCCTGTTTTGATGCGAGGGTTCTGGGACAGAGGATGTCGTATGTGTACAGATTGTAAAACCCTCTGAGGCTAATTTAAAAAAAAAATAAAAAAAATAAAAAGAAAAAAATAAAAAAAAAATTAAAAAGAATTGAATTGAATGTGTGTTTTAATTATGTCATGCTTGTGAACCGTTGTTGAAAATTCTAAGTTGTACTACGGTCATGTTTAATATTTTAATGTGTAAAAAATACATTTTGATGTATAAATTCAGGGACAATCACTGATGAGTTCTCATTTGCACCCAACAGCCTGAAAATATACAGTAAGTTGGCTCAACTGATTTGACATGTTGGCCCAAATATAGTGTCTATAGTCTGTTGGTCATCTAAAGAGAATAATTCAATTAAAAACACCTGAACATTACTTTCTGCAACATTTTGCTGGTTTAGTACGAGTCTAAAGTGGCTTGAGAACTTAAGGCAAGAAGGTTCATTTAATGTCACAGCACCTTTCAAACACAGCTGCAATTCAAGGTTTTATGGCAAGGAAATGCATTAGAAAGGTTAATATATCCAGCATCCAGCAGCAGAAGTGAGCAGAGGGCTGTAAAGACCCGCTGACGACATCATCAACTGTCTGAAGAGACCCGAAGCCCCGCCCACGCTGCTGCACAGAGCGCCAACGCTTGTATAGTATTAATTATCGTTAATATTATTTATTTATTCAGATGCATCAATACGAAACATATTTCTGATATCAGTCCAAAACTGACTCAAATAGCTGAATCAGCTATCGGTGACGACATGCAGATCCGGTATTGGATACCAATATTTAAATAAATAACAATTCAGTACATTTTTATCTATGTATTTATTTGTCTAATTTTGTTTTTCAAAGTTAGGAAAGCAATGTTTAAGTCAAGCCTGATTTTGCCTTAGACATGAAATAACGATCATAGGAACTTCCACACAGTGAGGCATACAGTTAATTAATAACACCGGTATCAGATCGGTACTCTGTATCGGCCGATACACAAAACCCAGGTTTCATTATCGGTATAGGGACGGAAAAAGTCAGATCCTTGTACTTCTATTTATTTATTTGTATATTTCATGTATTTATTTATTACTGTGTTTATTTATACATTTATGTTTACATACGTACATTTAAAAACTTAGGTATCATATACTGTGTATATATATATATATATATATATATATATATATATACATAAAATTGTGAATCAATTAGTATAGTGGTTGATCTGCTGTTCAGAGGCAGTTTACAGAATAACAGCGGCAGTGAATTAAAATCACTGGCATTTGAACCCACGCCTCCATACAAACAAACACATACTAACTTTACACAGGTTCAGGTGGTTATATGTGCATGACTACTAATCCTCAGATGAGGTGAGTGAAGGTAGGTGACTTTGGACCTACCTGACTTTACAAAGCTGGTCATCTCGTGGTCTTCAAACTGTGCTCCCTTTTAAAATCAGGTCCCACCATCATTTGTCTTCGGATATAGGTAATGCCAATTTACGTCAACGTTCTGAAAGAGTTTTTACAAACACTTTATCTTGCGTTGATTTGGTGCAAATGTTACACACTGAATGATGATGATGTCCATTCAGTTTTCCAGATTAATGTATTGTGCTGTGAATACAAGACAGTGTCAGATGACTCTCCTTTCTGGTTTAGCTCGCTTATCTTAGACAGGAATTACATGAATTGTGAACACACAACTTGAAATATACAGCCTAACAAACTACTGCTTATATCTGTCACAGGACACACCATTTATCTGTATATAACCTTACATGGGAACAATACAATTATCAGGCCAGGTTACTGACGTTACAATGGCGCTAAACCGCTAGCGCGCGAATAGCCTCCTTTAGCTAATGATGCTAGCCTTAGTTAGCCGCCCTACGTTTCAGTATTAAACACTTTATAAACATCAAAACATGGCACCGCAAAAGCGAGCGAACTTAATATAAATGTATATGGCGCCTGTGTACTTCTCTCACCTGTGAATACAACAACAAGACAGTTTCAGATGAATATCTGCTTCTGTGATCTCGTGTCCTTTCTGGTCTAGCTCGCTTATCTTAGACAAGAATTACAGCGCCAGTCAAACCAAAACCCGCTACTGCCACCTATTGGCGAAAATGAGTATCGCCCTGCAGCTACTTTAGGTGAAAATGGGTGAGTTTAAAAGTCACACAAAGCGTTTTAAATTCTAATAACCAGAAAACAATAGCGAGGGGGGCAAGGTAATGACACAACTAATACAATAACAACTGTGCAAATAATTGTAGCCATTAAATGGTACAGGGTGCCACACATGCATGAATCACAGAGTAATTACACAGTTAAACCGTCATAGTGTGAATTCAAGTTTCAATGGAGCGTTGTCGACCGTTACTCAGACAAAATATGCGATCGAGATGTCGGCATTAATGATTTATATTTGCCAATCCCTGATATTGCTACAACATGTTGGAATACAGCTACGGTTATTATTTGTTTCGTGTAAAAATGAAGCCAACACCTGTAGATACACTATCTGCCTAGAGTGCGTCTCCTCTCTGCTCTGACTGCAGCGCGAGGCTTCTGTGGGCGTTGGCGGAGGGGCTCACGGCAGCACCCGCTGCGTAATGTACGTGCTTTAACGTCAAAACACCAGAAAATTCTCCGATAACACCAGAACAAGTCGCTAGATTTGTCACTAGTAGCTTTTGCCATGAGGGTTTGGAAAGTCGCAAGATTTAGCGAGAAAGTCGCCAAATTGCCAACACTGGCACCGGCTAAATATGTCCCCAGAGCAACTTTGGACGTAACAATGGTTCCTCTCACATATAAAACCAAACAAAATCTTCATAAAAACAAGTTGTACAAATAATAATATATAAACAAGCATATTAAAGCTACTGCAGATGTAGAAACAAACGCATTTAACTTACCAGAGCTGCTGTTCACTATTTAAAGACAAAGTGCATCCTCCTTTCTTTGTCCCAGTGAGCACTAACCCGGATTTCAACGTTGATTTCTGATTGAAAAAGCGTTGATATGGGGTCTGAACGTCTTAGACGTATTTTAACCGTCTTTTGAACCAGCTAAATTACGGTTAAAATATCAACGTGTCACAAAACACCAATTTGTTTTAAAATATTGATGGTTTGTTCAGTTGTAGGTTGAAAGAGACGCGATTTTGGTTACTTTAAACGTATTTCTCCAAAATCATATTACGCTGGCAGTTGATATGTGGTCTACACGAAGACGTTATTTCAACGCATTCAATGTCTCATACAAAACACGTAAACTACACGTGTATTTTCCGTATTTTTCTTACTGTCCGTAGTACTACGGACAGCGAGTCGGGCTGTACACATTTTATATACTTGTTTTATTTACAGATGTCCATCTTGGAAATATGGAAACCGGCTCCTGTGTGGCTTTGAAAACGACATTTAAAGAAGGAAAAGGAGATTATGGTTTTATATAATGAACATTGTTTATATTGATATTGTGCTTTAATAAATACAAATGAACTGCTGCCTGTGTCACTTGGTCTTTTGTCCTGTAAGTGGAAACTGTTGATGTGTTACTAACATTAAGTATTTAGTTGCTACATATTGCTCTGAGAGCATTTTTTAGCCGACTATTTGAAGACGTTGATTCAACGTTCAAGTTTAGACCAGATATCAACGTGATGTCCAATACTGGCTTTCAACTGATAAATGTGGATGTGGTTTCTTAGTAAGCCTCTAAATCATGATATATTATTATTAGCACAATGTAGAGGACATACAATTATAGTATTGCAAATCACGTTTAAATCTGGTCTAAGCGTGAATGTTGAATCAACGTCTACAAATAGTCGGCGAAAAAACTTTCACTTTTGAACCAATTCTGAACGTCTTTTCAACGTTGGGCGTAGACGTCTTTTAAACGTCTATTCAACGGAAAAATGCTCACTGGGGTTAATAAAGAGTTTAATCTCACGGTTGTTCAGTACATCCGTGCGTTTTAGTTCCAGTAAGAAGTCCTTCTCCATTCATGGATGCCAGTGAAGACAGTCGAGCCTCCCCAGTTGTATTTCTTGAATACATTTTAATGCGTTTGAGGGCTGAAAATGTCTGCTCGGCAGAGGCAGCAGAAATTGGGATTGTCACCGCCCAACATGTCAGGCTAGCCCACTGACCAATCACGTACTTGTAGGCCAGCTAGCAGGCTATGACACATCAAAGAATACGCCCAACTTGTCAAACTAAAGATCTGATTGGTTGAAGAATATGACAATCAACAATATCGTCCCCATTCACTTAAACTGCAAAGGGATGCACTTGTGAGTCTGCAGGCCTCGAGCCTCTCTTCTTACCTAGAGACTCAGAGGTGAAATCTGATTGGATAAAAGCTCTACTTAAAACAAGCTGCACTGGAAGCAGAGCAACTGAGGAAGACAGTAGCTGTGCATTGAGAAAATAAGATAAAGGGAAAAATATTTGTATAAATTATAATACATGTAGTGTATTTAAGAAAAATGATTAAATTATAAAATAGCTATAACTTTGTGATTCTGTTTAGGCCAGCAGAGAAGGCCTTGCAGGCCCTGACGGCCCGCCACTGGAAAATACATTGCAGTAATATCCTTTAGGATCATCTGCTGGGGGACCATCCAAATCAAAACCAAATGTCACAGTTAGTGGCTGTGAAGACATCTTGGAGAGACCAACAGATTGACAGACCATCATTAGGGAACCAGCTGGCTGACCATCACTATCATTCTAATTTTTTCGGCCCTTTCACAAGTGACTGAAACATATTTATTGTGTACTGGAGAAGACTGTGATTTATTTCATCAGGCGAGGCGGCGAGAGCCGTACGTCGATGTGAACTCAAGAGGAAACCCAAGGCTGGCTGTTGTTTTCAGGATGGTAATGCATTATTAAGACCTTACAAATAAGGAGGGACTGTTGCAGCAGCCGGCACATTCAGGATGACACTGGTTCAGCTTCACGCACTGATATGTCACTATGACTAGTCACAGACTCCCCTCTCTCCTTTTTTCTCGCCCTACATTTCTGCCTGCACATCTCGTCTTTACTGTTTTCAGTTTTAGTCATAAAGACAAAGGGGAAAAAGGCACCTGGTAGCACTATATGGAAGGATAATATACTTTTTTTCAATTTAAGAGTGGAGAATTATTTGTGTACACCTTTCAACATTTAATAAAGTTCTATCTTATCTTATCTTTTTTGGCTCACTCACTGCCTCTGATGATTTCCATTATCCATCTCTTCCTCATTGTTTAAATTCAGTTTAGTATACACAAGAAGATGAGCAACATTATTTACTCAGGCTCCTATCTCGTCTGTCTCTTCTTTGTCAGTTGAAAACATGCATGCGCTCATAAAAATGCACACGCGTGCACTACATGAGAAACAACGACTGGTTTGCATATTTCTAATAACACAAATATAGAGTGCTACTGGAATCAGATCAGATAAGATATACTTTATTGTCCCACAGGGAAATTTGTCTTTGGCTCCAAGCCGCTGCATCACACGATACACTTGCCAAGTCGACAATAGTTACGGATAATAAATCTAGGTGTGATCAACACAGATAATAAATAATAAAGTCACAATATATTAGTCCCCAATAAAATCTTATCATATAATACTACTTGAATGAGTCCTAAAACACAAAATTGAGTTTGCATTTATGCACTTCCGGCTCCCTCGTTAACGTTTTGTGTGCTGCACTATAAAATACGTCAGTAAATATCCCTCTTGTGAATTTTGAAGCTTTAAAATGTCTTAAAAAAGGCGGTTGCTAACGGAGACAACAAAACTTCATCACTAGAACAATAGTTCGCCTTTATCTTATTGGTGGTGACGTTGAAGTCATGTGATCTGAATTTACATTTTCGCCTCAAAAATCATAAAAGCAGTGTTCCTTTGTGAAGATTATCTTTCTGAACAAAACGTGTACGTACCAATCGTTTATAACCACAGACCTTATTTTCTGCAATAATCCAAAAAGTTGTGTCAAGGGAACCAGTGCGATGTTAACTTTTAAGGTGGCCTAAAACATATGTCATCCCTTCACACTCTACTGCTTTATCTAGTTTTGTTCAGCTATTTATTTGTTCATTTAGCATTTGGTGTTTCCGTCTCGTTTCGTCGATATTTTTCAAGTGTATGCCACGGCCACTGTTTTGTGTACCGCCCGTTGCGGAAAAAAAGATATATATTTGTGACACTACGCCATAATTAAGACCAAGCCTTGGTAACCAGTTTGTGGTAACAGGTGTAGCTCTTCCCATTGTGCAGCCATCTTCCAGTACACTGACAGGTACCTGGCTCAGTTCACCTGTTCAGTTTCAATCACATCAGTGACGTCAGTCATTCATGATATAATAATGATCTTGTGACTTTCCTAGGGATTGATGATGATGCAGGCACCTCTTCTTGTTCGGCGTCATACTGTCATGGTGAACGTGCACAGTGTCTGGTATACTCATTCTCGTTGTCTCTGTCTGAGTCACTGTTAGTTGTCTGACTACACTTGAAACTTTTTTTTTAGGTTCTGCCTCTTCACAGATCAGCCTCAACGCTCTCTCACAGTGGCAGACTGAAAATAGAAAGTGTGTGCGTGCAGGCAGGCATGCTGCACACACTCGGTAAGCTGCAGCAGTCCGCCCGGCTGTAGACAAACAGAGTGTCATACAGCAGAAAGACATCGAGTTCACCATATGTAGCTACATATGATCAGGTTTTCAAGTTAAAAGAAATTAAGCTTTATAGGTCAAACCACTAACGCATGTCTGGTAGTGCATGTCCCGCCTACACTGTTCCTGTTAGGTCACCTCATTTAACCTGCAATGCTCACTCTCACACACACACACACACACACACACACACACACACACACACACACACACAAACACATGCAAGAAAGAAGAGGGAAAATGAGTTTCTAAATAAATGTCATGTTATCATTCCTTAACTCCGCAATGATCTTTGCCAAGGGAATTCACAATAATAATCTTATCACCATATCTATAGAAAATTTAAAAAATATGAGTTCCTGGATTATTTACACGATTTTATCAAATGTGTATTGTAACACGATATTATCATTTGTGTGTTCACACAATATCAATATTTAATTTGTAAATATCAGTTGTCATTAAAGGCCTGACAAATAAGCCTCAAGTATTCTTGATTTTTTATTTTATCATGTGGCTATGAACAGTGACAATCATTACCACGCGTACATCCAACTAACACACCACCTTTTATGAAAAATACAATAATTACAAGGACACATTGCAGTAAAATCTTTTTTCAACCGGTGTTTTGTTTTTGTCTGTGCAGCTTTGACGCATCAGGATGCTTTTGATTGACGTCATTTTCGAACCTTTTACACCAATTTGCATATCGACAACATTTAACAAAACGGCTTGCATGAGCATTTTTACAAAATGTACAAAATGTATAAATAAGTTATATTAATATAATATGTTCGTTTCCTTTCCAATTAACTTCCTTTCCTTTTTTTTAAAGATATATAAATTACAAACACACATGTATCTGCACAGCCTGACAAGGAACTATGTATTTTTTGTTATATTTGGCGTTTTGTGTACTGCTTCAAAATATTCTTGGTTTTATGCAAGTATAGATAATAATTGTGGAGACTAGCTATACCTAACACAATCTTCACATTGATTTAGAGAGGTTTCTGAAGGGCTGGGGATGTCCCTTGAAACATTTCCTGAGAATTTAACATTTAAGCACACATCAGAAAGAACAAGAACCGAAAACAGTTTAAACACAATTTTACTGGAAGGGCATTATGTGGACTTGAATGACTATGACTGAGATATTTAGCAAGTAGAGAGGAAGGAAGCAGATACAAATATGTTCCTAGTATTCAGACTTTCGATGTGATGCACAGATAACACTCATAGTAAAGCAATCATGATCACATCCATAATGATTTATATGTTTCTATTTGTCATACATCTCTTTGTTAGGAGCCGTTATTTTTGTGATAACCGATATGAACTTCATATTTTTTTCCAAATATAATTTGCAACTTGACAACTTAAAGGAAAATGATGAGAGTAAGCCGAGCCAAAAGGCAAAGAGGAGGCAACAACACACAAAAACCAGAGCCGTTCATTGGCAGTGAAAGCGCTGGCAACACACTGGACCCTTGTTCCTCCTCATACATCACTGCACACAACCCGGCATGTTGGAACTTTGATGGCAAAAATCCTATTATGATCGGGTGTAAGGAAATTGAAATAATGAGCGTATTCGATGTACTCTGCCATGCAGGTTCCGCCGAGAGGGTGAGAGTCTTTTAAGCTGCTGTAAATCAGCTGGGAGGTTTTTCCACAAATGAAACTTTGAAGATCCACGTGCTCTTATTAAAGAAGAAATACAAGGAAACAGGTCTGAGGGATCAGAAAAGGATATGATGCAGAGGAAATCCTCCCCAAGTTCTTTTTTTTTTTTCCAGGATGCCAGTCTTAAGTCATTTTGATTTGTCAAGAACAGTAACTGGAAAGACCAAAAGGTCATTTCTGGGTTGAATTGTAAATCAGAGGAAGTTGGCAGCGAGTCATCCTCCTGTGTTGCTTCATACAGGACTG